>NC_140346.1:16610854-17300521 GCF_963514085.1 Chelon labrosus
TATGTTACCATGTGACAGTATTAACCTACTGTAAGGAATGACAGCAATGGCTGTGATGGAATATCAACTTCAAAGCTCATCTCTTGCAAAATCACCACAATGATTCTTCAATTTGTTAATGCACGATTAATAGATAAGCGAAAATAATTGATTTAATTACCCAGAGAGATACTGATGAGGTGAGGTCCTCCTCCCGTGCTCCAGCCTTGGCTGCTCATCCTCAGGCTCTGGCAGTAACAGGCTGTACCCAGACTCTGGAGCTGCCATCTCTCCTTTTGCCACAGCACGTACTGACCTGCTGGCATTTTGTGCTTCAAATATCTCATCTTGGCCTGCTCCTCTGTTTAATTGTGTTTTTGTGCCTTTTTCAGTGTCCAGTGTGTGCTTAGTAGTCTTTACTGTGGCCTGCATGGTTGCTTCAGGTTCAGATAAAGTGACCCCGGTCGCGACACCCTCCTGAGCTTCTGAGGCGTCTTTGTGAAAGGGTCCTCGTGTTGTTTTCTGTACAAACTGAGCCTGTTCAGGTGTCCGGTGTCCCTCCAAATGAAATGCTTTATCTGTCATCATCTTGGCCTTTTTTGACATCGTCCCGTCACCACTGGCACGGTCATTATCGGATTTACCGGTGACAGGTGAAAGCGCTGCGTATTCCAGGTCGGTGGCAGGTGGTGGGGCGATTCCCGGTACAGGACAGTCAGAGCTACAGCTGCCACTTTCCGGTTTTGTATGAGTTTTTGTATCTGTTCCATTTTGTGTTTTATATATTTTGTCAGTATGAGCACCAGCTCCTTTTGTTGTTTTAGTAGTCTCGCCTGACTTAGCACAGCCAGTTATCCCACAGCTGGTTTTATTGTTAATCTGTGCAGGCAAGATCACTGTAGGTGGTACATAATCAGTCATGGCTCCGTATATCACCTTCCTCACTGAGGTCGCATGAGGTAATGTAGTCTTGGCCCGTTGTTCTAGTCTGTTCAGTGTATGGGCTGCAGACGTTTGCGAATGTCTGCCTTCCACGGGCCTCTCTGTTGTCAGAGCTGTGCCGAGGTCTTGAATTTCCACTCTTTTGAGCATGCTAGATGTTGTGTGATGTGCCCGCTCGGCTCCGTGGGCAGTCTTCAACAAACCTGCCTGGATGACCTGCTCTCGGTCATTAATAGGACGTGTTATTGCAGTCATATCAGACGGAGCGTGCTGTCTTTGTTCAATAGCCTGTGAAGAAATTTCATACCCAGGCTCACTCCGTGCCTCTCTTGTGTTTTTTCTTTTCACAGCGGGGGAGAGTTTGCCGGTAGTGGTAGTTACGGCGGGCTCTCTCGCTGACAAAGCCTCAATATGACTATTTGACTGCGCCATATGCTCCGCGCGTGCGGCCCGAGATGACTCTTGAGTAGCAACTGGCACGCTCTGTGTAGTGGTCGGCGGTGATTCATGAGCTTCCGTGGACGCAGTGAGACCGCCATTGTTAGCAGTTGGTGGCAGAGACACAGAGTCATTCGTTTTAGTAGACGCTATCGGAAAATGAGAAGCATCCAATATCCAGTCGGCAAACTGTGTGGGTTTACCGACGGCCGCGAGGTCACTTCTGAAATTAATGTGTGGAGCTGGGAGACCATTGTCACTCACGCTGCCTGGTGGTGGGGAGGGATTGTTTTGTTTTTCCGTGTTTGTTGCTGCATGATGCTTCATATCAAAAATAGCATAGCCTGTCACATCATTAGACTGTATTTTAAACATTTCAGGCCGACTATCTGAGTCAACAAAGGCAGCTGTGGCAGTTTGATTGTTTGTGTCAAGCACGAGTGTTTCAAAATCCCTCCTGATATGCACAAAATCCTCATTTACGGGCTGCTCAGTCTTGATAGCCGTAGCACTTTCTAACGGGGACAGATGATTATTCTTGAGGGTCGTTGCCTCCGTGTTGTTTGCTCCATCATTTCCATCCTCGCTGATCTGTTCGTTTCCATCGCTCTTTTTTGCTGCTCGTTCCTCAGTGTGCATTAAAGAGAAAGCGTTGAACCCATCAGTGCTGTTAGCTTGGTGTTTACCCCTGATAGTCGTCTCTGATGTAAAAGGGGGGCCGCTGTTTTCATCCCTCTTCCCTGCCATTTTTTCCGTGACTGCATCAGAATGTTTTACTTTCGAGGTCACAGTTCCCCTCACACTGTCGCTCCCCTCACTTACACTTGGCTCATCAGCGGTTCCTAACAAGCCCTCAGCATGGTCACTCCCACTATTTGCATATCCAGCGCCGGAGTTGGCCCTCGATATTTCTTTTTCCGACGTTGATCCGGTTAGGCCCGTCATGCTGTAGGTGCCAGGTAAGCTGTCACCTTCAAACGGCCCGGGATTTAGCAGTGGTGACATGCTGCTGAGCGGGAATTGATTGTTGTCCGCTTTAGGGCTCATCGATGCCATTAGGATCTGTACAGATCTGTGCTCGTTATCGTCAACAGGAGCATGCAAAGCATCTGGATGGGCTGTCGTCCGCTCTGACAGCTTAAACAAGCACGGCTTGCCTGAAGCCATGTCAGAAGAGGAGGACGGAGGTATCTGAGGGGCAGGCTGCCCTTGGTGAAGCTGCAGCAGGCCTATAGAGATGTGGGCCTCAGCTGACAAGGCTGCGGCTGTGGGTGGCCTGGTAGATGAGTCATTATGCATCTGCTGGTGGGGAGCAGGATTCACTGACGGTGTAATGTATTCCACTTGCTCTCCCTCGTTTGTGGGATGTAAAACTGAACTGGCCTTCGAAGCTGAAGTACTAAATTTATGCCTATGATCTGGGATTCTATAAATAATTGATATATTGAGAGTAGAACTATTTACTGTAAAGTGGGACTGAGCTCTCAGGACCCCAGCAGTGATTGGCAATCGCGGGGTGGTGAGTGACAACATATTACTAATACGCTTTAGTGCCGGGTGAGCGGATTTAGTTGCACCGCTGTGTGGGGAAATTGTTGGCTTTAATGCAGGCCTAAATTTTGGAGGGCTAACTCCGAAGGACTGGAAGAGCTTCGGCGTTGCGGTCACAGCACGCGCAGTCTCAACTACTTTGTTCCGAGTACTTTCTTCAGTAAGTGATGATGCGGCCCCGTGGGTAGACAGATGAGGTGTAATCTGTGTGTTCGGCTGCTCGGGAAGAGGTGGCATTTTTGATAGTGTGGTGCTCAGTGATGAGTGTGGTGGCCTGTGATTGCTCGTCTTAAATGGCTCGTTTGTGATTTCCACAGTTTTTCCACTGCTTTCGCCCAGATGAATGCCTTGGTGCTCGGCGGCTGCCGACTGTTTAATGAAACTGTGGCAGGAAGAGGTGCTTGTAACAGTGTGCCTTTTGTCTCTGCCAAGTTCTTTCGAATTAGTAGTAGTTTCGAGGGGAACATTTGTCTTGTCCTGATTCCCAGTATCCCCATCGCGTTTAATGTGTTCTTCGCTCGATGTTGCCTCACTTCTACCTTCTGCTCGTCTCTCTGACTCTATTTGCTTCTCTGCAAAAACTTTGGTGGAGTTCAGTGTATTAAATGTTGTCACGCCCTCTCTTTCAGCGCCTCCTTCATCTCTTTCTTCCTCTTCTATTTGATCTTTGTCTCGTCTCAAAGCTTCTGCCTTCTCTTCAGCGGACCTTCCACCCTCCTCCCCGTTTGCCTTGGACTTGTGCTCTTCCATTTGTTCTGCCCCCATGCTCGTGTTTAGAGTTATCTCCGCTCCGGCATTAATCATTTTTCCTTGGTTTCCACTTTCTGCCTTATGTAATTGGAATAATTCTCCTCTTTTGTTCTTCAGCGTGTCATCTCCCCTGCTCTCGTCTTCTTCCTGCAACTTCAGTATCTCTTTTGTCTCTTGATTGTTTTCGTCCTGCTTGCCCTCAGTCTTGAGAATCTCTTTGTCCTCGTTTTCCACAGCTACAGTCGATACCCGCTCATTTTCATCTTCTGTCTCCAGACTGGGGACTGTTAGTGACTCTCTGATTACATGTGCATTGTATTTTGCGAAAGACTGGCGTGTTGGAGCCATATGCTTATCATCCGTAACATCAAAAGTATTCCCCCGGATGATTTCTGATTGACTCCTTAAAAATCCAGTTATTGTCAGTTTCTCGGTGAGGGACTTGCTTGATGGTGTTGTCAGTGTCAGCGCAGATACATCTTGGTTGAAGTCCTGTCTTGATTCTGTGATAAAAAACTTCACAGGCACAACTTTTCTTGTTGTGAAGGTTGGAGTTTGTGGTTCTTTCAGAAATGGTTTATTTACTGGCCCTGGGGGATCAACAAAAGGCTGTTTAACGATGGTGCGTACAGTGTTAAATGTCTGCGAATCTTGCTTATCTGCCGAGCGCCTCTTTGTGGTTCCAGATGAAAACGCGATGGCGGAATCCTTTGGCAACAAAGTCAACATAACTTCTTTGTTCTGAGATCTTGGTTCAGTTGGCGTTTGGCTCCTCAGTTCAGAGATCAAAGAGTCAGCTCTCCTTGTCAGAGAGTGAGACTCAGGATTTTTGACTGCCAAAGTGCTCGGCCTACTAAATCCGAAGGGTGTTATTGCACTATGAGCTTGAATCAAGTTCATTCCGGCGATTGGATGTGATGCAGCGCTGTGATCACTACCTTTCGCAAGAACACTTTCCTGACTGCCGTGGGAAGCTTCAGCAATGACAGGCACGTTGCTTACCGGCTCACTGCTGCGGTCAAAAGGTTGGTTTTGAATAAGCACATCTGTGAATTTTGTTGAGAGACTGCGGGAAGCATTTTTATTGTTCTCACTGAAATACATTGGTTTTGACTGGGGGTCCCTGGTGCTTACCTTTTTTCCAAACACCTCTTGTTCTTCATTTTTTTTTGGTTTCTTCACAGTATAAAGTGACTTTGATGACTGATAAAGTGCAGTGGTTGTTGCAACCGGTCTCTCAGAGACCAAAGTTTCACTAGGTTCAGTGTGCCTCAATTGTTTCTTAGTGTCTTTTTGTGTCACTGGTGACGTGTCAGAGGGATGTTGTGTATGAAATTCAATTGCGTCTGTATCCGACGGAAAAGATTTGATTTGGGAATTGCTCAAAAAGCTTTGACTGTGATCCATAGTTTTGTTTAAGGTAAGAGGAAATGTCTGGTTGTGAACCAGGCTTCCTCTCTCACCAAAAGTAGGATTCTCGGTAATGTGTAGTTGACTGATCTCTTCTTGATCTTCAGCTGACTGTTGATGCAAACCGGGTAATGTAGCTGTGCGCTGACTGAAATCTAAAGCAAGCCTGTCTGTGCTGAGAGAGTCTGAAGAGTCATGGGGTGATTCTGCTCGTCCCTCTTTTAAGCAGGTCAAACACAGGTTTGCCACGGTGTTTCTTTCCAGTGAGTCTTCTGCTGTATCACTTTGGAAGATTGATTGAAATGTAGAGAACAGATACACATTTATTCCCAGGTTTGAAATCACCTTGCTTTGAGATCGTTTGTCATCACTGTAATTGCGTTGCGCAGCCAGGTTATCAATTACGCGAGGACGAGATGCAGATAGGATTGGACTTCCCAGCCGTCTGTCAGCAGATGTGAGAGTAACAGAGTCTGTGTTTCTCTGATTTCTGTTATCAAGAAGAGTGTGCTGCCAAGGAGGGGCTTTTGCTGCATCTGCAGACAAATGGACATCTGGCTCAGAGGTACCATTCATCACTGATTCCGATGCAGCTTGTGTAGAAGAAAAAGCGATCTTCTCATAATTAGAGATGTTTGGGATTTCAGATTCAATCCTCGTAGCTGGTGGATTAGCTCTCATTGACGTGAGAGAGATTTGACCGTGTCTCGAAACAAAATCCTCTCTGCTTGGCGAGGCAATTATAGGCGATGCTTTTGTGATTTGTATTCTCTCGTGAGGTTGCGTTGGTCCGGTGTGCAAGACTGCCCCTGGAAACTTGGAAGCGGCCGTCGCCGCGTGTCGATGCGTATTTTCCGTAGGTATTGCTTCTGTGCCATGACCAATTGTGTTTTGCTTTTTCAAGAGCAGATCTTTTGTGACAGTTGTGCCTTTTGTTTTTTCTGTGGGGTAACCTTGGAAATCTTCTTTTTCTGCCCTGACTACGAAGGAAAAAGCAAAACATGTCAGTCAAATGTATTCCCGAAAGGCAGTCCTTCCTAAAGATAGCTTGTAAAAAACATAAATAAATAAAAAAAAATTACAAAAATAATACATTTAACGGTTTTCTTAAAAAAATGTAAGTATAGACATCAAGTCATATCCATGCTGACGTAATAATAATAATATACCAGCATTTTTGCAATTTATGAAAATTGTGGAGGAAATTGTCACACATACATTTCACACTCTGCAAAGTGTAGATTGAAGAAAGGAAGGAAGTCTTGTCCCCACTTAATTTGCTTCCCCATTGTGAACAATTGTGTATAAGTGCAGTCTGCTGGTAGGCATATGGTCCATCTACAGCATGCATCCTTTCCATTATAAACACAGGAGTCTTATTATCACCATCAAAATTCCCTTTTGGATTTTGCCATACTGAGTTAAGGGTTGGTTTCATAAAGTAAAGCTGAAAAACACAAGCACGCCAAGATGAGCAGTCACAAATCTCATGGTTTCTGCCACCTTAGAAGCCCATACAAGTCAATGGTGGGGTTAACGCACAAATAAAAGAGAGTATGTCAGTACGCCAGAATAAAAAATTATAGCATTTGGACAAACAACTAAAAAGTCTTAATGCTGAGATTTTGCATACAACGAAAGTCATTTATTTGACAGTTGAATGCGAGCAAAATTATGCTTTACACTCAAAGCTCCACAGGGTCCCTTTAACAATTTGATCCCCGTTGTGGCGCGTACAAATTTGGAAAAAAGTTAATGATGGTGACACCCGCTGGTATGCAACTGATGGCTTAGGATTAGTGTTTAAGTTCAGCGTCTTCACTGTTAGTTGTAGCCCTAATGTTAGAGCTGTATGCTAATTTAATTAACATATGCAGGTAATTTCATGTTTCATTGTGTCGGTTACCAATGTAGATGATGAACGAGGGCGATGATGGCCTCAGTCATAAATGTTCATGTGAAATAATGTACGACACATAGGCTCATGAGACAGAGTGGTGTGTTGATTAATGAAATATGTATCTCATTTATCTGTAGCAGCTGATTTATTTATTCGTTTTAATTTGCCATTATAGACAATTGGAGGAAAGATGTAGAAAATAGATTTCCTTAACAAATATTTAATGTTCCCCAGCTGCTGTTTGCGACTATCATGCGTCACTGTTTGCAGAAAAACAATAACATTTGGGAAATGCATTAGCTGCGTATCACCTTGCTGAGAACCACGGTGTTCTAATTAAATATAAAAAGTATTCAACAAATCTGCCAGGCTCTGACAATTAAGAATTTATCAGCAGCGGCACAAAATGAGGATGGAAACAGTTGCTACTGTTCCGTATCCGAAATCCAAACTGCAAAATGAGGCATACATACCTGCAAGCAGGAAAAATCCTAGCATCAAACCGTCTAGCCGTCTCATTTCTGCTCCCTCTTGTTTAAAATTATTCAAACCCAAGTGTTCCTATCACTGTTTAATCCAACCGAGCAGAAGGTACAGGCTCTTTGCAAACACTCACAGATGGTGCCATCCCTTTCAGGGAGGTTTTTGTGCTCTCCAGTTCATTTACACGTGGATTAGATTTCTCAGTAACCCTTCCCTTTTCGCGTCGCTGTCACAACTACATGGCCCAAAGATGTTAAGAACAGCAAGTAAAATATATTAGAAAACTGATTCTAAACAAATATTGATGGTATTACTCGTAACAGCACTTTAAGCAATACAAGCTGCAGAGGGAGCAGTATATATTACATGACTCGTATTCAACACACTTCACGGTGAATAATTCAATTTTATTTATAAAATAAGAAAAAGACCTTCAAGAAGGATGAATACATGTAGACAGTTCACCTCTCCAATGCACTTTCCTCTTCAAGGACCATCACTTTGTTAAAACTGGTTGATCATTTCTGTAGTTCAACGAGTCCAACGATTGAGGTTTACACCAATACGCTCTTCAGACTGGGGTCTAGTTTAATTTAAGCAGTATGTGCTGTCACATGTATTTTTACTATTTACTTTTCAGGACAATGATTTGAATTTATTTCATAAAATAGCAATATTTAAACTTAAGAAAGCAACATAAATACGGTAAAGATGACTTGACTTGTCCCTCCGTCTGCATGCATTCATAGTAAGCACCTTTAGAAATCCACAAGGGCATGAAAAACAAGGACAGACAAGAACACGGCTAATGTTTATGACCTTGTTTATGTAGATAAGGCAATTAGGAGCCGAATCCTAATGAAAAAAAAACTTTAATTCCTTGCAAGTCCGACTTGGCTTCCTTCAACAACAGCAGCAAGAAAAATCCAATGTATGAAAATGGAGGAGTATTTCATGTTGAGCGTGTATATAATAATACAAATGTGACTGAATGCGGCTGGTCAGTCATATTCTAAACAGGAGCAAATAATACAGGAACAGAAGTACAGAATAAAACATTAATGAGTTCATGAGATGAGCTTCACACAGGAATGTAGGATCTCAAGGCCGTGTAGTTCTCGAAGTTTCTTCACATGTCTGGAAATGGAGAAAAATGTACAGTGGGTTAGCGTTTGACTGGAACAACACGTGTCTGAGTTCAAGTTCGGTACATCCTCCTAATCACATGAGATCTCTTTAGCCTGGAGGAGTATAAAAGTCTTCCTATCTAAAGAGGCGTGTTTGTTGCTGCAAGCTCCCAGTATCACTGGGGATACTGTATCAATTACAGTTACATAATCAGAGGAGCTTCAGAATATGGATGATGCCCTACAGCAGTACATCATTGAAACAGGAAGAGAATAAACAAGCTCATCAAGAAGGCGAGCTCAATCATAGGGACTAAACTTGGCAATTCAGCAGGTGTTAGAAAAGAGAACTGTGTCAAAGTTCAATGAGCAATCCTGTATATACAGCATGTTTATTAATGACATAGGTGTTTTGATTTGTTCAGATAAACTTGATATGTTATACCACATTTTATATTTATCTGTCCATTTTGAGTTTAGTTATGTCACAGTGATCTTTAAACAAAATATTCCCTTCATATTTGAGTCCAAGCGAACAGCTTTGCCAAATTCAAGGAACTTCCATCAAGCCATTCATTATACACTGCCTGGCCAAAACAAAAAGGTCACACACTCTAATATTTTGTTGGACCGCCTTTAGCTTTGATTACAGCACACATTCGCTGTGGCATGGTTTCAATAAGCTTCTGCAATGTCACAAGATTTATTTCCATCCAGTGTTGCGTTAATTTTTCACCAAGATCTTGTATTGATGATGGGAGAGTCTGACCACTGCACAAAGCCTTCTCCAGCACATCCCAAAGATTCTCAATGGGGTTAAGGTCTGGACTCTGTGGTGGCCAATCCATGTGTGACAATGATGTCTCATGCTCCCCGAACCACTCTTTCGTAATTTGAGCCCAATGAATCCTGGTATTGTCATCTTGGAATATGCCCGTGCCATCAGAGAAGAAAAAAATCCATTGATGGAATAACCTGGTCATTCAGTATATCCAGGTAGTCGACCTGAATATACTGAATGACCTGAAAGTACTAGACCTGACCAACGGCAGCAACCCCAGATCATAGCACTGCCCCCACAGGCTTGTACAGTAGGCACTAGGCATGATGGGTGCATCACTTCTTCTGCCTCTCTTCTTACCCTGATGCGCTGGTTCTCCACTATCCTTCCAGTTTTTAATAATGCGTTGGACAGCTCTTGACCCAGTTTTAGTAGTTTCTGCAGTCTCTTTAGATGTTTTCTCTGCGTGATGCATGCCAATGATTTGACCTTTCTCAAACAGACTAACATCTTTTCCCACGACCACGGGATGTGTCTTTCAACATGGTTTGTTTAAGAAATGAGAAGCTACTCATTGCATCAGTTGGGGCTAAATAACTTGCCAGCTGAAAGATAATCACCCATTTCCTTAGTTAAATCCAGATGGCGACTTCTTTTTTGGCCAGGCAGTGTATATTGTGCTCTCAAAAATGTGAGGGATGGACAGATGGACAGACAGGCACTTTTTAATCGGGAAAATTAATTTTAATTACTAATTAGCCAATTTGCAGATTTCTTGGCAAAAATGCAATTCCAGCTTCTCAAAGTTGAGGATCTGCTGTGAATGTAAATTTAATGTCTGAGTTTTTGATGAAGGAAGCACTTTGAAGATAACAGCTTGGGCTGTGGGTAATTATACTGGGCATAACGATCAATCTAAAAAATAATTGGATTATTGGATTTTAAGATTATTAAGAAGTCATTTGTTGTAGCCCGCCCTAAAATATTTGCAAACACCAGCAACACTGAGAGATTAAATGAACTAAAATTAAATAAAACAATTCAAATGAACCAAAACCCAACTCTTTGTCACTCTCATTTCTGTTTTCTTTATCTACCATTAGCAGCAGACACAATATAAAATGCATTCAGCGCAATAAAGACATGGCTCTGTCTGCTCTGTTATGATTAAGAAGTAAATCCACTGCAAATAAATTAAGGAACAGTGGTAATGTTGCAGCGTTTACCATGCATTAGCGCAGTTAGCCGATTAACACAAGCACCGAATGACACTGCAGTATTCCAAGTCGGTGGATGTTTGCAGGAGGAAACAAAACAAAATTACCAGTCAGCTTGAGCCAAAACCATACATTTTTGTGGCATTTTGTCAGTTCTATTGTGGCTCCGGGCTAGTTTCTACATCGGCAACTTGTGGTTTATAGCGTGGGGCGAGAGTGCACCTGGGCTCAGATCGACACAGCTTCGCGAGAGCAATCGCTGAATTTTGCTGCACAGCTGTCCTCTTAGCGTCCCCTGCAGCGTGGCGTAGCAGCAGCAGCACAATATCGGTGCCCAGCAGGTGAGTGGCGACTCCATCCAACTCAAGGCAGTGGGCCAAGCACAGGGCTGCATTCCCTAACACCATTTCATCACAGCTGGAACTCAGCAAGTGACGTAAAATAGACAATTCTGTATAGGACAAAAAAAATGAAGACAACACATACGCATAAAATAGTCAACACATGTAATGACGTAGCAGCAGCAGCTTTACTGTAAACTGCATTCACACAAACACACATACATATATATGAATCTACACACATGCCCCCATTCTTCACACACACTTTATTTGAATATTGGGTCAGCCCTGAAATATTATCCATGGACTAATGAAGGAGCTTGTTAATGCTAACATGTCAGTCATTTCTCACTTTTATCAGACTTCACCAGCTCCCCCCGTGCCAAGTGACTGGCAGCAGTGCACACTGTCAGAGTTTTAATGGCATACTTAGTGGCAGTCCTCCCTGTTCCCTGGGTAGGCAAGCACAAATAAAACAGTGACATTAAACACAAAGAACGCTTTTGTTAACTCCTCATTTTTTTGAAGTCTGAATAAAAAACGGCAATTAGTGCAAATCTAAATGACACGTTCACACTTCAAATATGAGTCAGAGATGGTAACACTGGTATGAATAGGGTATTTTGCATGAAAATCATTAATCATTAATATTGTAGGTTTGACCAGTGTTGAATATTTGAATATCTGGCCTTGTTCTATTTTTATTTTTTTTTGCAAGTGTTACTACTATCATAGTTTATTACTTTATTTGAATTATAGCTGGAGGTTTTTTTTAGTACTGAACCTCATCAAGGCATCAAATAATAGCTTTTTTCATTATTTTCTGACTGTGATTTTGGCACACATCGTCTGTAAATACGGTGCTCACATGTGACGATCAGACTGGGTGCTGCATGTAATCAAATGCACTTGACTGTACACACCTTCAGCAGCCGGCGCATGATCCCGACCACTTCTCCCTGAATAACGTGCTGAATGGCTTCAGAGGACTGAGGGAGAACAGTGCTCAACACACCTGTGGTTCTCTGGAGGACAAAGACAAATGCTAGGATTAGAGAAGAAAGGAAGGATTGAAAAACAGAAGAAGAAAGCTCAATGGAAATAGCCAGGATACAGGATCAAGAGAAAACTGCTGTGGGAGAAAGGACACTAGCTGAGAGAAACCTGTCAAAGAAAAACAGCTCCAACAAGGAGACAAAGAGAATTAGAGAGTGTGGCTGGAAAAAGGTGGGGAACAGGAAAACAGAAAACTGCTCTTTCAAGACCTGAAATATGCAGGCGTCATGGAGAGCGTTTGTAACAAAAAAGTACAAAAAGTCCAGTGTGAGGATGGTGAGTGTAGCATGAGTGAACATAAATTACATTTCAAGGACAGAAGAGGAAAAGGAAAGAACAAGAAGAACAACCTTAAGAATATACAGTAGCATACAAACTCACTGAAGATTGAATCCATTGAATTACAAAGATATAAGTCAATCTGAGGGCAGTTTAGAGATTTGAAGGCAAAAACAATGTAGTCACTCAGTGAAGAGGACAAAATAAAACATTTAAATGCAAGTTTTTTTAAATTATTTGTAAGTCAAAATGACTAGTTTAAACAAATGACGCAAAAATGTACAAATCCTACATCCAATGAGGTAATAATGTTGTCTGATGTCAGCCATAACATTAAAACCACTGACAGAAGTAAATAACATTGACCATTTTGTGACAATTCAATGTTCTGCTGGGAAACTTTTGGACCTGGCATTCATGTGGATGTCACTTATGTACCACCAACCTAGACCAGGCACCCCCGCCCCATAGCAATGACAGCAGGATGCAGCCTGACACAGGCACACACACAAAAAAATGCTTTAGGAACAACAAAATAAACATGAAAAACAGCACAAGATGTTGACCTTGACCTCTGTTCTGTGGAACAAGCCTGATCCACAGAGGCCCCTCCCCTTGACCCATAGGACCCAAGGGACCCCACTAACGACATTCTGTTTCCAGACACCACAGGACACCCTCAGAAGACCATGTCCATTCTCGGATGAGTTGCAACTGTTTTGGAGGCACAAGGGAGACCTACACAATATTAGGAAGGTGGTCATAATGTTATGCCTCATCAGTGTATATGTTATCAAGTAAATGTTGGTTGTTTGCTAACATGCAGGAGATGGTTTTGGAGCCTCTAGTGGACAAGTGGCCTTTTCTTTGGCCATTAATGCTTTTATTTTAATTAGTTTAGGTTAGTTAGTATAGTTCTAGTGGAGAGAGACAAGAAGTAATGGGGTGAGAGAGAGGGGGCGTAGTATGCGCAACACGTAACTTCTGTTTATGGAACACCTGCTCAGTCAAGTGCCCCACTGGGGGAGCCTTAATGCACCTTTAAAAAGCTTTGTGGAGCTCTTAATGTTTACTCAATGTTTTAATAGAAAGGCTAAGTTTCTCTCATGGTTGGAAACAAATGGCAAATGTGACAAACTGTGTAGTTTCTTAGTCTTCCTGGCTCATAAATGTTTGCTTCTTTACACTCTTCTAAACAAAGTGATGGGGTGTTGAAAAAAAAAAAATGCCCCCAGTGATAACTGGGTTGACAGCGACACTGGATTGGGGTTTTAACCATTATGATGCAATAAAGAGAATAAAATGTGAACGAAGTGAAGTAAAGTAATGGCATAAGCGAAGCAAAATATTGAGGACATATAAAAGGATAACTAAGAAAACAAAGCCAGTCAGGCAGAGAGTGAGCACCAGAGAGACAGATGGGGGAATGCAGGACTCTGATGGCACTGCATAGGCAGCTTGAAACTATTGTAAAAGCCATTAGCACAAACAAGGGCACCTGCAGCTAGAGTTTCAATCAAATGTGATGACATATATAGGATACACACATACACACGTATATATATACATATACATGTACAATGTGGATTGCTATTACCATCTTTTGGGGCACATTACCAGTGAGCACTCCCTAGAAAAAGCCCATTACTCAACACAAATGTCTTTTATTTTCATGTAGTGACCTGCATTGGTTTGTTTAAAAAAACAAAACAAGAAAAAAAAATGTAAAAAGGCGTTCATCTGTACAGGTCTCTAAGTGGTATATTTTTCTTGCCTTTCTTGACCTGACACATTAATACAGTATGTGGTATAGGAATATGCCAAGTACAAAACTGTAATGGGCGTTCATAATTCAACTACATATCAAGGGTAAGGGCTGAAACCTACTGTAATGTAGGACCAAAGCAAGGTTCACTTACAGTTATGATTCCTCCGTCATTATCTCTCAGCAGGCCCAGACAGCAGTCACAAAGTGAAACAGCATGCGCCTTCAAAAAGGAAGAAATGGAAAAGTGGTTAAGCCAATTTTCACATACATTTCGCCTCTAAATAGGTGAGATCACACATCATGGATTACACAATTGCTCTCCCTATGATTCCCATTTGCTTATCAATTTTTTCATATTATATTCTCAATTTCACTAGCATGGTGTCTTTTTAGCTCATTAAGTAGAAAAGCTAGGCGTCACCTGTCTTACCTGGATGGCTGGAGAGGTGATAGTTGAAATGTTGATGATCAAACCAAGGAGAGGGTAAAGGATGTCATTATATTCAGGTGCACTGCAATGCTTCTGTAGAGAAAGACAATTAAACCTTACTGAATGAGAAAAATACAGATTCTGATATCAACTCGATAATTAAGTGTATTTAACACTTTCTTAAAGAAGTGGTGGAAAACATTAATCATACTAACGATGGCATCGAGGAAAGTTGCCCAACATTCTGTGTCATGAGCCAGTTTGTGACGTATGACGTCATCCCGAGCCATGCAGCCCAGAGAAGATATCAGTGATGGAAGGACATGTTGATTGGACGTGCTGATATTCCTCTGAAAAATGAAGCAAACAGATGTGCACATTTGCGCATAGATACACAGTGCATACAAAATTAACTTTGGCATCTTCATGTCTTACCAGTATCGTTGTAACTGGCACAATGACTGAGTCTGTGAGCACATTTCTCAACTGAATGCAAAATCTGCAAGAAAATATGAAAGCATTTGTGCTGTAAATGTCAAACAGACATAGTAGAGCTGGATTGGAATGTCTGCTTTTGTTATCATGCACATACTTCGACTATATTTTCTATTTATTAATTGCACTGTAAAAAAAAAAAAAAAAAGGTGGAGATATACGCCATCTCTGCTCAGGCGCCTGACTTCCCTCTAACTCAAAGCAGAGCCGTGAATAACACGCTTCAGTTTAACTCAGCTGTTAAAGCGAAGACAACATGCCAAAGACCTCAGCTGTGTGGGAACACTTTAAACTGCTTAATGGCTAGACAAAGGCAGCGTGCCAAATATGCAATTTGAATCTGGCCTTCCGTGCTGCATAAATAGTCACTTGAATGCTATTAGTGGTATTGTGACTGAGACTGAGACTGACCCTCAACCAAAGCTTTGAATATCTGCTGTTGGAAAAAAAAGGCACAATACTCTTCCCTCTTGAAAGACAGGAACCCTAGGGACAAGGAGACGAATCTTCCTGAGATGTGCCTTCCTCCCTGGGCTCTTCCGTCTCTGAAAATCACCTTCCATCTCCGCATTCAACCTCTAGCAGCTTCCTCCACTCTGACCACTCCATCAGTCTCTCTTGTGTCCTGTCAGTTAATTTATTTCATTGCACTGATTTAAACGTGTTCTGGTTAGTGAATATACTGTATAAATATGAACAGTTGTTCAAAATTTCTTTGTAACACAGAAGTAGCACATAAAAATTTCCTACGTACTGTTCTCGCTGTTCTGATACTGTTCTCAGGTAGTGAGTAAGGCCAGATTATCACATTCCAGCATCATACATGCAAGCCAATCCAAAACTTCATCAACTGAGCAAGCAGCAACTTCAAAGAAAGTTTGCCACCACAGAACAGGGGACCTGTTTCCAAGTCCAACAAGTGTCCAGTGCCTAAAACCACTGAAGGCCCATATGGCCTTTCACTCCACAAATACACAAAATGTCTGAGTCATACATACAGGACAATTCAATTTAGTGGTCACATAGCATTGATTGTCGTGTCTCTGAAGATTCTCACTCATCCGCAAACAAAGTCAGTAAAAGGCAAATGGATTTGCCGTGTATCAACCCTGCACAGTCCATTTCTCTTTGACTTGTCACCTAAAAACAATAGTTTAGTATGCTGTATGCCATGTACACACAGTTTACTATTTATAAATTTATGAGTATATATTTGTACTCCACCTGCCAATGTTTTACAAGGAGAGATTTGGAAGATCTGGAATCAATATGCACCACTCCTGCGTTAATTTTTCAGACCAAAACAAAAACATCATAGAAAATCTAGCATTGACCCAGCCGAGCTGCTACAATAAGGAGAAAACCTTTGTAGGATACAATACATTTTCGAGTGACTTTCTTTGAGCTATAGACAAGGAAAATTGATCTCCCCATTTCACTGCTTGACACCTCGACTTATTTCCTGCTGTGTTTGAGAGCCTGGGTTGTCCTTTCATGTCTATTTTCATGAGGCGCCAGAAAGGGAAACAGGTCGGGAACGGCCTTTGCCTTCAAGTGACAATAACACCCGAATAGCACATGTTGATTTATTAAAGATGCCACGCTTTGCGCTTCTCTTAGGACAGCTCCTGTCCATGAGTGGAGTTTAAAGTCATTTTAATATATCTGGATATGTTGTATAGGATGATAATAGGCTGTCTGAAGGGTCATTTTCTGAGTACTGAAAACATGTACAGAATGTCCTCACACAGAAATAAAATTAATCATTCTCTACAGTGTGAGGAGAAGCCGTGATCTTGGTTCGGCCATGTATCATTCATACTTTTTTTCTCCTGCGAAGTTTTCCAGAATCTGGACTGCTGTGTTCTCCTGCAGATGCTTTGGCTTAGAGATGCACGCCATGAGGTTCCTCACTAACCTTTAAATCCAGATTAAGAGTAAAGAAGAAGAATAAAGACAGAGGTGGAAATTAAAAAGAGAAGGAGAAAGAGAAGAAATAATGAAAATTAATAAATCATTTGATAAAATGACAGGTTCCTACTTTTGGAGCAATAACTGAGATAATAATGCAAAAAAAAAATAAACCTTATTGTATGATTTCTTCCAGATTTACAGATAACACAAAATATGTTAGACTACTCAGTATTAATAGAGCAATAATATAAAAAACTTCTTGTAATATCATAAAATGGATGTGGCAATTGGTCTGACAATGACAAACATATAGCTCAGGGCTGACCCAAATTCTGCTGATTTCATTATGGGAGGAGGTAAAAGGAAAGCCATTACCATTTCTGTATATTATACAATTCACTGTCCCTGCAGTGTACTCGGGTTTGGTTGACAAGAAATACATTTTAACTTCAGCTTTCATTAGGTGCAACTGCTGAGTGCATAAAAAAAATGACTTACATGGGCAAATTCAAGTTGTCAATGGCCAGATGTCTGCCATGTGGCGTCTGTGAATACAAACACATTACCGCCAGGCTTTCGTTCCCTACTGCAACATGCTCAGACGTTACCAACTGAACAATGGACTGTCTGGCGACTGGACACGTCATCAATGTTTTCTGGTTTTCATCTGAAAACAAATGAAATGACAATAAGTTGGACACATTGGATACAGTGTTGTTTCAGGTTTCCAAAGAACAATAACCTACTTTTTAAACATTTCATTATGTTGTCATGCTTCATACTTAAGGTATGATTTGCTTTTCATATGATGAACACACACACACTGTGCACAGCGATGTAAATAGATCATCAGTGTCAGCACAAACACTTGATAAGTTGACACTCACATAGTTTGTGTGATTCAAAGACAAATAAAGGCTTGAGAAAACACAGACAAGCTGTGCAGCAATGAGACAACGCCAAAATGGAAAATTAAATGAGTATTAATTATTTAACTGTTCCCTCTCTTTCCCAATAAATTAATGTGAGCAAATTAATGCACTGACAGACAGAAAATGAAGCATAATTTAATTATCTACATACCATTTCCACAACAAATCACCCTCCATAATTTCAGAACAGACGCACACAACTCGTGACTGTCTGGATCATTTGTTTTCTGTGAAAGGCACCTGTGGAGAAAAATCGATAAAATTTGAATTTTACATGAAATTTATTTAATAAATGTGTACCAAAATACAAAATAAAAGATGGGAAACTGAATTAGAATGACAAATATTAATTTTATGGTCAAATGATAAAAATAATGCCTGAAACAGGAACACAGCAAGACGCCTGATATATTGATATTGAACAAAGTAAATACAGTACATTGAAACCAAAACCATACATCGTTTATATAACTTTAAACCACTCTAAACATTTTCTACTTATCTTTAGTTCCCCCAAAAAGAATTTAGACTTCATATACCAGTTACAAGAGCCCATGATCCCAGAGTGCACCTTCAGATTGTGATCAGAACAGGCAAAAATGGAACAATGGCCTTTCTTTGCTACATGGTCTTTGGTTTTTCTGGCTCACATAAGCATCCTTACTTTCATCAAGCTCAGGCTGCTCTCTCTTTGCACTCTCCACTTTTGCGGACACTGTGTTCTAATTTGGATAATGACAGGGCTAACAATGGACAACATGGAAAGTGTGTGACACGTTAATAATAACCCTACTGATCTGACATGAGGGAGTCATAATTTGTATCTTGTACAAAACACACCCTCTTTCTGGGACAAAACACGAGGCCTTTGCTCATTTTCAGCGCTCATCTCAATCTCTTGTGTGATCATCTTTTCTTCTTTGGGCTATCACGGAAACAACCAGAGAGAGAGAAAGGGGGCGGTGAATGATCTCTCCAGTTTAGACCATCATTGTTTCTGTATGCCCCTGTCTCTGGGCCCATCTGTCAAAGCTCCACAGAGGGCTGACTGCTATCTCTCCCTCTGGTCTCCTTACCTCCTCACTGTGTCATTGCTGTTGATGATACTAAAGCCATTGTTCAGTCTGAAAAGCGTCTGTCCTGTACCTGTTAGAAGAGGACAGTAGATAGTGTAAGAAGGCAGAAAACTGTGTATCGTCACCTGATAGCCTAGGGGCTTTACCGAAACTCAACACCTTTCTGTTTTACGTTGCGCTGTTCAGTCAAGGACACGAGAGAAAATATTAAATAAAATATGCAGAGAGATAACGGTTCAGTGAGGAATAGTCTGTTTTACCACTACGAAGGTGAAATGCCGAATGCAGAGAGTAGAGCGGAGCAGAGAAGGAGTACTTTTAGGAGAGAAATCTTGTAATGTCAACCCTGCTGAGATCCTTTCAGTTGTGAGTTATGTAAGTTTTGCCCTTTTCTGTTGAATGGCACTGTGAGACAGGCATTATATCATTTGACATGACACTTTTATTCATCTAAAGAAAGGAAAAAAGAGAAAATGGATAAGAAATGTTCATTCTCCAGAGGGCAGGCAATGTAAAAGAATATGTTGTGTTACAGTTAAGTGTTACAAGTTAAAACAAAAGAGAGAGTGTTAGCGTTACACTATGATGTAGTTATTTGGTTTGTGGTGATCTTCAGCTTCACTCCATCAGTTCCATCATCCTTGGCCATGTGGTCAAAGTACCCGAAGCTTTCAGTGCTTATAAGAAACCACCAGCGTGGTGAAGCTTGTCAAAACCACTTCATCGCAACTTCTTTCTTAACTGGAATCAACTTAATAAATGCTCCCGAGAGGGCCATTGACCTTGATAAATTGTGCTGTTATTGTACTACTCTTGTGGAAAAAGCCCTAATTTCTGCCTCATGGCAATGACTAAAAAGAGTTACATTAGCTGTGTGGAGTTTCAAAGTCACTAGCTGGGTCAAAAACATTCACCAAAATATCAGATGACATAGGAAAAACCTGGTGGAGATCAACTGCTGCCTGTCTATAATGGCCCCTTTTCAGACAGCAGAGGACTTTGGTCAACAAATTGCACTTACTGTCCAAGCCTATGGTATTATTACCAAAGGGGAGCATGATGTAAAAAAGCTTGTGACTAACCAATACCCCATTCAATCTGAGAAAAGGACCTTGAGTGCATCTACTTGCCTAACCTGTCATTTGATTCACCTAAAACCTTGAGCAACAAGCAAGGTGCTACAAACAAGCCTTAGTAGTTAGGTATGATTTGCCCTCTGCAACCATTTCCTCCCACTGTGGGGCAGTATGGGACTTAGCATGATGACAGCTCACTCTTCACTGAAATATATATATGGTTTGATAATCCCTGGCATGTTACGGGACTCCTGTCCATCTAGAGGGCTTTGGGTTTGAGGGTCAGAACTCTGCAAAGTTAATGGACGGGTACCAACACTCACTACATACCTACTCTATACTGAGATTATTGTAGAGCAGCCACTGTCACTGATGTTTCATTAAACTGCACCTGAGACAACGCCACAGTAACTGCATTTTCTAACATAAATCTGTACGATAAAGGCCTCAGACCCAATTTTATTATGTCGCAACATCATTTCAAACTGTCTTAGGACAGCACATTCAGCAGTTCAGCAACCTAATTTAATTCCATGTTGGAGAAGCTATGACAAACAAATGGAGCAACATTGTCCAGATCTGTGACGGACAATGTTAGGTCTCCATTGTCACAGAAGACAACAGGAAGCAATTAGTTTTTGTAGCCCGCCTTCACCTGTTGCCACGCTCTAAGATATTTACTGTGAGTGCTTAAGACCCATAATAACTCCTTTTTCCCCTTTCTTTGATCTTCTGCTATCAATTTAGCCACAGAGGCGGAAAATAGGTGCACCAGTGAAGCAGGTTATTGAGGAAATACTGGGCACAAAGAGATTAGAGGAGAAACATAATTGGGCTTCCTCTGACAGAACACTCACAGTCAGTAAGTGCCTGTGACAGAATCTCCAACCCTCCACAGTAGTAGAGAGGCATCTGGTCGGGCACTGACAGCTTCTCCAGCAGCTGGGGCACTGCTGTGGCCTTCCTCTCTCCCTTGTCAAACTCTTGCCTTGCATTTATCTCCTGACGCTCTCTCTCTTCTTCCAAATCCACCTGGCTCAGGTATTCTACAAAGGAAAAAGAGAGAGGGAGGAGAGGGAGGAGAAAGCGAGTTATTCAGTAGCAGTAATGGTTGATGCACTACATGAGAAAGATCTCTTGTGGTGCAGCTGTTATCCTAAGATGACCATCCTTTTACCACGGATTTATGCAGAAGAGGGCTGCAACTTTCATGAGTTGCACGTTAATTAATCTTTCAAAGCTAAACAAAAAAACTATGGAACTAAACAGTGGTTACAGATCCAAATGACTGCACAATAGCGAACACAAAAACCTGAACTCAGAGTGGTATAAAAATCCTTTACCTTTCACTATCTCCATTTTCACTGGTTCAATATCCTGTATCTTTTCAAAGCAATTTCTTGCCTGAAAAGGAATGAATATTATTCATCACTTGTTACAGGATGTGCATCACTGTTGTCTATTGAAAAAAGACATTCTGAAAAGGCACGATATCCCAGCAAGTACATTATATAGAAAACTACGTGTATAGATGTTAGCTTATTTTGCAATGAATAGTATGAAAACAGATATTTCAGAAGACTACTATGGCCTCGTATACTTCCTAGAGAATCCTTGGTCATAATGTAGCGTTGCCTTTCTGTTAGTTATATGTCAAGTATAGCTGTCTGCAGAGCAATGTGTAAAAAAAAAAAATGCGTGATTAGGTGTAATGAGAGGTAATTATGCTCACCTTGTTATATTTCTTCAATCCCAGATATGCTTTGCCCATGTGTAGATAAGCCTTTATGCAGCTCTCATTACACTGACAGAGACAAAATGATCATGGGAGTGTGTTACAGCACTTCATCAGCAGCACATCTATGTAATGGTGGTTTAATGTTTCTGCCCTGATAAGACGAGCACAGTGAGAACAAACCGTTCAATCTTAATGTCACAGACGAGCACCGTGGAAAGCTTGCTATGTGTTACAGTGACATGTTTATTGAAAATCAAACCGAAACTTGTGCAGACATTTTATCTAAAACAACATAAATAATAATAATAAGAACTTTATCGTCATTGCACACAATGACAGTTACAACGACATTTTGTTTGGCAGCAATCTCTAGTAGCACCTTGATGTCAGGTGTTTATTAAGGTAATAAGTATAAAATACAGTAATAAAATCTACAATATAAATATAATGTAGTATTTCAGATGGCATGACTCCAAAGATACTGTTAGCACTATTAGCTCATAAACACTGTTAATTTTGTCCACTTTCCAAACACATCTAAACTTCTGAGGAGCTCCCAGGTTGTCTAATAGTGTCTCACAAACACAAATGACTGATCTTAGTCCCCAGCCAGACCTTACCTTAAGGGCCCATTCACAGTCACTGATGGCCTCCTTGTACTTTCCCAGCTTGATGTAGGCCTAAGTAGATTTAAACATTGGACAGACATTGATAACTGTACATCAAAAACTGACAAAAACGACCAAACAAAATAACAAAGTAAAAATGTGATTAGGTTGGTTGCTTTGCTTGTGAAGCAATATACCACAGAGCATACTTTCAAGATGCTGGGTCTTCAGATTTTACAATTAAGTTAACTGCCCATGACCATACTAAAATTCAGAAATGTTGGTTTCACAGAGGCCTCAACTTCTTTATTTTGGCACACAAAATGAGCTGTCCTTCAATTTCCTCTAAGGAACAAAACTTTGTGTGCGTTTTGTTTTTGTTTCTTTCACCCAGCATCTTAATGGTACCAGTTAACTTGTATGATTAAATTACAAAACATTATTTGTGTTTTCACTGTAAAAGTTCAAAAACCCATGCTGAAGACATTTACTTGTGCACGGTTGGTGTACAGTGGCTGCATGTCCCTTAGTTCAGCCAACCCATCAGTGTAATACTTCACAGCAGTTTCATAGTCTCCTCGAGCAAAGGCTTCATTCCCTTTGTCTTTGAGCGCTGCAGCGAAACAAACATTGAAAATGACATACTGCCGTTTCAGCATTGAGGTAAGTACGGCAAAATGTTCACCTCTAACAACATCTTTTAAGAACAGGGAATCACACACCAGTTGCCTTTTTCACTTGTGCAGCTCTTCTCACTCTCCTGTCTTCAGCATCTCTCTCCATAATCTTCATGAAATTCTCTGTTAAGAAAAAAAGTCCTTATACGTTTTTGAAAGTCATTGCTGTTGAGTATTGAGATCCCGACTGCGTGGGTAGTGTGTTTTCACAAAGACAGCTGAGAGTGATCCATAAATATCTGTTGGCGGTAATTTAAAAAAACACTTTAATTTTCACCTCGGCCGCAAGCACAGAATTATGCTTTCTTCCTCATCATGAATTCAGTGTAGGGTGTGTTAATTTCAGTAAGGGCAGATTAAAACACAGTGGTGTGAAAGGTTTACGGGTTCGCAGCTGAACTGTTATTGATGAGTTTTATTCTGGTGAGACTAGAAAAGGGTTGCTGATATAAAGGGAAAGTTACTTTACATGGAATATCACATCCAAGGGGGCAGAGTTGAACAGCACCTCTTAGTGTATAAACACACTACACACTAGGCTATAGGATGATGATGTAGCACATTGATAGGCTAAAGACCAACTCAACACAAGTTCATAGTAGCAAAAAACACTATCTTATAGATAGATAGATAGATAGATAGAAAAAAGAAAGATTCTCTTACCGTGAACAATGTAAGTCTGCTTAAACACTGAACTCACTGCAACAGACAACTACTGAAACATTTTCTTTCACTATTGCTCACCTGGACTATCACTCTGTTGACTCTGTAAATCAGGGGAAATGATTAAAACAACGTTAACAAACTTTATGTGCATTATCTTGCTTTTCTTAAAGAACAAGAACAAACAAAGTAAAAAAAAAAGACAACACAAACTTGATGGCAGTGTACTGTATGTGTGCTGAAGGACACAGACAGTAAGAACGGGGGGGGGGGGGGGGGGGGGTAGCCACAGACAGGGTGAGAAAAACTGAGACAGACAGAGAGCAAGAGTAAACGTGTCACTACCGGTGGCTGACTTTGTGTACATGTGTTTACCGAGAAAGACTGGAGCGGTGGGTTTGTGTTGATTTTGGTCTTGTTGACTTTTGTTCTGCAGGGTTCATCTAAGGCAGCAGTGTAGCAATCAGCTTTGGCCATTGCTTGATGCTGGACTTCGACATCAGAAGACCTTAGGTCCTCCACTAGCTGACCTGAAATGGATATGTGATTTATTTTCCTATTTTCCTATAGCATTTACACTTACATGTAAAACATCTACAAGAATCTCACTTGTGTAAACACAAGTTACAGTATCCAAATAATGTTACTAATTAATCTCCAACGCCAAAACTAAACAGCCCTTCCGCAACATGTATTGTGAGAAACATAAATAATACATTTTATGTATTTTTGATCAGTGCCTATCTAATATGATGTTGAACACAGTTAACTAGCTTCTGTACATACGTTACCTAACAACCCATTTATAAAGGCAGTAATGAATTTAAGTTTAGCTATTTAGCCATTACGTGTAGTACATTAGCACAGACAAGCATTATTAAGCTATTAATGTAGCTAATACTTGCTAGCTAGTAGTGCTCCTCTTAATTGTTGCACAAAGGCAAGATGCTGTATTACTCACTTATTTTGTCGACATTCTTCAAAAAACTCTCGAAATCTTCAAGTTTCTCCATCGCGTGTTTGGCTTTTTAAACTCCTTTAAGCTCCTTCAACTTTACTTTTTTCCATAGGCTACGTAAGTTTATTTTAGCTTAGCTAAAAGCTGAACGTTTGTTTTCACTCTCACAAGTCTCAGCGTTGAGTTACCATAGCGACATGATGCCTTCAGGACGGCTCGTGAACCCTCGTACTAGATTTGAAACTGTGTACAACGTAGCAATGACAATTAAAGTAAAAACTAATAGTATGTGTTTTGTAAGTATCACGAGTTGTAAATACAGTAGATCAACGGAACGAACTTAAATATAAAAAAATAAAATCTCATCAAGACCTGTATCCACTCATTAATAATTGCCATGGTCACCTTTTCCTCTTTCCCCTACATCATGTGATGTTATAAGTCAAACTGTCTGTATCGCAAATCATTCAGTCTATTTCAAAACTACGCACTTTTGTTTATGTGTCTAGACATTTTCGTGATTGTGGCGAAAGCACTTGAAGGCAGCACCCCTCGCCTTGGACATGGGAGGTCAGATTTCTCGCTGAATCCAAATCAAGCAAAACGCTTGAGAGGACTTTTTTGTGTGAATCAATTTAAAACGATTCAATTTAATGTAGTTATTCTTTGACATTGTCTTCATTAGACTGTAAATCCCCCCTTTGTCTGCCTATTTATTCTGTGCAGCCACAGAGGGCTGTGAGCTCAGGACTCTCAGCCAGAGATAACATACCATGGCTTATCTCCTCAACACTAAAGTGAACCTTCTTTTACAGCGACCGTCTGGACATAAGAACATCTTACGCCTTAAAGTCCCTATTTGCTTTTTCTCAGCAATAGATCTCCACTGCCTCCCGGTGGTTAAAGTCACACCTCTGTTGTTGTGAGGTTTTAATTCAATTGTACATGAAAATTTAATGTTTCTGAATCTTTCATGTCTAACATAAGTAATAATAGGCGTGTTCGACTTCATGCAGATCTGTGCAGATCTGACTTGACGTGATGCATGCTGGGTTGTTCATGCTCATAGACCTCGAATATAATTGGTTAAAATGAACTTGTTCAACCCAGCATGCATCACGTCAAGTCAGAGCTGCACAGATCTGCATGAAGTCGAACACGCCTAATCAGTAGTGCCTAAATGTCATTTAGAACTTTGACGGGAGAGACTAAGAAGATGAACTCATTCTTATGTAATACTGATAAAGAGTTTTCATCCTTCCACCAGTGGAAATGGTGAGAAAAAATGTTGACGAAACAACTAAATGTGTTGTTGCTGAGCTATGCACTGTGACAAGACAGGCCATGGTCATGCTAATGAAATGTCACCCAGTATTAAACAGTTTCCATGGTGTTGCTTAAGACGGCCCCAAATGTCTCTCTGTTTGTGCTTATCTGCTTCATCTACTTCAGTGCCAGAGTTTCTTTCCAAATACAGGAAGCTCTCTCTAAGTACTCTCCAGTATTTTTTGACCTTTTGACCTTGTGTAATTAAATGTTACATTTGGGACATTCATCATATTTCATACAATTCAGTTAAAGTCTTTTTTAATGTTGTCCAGCACAACTGGACTTTATGATGTGCCCTTTAAAGGAATGTGAGCTTTGACCTCACCCTTCCCCCCTCAGGGTCAGTGACCGGAATCTCAGACAGAGCGGGATCTTTATCTTCTTTTGCGCAAACCAGAAGCGGATACAGAAAGTACTGCAGACACCACACTGAGCATCCCCTCTTGCCATTCACTTTGGGCTTGTTTTTGAGCGTGCAGATAATAGTTACATCATCATTTTGAATGGTTGCTCACATGCTCACTTAAAAAGCTCTGCGCTTCCATATGACACAGTCCTTTGTGACAGGCTTTTAAAATCCTAAAAAAAAAAGTACGCTGGAAAGTTTTCCAGTAAATGACCTCAAGGGACAGAATAGATAACAGTAACGGTAAACACTAAAAACGTATGTGGATTACAAAGACCTTACCATATGGTCAAACACATGCAGAAAAAAATCAACGTAGATGAGAAGAACTGCTTTCAAAATAAAGCTACCATGTTTATTTTAGTGTGCAGTTGTTGCTTATCCATTGTGAGTCTGGATAATTTCCAGAGCTCTGCAACTTCAAGGTACGTACCAGGTGCTAAGAAATAATAAATCCTGTTAGACTGTACGCTGTATACATTTGCACGGCATGTGTGTTGCATGAGTTATTTCTGTGACAGCTTACAGACACGGGCTTTTGTAAAGCCAGACTCCAGCAGCTGCTGTGGATGCCACAGTGTCGTGTCTCAGTGGACAACAGATACTGACAGCACAGTGCTGCCATTGATTAAATGCGCTGCACTTTATCCACCTTTTACACAATGAAATGGCCCGAGGCACCAGCTTTCCTTCTTGAGGTTATCTCAGAAGATGAAACCCACATAAAAACTGCATAGCAAGCTTCAATTTGTTTCTTTTTCTGTTTTAAAACTTCTCATGCCAGTGTAAAAAATGTAATATTCCGGAGATGTAGCACGACACGACAAAGTCCTAAATCTTTATGTGCTTTAATGATATGTGGAACCAAAGCATAATTAACAGAAGTTGACATAAATATATATATACATATTTGATATACCATGACCTGTATGACTGAGAACCTTCAAGTTGACATAAAATGAGGTATTCATTAAGAGAAAGCAGTTGGTCCTTCTGACCCAGACTTTGATCCGAAAGAGGAGATTTTTTCGTCCTTCGCATTCCACCTCCTTCCATCCCTCTGCTGTTGTGTTGCAAACATTAGAGCACATCAGATTTAATCAAAATTAAGGCAAGAGAAATCCAAATTAATTAATTATTTTCACTGGTTGGTCACATTGCCGTTAGTCTCATACAACTCCTCAGACCACGCCCAAGATGAATAAAAGGGCACTGGTCTCAAAACTCCACCAGCTACTGGACCTAGACACTGTCCAGCGAACCATAACTGCCATCCACTTAAAGTAACAGAGAGATTTTACCATGGAAAGAGGCCAGACGCAGGCTACGGTCCCAACCTACCTTGGATGGTCCATCTTCAACACCTTGTGCTGTTGTCTGCCTCTAGGCATTGCTGCTATAATCTTCTCCTGCAAGGTACGTAACATTTCCTGAGCATCAGTCAAGGACCTGACCCGATATCAGAAAAAAACCCTGCACAAACTGTTTATACTGTTTTGCGAGATAATACATTAAAACTGGCATTTTACATAAAAGCGAACAGCACAGTGTGGTGGAATTCTGCATTTCTATAAGTTTTCATGAGCTACAACTTTTGAGGAATCTAGATAAAATCCAGAGGGTGTTCTGCCGTGACTAAATGTTGATTAACTCACACTGAAAATGTCTGTGTATGGATGCATGCTGAACAAAAAGTCACTGACGGTTTGTTTTTATTTTACCAAACTGAATTGCAATTAGGGTAAAACCAAATTTGATCCTTGTTTTTTATTTTATTTTTTAAAAGGCACAAAATGCTAATCTTCTTGGACAAGCAGCTGTAGCCAAGGATGCGTCAAGGAGTGCCAGGGTCCTAAACATCATTGCACTCGTCTGTGGAATAATCCTGATCATCATTTTCGTTGCTCTCAACGTTAGCTGAGTAAACTAAAGTCAAAGCAGTGAAGGTGCTTCCTTTTCTGCCAGAAGATGGATGGATCACGCCTCCCCACAAAAAACAAAAAAACAAAAAAAACAAACAAACAAAAAAAAACAGGCTGAAATAACAGGCTGTTTTTTGAAGAAGCATCTTCAAGAAACCCTACAGGTGCAGTTGCCCTTGGTTCTGCTTGTTCTTTGGATCATACCTTAACCTGGATAACTGGGAACCTTCGTAGACAGCCCAGCAACGCTTTTCCTCTAATGCACCTCCCCTCCCCCACGCGTAGGACCACAAAGTTGGAACAGATGTCTGTGCCCGTTCGCATGCATTTGTTCTTGTTTTTAATCAGGTTTCTGCAAAAAAAATAAAATAAATTGTGTGCTTACAGCTTATGTCTCCAAATCCTAAACTATGTACAAGTTGCCTGAGGAGAAAACTTTTTGTGTTTTAAAAGGTTTGTTTGCTTGTTTTGTGGCAGAAAATAAACAATGCAACCTGACTGTTTCGTGTGATCGGCAATTACAAGACGTGAGTCATTTTCTAAGTATATTAGAAGCACACACACCGATCAGCCACAACATTATGAACACTGACAAGAGAACTGAATAACTTTGACCATCTTGGGCCAATACAATGTTCTGCTGGGAATTTTTTGGACCTGATCCACAGAGGCCCCACAGAGGCCCCTCCCCTCAACCCACAGGACCCAAAGGCCCCCACTAACAACATTCTGTTACCAGACACCACAGGACACCCTCAGAACACACATGGCCAAAAAAATGAAAACAACCTTGTGCGCTTTACAGGGCTTTGGGGCTGAGCAAATCATAATGTTCACAAAATTAGTAAAAAACTAGATAGCACACTAATAAAGCTACTGATGTAGAAAAAGTGTGGGTTAAACCAGCTGCAATCTGGCTCAAATTTAAAGATATGTTCAAGGTTAATCGCTGAAAGACAAAAGAAAAAAAAAGGTTAAAAACATAAGTTCAGCATGTTCCCTCTAACTTGATAGGGGTTGGTTTTCCATTGTAGTGGGCTGTGAGTTCAGGACTCACAGCCAAAGATAGCATACCCAATCCTGTCTCCTCAACACTTGGGTGAACCCTTTTTTTAGAGCGGCCATCTTACAACCGTGCGTCGAAATGATCCCAGTAGAAGGAACTTTACTGAATGTAAAAAAAAAGGCACTGACGTTAACAAGGCTCCATCGAGTTGGAAACCAGTTATTTGAGAGGTTTCTGGCTCCGTCTTAAACGTTTTCTGTGTACATGAGGACTCCTTTTCACTGGTTGGTCACACTGCCTTTTGTAACTGCTTAAACCACACCCATGAGGAATAAAAGGGCATGGGCCCCAACCCCCACCAGCCACTGGTCCCAGACACCGTCCAACAAACCCTAACTGTCATCCAACAGAGATTTACCATGGAAGGAGGCCAGACGCAGTCTACTGCCCAAACCTACCTTGGATGGTCCATCTTTAACACTCTATGCTGTTGTCTGCCTCTAGGGATTGCTGCTATCGTCTTCTCCTGCAAGGTATATAATATTCCCTATCAAACTTTTATTTTTTTTGCACAAACTTTTGCTTCTTTCTACTGCTGTGATCTAATGTCCCCTCTGCCTCATTAGCAAAATCACTAATGGGTTTCTTTTTTCTTTTTTTTCTTTTTTTTTTACTCTCCTGTCACTTATCTTGATCATTGTTTTCTTAAAGGCACAAAATGCTAATCTCGTTGGACAATCAGCTGTAGCCGAGGATGCATCGAGGAATGCGAGGGTCCTCAACATCATCGCACTCGTCTGTGGAATAATCATGCTCATCATTGTCATCGCTCTCAAAGTCAGTGGAAACGCCTGAAGTCGAGTTTTTTGCTTGTTTGTTTGTTTTTCACCGGAAGATGGATGGAGGGAATCTCAGCAATGCTTTTCTTCTCATGTACCTACCCTCCTCCACACGCAGGGCCATAAATTGGGAACAGATGCCTGTATGTGCGCGTTCACATGTGCTTGCGGTTGTTTTAATAAGGTTTCCATAAAAAAAAAAAAAATAATGCTTTCTGCTTGTGTCTCCAAGTTGCAAACTATGTATGTGTTGTCTGAGGAGGTGTTTCTGTTTTATTAAGTTGCAAAAAAAAATAAAATAAACTATGCAACATGATTGTTTTGTGTGATGAGTATTTACAAGACACACGCCATTCACTTAAAAAGGACAGCGAACTATAGTGGACACCATAATGTTCATGGACTGGACACAAAACTGTATTCTTAGTATATAACCACTTTATTATATTTAATTTCCTGACACATTATTTAAAAGCAAAACAGTGTAAGTCCAAGTAATATAAATAACCTTGTGCCGTTTACAGTTTGGGGGCCGAGCAAGTCATAGTGTTCACGATGTCCTCATTCTGAGTCAAATGTGTTGCACGAAGTTCTCATGAACTAAGGTAGACGATTGTGGTTGGAAGACCGTGGCCACTAGATTCAGTTTAGAGATGCGGTCACAACCCCATTCTGTGTGCAGAGGTGGTTCTAGTGCATTCAACCCACTTCCTCCCCTGCCCTGGCCAAACAAAAACAACATTCGATAAAGTCCTCCTTGTTGATTGTTACAAGCGCAGCGCTTAAAATTAAACATTACAACTTTCTCAAACATATAACAAGAAAGAACATATATAAATAAAAACAGAGTACGGGATAATATAACTCAATTGGAGGAGGTGAAGGGCTCCTCATCCTGATGCTAGGGTGCTCCAAAACACTTCAGAAGTGGTTTGAGACAACACAAGCATAAATATAATCTTGGTCTGTGGACAAGTTCAGTATACAACTATAGAATTTGTATTATTTACAATAAAACAACACGACATCCTGGGCTAACATGCTCTATATGTATAATGTTTACACACATTGTTTACAACAAGTCATCCTAATGATTCAGGGCATATTAAACAGCGTAGAAACCATTCATAGTGGTTTCATAACATGTGGTGGGTTCCCCTGAGCTCACACTGAACTCTGCATTCACACTCACACTAGTGTGGAAGCAAAAAGGTGCGTTTGCGCAATCGCTCTCTGTTGGTCCTGACCCTCTTTCTCAAAAGACCCACAAGATTCGACAACAGATAAGTTGCTCCTTGAGGGGCTTCTCAACTTCCTTCATGTGTAAAAACAATCACAAAACACGTGAAACTACAATGTTACCGTGCATGGCATAAAAATTATTTGTCTTGTGACTGAGAATATGGCAAATTAGATGTTACTGGGTGTCATATTTTATCTGACAAAGCAATGAGAATCTAACTATGAAAATGTGGTATAAAAACACCTGCAAGTCGGGGCAGATTTAGAAATATGTGTTGTTTTTCTGTTATCTCATATTACATACCAAATCTTATCTCCTCAGCACTCATGAACGAGCCTTCTTTTAGGGCAGGGGTGCTCATTACGTCAATCGCAATCAACCGGTAGATCGCGAAGGTAGTGCGGGTAGTTCGCGTGTGATTGAAAAATTTCTTTTAGATGTTTGTCTAAAACATTTATGCGTTGCAACTCCAAAACAACAGCAAACAGCAAGACAAACCCTCATCTTTATTTATTTTTACTTTATATTTGCAACATGCCCTCAGTTCATATATCCACAGCCACGCACAACTTCAATATAGATATATAGATATAGATATATAGATATATAGATATATATATACAGGTAGATCACTTTGACTTTGTCATTGTAAAAGCAGCTCGCAAGCCAAAAAAGTGTGGGCACCCCTGTTTTAGGGTGACCATTTTGCTGTGAGACCATGGACTTACGAACCAAAAGTACCCGAGCACAAGGAACTCAACTTAACGTAAAATAAAGCACTGAAGTTAACCAGGCACTTCTAAAAATACAGCAAGCATCTTAAAACCTGCTTGTATACATGTCTCACCCAGTAACTTTCTGTTCCATAGTAGGGGGCTTACCGTTTGTCAGATAAAAGCACTTAAACCACGCCCATGAAGAATAAAAGGCCACAGGTTTCAACATCCACCACCTGCTGAACCTAGACACTTTCTAACACATCATAACTTGCATCCACTCAAAGTAAAACAGACATACCATGGAGGAAGGCCAAACACAGGATACTGTTCCAACTTACCTTCGCTGGTCCATCTTTAACACCTTCTTCTGTTGTCTGCCTCTAGGAATTGCTGCTATGACCTACTCCTACAAGGTAGGTATCATTTCCTGGGCATCAGATTTTATTTTATTATTGTATATTAAAATTTTTGCTTCTTTCTACTGCTTCCACTGAGAAAATATGTAGTGATTATTTTAATCTCCTACATCAAATACTTTGTTTGTCTTGTAAAATTTTAATTGCCACTGAAATGCAACCCAGGTGGCACAGTGGTGTGTTGGTTCACAGCAAGAAGATTCTGGGTTCCAATCGAGTGACCGACTGGGGTCTTTCTGTGCTGAGGTTGTTTCCATTCTGTCTCTCAGCGTTATCCCTGCGATAGACTGGCGACCTGTCCAGGGTGCACCTTGTCTCTTGCCCAGTGACAGCTGTGATAGGCTCCGGCCCCATTGCAACCCTCCAGAGGTCAAGCGGTTAGTTAATGGATGAAAAAGCCACTCATTTTGATAAATGTTTTTTTTTTTTTTTAGGCACAAAATGCTAATCTTCAAGCACTGCCAAGGCCCTAAACATCAGTGCACTCATCTGTGGAATCATTTTTGGCAGCATTTACATCATTGTCCAAGTCACTGAACGAGAGCAGTGAAGTCGTAGCAGTGGAGGCGCTTCCTTTTTGCCAGAAGGTGGATGGATGGAATCTCAGCAGGGCTTTCCTTTCCGCGTACTTCCCAGCCACCACATGCATTCAACTGTGTTTGTGTCAGGTTTCCATAAAAAATAAATAAATAAATACTTATTTATTGCGCTTACAACGTATATCTCCAAATCCCAAACTATGTATGTGTCATCTGAGGAGGAAGCAGTTTCTGTTTTAAAATGTTGCTTGCTTTATTGTTGTGTTGCAAAGAATAAACTATTCTTATACAAGTTCTTGAGTTTCCTGAGACGTGATTTAAAGTCAAAATAATGAAAACAACCTTGTGTCCTGTACAGTTTTGTTGCAGAGCAATTCATTATTTGCATGAAATGAATGTTATGGAATGAGACAATATGTTATTTGGCAAAATGCTGAAAATAAACTTCAATATATATATATATATATATATATATAGATATATACAGGTAGATCACTTTGACTTGGTCATTGTAAAAGTAGCTCGCAATCCAAAAAAGTGTGGGCACCCCATTTTGCTGTGAGACCATGAACCAAAAGTACCCGGGCAGAAGGAACCCAACTGAACGTAAAATAAAGCACTGAAGTTAACCAGGCACTTCAAAGAATACAGCAAGCATCTTAAAGGGGAACTCCGGCGCAAAATGAACCTGGGGTTAATAACACATGTGTACCGAGTTCGACCGTTCTCTGGTATTTGTTTTCATGCATTTGTTTTGTTAGTCAAATGTGACTAGTTTTCTTGCAAACCGCTATTTAGCGTATAACGCTAGCCTTCGGGGCACACTTACACAAAAAAAGAAATCGCTAATTCTATACCACTAACAAGGCTCACAATATCACCACACTTACACGGTAGCATAACTAGGGTCTCTACATGTAAACCGAAGCATTGAGAACTTTGCAAGTATACAGGCAGTTTATTAAAAAAGGAACACAGTACCGTTTATGTCTGGCTCGCATATCCAGGCGGGCGCCATCTTGGGGAAACTGAACTGTCTGTTGCCGGAAGAAAGCACTGAGAGCATAGAGAAGCACTGAACGAAGAGAGTTCAGTTTCCCCAAGATGGCGCCCGCCTGGATATGCGAGCCAGACATAAACGGTACTGTGTTCCTTTTTTAATAAACTGCCTGTATACTTGCAAAGTTCTCAATGCTTCGGTTTACATGTAGAGACCCTAGTTATGCTACCGTGTAAGTGTGGTGATATTGTGAGCCTTGTTAGTGGTATAGAAATAGCGATTTCTTTTTATGTGTAGGTGTGCCCCAAAGGCTAGCGTTATACGCTAATTAGCGGTTTGCAAGAAAACTGGTCACATTTGACTAACAAAACAAATGCATGAAAACAAATACCAGAGAACGGTCGAACTCGGTACACATGTGTTATTAACCCCCGGTTCATTTTGCGCCGGAGTTCCCCTTTAAAACGTGCTTGTGTACACGTCTCACTCAGTAACTTTCTGTTCCATAGTAGGAGGCTTACCGTTTGTCAGATAAATCACTTAAACCACTCCCATGAAGAATAAAAGGCCACGGGTTTCAACATCCACCAGCTGAACCTAGACACTGTCTAACACATCATAACTTGCATCCACTCAAAGTAAAACAGACAGATACCATGGAGGAAGTCCAAACACAGGATACTGTTCCAACTTTCCTTTGCTGGTCCATGTTTAGCACCTTCTGCTGTTGTCTGCCTCTAGGGATTGTTGCTATGACCTACTCCTACAAGGTAGGTATCATTTCCTGGGCATCAGATTTTATTTTATTATTGTATATTAAAATATTTGCTTCTTTCTACGGCACTGAGAAAATATTCACTGATGATCTCCGACATCCAATACTTCGTTCGTCTTGTAAAATTTTAATTGCCACTGAAATGCAACCCAGGCGGCACAGTGGTGTGGTGGTTCACACTGATGCCTCACAGCAAGAAGGTTCTGGGTTCGAATCAAGTGACCGACTGGGGTCTTTCTGCGTGGCGTGTGAATTGGTTGTTTGTCTGTCTCTCAGTGTTATCCCTGCGATAGACTGGCGACCTGTCCAGGGTGCACCTTGTCTCTCGCCCAGTGACAGCTGTGATAGGTTCTGGCCCCATTGCAACCCTCCAGAAGTCAAGCGGTTAATGGATGAAAAAGCCACTCATTTTAATAACTTTTTTCTTTTTTTTAGGCACAAATGGCTAATCTTGAAGGACAAAAAGATAAAGCTGAGGATGCGTCAAACACTGCCATGGGCCTAAACGTCTGCGCGTTCATCTGTGGAATACATTTGATCAGCATTTACATCCTCATAAGTTACTGAACGAGAGCAGTGAAGTCAAAGTAGTGGAGGCGCTTCCTTTTTGCCAGAAAGTGGATGGATTGAATCTCAGCAGGGCTTTTCTTCCCGCGTACTTCCCAGCCACCACATGCATTCAACTGTGTTTGTGTCAGGTTTCCATAAAAAAAAAAAAAAAAAATACTTTGTGCGCTTACAACGTAAATCTCCAAATCCCAAACTATGTATGTGTCATACAAGCAGTTTCTGTTTTAAAATGTTGCTTGCATTATTGTTTTGTTGCAAAAAATAAACTATTCTTATATAAGTTCTTGAGTTTCCTGAGACGTGATTTCAAAATAATGAAAACAACCTCGTGTCCTTTACAGTTTTGTTACTGAGCAATTCATAATTTGCAGGAACTAAATGTAATGGGATGAGACAATATGTTATTCGGCAAAGTGCTGAAAATATTTATAATTGAAAATATTTCTGATGTGGAGGAATGTGGCTGAAAGACAGCTGCAGCTAAGATTCTATTCAAAGATGCATTCATGGCAACAGACCTCAAACCACACTCTACACGTTTCCCCTAAACTGATGATGGTAAGTGACAACGAATGAAGTTATTGCGTTTAGTCTGATTCAGCCCCTTAGTCCACGCCTATGCAGAATAAAAGGCCATAGATCCCAACCTCCACCAGCTACTGGACGCAGACTCTGTCTAATAAACCATAACTGGCATCTAATCAATAAGCAAAACAGACAGACACCATGGAAAGAGGCCGCACAGAGGCACCAACCTACCTTGGATGGTCCATCTTCAACACTCTCTGCTGTTGTCTGCCTCTAGGGATTGCCGCTATAATTTTCTCTGTCAAAGTAGGTAACATTTTCTGATCATCGCACTTTTGCTACTTTTGCTTCTTTCTACTTTTCAATGTAAGACCAGCACACAAATAATAACAATAATAATAATAATAATAATAATAATACAAAAAAAAGCTTTTACTTCAAATTGAATTTCACATTGTAGAAGTATTATAATGTTCTACAACATTTTGGACAACAAGGAAAACTCCATAGGCTCAAAATATACCAGTTGATTTGTGATATTAATTTTGCGTGTGCATGGATGTATTCTGCTTTTCAAAAACATCCTAAAAGTGAAACTGAATTGCTCAGAAGCAAAAGAAATAAATCACATGATGGTTTTATCTTTTATCTGGTATATTTTAACAGCAATTAAAATGTAACTCATTCTGATCATTGTTGTTTTTTTATGGTTATGCTTAAAGGCACAAAATGCTAATCAAGTTGGACAATCAGCTATAGCCGAGGACGCGTCGCGCACAGCTAAGACCCTGAACATCGTCGCGCTCGTCTGTGGAATAATTCTGATAATCATCTACATCGTTGTCAATGTTACTGCAAAACCAGTTCAGCCGTGAAGGTCCTGTCTTTGCCAGAAGATGGATGGAGGGAACGCTTGCCTTCTTCACGTACTCCCCCTCCCCCACGCGCAGGACCACAAAATTGGGACAGATGTCTATATGTGCCCATTCACATGTGTTTGTGCTTGTTTTAATTAGGTTTCATTAAAAACAGCCTACAGCTTCTGGGGCCATTAAATCCCAAACTATGCATGTGTTGTCTGAGCAAAAAGCAGTTTTTCTTGCAAAAAAATAAAATAAAAATAAACAGTGCTTAATGGTTGTTTTGTGTGATGAGTAATTACAAGATGAAAAAAGGGCAGCAAACTATAGCAGATACCATAATGTTCATGGACTGGACACAAAAGTATATAAATAGTATATAATACGTTTATTATATTTACAGAGTGACACATTTTTTAACGACATAACCAAACCAAATATTCGCAATGTTTTCAGTCGATATATGTGAAAGTAATTATTATTTATCATATATAATAATCTTTCAGAATAAAACTCTAAGGGGAAATGTTGTTATTAGGTTTAGATTTTAAGATATGTTCGTGGTTACACACTGAAACCCCCAAAACCTTAAAGCTCGTACACTCTAGATGTTGTAGAGTAGTGATGTTTTCTGCATCTGGTGGCAATATGATGCATCCTGCCTCTATTTTTTTTCATTTATTTTATCTGTAGGTTTTAAAACTTTGCATACATATCACCCTAATATGGAGGCAAAAAAATCCATATTGTACGATTACCCAATCTGTTCATCGACCGTCTCCGTGACTTCGGAACTCCGCTCTCTCAAAAGACATTCGAGGTGGGAGAACAGAGAAGTTTCCCTGTGTTTCCTCTGAAGCTTCTCAACTTCCTGCATACATAATAAAAACCAAATGGTTTGCATGAGAGACAGGTCTGGTTACTTGCAAACATATAAATTCCTTATGAGTATGAATACAATACTGAAAGAGAAAATGTGCTGGCCTTACGTCTTCAGACAGCAATCCTCTGCTGGGTTTGTGAAGCCTGTGGAGCAGGGCAGCGGCATACGGATCAGACAAAGTCTCCTTTAAATCCCCCGAAAAGGCCTCCTGGTTGTGAAACCAAACACACATATTGGCTTCCTGTTTGGAGAAGTTCAGCCCCAATCTGGCCTGAAACAGCTCGCCCAGACATTCCTGTAGTGCCTGTAATTTCAAAACAAACAAACCGATCTGTTACCTCTAATAGTCGGCGAAAGACTAAAAGATACAAAACGCTGCTGGGTCTTTGACAGTTTTAGTTTGAGCTTCGATTTGATATCAGAATCAAACACCTAAATCCTTTTTGTCCGTACCTTGAAGAAAAGCCTCTGGAAGGCAGGGCTGGAGTCAGAGCTCATGTCATTAATTTTCACATGGGACAAACAGTGGAGGAGCAGGAGCGAGAAGCCTCCAACTGACTGGAGCCTTTGGCGACGGACATAGAGTGTCTCCTCTGCTTCCTGCAACATCCATGCTGAGTGTTATTCCTAGCATTGTATTAACTGCACAAAAACCAGTACATAAAAAGCAAGCCAGCAATCACAGTTTATCACGTAGAGACAATCTGTAGCTTGACTGTCTTATTATGCAGACATTATTATTATGTTACAAAAACTGATCCTGTCTAAGGGCTGAAAAGGATGTGAAAAACAAACAGTATGCTTGCGTGATTGCAAACTTGTGCCTGAGCAACAAAGTGTGAAACACTAAGAGGACCTGAAACTCAGAAACCAGCCACAGTTAAAAACAATCTTCATTAACCATAAGCTCATGTAGGAACCTTGGGTTTGTGGGTTTCGCTTGTTAGTCTCGACTGAAGGATTAGTTTAGACCGACCTACTTTCACTCTCAGGTTTTTCTGATCTTTTCTGCCCAGAGAGCTGCAGTCCTTAAGACATTGTTCTATTGTGGTAGTGTTATCTGAATGGTTAACATTCAGGTACTGAGAGAGTTTGATTAGCGTGCAGATGGAAGTGCGGCAGGTTCGACCCATGATACACGGATTTCCTCTATATATACTACATGTTTCCTATTTTTGTTTTTTGTTTTTTGTTTTTTCACATAGCTCCATGTTTACCTGATAAAAGAAGGAATTTCTGAAGGCATTGTTGGAGTAGTTGTTGTTTGGGAGACTGGCTGCTATTTGAAGGGAAATGACTGGTGTCTGTTGGAAAAGAAAACAACAATCCAAGCCTTTTTGTTATTATAATATAAATCTTAGTCCACGGTAAAAAATAAAATAGAAAAAATAAAGGTAAATAAATCTCATTTATGCAAGAAGAAATATGTACATAACAAATAGCAAAAAACACAAAAAATATCATGTAATGACGTTTCTTTAATGAACCCCACAATTCTCAATCTTTAACTGGCATACGGGGATAGTTGGAAGAGTTTCCTGTCTGAGTACTTGCGCAGACCCTCATAAGAAATGAACTGACTGTGTCTGAAAGCAAGTGGGAAACTCTGACACCAACCAGGTTTAGATTATGCAACGTGTGCATCAGGAACAGCCCATGCTGGTAGACCAGGAACTCTCTGGGCTTAAGGACCGACACGTCCAAAGGGATGAGCTCTCCCTCACATTCCCACTGAGCATCAAGGACGTCTACAAAACGTTGGCCTCTGTCTGGACAAAGAACAAGATGGTCACATTTTGGAGCGATGGTAAAGTAAGACTTGTTTAGTTTCAAGGGCATTGTTCTTGGCTTGTTTTACGTACCTTTTATTTAGCTAGTGTTGACGGCACTGATAAATCATTTAAAAAGTGTCAGATGTTGAGGTCTGTTAGTAACACTACCTTTGTTACTGTAGCGACCACATCCTGGCTGCAAGTTTTGCGAGTCAGTTAATGGAACTTTCATCTCATCAACAGGATATGGTTCAAAGGCTCTGTTCTGTCTGGCAGGCTACTTGTGTGACAAGTGAAATCACAATACACATTATGAGACTGGCTGTACAATGAATGCATGGCAGACCTTACGGATCGCCAATGTGTATGACAGTGTCGCAAACTTAGACAAATGAGCATGCTTTGTGGTCAAATGCTGTAATAAGGTATGGTGGCTAAGTGTTTATACTGTACGCCCAGCTTCTGGCTTGTTTTGTCTAAAATTCTACGTCAACAATTTTAAAATCAGGTATTCAAGTATTCATTACATTGCAGAAGAAGGCAGATAATCACACATGTTTATAAAAAGTAAGCAGAGAGCCATCAAACGATTGTATTTTATGCCAGAAATAAAGTCCAGGTTGTAAAAACAGTAGTTCCCCTTTAAGGCTGTGAGCGAGAGAGTTCATAAAAACCAGCTGTCGTGGTTCTGAGTTCTGAATATTTCCTGTGAACCTGTTTTTCTTCCTTTCCTGTTTTATTTTGTAAAATTCTTCCTTGGTGTTTCTTGTCTTGTGTTAGTTTTGTGTTTTGTTACTTGTGTTTTTCCCCCTTTGATTGTTGGATTGGTTTCTCCTTGTGTGCTCCGCCCTCATTGGATTCACCTGTGACTCATCACCCCTCTGCCCATGTGTATATATAGCCCTGACATCCCTTTGTTGTTTGTCTTAGACTCATGCTTCTTTGTGTTCCTTAGTTTTCGTCTTGGTTTTGGTTCTTACCTGTTTTTCTTTGTTTTTGTTTTGTGTGTTCTTGGATTGCCCTGCCTCTCAACTGCAGCGCCTTTAGTTCCCTTTAGTTAAGTTTTCATTAAATACATTTTGTTTCCTTCTCCAGCCTCATCCCGCTGTGTCTTGCATTTATAGGTCCCACCTCACTGGAAATTGTGACACCAAGGTCTATTTTTTTCCTAAATCGCATCACTGCAGCCTTTTCAACAATGGTCGGAAATTTGTTGAATTAAACCCTGAGTCCCTGAAGACATACTAACGTAATTGAACAATTGAGGTTCACAAAATGTTTACCAGATGTGCCTCATCAAGAGCAGCTGGGAGTCACGAAGGCAGGGCTGAAATCTAAACACTGTCAAACAGACCAGGAAAAGAATTATATTGATGCCATATAAGGGAGGCCTCTTAGGTCTGTTGAGATAAAAAAAAAAGGAGCATGTCACCGACAAGGAGAAAGAACCCCATCCAATTCAGTCTGTCCCAGAGAATTCAAACCGAGACAAAATCTGGTTGTGGACTATCCCACCTCCTTGATTTGGACACCAGCTTTTCAACCGATACAGAGAAATAAATATCTCATGCAATTAGTCCTACAACCAATCAGAACCTAAATCACCTCCATTGTGCTCAGATCATGTGTGTGACTACGTACCGCATAAAGCCCGCCCACACGATTTGATTGATCTGGTCGGGGCATAATCACATCCCAAAGGAGCAGCTCAAGGCCAACTTTCTGCCACAAAAAATAAATAAAAATGTGGCCCAGGGAACTAGATCTGGCTTCCAGGCTAATCCAACTTACCAGAAAGCTCCCTTCCAGATATCCCGACTTTACAGGCCCAGTCCTTCAGCTGTAGCTCCACCCCCTTCAACATCTGGAAGAGAGGCGAGAGTTCCAGCAGCCTTGTCCACTGCTCCTCTGGCAAATTCAAGAGCCATGGATGGAAGTTGAAGGCACACAAACCCACACATGTTCCAGTTATATACTATTTTATGTCATGGTATTACCTGGAATAGGGGGGACAGTGATGTGCGTAGGCTGAGCTGATTCCTTCATTTGTTGGCTCTCTGTTAGGAACAAGAAATCGCATGTAACCATCTTGGGACATTTTTTTTTAATTTGTCTTCATTCTTTTGGAGCTTGTTACCATTCTCAAATTTGTCTTTTTTTTGTGTAGCCATTAAGTCAGTTAGCTTAGCTTGGCTCAGTGACAGGATAAATGGGTAAACTGCTTGCGTTTCAAGGCGACCAACATTAGCCAACCAGCAAGCCTGGAGCTGACTTTGATCACAGCATACACAACAGAAAACTAAAAAAGCTGTGGTTAAAATAGGTGTTTAATAGGTGCGGCTATTTCTGGGCAGCCGTGAAGTGAAACTACTCCTTTCTTTAACACTTGTAGTGCCGCCCTTTGGTTATAGCAGCTCTGTGAAGTGTGAAGTTAGAGCTGTTAGAATATATCCAAATAAAAGCCCCGAAACAAAAGAGGATGTCATATTGACAATAAAGAATATTATTCACAATAAAGAAAGCACCAGTGAGAAGGATTTAGTGGTTTATAGCAACCAACTAAATATTGGACATTCTGGGCTTCTGTAGAAACATGGAAGAGGACCCACTTCTTATGTGTGAAACTCATTTTAGCCAAAGACAACTCAATGATTTGTAGTTACAGAACATAACAATGAATATGATATTGCATTTCTGCCAGCATATCATAGAAACCGCAGCTGGAAACAACAGTTACTACATGATTTTAGGTTTCAACTCACATGAGCTGCTGCGCAAACATACACAAATATAACATGTTAATCAGTTAGATGCACTGTTCAGGCAATCAGCGTTTTTCTGCAGCTAAGCTAACTTAAAGGAGAGGTTCACCCAAGTCTCAATAAGAAAGATATGATTTCCAAAATAGCAAGCAGTATCTTTAGAATTATTATTTGCCGTATAAACACAGACATATACGTGCTTAAATTCTTGTGCATCGTCTGTACATACAGTAGTTGACAGGAAGCTAACTCACACAGCTGCTCAGATAAACACTGGTTGAAAGGGGTCGTTTATTCAGTACTGTAATTTGCGCTCTGCCTCACCCTGGGAGTGAATGCCAGAAGATGCAGTTTGACTTTGCGAGTTGTGCGTCGGCGCCGAGCTGGTTTGTGGACCAGTGTCCTGGGATTGTCCTACATGGACGTGCTCCCTCAAAGACTGGGTGGAGATTCCTTCAGAAACACAAAGAAGATCTTTTAGAGGCTGTAAACTGGTGATCAAATAAAGCATCTCTTTGAGTGTAAAGTCGGCCCTCTAAAGACTATTTAAAGATGTCAAAGAAGACAAAAAAAGCAGACACTGATACTAACTTCAGGAAGATATAAGGGCTTCCAAAGAGAGGAAGGCTGGGTAACATCAATGTTAAAGTGAAACCTGAGGAAGCACAGATCAGAAGACCAACGAAGAAGAAGAAAAATTCTCACCAGGCCCACGAGAAAAAGAGGAAGTAGAACAAGAGCAAATCTAAAGTGGAATTATTTGATGCATATGATGCAAAAACTGAAGGTTTGGGGGGAAAAAAATGTGAGACAGCTGATGGACACAGGCTGTTTGGAAACCTTTATATACTGAACTGAAACTGGATTAGCGCAATTATTGACCGCAGGACTTAGAGAAAGGAGGATGTTAAACCTGAGTTTGGAGAAGTAACATGAAATCCTCAAGGAATTTGTAACTCATCTTACAGTTTCGGTCTGGGTGACATTCTGGGTTTTCCTGTCTGCTCACTGCTCTCTTGGCTCAAACTATGACACCAGGACAAATGCCTGAAGAAGCACTCCGATGAAAGGATTGCAGTGAGAGGCAGCAAGTTTTGGGAACAGTGCTTAGACCACGCAGTACCACAAAATAATTCACAGGCAACTTAAACTGTGTGTCTGTTTCCGGTTTGAACAGTCTTCCTTAACATCAAGCAAGAAGGTTCCAGGTTCGAATCCATGGTTTCTGTGTGTAGTTTGCATGTTCTCCCTGTGTACTACGGCTTCCTCCCACTGTCCAAAGACAAATACAGTATAACAAAGGTGTGATGCAACCTGTGCACAGTAACCATGTTGCAGTGACCGCAAGCCTTCTCATTTTACTGTGTTGACTAATCTGGGTCTGTGTCAGAGACCACAATTTATCACAGATAAATCACCAGTGTGTACGATTTAGTGGTATATAGCAGCCATAACTTCCCTTCAATGTAGGAGAGCCAACAGTGATTTCCGACCCCATCGAGAACCAGCGTTTGCTACTCGTGGCAGCGTAACATGGCACGGATGAGGACGTACTTAGTACGACCAAAGAAAAGTTCATTCTAAGCTAAAGAGTTCCGAAAGTGAGGATGAGTATGAATCATATATTGCATAGACACTGACGCGAAAATACCGTTACAGCGTGATTTTAAGCTATAACTAAATCATGAGGGCTTCACAAACATGCACAAATGTAACATGTTAATTAGTTTGAACAAAGGCTAGCAGTTTTCTGCTCTCTGTGTTTTTCTGTAGCTAAGCTAACTTAAGGGAGAGATTTCCAAAATGGCAAGCTATGTCTTTAGAATTTATGTTGCTATATAAACAGACTTACGAGCCCTTAAATAAATGGATGTGTATGTCTGGATGTGCGAATGTATGTGCATCCTGAGTCTATTACCAGAATTACTGCTTATAACTGATGCTACATTTTATATGTTGACCTATAATGAAGTTTCTTAAAAACAAATAACTGTTTGTTCACAAACTTAAGAGAATAAATCAATGGGAACACCATGAATTACACCATTTTTTTGCAGTGAAATGACAAGAATATTCAGTTTTGAAGTCATACAAGTAACAAAAACAAGTGAGGCATGCGATAAGTGAGTTCCACAGAAGCTTCAAGACACCTGAGGTTACTGTGACTGCCGACACTGTGTCTTACACACAAAGATAAACACATCCATCCACAAGATAAGCAACATCCTTTATCAAGTCCTGGGTCTGAGGAGGGGTTTGAAAGTTGGGCAGAAGCCTCCCTGAAGTAAGTTTATAATTTTCGGCCTTAGAAATAAAACTGCCACGGACTTGTTTTGATTTCTCACTCCATGACAAAGCCAACGTTTCAACAGTGAACATACTACTTCGCAGTATTTCTATGCATTCTTTGTACACGCACACATTTTCCACACACATATGCTTACATTCCTACGTTATCACAAGGCAAGAGTGTCTTGAAAAGCACATACCTTTCACCACGGGCACAGAGGCTGTCCAGACTCTGGAGGCTATCTCCAAACCATACGGCTGCTTTGTCGACAGTCCTAAAACACGTGAGAAACTGAACTTGAAAGACATGTCTGGCTATATTCTACAATTGCAACAAAGGACCGAAAACCAAAAAATGAATTGATCTAATCAAAGAGAGGCTAGTGTACTATATTTGGTGTCAAAGTATTCCTTTGCCTTGAACAGCTCTGCTTTGTTTCGAGCTAGTCCTATTTATTCTGCTGCTGTGCACACTTTAAGCACCAACATACACACTTTTTCACATTTGACTGAGTTTAGCATTTGTGTCCATGTTCCTTAACCATATATTTGCAGCGTTGCCTTGGTTTTGGTTCGATCATGGACTTTGTTGGAAGTCGAGGACTTTGAAACCTTTGAGTGACTCTTTATTAAAACCCAAAGGCACAGAGACGAGGACAATTAGCAAATAACAGCTCACAAATAATATCTGTATTAATGAGGAATGATGCTCTATCCACTATGTGTAAATGTGGTATATATCCTTATATGGTGCTGCTTCTGTACCGGACATGTGCTGATTACAGGTGTTGGGGGAGAAGCTGGTCAGCTGTTTTTCTTCCAGGAGATGGTTCAGTCTCTCCAGCAGAGGCAGCGCCTTCTGTTGGAGCAAACCCATGACCTTCACATTCGGCCTGTGTCCACTGCACTGAACCAAACCATAATCCTTGAACCAAAAGTTCCCGCACAGTAGAGCCTGGGCAAACAAGCAAGAAAGGGGTATGTGTCGTGTAATTATGTGGGCAAGTTTAATTAGTCTGTTCATCTAAGGTTTAAAAAGATTTGATGGGAATAAATACAAAAGAATACAGAATATGCATCATATACATAGGCTCATTTGCATTGAGTGTTATTTATTCACCTGAGCAGTGTCGGCACGTAGCTGAGAGAGGTGTCTGACATAGTGAAGCGCATTAAGAGCTGCCTCCAACTCTGTCTGTCTGGAACAGCACTGCTCCCACAGCTCTCTCTGTCTCATCTCTCTGTCCTGAAGGACGAGTAATCACAGGCTTGTTATTTACATTTGAACAACAGTGTTGCAGAGTGCACAGACTGAATCTCAATTACTCTCCAAAGCTCCCCTATAGCATATACATTTTTCACAGGTTGCCTCAAATGGAATTGAACATCTGCCCCAACTGTGTCAGTCAACAAGTGAGTTGCCAGTGCCAATAATAAACCGTGAACTCATTGCTCTGACCATAGCTTGGAGGTTTATAGACCAGTCTCCCGCCCGCGTCGTCCATTTTTCCTGGTCTTGCTGCAGCTGATCGACACACACGTCCACCTTATCAAGGCCAGACATGAGCTCTGAGTGCCAAAAACACTGCTGATCCCACTCCTCCTCATCACCTAAACCCACAGACGGAGACAGAGTCCTGAACATGTTGCCAGCCCAAATAAAACCGAATCTAGGCATTACGTTCATTACTTCACAAGTGAAGGGTGCGATATGAGACGCTGGCTTGAAGCGTCTCTCTTTTGGAAAGCGATGAATGAAGTGCAGTGCCGGTCATGACTGTAATTTCCTTCATGCTTTCTTTCATTCTGCCAGCCTGCCAGCTAATTTACCCAATGTGAGGATGTGTAATACATGAGGAGGCAGGATCAGTGCCAAGTGGGAGTGCTGAGCTGCTCTCCTCTGGGCCTCCGCCTGTGCTGAATCCTGCAGCTCCACGGCTGCCTCCCTCAGCTGCCTCCCTGACCACTGGGTCTGCAGCAGAGAATACACTTAATCTGAACATGAAAAGGAGGCACACATTTGCATATTGGCACTCAAAAGCCACATGCACACAAGCAGAGATGGAAAACACATACACTCACACATACACACACACACACACACACACAGGTACAATGACTTTGCAGTTAGCAGCAACTTTGCCCAGACAAACCTGAACATCAGCTTGTTTGCTTGCCACTCACAGCAATATATGAGAATCATCATCGGAATTATGTCGTGTCACCACATTCACACATCCCGTTTCTCATTTCCACATCTTCAAAAGGCTCCATCTCTTTGAATTCCTCCTTGCATAGTCAGAGTCCAGGCTATATAAGATATTTACAACCAAAACATAACCCCCGCCCATGCTGACCAGATAAGAGTTTGCTTCTGTGACTCTAAAGAGTGACTGGAATAGAGCCGAGTCCAGATCAGTAAGAACATCTTCCTCCCGCTGCCTCTGCTGCTGCCAGTAAGTGTTTCGCACGCACATTTCTCTCTGCAGCGCCTCTACCTGCCGTATAATCACAAAAACAAAAGAACTTCAGATTCGCCTCGTGCTATTTGACTGAATTCAACGAAAAGCAAGAAAAATAGCCGTATTAAAGATATCTTGTGTGATAGCACAGGTTAGTTCCTCACCTGCACACTATCAGTTTGGCTTGTCAGCATTAGCCAGTAGGAAGCCGTGATGGGAACAACATTATTTTTAGACACATCCAGCCTCGCTCCAACCACTGGGGCCAACAGACCTGTCACGGGGTCAACGGTCTGAGATCCGTAACGGATCGCCACAAGGCCTGCGAAGCATAAGAAAGAGGTGAGGATTAAATAAGCTATTTTAAAAATGCGCAATCACTTGTTTTTCACAGTACCTTTTCCATCTGGGTCCTCCATGGTCCCTGCCAACGGTATTGTATTCCCAGAGAAAAGGTCAATCTGACACCCGAGCACAGGTACACTGAGGCCAGATCCCACAGGGTCAGGGTACTCCATCCCCAGCAGAGCAGGCACGCGGATATCTGAGCCTGACAGAGGCATCTCCCCTGGTTTGAACAAAGTTTTAGTGTGGATGAAAGAAATTATGATGAACAAATATGAATGTTTAAAAGAAAGCAATTTGTGTCTGAGGAATCTTTTCTGGTCAGCGTCATAAAAACGTGTTCAGTGCCAGAATAACCCCCCTTGATTTAGTTGTGTTTCCTTTGGCTTAGATAAAACAACCTTTAGCCTCCTACACAGCTAGTCTCTGACAATGGACCTCAACTGGTTTCCCAGGAAATGGATGCGTTTCTGCAAGCCAACGGAGTGCAACACATCAAATCAGCCCCGTACCATCTTGCAACAAATGGCCTTGCAGAAAGGTTTGTCCAGACAATGAAACATGCACTAAAAGCACACTGGAGAAGGAACACTGCATCAGAGACTGCACAAATTTCTGCTGAACTACCGAAACAGTCCACATGCAACCACAAAGACATCTCCTGCCAGCTTGATGTTTAATAGAGATCTGCGCACCACTTTTGATCTCTTGAAACCTGCAGCAACAACAAGGGGAACAAATTATGTATGGGGAACATCATGCCAAGGACCGTGTTTTTGGCCCAGGAGACTCTTTGTTGGCAAGGAACTACTGAGGTGAACCCAAGTGGGTTCCTGCAACTGTTATAGAACAGACTGGACCAGTCTCATATACAGTTCAAACTGCTGATAGTGTTTGGAGAAGACATGTGGATTAGCTCTTGCAGACTTCAACAGTGACTCCAACTGTTTATGAAAGATCCTAAGGATGCACACATTAATCCATCAGATTATCCACCAGCACGTGCCCACTTCAGAGACAGCAGTTCCAGTTACGGATATAAAAGAGACTGGACAAGAGACTGAGACATCTTCATTTGCATCAGCACCAGAAGTAGATGCTCCATTTAAGACCACAGAGACCGATGTTTCTACAGACCGTCGATACCCCAACAGAGAGCAGCAGCCTCCTGTTTGTCTGAGTTATTAGGTTAGATAGTACATGACCCAAGTCAACGGGGCAGAATAATCCCCATGGGTCATGGGGAGCTGAGGTAGTCTACCCTCACTCCTAGGTTAGCAGGAGTTGATAAAAAAAAAAATAATAAAAAGAAGAAGAAGAAAGATAAGAGAATTTATACACGTTTTTATAACAGTATACAGTTAAACAGATAAAGAGAATGGAAATGTTTATTGGTGTTGCTCATGTTATGTTACAGTGAAGATAGAAGTACTTTAACAGACACTCACTTGTTCCGGTAGTACATCTATTGTAAGAGGGGAGGAGATGTTGTGTATAACCTTGTCACTGGTTGATAAAATGTTATGCCATGTGTCATGTTAGCCGTGCGTTATTTTGGTTTAAGCGCTGTGTTAATAAACGGTGAAAGATATAATAAAACTGACCAGATTGTCAAGCTACGTGCACATAACCATATATCATATAACCACGGAAACTAAGCTTAGTAACCATGATTGTTTTTTCTCACACAATGAGAGAGAAACAAAGAGAACACCTGTCATGATGATGATGGGAAGACTGACGATGGCAGTCTTCAGCAGTTGCGCCAATGGTTCAACAATGTTTCAGGACTGACAGTTTCTCCGATGTATATTCACATATATTCTCCTTTAATTTAGGAGAACTGTGTATGGAAAGATGGACGAACCCTCTCTGACTCTGCTGGAGGTGCCCTGATTCACCAAACTCCATGCTAATGTTGACTGTTTGGTTACTTTGACCCCTTGGAAAAGCTGCCACTATTATTGAGGACAACCTACAGTGGCCCTCACTTCCATGTAATAATGAGCCGTGCCCTCTGGAGCCAGTGTTTGGTTTGTCCGTTCTGGGCTATAGCGTAGGCTTGATGGAAGAGGGTCCTAGATATTCAGGCCTCAAGCTAACACGTGTAGTTATAAGTAATAGTTAAGAATACTCTCTTTTATTTCTGCTTATAGATAACGTATTGTTAAGAGATCATGACTGATCCTGACTCACCTGTCTAACGTTTGAATTTTGTTTTACTGACATACCACTCAGCCCTTTGTAGTTTCCAGGATTCATCTATGTCTCTTTTCGCACTACTAGATTGCAGAAGTCCCACCCCCTGCACTGTGACCTGACAGAACTGAGGAGCATGATATACATGCAATAGTATTACACCACAAGGTGTACAAACCTCTGTTATATGTACAATAGTATTACACCAGAAGGTATAAAAACTCCAAAACCCAGTCACACCAGTCTGTGCAATATTTCACAATTCAATCTGTGCAATTTTTTTTTTTATTTCTGTTTCATTATTTATGTTTTATAGGCTACTCTTTTTACTCTTGTTATTTTTTATTCTGCCCTTTCTGTATGCTGTTGCAAACTGCAATTTCCCCATTGCGGGGACAACTAAAGGTTTTTCTTATTTCTTATTATTCTCAAAGGGCTCTACACCCAGGATTAAAGAAGAAACACATGTCCTAAGCATGCCTAGGTTAGTCAAAACCGGATGCTTCCCCTCTAGGGTGCATTGTATTACGGGGATGTTCTGTCTGCTGGCCTAGCAAGAGATTCCTCTCACTTAATCAGTAACAATGAACACAATCGTGGGATTATTTTGACACTTAACAAGACTTAGACCTAACCCTCACCTGAGACCTGAGTTTAATATACTGCTAAGATGCAGTCCGTGTTTGTCTTCAGTACCGAAACAAATTTTTGAAGGATTCATAATGCTGCAACTACGATTTTAAGTAACATTAGAAAACAGTACAGCCGAACAGGATGGGCCATATTTATATATGTAAACTACCTGACTTGACCTGGCTTAAACATACAGTAAATACGCCAATCAGGCATAACATTATGACCACTTTTCTAATATTGTGTGGGTCACCCTTGTGGCTCCAAAACAGTTGTGACTCATCAGAGAATGGACATGGCCTTCTTAGGGGGTTAGTGGGGGCCTTTGGGTCCCATAGGTTGAGGAGAGGGGCCTCTGTGGATTAGTGTTAATTTCGTCAGACGAGACGAGACTAAATATGTTCGTCAATGACCTTTTTTTCCATGACTAAGACGAGACGATGATGAGACTGCACCATTGTCCAAAAACGCTGACTAAGACTAAATTAACATCCATTATTGTTGACGAAAAAAGACGAGACTAAAATGTTTTGCATAAAATAAAAACTAAGATAAAATCTCTCTTCAGTTTCGTCTACAATTGTCTCTACTTTTTCATCGTGAGATAGAATATTCAACTGTTAGGCCTTCAAAATATTCCGAATGAGTTCGTGCTGTTGCTGCCAGCCTGTGGCTATGCTGCCAACCTGTGGCTGCAACATGAAACTACATGGAGCAAGAACACCCATAGACAGTAGCAAACACCAGAGATTTCTGCCAGAGTGAGTGCCGACGTCGACATGCTAGGTAGAAGGAAGAGGCTCGATATTTGACTGAAATGGTTATCAGAAATAATCTCAGAAATAATTTGTTATATAAAAAAAGACTAAAATGTTTTGACTAAAACTTGACTAAGATATATTGAGTTTTCTTTTGACTAAAACTAGACTAAAAATGACGAGACTTTTAGTCGACTAAAACTTGACTAAGAAAAAAAGATATGTGAATGACTAAATATGACTAAAACTAACAAGGACATTTGGCACAAGACTAAGACTAAGACTAAATTAAAAATAGGTGACAAAATTAACACTACTGTGGATCAGGCTTGTTCCAGTGCATCCCACAGATACTTGATCAGTTTGGGATCTAGGGAATTTGGAGGCCAGGTCAACACCTTGTGCTGTTTTTCATGTTTTTTTGAGTTGTTCCTAAAACGTATATGGGGACAAACATGCCACATGCTTATGGTGCTTGGGTTGTTTGTAACAAATAAAAATAATGTGAAAAACAAAAACAAAACATGAGTTTGGAAATGTTCCCCCAACTCATGACTCCTCTCCAAAGACTGCAAAGTCACTTTATGGCTTCAACTCTTTTAACAGTTGACACTTGACAACTCTGTGACATCCAGACGGAGACGAATGGTCGAAGATGGATCCTTTTCTTCAACGCAATATTACACTTAAAATAATAAATGCTCTTACTGACAAAGTATCATAATAAACAGTGTTGGGATGAGAGTTTGCAAATGCCAGAAAATGCAATACTATTCTGTTGAGAAGTTTCAAAACATTTTACAAACGTTTGCTTCCTTTCATTGGCTCCCTATTCGTGGCAGATAAATTCCAAGTGGACGTGTCATTTCATGCCTGATTGATCTCCAAAACCCTCTTAAACCATGTCATGCCCTCTGCTCTCACAACATGGGGCTCCTCTCTGTCTATGGAGTTAAAATGGAGTCAGCAGGCTGCAGGACCACATGAGTCTCCTCGCTGACATCCATGTGGCTTTGCTCAGGTGTCAATAGGGTCCCAATAACAAAAATTAAAAGGTCCAACACAACTCGAGTTTTGCCAGATAACTGGTAAGACAGTTTCTGAATAAGCAGGCAGACGATGCCTAAAAAAGGAACAGAAAGTTCGGTGAGCAGAAAAGAATACAGCAAAGACAAAGGCAGCCGGGTCTCACAAGCTAGCAGCAACATGGAGGATGACATGACTCCGGTAAACAGCTAAACTGCATACGAGCAGAAATTACCTGACAAAAGGGTCGAAGAGGAAGAGGAACTAATCAGCACGGCAGAGACTTGAATCCAAACATCGAAGGAGATTTTATCGGAGTTGGTGAAATTCAAACACAGACAGATGCTAAACTACCCAGAGGGGCATTCGCGACATGATAATAGCAGACTAAATGGAGTTAAGGAAGGGGTGTAAGAAGACTCGGCTTCAGTGACTGCTTTTGTGGAAGAACTGCTAATAAATGCAAATTTAAAACTTGTCTTTTCACCTCACCATTCAGTCTTGGCACTTCACCTTTTATTAAGTTTCTCAGTCTTTCATTAACTCCAACCTTGTAAATGTTCTCAATATCATTAAGGCAGAGTTGTCGTGTGTTGAGTACTAAATCTTTGTATTATCCTGCCAGTAATCTTCTAATATCCCCAACATTCGCTCTCCAACTTTCCCGTTGTTTATTATCACTACCACACATGCCAAAAGAGAAGGAAAGCAGAATGAGACACACCCGGTAAGCATATTTCCTCCCCTGCCCCCCCTATCATTCAACACTGAACCATTAGCACGCCATCTGAAGCCTGTCTCTCTCCCCTGACTTTTAGTGACTCATTCCAGATGTTTGGGTTCGGGGTTTTCACCCACCACCAACACTCTCTGTTTCTCCTTTCACCTACATGTTAATGGTGTGCGGGGTTTTACCTCTTGCATGTCGCATGGACACCTTTGGTCTGGTTTTCACTGTGGAAGGTAGCAAAAGATTTTCCCTCCCAAAACTATATAACATGGAGCTAGAACATCTACTACCGTTATAAATCTTTGTGGATCTTCTGAAAAATAAAGGTCACTTGAAAACCCTTTGTGTTTGAAATGGGCCTAAAGAGGATGACATTTTGTACCTCAAAGTCACATTTTATGTCTAAAACTCTCTTGTTCTCTGTAGCAGTAGGCATTTAAGAACAACTTTGGGAAATCTACAAAATTATATGTAATTTTTATATCTTATTTTCAATCAACATGAATTTGAAAGTGAAATGTGCAGGGGCTAAATAAGAAGTACCTCCTTTCATCTACAGTCTCCAGCGCGGGGTGAACCCCCAAACACTTCTATGCCTCGCTGTAACTTTTATGAGGGCATGGCAACAGATGTGGTCTTGGATCTCCCTGGAATGCAAAACACTGACCAAATGGCTGCCCCGGTCCAAACCGTGTGAAATTTGCACCCGTAAAATGCACTGCAGTTCCCACGTACATATCACTGAAACCTGAACTGGGACAGCTAAGTGCGAGATGAACAGCAAGCTGCAGCTTAGAAAAAAAAGAACCACTAATCTGTAGAGCCACATCAAAGGAAAATGTATACTGTTCGAGTAAACATATCACGATTATGGACCCACAGTCGATCCACATTAAACCCACACCGACATACGACTGTACACAGCAAATGCTGCAGAGTTAAAATTCTGGTGTTGGCGAAATTTTTGCAAGTGTAGTGTTAATTCTACTCTTTGTAGAGTTAAATGTGTTATATATAACTCTCTGAGGACAAATAGTTGGTGTTAAAATAGAGTGTCAGAATGGAGTGTTTGTGATTTAACTCTGTAAGTGTCAATGCAACACATTTAACTCTCTTCATTTCTAGGATGAGCTCTGAACCTGGATGTAACACCTAAGGTGTTAATTAAACTCCGCCCATTTATTATAATTTTTTTAAAACCTGATTATCACTGATGAGAAAACGTTGTTTGGTGAGTGAATGTGCTTCACTTTGTGTATAATGTTATGTTTGACGTAAATATTGACTCTTAATCGTGCATGCGGCATCATGCCCCGTACAGCGCTGTGTCCGAACAACAAGCTAACGCTAACGCTAATATTCGAGTTTACACGTATGCTACAGTCAGTAAATGCTAATTCATGTTCAATTACAAGGTTGTTACAGCTGACCAAGGAGACAAAGACTGTATAACTGCGGTGGTGTTAACATGCGTGTCGGTTATCATTAAGTTTGACCCTAGCTAAACCATGTTAGGTTAGCGGGCCCATCACTGTCGGTGCCGACGCTAACGAAGATCAAGCGTTTCACATGAAGTCCAAAAACTCTGTATTAGTCATTTGACTGTATTTCTCTTTTAATTCAACTTTTTTTGTGTGTTTGTTTGTGTTTGTTTGTGTTTGTATGCGTTTCTTTAACCAGGAACTCTATGACCAAGAGGCAGTACAACACCTGCTGTAGGAGCTACAGGACTAATTCTGTCCCTCACCCTGATGTCTGGGAACAAAGTATCTGGAAAGTTTGATGTGGCATTTAATGTGTTGTTACATGCATTTTAAAATAAATCTTTTAAGCTTAACATGGCCTCTTTATTTCATCATAGTTAATTTTACATGTAATATGTAACAGAAAACAATATTTACACCATACAGTGTAAATATGGAGGTGGAACGCCTGTAGTAGTTAACAACTGACACTACGAGATAGTTGATATCTAACACTATACACTAGTGTTGAGAGAAACTAACACTGGTTAGTGTTGAGAAGTGTTAAATTTTACCTCTAAGAAGAGTCAATAATAACACTTTGGGAGTGTTAACATACCAACACTTCAAAAAGAGTCAAATTAACACTCTGTGGTGTGGACCCATATAGACACTTTAAAAGTGTTGAGATTAACTCTGATGGTGTTGATTTGGGTGTGCTGAATTTGCTGTGTAGGGTCTATCTTTGTGGGGACATTCACTGATGTTGTAACCTAATTGCGGAGATTTCCCTGAAACAGGTCGGCCACAGTGTCCTCATTTTGCACAAGTTTCCTCAATCCAGTACAACCAAAAACTGTTCCTCAGAAAGATTTAAAAGAGCACACACACACACACACAAACAACTTACACCAGGGGTTATACTCTTTTAGTAATTTCTTTCAATGAGTCTCATTAACCAATCACTGTTATTAGTTGTCGTTTAGATTGCCAGCCACTCACTTGCTTGTTCCCCTCTCCAGTCCCTGAATAATTTAGACTTTCTAGCTTTTTCATGCATAACTTCCTCACTAAACAAACCTATTAATGCTAATTCTGCATAATAGTTTCTGAATTCATACGTGTGTTTGCTTCCCTGCAACAAATTACAGGTCTGCACCTCATATTTCAGCAATGAACAGCACACTCACAGGGGAGTGATGACAAGCAGAGATTAATTTGACAGTGGAGGAGGAGGAGGAGGAGGAGGAAGGGAGGATCAGAGAGAGAGGCAGAAGTAGTGAAATGAAAAAAAGACAGAATCTTTGATGTAGTGCCATCTTTTTTAAAAAATGCATTCAGCCTCTCACTGGCATTTCCTCACCCAGGATGCCTCCATCCTGCTGTAGACACTCGGCCCAGTCCAGCAGGATCTCCAGTCTGGTCTGCAGCTGCAGCTGGCAGTGCAGGCTCTGTCCCCAGGCTTGCTGGAGCTCCTTGGCAGCCGCGAGGACGTGATCTTGTCGACCGCTCCCTCTCTCGCTGCCTGGATGGGTCTGCAGATGTTGCAAGGTTGGATCTGATCCCCACTCCTCAGGTAGTGGCTTCAGGAGATCCAGCACTCGGAACCTCGCCGCCAGAACCTATTTGAAAAAAGCGATGTTGTCATTGATGTCATTATTTTGATGAAACACTCATAAACTTTGACTGACTTTGATTGTTGTGTGTGATTAGATAATTCTGTCATAGGCACTTTTAAATAATAATGCACTTTTTACTTTTTTTAACCTTTAACCAGAAATGCAAAAAAAAAAAAGGGGGAAATTTAAACCTCTGCAGCTCAACTCAAAGGCAGGTAATCAAATCAAGCACCTTGCTGTCTAGTAAAGTTTGGTATCCTCCTGCATTAGGCACCAGTTGTCCAGCCCTCATGCTGGCCCCTCCTAATCTCAACACCCGCCCACTCAAAGGTTCAATGAAGGATTCAGCAAGTAGAGCTCCACCTACTGGTAGCACATCTCCTACACAGACACATGTAACAAGTTAAACTCACTCAAGGTGTAATATCTCTTGCAGGTTTCACAGAGATCTCACAGGTAGCACTAACCTGTTACTGGATCTAAACTGACCCCAACAGTGAGCACGACGTTCCCACTCCTGGAGTCAAGCATGGGATAACCGATCTGTATGGGCTGTGGCAAGCGGGTGACGGGGCACATGTGCACCCTTCCCAGTGGGTAGACTAATCCAGTCTGCGGGTGGATGGTCACTGCCAGAATGGGCACTGGGACCCCCGTATCCGGGTCTGCCATGGGAATGCCAAGCTGCAGACTCTGACCCGGTCTTAGGCCTCTGAGCCGAGTGCTGGGCAGAGGCTGGTCTGTGTGGCAGGAAGTTGGGTAAGGAATGAAAGGAAGGAGGGGGCTGTCCCACTTCCTGTTGTCACCTGGAATAAACAGGGGCACATAAGCCTATTACAACTGGGTTGTCTTTGACTACTTTAAAAAAAACAAACAAACAAAAAAAACATTATTATTAATTAATTATTAAGGCCGCACATAATTTTAAGCAGCACTGTATATTTGGCTTCTGCCTCTAATTATTTATTAGAACATCAGAACATTAGATATTTCAAACTAGCATCCTCAAGAGCACACAACCCCCTTCATGAGATCATATTACTCCAGTTTTAGATTTTCTTCATTGGCTCCAGAACAGAATCTGAAATCCTCCTCCTTACATACAAGGCCCTTAAAGGCCTAGCTCCATCGTATCTTAAAGACCTCATTGTACCATATCATCCTGACAGATCACTTTGATCTCAAGTGCAGGCTTACTTGTGGTTCCTACAGTTTCAAAAAATAGAATTTGAGATAAAGCCTTCAGCTACCAGCCACCTCTCCTGTGGAACCAGCTCCCAGTTTGGGTTAGTGAGACAGACAGCCTCTCTACTTTTAAGGTTAGGGTTAAGACTTTTCTTTTTGATCACCATGCTGCTATAGGCCTAGGCTGATTGGAGGTGTCGGGGGGGGGGGGGGGGGGCTTAGCATCTATCCTTTACTCTCTTCCCTCTCGCACAAAGATCCCCTTAATTCTTTTCTCTGGCACGATTCCTATCTTCTTATTAATTATCAGATTTTTTTCTCTAGTACTACTCATTCATTTGTGTGCTACTACTGTAAAGCATGTTATTAGCTGTGTGTCCCTTTCTCTGTCTTCTTTTCCCTCCCCTGTATGTTTATCTCGTTCCTCCTGCTGCTCTCTTCTCTCTCTTTTTCTGTTTCTAGAAAGAAATCTCAAGCAGATGGCTCAGTCCATATGACCTGGGTTCCACTCAAGGTTTCTTCCTGTTAAAGACGAGTTTCTCCTTGCCACCGTCGTGCTTGCTCTGGGGCACATGTGTCAAACATGCGGCCCGCGGGCCAAAGCGGCCCACCAGATTTGCAAAGTACGAAAATTACATAGAAGACTGCAATTTTTCAATGAAAATAACCGTTAGAGAAGTGGACAGAACACAACGCTGAGACCCAGGACTAGACAGCAGACAGCAATGTGCCCAAACTGCACATATTTCTCTTAAGAAATTTCATTTTTTTTTAAAGCATAGTTTATTAAATGTAAACATTCTCCTAATTTACTTATTCTTCTTGCACTAAAGCAAATGGAAAACATCTGGAGTTGGTTATTGTGCTGTTATGTTACCAGCTTCAGATCAAATAGGGCTGAATGTGGCCCCCAAACTAAAATGAGTTTGACACCCCTGCTATGGGGGTTTCAGACCGGGTTTTGTAAAGCATCTTGAGACAATCTGTATTGTTATCTGCGCTATATAAATAAATTTTAATTGAACTGAATTAAATGTTACCTGTACAAAGATCAGTGGTGAACACCAGTGTAGAGCTGACAGAGTCGTATGCCACGTTTCCAGCAATGGGCAAAACCCTGCCGGTCTGTGGGTGAAGGAAGAAATCCGGCGGCACTGCCATGGTGTGGCCGCTGCTCAGCAACATATGGCTGTGAACGTTTGGCCGGATGAGACCCGTGACTGAATCACAGTGAACTGCTCGGGAGTCTCTGAGGGAGCCATCGGGACCTGGAGTGAGGCGGAATAAGAGATTATCATGAGGAGGATTTGAGCCCAGTCTTTTCATTACAAAAAAAAAATCAGCAGAAAATATTATCTTAGTTCTCTAACTTGGATAGTGTTTTTTTTTTTTTTTTTTTTTAATTCGACTGTGCACACTAGACAGACACTAAACATTGGGAGAAAGAGCAGAGGTTGGCATCCAGTGAAAGTCCAACGGGCCAGAAGTCAAACCAAGATCTCAGCTGTCAAGGGTTTTATAGCCCATGTGGTGTGTTCCCAGGAGTGGTTGTAATTTAACACAGCTTTAGTGTTGCATTATAGTAGTAGTAGTAGTAGTAGTTGTGGGAGCTGCCTTGGTGTTGCAGTACGCATCCCCAGCAGCAGATGATGCTGTTTCTGTCCCATTCAAGCATGTAGTTTTCTATGCGCTATATTTGACTCACCAAAGATGTCTTCTTTGCTCAAGACAGTTCTGGTGTCAGGGCAGAGCAGCTTGGCCCCTGTACCCTCACCCAACAAACCCCATGCCCCCTGACGCTGGCACTCCGCTGACACCAACTCTGCCATCTCCTCCACCAGGGATGTTAGCCTCTGGATCAAGCTTAACACGGTAAGACAACAGATCAGAGGTTTTATATGTGGCTTGACGAATAACTGTGTAGTGTGAAGTTCTGCTTTGCTACATGACATTGATGCCAAAAAATAAAAGCCTTACACTTGCTGGAACAGTTCATAGGAGGGGTGGTTATTGTTGTAAACCTTGGACAGTAGTCTGGTGCACTCTCTGAGCTGGGACGTAAACACATTGTGGACTCTCTGCTGGGCCTGCTGCTCTCGCCTCAGAATCTGGAAGAAACCGGTTCCATTATTGACTAAACTGTGTGTTATTTTACCTGTTTGTCCACTTGGCGTTATAATACTTGACTGTGCATTACTCTTTCTGCCTACAACTAAAATATTTTATCACTTCCCTTGCATAGCAACATTTTTTAACCAATTCTTATATCTGGATAAATTGAGGTATGTACAGATATGTGTATAAACCTGCAGCTGACTGTCAAGTAGAGTCCTCAGCTGGGAGGCCAGAGACTTTCGTCGCACCACCTCTCTCTCCATCTCCCTCCTCAGCCTCTCATAACCCTCCCCCACCTTCTCCTCCGTGATCAGGCGTGGGTGGAGTAACTGCAGTTTCCCAAGCACTCCCTGGTATAGCTCCTTCACCTGGATACACACAGACACGCATACCGAGAGCTCAGCGAGTGACACAAAAACGTTTTCAGGCTGTGTGCAGTCAGATTACACATCTAACCCCGCCCTAACGCGATTAGCACACATTCCAACCGAGACGCGCACGTTCGTGGGATGAAATGTGCCATCTCCCCTTACATCTTTATCACCTCGGCTGTCCTGGGGGCTGTAACGACGATCTGTCTTCTGCGACGCAGACAGCAATTTCATAGTACAAACAGGAAAGAGGGATTCATGTGAGACACCCAATCTGTTTCAAAAGACTTGAATTTTTATCATTGAGAATTGTACAATGAAGAAGAGCTAGAAGCAGGTGAAAGGAAACTGGAGGGAATGATGAGGGGTTTGTGATTGGACATTATCAGGGTATATAAAGTATACGTGAAGCTACAATATGTAATTTTCGATTGAATCTTCAGTCCTGTAGAAAGCATCTTCACGTATATGAAAAGGTAATTTGTGCTTTTTGCATTCCATTTGCGTTTTCCTGTGCAGTAGAGGGAACTGAAAGAGCTACTATTTGCTGGGAGGCTAGGAAGACCTAAAAACTGTTGTGCAGAGTTGACATCTCCTTGGTCTACAATTTATTCATTCTAAGTGATCATGTTGTGGATATAATTGTGTATCTGAACGCTGAGGAGAGTTGAAGATAAAAAAAAAAAATCACCTTTTGACTTTGTTGCTTGCTTGTGCATTGGTTCGCCAAGCTGAGCAGCCAATCAGAGTGAGCCCCCTCGCCGACGGAGCTGATTCAACATGCTGAATAGAGTGAAAAGTTCCTAGTTCCTGTACGGGGTCTGACCGGTGACATTGTGGGGAACATATGGCAAAAGGCTAGAATCACAGATGCTCACCAATACCTGCTTCTACCAGTAAATGGCCAACTGTTGGCTCCACCTGGTTAAGATAACCTGGCTTATCATTTTTATTGCGCTCTTCTTTTTTTTTTTTTTTTTTTTTTTGTCTTTTTGGACAGATTTGTCAAGCAAGAAGTACGTTTGCAGATATTAGGTTGATTTTGTTACCTCTGGACAGAGCCGACCTCTGTTTCTGTATCCAGACTTTGCACTATATTGCACATATTTAGTGCACAAGCCTTTATATTCCCTAAAACGTATATATAAATGGTCGGCAATATAAAGCGTTTAACTTGAAAGTGTCCTAAGGATGTTGGAAGGGCCTTCTCTTCACATAAAATGGCATACATCCGGGTGTGTGAAAGCAACAAGAGGGTATGCGTCAGTCCCTTCACATAACATACGTTTCATTTATATTTAAACCAACAGCTGCAGACCTCGGTGGTGAGCTGTCCCAGCCGTGTAGTGACAGACAGGCTCTGCTTGAGCAGGAGGCTGTAGAAGGTGTTGCTGCTGAATGCCTCCAGATCCACCTGGTGCTCGTAATCCCAGAACTCCTCCAAGCTCTCTGTGCAGGCTGCAGCCCAAGATAGAGAGAGAGAGAGAGAGAGAAAGAGATCACAAGAATATTAAAATACATTTAAAATCAATAACCTCTCTCTCAAGGAGCACTTTCTAGAGCGAGCATGATGTGATGCCCGAAGAAGATCAATGAACTTGAAACTTTGTCGTCTACTTGTGTGCACTTTTTTTTTTTTTTGGAAAGTCGACTCTAAAGTTCACTTTTGAACACGTTTCAGAAGTCTTGTTTTGCCCACAGCCTTTCTGGGCAGGAGATTAAAACTCTTGCGTAATATGAATGTTTTCAACACTATTGCACAATCAAAACATAGATTACTCCACGAAGGAAATATTAATGCTTTATAGAGTGACAGTTGCATCATAAACTGTGCAATATCAAGATATCATCCTTTGATGTGATTTCCAAAGTCCTGTGACATTTGGACTGTTTCCGTTTTTTTACTGTTTTACTGGAACATCTGTAACTGATTCAGTGGGCACACCACACCGCTTTAGCGTTACTGTCATGGTTACATAAATCTTATAGTGTCCATGTGTTCATATGTGTTATGTGTTCATGCTGCAGGTGCATCGGCTGACATGGTCCAGCTTGTGTTTGAATCTACAGCCAGTTATGCAACAGATCTATACATCTATGGCCTATAGGTTTCCGGGGTGGTCACATGTTTGAGTGGTTTACAGGCTCCAATATTCCACCTGGTTGAGTGGGGTCTTGCATCATTCTGACTTGTTGGCTTCGATGAATCTTCCTTCGTGAGATCACCCTTGAACCCTTCGATGAGTAGTCGTCCATTCTATAGGCCAGCTGCAGCAAGCGATACTGTGCTTTGATTGGCTCCTTCTCCGGCCATCCATATTCGCGGAAAAGGATCTGCACATGAGATAGATTTGTTCATGTGAACGATTATCAGGACATGGATTTAATGTCTAGTGGCGTCGTGTGTGTGTGTGTGTGTGCACCAACCAGCAGCGTAACACATAAACACAGGATGACCACAGATCCAAACAGCAGTCCTCCGGTCACCAGCCAGTCTGGTCGGAGTAACAGGTTGCGTCTTCTACTGATCCCCACCCTGATCACATGACTAGGGATGGTGGGGAAGAAGGGCCCACGTTCGTAACACTGGCCGCCCGCAGGCATCACTCGCACATACTGAGCGAGAACAAAAGTAGTGGTAAAGGTTTAGCGACACATTCCTTTCTATAAACAGGCAGCTGAATCTAAATATGCAAATAGACGATCGTGCTTGGGAGGGTTTTGGCAGGTAAACTGTTGGTGTTGACGGCAAAAGCGACCCTGTTGTTCCCTGTCGTCGAGCGTGCCAACATGCCATGTTTGTCAAGTAAATGCTTTAAACAAAGCAGAGTTTTTTTTACTGTTTAATGAATCTAAGCCTTTGGCCTATCCCAGCTGTCATCGGGCGAGAGGCGGGATGCACCCTGGACAGGTCGGCAGTCTATCGCAGGGCTAACACTGAGAGACAGACAACCATTCACACTCACATGCACACCTACGGCCAATTTAGAATCACCAGTTAACCTAACAAGCATGTCTTTGGACGGTGGGAGGAAGCCGGAGTACCCGGAGAGAACCCACGCAGACACATGGAGAACTGGATGTGAGATATTCTCTGCAACTTCATACATCATTTTAAGTTTAGTTACCATGTGTCGGTGCTGATGGCTGCTCAGAGTAAAAACATAGGCTCCAGGCTGGCTAAAAACCACTGAAAAGAAGTCAGGAGGGGTCCAAGACAGCGTCAGCTCTTCTTTGAGCTGTCTGAATGCACCCCAGTCAAAGTCGCTGTTTGTGTTGTACAAGTTTTCACTGGAAAACATTAAAATTAACAATTAAATTCATTATTAGAAAAAAACTAAAACATTTTGCAGCAAAGGATCTGGCTTACATGTCATACAGAGGGTAGTGATGTGTGTCAACAGAAAACAGTATGACGTCACCCAAACTGAGGCAGGTTGTCGGGTTTAGAACTCCAGTCACACTTGAGTCTCTCTCGTCTCTCTTAATACCGCCCTTGTCTCCGCTCCTCTCTCTGGAGTCCATTTCTCTACTTCCACTTTCATCCTGTCTGACCTCATAGTCATAATCTTCCTCTGAAAAACAACAGTACGCCACGTTTGTTTTTGTTTTTTTGTTTTTCCAGGTACATTTGATCGCGCGTTCATTATTATTTGTGTTTCCCTAATGAGAAAATATAATTTCGGTGTACAAACCAGCTGAGCTCTGAGAGTCCCACTGTGCGTTGTCGGGAAACAGGCGCTGCAGCTCCTTTGGGAGGCCGCCGAGGAGGCCGAGGAAGCCTGCCTCTAATCAGACAGCGAAGCATAAGACAGATGGAGAGAACGGATGATGTGAGCGAGACAGTGAGTCACAAAGAAATCAAGTGCCGGACAGAAAAAAAAAAAGCCATTGTGAGTCGCGTTCGTGAATGTGTGTCTCAACCTGACGTGCGAACAATGTAAACAGGACGCGAGGAACTGAGATGGCTATTGCACTGCAGAGTCCCCTGGGAGTCCCACTGTTTGAAAACCGTCTCCAGCACACTGCCTGAGATGCTCAACACCTGCATGCACACAATAACAGTGTTTACCATTAATAGGTCACTGCAACACAAGCGTTCACTGTTGCAGAATAAAAGACGGCATTGTGTGTAATGTATGCATTGTCTGCTCAGGTATTGTAGCTTAAACTATCCATTATGTTTGCTCTATGAAGGTTTCAGTGAGGTGGAATAAAAATACACTTATTCTATGCTTGTCCTTTGGTGCATGGAAATATTGCTGATGGGCCCACCTGACCGGCATAGTCCCACACCAGTTCCATTTCTCCACTGGACTGGCACTGGAGCCTCAGTTCAATAGCTGACCTGCTTCTGCACAGGCCTCCACATGCCACTCTTCCAGGAGGCTCTCTACAAACGCACAGACCCAGTTCCCCGTCATAGCCCCGGTAGTCCTCTGCAGTTTGGCACACCTACATGAAAAGTAATCGTTGCAAAGCTCGGATTAGCTGCACTCTTTATTAGTTGATTTTAAACGATGAAAGTATTGCTCGCAAAGAGTCACAGAAAGCTGGTTAAAATAAATTTAATATAAGGCTGCGCCAGATAAGCTGTTGTCAGGTTCATGGAGTAAAAGGGCAAAGACATCTAGGTTGTACTCATTAGCCTTGTCTATGATTGTAGAGTGTGTTTAGCTAGTTTGTTCTGTAAACAGACCAGGTTAAAACTGAACTTGGGTCACAGAGCTACAGGGTGGGTTTCCTGTCTAGCGTCATTTTGTGAAAGACAGACCAAATACCTTTGCCCTACTTCTGCCGCGCATATCAGAGTGTGAACTGACCTGCTGCCTGCAGTGAAGGGACCACTGACTCTTGTCAAAGCAGTCTCCACGTTGCGTACGAGCTTTTCCGTCTCTGCAGACGTCGTACATTTGTTGCACGCACATATCTCCGTCGCTGGTGGCTTGGTATCCGATGCTGCAGTGGCACCGCCCATCGCTAATCTGCAGGAATAGAAAGTGGGGTACAGTTCATGCTGGTGTCAGTTTGCGCAAACCCTGGCAAACTGGTCGTTCAAACGCAGACACACTAAACTCTAAGCATTACTGCTTCCTTAATTCCATCCTTCCTTCCTTTATTTATTCTGCGTTGCTTCTCTCACAACCACCCATGCAGCAGTCACAAAGAAATCTCATTCCCTTTAGTCTGAGCTGATGAGCGGAGGCCTCATCACCTATGCACTCTGCGGCAGGCAAGGTAACCGGATCCTGCTGAGAGGGAAGTTGATCTCGAGCTCTTTCAGCTTTAAGCTACAGATTGTTTTGTGTTTCTGAGAGATAGTGAGGAAGCTGCTCGCATGACTGTATTACTGTACACACTGTATCCCGGCACTTTATGGTTACACAAATCATAGACTTGAGAAGTTGTTTCAAAGATCTTCTTGTGGTTAATAGAATAATGGATGAACTCACAGAACAATAGAGGGAGTGCGTGACAAGTGCTGTGATCTTAGTATGAAAAAAAAAAGGATTTCAGGGTCACATTGCTACACCAGAGGGAACACTTGGATAATCTTAAACCACAATCTGATCGTTCTGTGATGATGAATAATACTCGAACATGTGATGAACACCTGGAATCTCTGTCCTTCTCCTGGGCAGGTGCATGTGTCCTGGCCAGACAGAGGCTGCCGGGCCACAGGACCACAGGGCATGGAGGCATGCAAGCCTGGTCTAGGGCAATAGTGGTGTGGAGGACACTTCAAACAGCTGTCTATGGACACAGCTCCAACAGTCGGCCTGTAGGTTCCCTTAGGACAGGGGACTGGAGCGAGGCTCCCGTGCGGACAGTAGAAACCTAACAGAAACATGAGTATGTTGATTTCTTTTTTTCATTTTCATCGTCGTTGTCATGTTATTTAAATAATACAGCCTACCTGGCTGGCAGAGCAGCCTCTCCTGGATATGTTGACTGGAGTTGTTTCCATGAGACAGAATTAGCAGGACATGAGCAAACAGACATCCAAGCAATATGAATCTGCCTCCTTGTGCCATTGTTAATATCGTACGTCCAGCTACTCAAGAAAGACAGCTCTCTTCCATAAAAAAAAAAAAAAGAAAAGAAGATTCACGGCACATCATGCATGATCCTTGTTTTGCCCATGGCCAAGAAAATAGATTCTGTTAGCTCGCTGCATTTGTAAAACTCTCCCATCTGCTGTTTCTGCGCACATGACCTGAGCTGTCTGCTGGTAGATGGAGCTGCAAGGTAAGTAGTTGGCTAGTTAGTCTGCATAACTTTCACTGGCTCGCTAAATGATTTATGAGGCCAGTAAGGTAAGGTGACAGCGACAGTGGGGTGGCTGGGAACAGAGTACAGCTGCCTGGTGCTGCCAGATCACATTACTGCGTTTGTTCTTCTCAATCCTACCATGATACTGATTAATGATTTGGCTCGCCGTGTACATCAACACAGCTTTGCTTTAGAGGAGTCTACTGAGCGCCGCGTGCGTCACGGCAGGCCTCGGAATTCATTTTCAAAATCACATATCCAGTCCCCAGTTGTAGTAGCTGGAATTATGCAAGCTGGGTGCTGCATCAGCTTCACCTGTGTATTTGACAAACAAGCCGAATGTTAATATTGTTGTTCATTTGTGTTTGCTTACTGATAGTGGCTCGCGGCCTAGTGGGAAGGGAAGTAAGACGAAGGTCAAGGTCTGCGTAACGTAGCGTACCACTGACAGGCCATTTAGTAAATGTAATTCTTATCTGTGAGTTAATTGAATATGAGTCATTTATCTCACATGAATTGATGTTTTGTTGACCTTTGCTTCGTTTTATGGGAACATTTTTTGGTAGGTAGTCACTCTGATGTTGAGCTCCGCATGCTTGTGTATAACAGCCAAGACCCTTTGCCCCATATTCAAATGAAACCGGCCCAGCCAGTGTGAATTCTGGATCATTATGAATTCCTGCTCCTGTGTCTACGTGCATTCATGCCACCCTACGTGTGAGCACATGCAGCTTATTAATGTATGCTAGCCTTTCAGTGATAAGCTCATCGGTACAGATGGTGCAGTCCACGGTGCTGTACAGTAGCCAAAGTCTTACTCTACACTGTTATTGTATTGGAATAAATGTTGGACTTTGGGTAACTTGAATAACCTACATATTTCATCACGGTAGCCATGGACTCTGATCCTCAAATGACGACTTGTAACTTATCTCACTGAGCAGGATTCAACTTTCACCCACATATCCATGTCACCGGTGGAAAATCCCTCCAAATTTCATTCACAAATACACAACAGATTAATTAGAGCATGGACAGAACACGGGAGATATTAAAACATCTTTTGCAGCAGTGATAATACCTGTTATACCTTTATACATTCACTGGTTCCCGAAGCTTCCTGCAAAGCGGACGTTCGTCATTTCTTGTTTTGTAAAAAGAAAAAATTACGAAACACATTTTGAGTTTGCTGTAGTCAGCAGTGTTCGCTCGCGCCGCTTTGAGCGGCTCCGTCCTGACAAACATCACATTGTTGATGTGTAAATTCTTGATTGTCAAGAATCCAAAACAAGCAGTGATAATCAAAGCTGCGTGTGAGCTGGTCCAAAACTCGGTGCCATAATTTCTTACACCATTCAAAACACTCAAAGCAAACACAGACACACGCACACAATAAAGCCCCACTTCAAATCATACCTAACATTTAAAAAGCCGTAGCCTGCACTGTGGCTAAAAAAACAACTGACCTTTGTGTAAATATTCGTGTATTTCTAGATAAAAGGGGCCTTTGACGTAAAAAAGACAGAAATCCAGCCAAATTTCTTATCTGACTGAGGACATACAAACTTGAACTTGCTGAACTGTGCAGCGTCGCTCCAATAAACTTCAATCTCTTTTATTCAGATCAAGAGCGCAAAGGCACTGTCGACTTATTTGATTCTATCATTATAATTATTACGAGAGAACGCCTCCGCATCTCACTGCAGCGTTTTTATTCTCACTGATAAAATGTACCTTCTCCCTCTGGCACGCTCTTAAAGTGGGGCATGCTTATCAGCGTGACATCATTTCCTTAAATCAACGCCGCGAGAACTCGTCGAGATTTTATGACGGTTTTCACATGGCCTCACTCTCTGTGTGTGTATGTGTTCAGCTGAGTGTGCATGTACATGTTGTGCTCCGTAATCACTGTGACCCTCCACGTGTTGACTGTTGACACAGGCAGAGTTTGGGCAGCCTCTCTGATAACAAGGACCTTTATAAGTCGGATGGGAGGAGAAGTCACTCCGCAGACCCCTGATTCTCAGGTAAAGGCCAGCATCTCTTTCACACAATGATCTTCTTCTTGCTCTGAGAGGGGAAAGTGTGTAAATCGGTGTTATAGATCAGATTTGAATACTTTGTGCGTTCTCTGGAAAAATTCTAATGTATTTCTCTCATGTGTTCCTCCACAGAAAGATAAAGATGCATCTAAAAGCTGTGATCTTCGCCTTGTCATTCTTGACAACTCTAGGTATTCATTCTTCCTCAAATGTTCAATTTGTAGTTTATTTCTTGCTCTTTTCTTTTTGGCTAATGTATGTTTTTTTGGTCTGTAGCGTACCCAATACACAATGACTCCATGGAGGAAACCTGGCCTGACTCAATGGCCAACCAGGCTCATGACAAGACAGACCTCATGAAAGATTTGGAGTAAGTTGACTAAACAAAATTCAAGATCTGAACTAAATGTGCATAGATAACCCTGTTGTCACAGTGCAATAATGGCGCACTTCTCTTATTCTTCAAACAGTAAGAGCTACAAGAGCAACATAGACAGCAGCGCCCTTTACAACCATGAAGATGTCGACAACAAAAACCCTGTGGCGGAGGAGATGCAGCACAAACTCAACATGGAGTCGGAGCGCCTGCGTACCCGTCTGCGCCAAGAGCTGGCCGAGCTGCGGGAGAGACTGTCCCCGTCTCCAGCCCATCTCAGCTCCACCCTGGCCAGCATGAGGGAGCGCTTGACTCCCCTCACCCAGCAGCTCCAGAGCTCCCTCAGCAGCAACACCCAAGATCTGTGCAGCCAGCTGAGCCTCTACCTGCAGGGCCTGGAGACAGCAGAGGCTCAGGCAGAGGCCAGTCCAACTCTCTATCAAGAAGCCTACCTCTGGATGAGCCAAACTCTGGAGCAGAGCAGCTTTAAGCTAGCTAACATAATCAATGACTTCCACAGCACAGCCAATGGAGTGATTGAACACGTGAAGCATACCAGTGCTTCTGAGGAGGAGGCAGCTACGTCAAAGTTCTGTCAGGAAATGAGCTCCAGATTGGGACAGGAAGTGAGCTCACTGAGGGAGGAGGTGCAGAACAGGATGGGGGCTCTCAAAACACAGCTTTCTGTGCTGCTAGCATCCGCACAACCTCATAGAGCTGAAATGACAGGCGGCGTCGAGCAGTTCTGCCAAAATGCAGCCCTGCAGAGTCAAGCGCTTCAGGCCCAGATGGAGGAGCTGTTCAAGGGGATGGAAGAGGAGCTGGAGCTCCACCGAACCCCCAGCTTGTCTATGTCTTCTTCGTTACTCACACAGCAAGGTGACTCCTTGCAGGAGGAGTTCTCAGTCAAACTCTCGGCCCTCATTCAGGACATCCTCCACTCAGTTCAGTGACACGAACACGATCATTTTCACCTGTGTTCTCAAGCTTGTTCTTTGCCATTTTACCAACACAGTAGGTAGCCTGTAAATATTTTTGAATGTACAAAATAAGATTGATATATTTGTTCGATTCTTTATGTAAATGAGCCAACTGTCAATATGTATTCACTGTAAATAAATATTGTTATTCTGCTTCTGGAGAGTAAAGTTCTTTTAAGTTCAGAATCTGTCGCAACTCACATTCACATTCAGTGTCACGCTGATTTTAAAGTTTTCATTTTTATTTAGTTATTTGAAGGATTCACTCCGTTTTTTTAACTTTCTCAAATTTTTAAAAGTGCTTCTAAGCAACGTAGTGGAAATTATGTACAAGACTTACAGAAAAAAAAAAAAAAAAAAAGTAGGCAAAGTTTACTTGTATAAAACATTCAATTGCTCGCATAGTTTGAGCTTCCTACAGCACAGGTTTGCCTTTTCCCTCATAACCAGGCAGAAAAACATACAAAAGAATCCAGGTTAGCTGCTTGGTTTCCATGGTTACATGACAAAAAGATTTCTGGAAAACCCACATTATCTTTTTTTTTTTTTTTAAATGTGCGTACAATGCCTCTACAGTTACAACGTGGTACAAGGTGACGAGGCGAAGGCCATTTTTCCCGCTGATCTGTCGTTCAAACGCGTGATAATCCTCACACCCAGTGGAACTTCTTCAGGACAAACCAGCCACCGAGAACCAGCGCCACAGAAGCAGCCGTCCCGAATACCACCCCCACCACCAGGCCCGTCACATCATCGTCGTCGTCGTCGCTCTCTGGTGCCATGTTGTTACCTGACGGACGCAAGCAGAGATCAGTAAAGATTATTTTGGGGGGTTGTCCAAGTGTATTTCTGTATCTATGAATTAAAACATACTCACTGTAGGCAGCTGCACTGGACGTGTCTTTGGCGAGGGAAGATAAAGAACGTGGTCAGTTAAAAAAGTTTAATCTTGATGTTAATTGAAGTAAAACTGAATAAATGTGTACCTTCTCTGGCGGTGTACAGAGGTCCGACAGATACCGTAGCAGATTCATTGCTTTCTTCTCCAAAAGGAGTAAAAGATCGTTTTCTTCTGGAGTTACAAGCCTGGAAAAACATCCAGCTGTATTCACTCTCATATCATGTGGAAATATCAGTTTTCTCTGTTCACATTCATGTTTTAGAAATAACATTTAGTTCCTTTGTTCTATGATATATTAAAATCCGTTCCCAAAGAGGACAAAAGAGCAGTTCAAGGTGCCAACCATGAACTACAAATGCCCATGACCTTTGTAGTTCCCAATATCTTTCCCCTCATTTCTCTTTGCTGTCCACAATTCTGCACGCTGACAGCAGTCCAGATAAAGAAATTGTGCTAAACCGTGTTATTCAAATGTTTGTTCTGGACATATTTCCAGTGGTAGCTTTTAAAAGTTGCTTTACTTTACTCTCCCCGTTGTCTTAAAAGCAGAGGTGTTTGTTCCCGGAACAACTTACAGCCAGCAGCTCCTGGCATTTGCTGGGCTCACACAGTCTCAGTATGCAGTGCAGATAGATGCTGGACTTTGCCTGGTCACGGTGCTGAACGAATCGGAAGGCCTCAAAGTCAAAGCGGGCGACCTTGGAAAGGCCATTGCTTGTCACAGTCGTCCTTTGGTCCGTTGAACAGCTGGTGGAGAGCACGATTATATACCACACGGTTTTAAAAGAGACACAAATGTCATGTTTTGTATTTTTTTTTTGCTTACCCCGTGAAGAAGTTGTGCTGCTCACTCTGGGACATGTTGTAAGGAGTTGGGGTACCAAAGCAGTGATCCAGCAAGACATTGAAACTGAAACCAAGACAATGAGAATTGATTTATTTCCAGCTAAGTACCTTATACTACACTGTAAAACACTACAGCCCCATTCGGTTATGTGAACATTTTTGACAAGTTTTCAAAAACTAAACTTAAAGTAATCCACTGTCTGGACTTCATGTGAGTTTTGTCTGTGTGGTTTTGACCAGGGGTGGTTTAAATACTGAGAAATATTGAAACTGCCTCCATTTTCGCAGAACTATTACTATAAAATGGTGATAAATTTGAAATAAGGCTCGACCAAAGACTACTATTACAATTACAACATCAGGATGAATATTGGCACCGTAACCGTAATGGATGGGTTGGTTTTTAGAACCCGTTTCCCTTCCAGGAATAAATTTCAAGGTGGCTGCTTTTGGTGGATCAACTTTCAGTGTCCCCCCTCTCTAAACGGCATTGAGCGAGGGCATTGTTTCAAATGCCAATACCAACCTTTGCACATCTGGTCAATAAATGTTAAATTTGTTTAAACTAATTTAAACAAACAGGAGGTGACTTGGATCTGAATTAGAAATTCAGGTAAACTTTACAAGTTACAAGTTTTACCGACTTTAAATGCGTTACAGTGTACTTCCAACTTCACGACATTTATTTGACATCTATAGTCACTTTTAAGATGAAGATTGTACAAAGAGGTCAGTGCTGTCATGTGTTACAAAAAGCAGTGTCCAGTCGGGTTAATTCTGGGATTTCTATGAGTTGTTGACACCTCCACCTCCAAGTTTTCCCCCTAAACCCCTCTCATGGTTTTATTAATCAATCTTGTTTAAATTATCGAATATCCAAAAACTAATTTGTGTATAAGAACTTTCCTTTTTTTTCTTGTTTCCTGTTTCAATAATCATCTCATGACCCGCCATATTTATCTGCTCTCCCTGTTTATTAAACAGTATATAAAGTAGCTTAAACTAGCATCTCCAGCAGCATGACATGCTCCTTACATGCTGATGCATCATTATTATTACAATTTTTTTTAATGATGCCAGATGTAATAATATATAAGACGAAACCAAAACTTTTATTGTAGCGCTTTAACTTTGTTTTGTTGCTAATACTCAAGTAGGTTTCCTTCTTGCAATTTTCACTTTACTTTTAATTACTTTTATTGAAGTACTTCGTCCTTCTCTGATCATTTTCAAATTGGTTTTATGATGGACAAGTTTACGACGACCTTTCAACTCATTTTAATGGGATTTACTTACTTTCCTGTGAGGTTAACAGCCTTGACCTCCACATAGATCCTGGTTCGTAGCTCAAGTCCTGTCGGAGGCACTGTTAATCCATACCCATAGTCAGAATCCTGTGGAAGTAAGGCCCCGAAGCAAAACTGGTCAAGAGAAAAATCCTTAACGTGTGTCTAAGCAAGCTGAATCTCAAACTGTACTTACGTTAAAAACCCTCATCATTAGTGTGTCAATGAAGGTTCCATTATTCTCGCTGGTCGCCACCGACACTGAGGAGCTAAACATCATGGAAAAGATGGAAAAAATATATCAGATCTGCTCTAAAAAATGAAAACAATTACCTTTTTGGATAATGTAAGCATTCCTAATTACTCACGCTACAATCTGTGTGTTGTTGATCAGGTACTCCAGCGGGTAGCGGCAGGAGAAGTGATAGTAGAGGTCAGTAGAGTAGCTGATCACCCCCTGATCTGATCGGGGGGTGTCGATGTATCCTGTGATGATAACTGACTGGATGCTTGAGAAGTCGCTGAAGGGGCCTGAAGGGTCAGGGGCCTCGTCCACGATCTGAACAAGACAGCGAAGAAACATAATCATTACCTGAGCTTCTTATGCAGCAGACCGCCCAGTGGTTGCCAGTAGTTTAGTATGATTCAGCATCTTCTCACAGACACTTCCTGACCTGCAGAGACTGACGGCAGGGATTATCCTGACTGTTGTTGACAGGAAGGTTGTACCGGATGACTGGAGGGTCCACGCTGGTGTCAATAGAGCCCTTACACCCTGAGTTGTTGTGGTTCCCATTCAGCGCCAGGTCTGAGGCGTTGAAGCCGGACCACTGAGCCGTGCATAAGTTGATCTGCAGTTTAATCATGCTGGTGCCGCAGTCAACTATCAGGTCTGAGTTGTCTGAGGAGAATAGGACAATTACACTACCGTGGGATTTCTTTTCAATTGAATCTAAATGATAAATTTGTGCTGTGGTTCAGATAATCAATTAATAACGTTAAGCATTGTGTGGCAAACAACGGCAAACCCACCTGGGGTCCTTTCAAACTCAGATGAACAGTTGAAACACAGAGCAGGCTGCAGGAGCACAGCCAGCAGAGGGAGACAAAGATAAAGAGTCATGCTGTCCGGAGGAGGCTCAGCCAGTCGGGTTACTCCTGTAATGCACAGAAGGAGACACAATAACCTCAGCGGCGTCTTCAGCTGCTGCAAACTGAGTGCCAACAACGATGCAAACACCATCAACGCAACAACAGTGATTTTTTTAGGCAACTGTCAATTAGCAGAGAGAGAAAAACACATCAAATTATGTTTTCAAATTTTAATCCTGAGAATGAAATGAAAATTGCAATACTATAATAAACTATGCCCCCTAATTTATTACATTTAATCCTATTAAAAAGAAATCGCACATTTTAATATGTTGACAGTCAGAGGGGCGTCTTACCTTGCTGGTACCTGAGCAGGTGTTTGTCACTGAAATACTACAGCAATGTGGCTTTTATAGTGCTCAGGACACCTTAAACCACAGTGGTGTCGCCCTTAAGCCCTCTCCTCAACTAACTGTATATCCCTACACACACACACACACAAATCAATACACGCGCATAGATACGCACACTTTCTCCATATTTGTGACATAACTTGTCATTCAGGCAGCTCTTGGCAGGGTTTACTGTCAGATCTTCACCCAGCGGATTAAAATGTCAGCGTGATTTGCCAAGCTTCCCTCGGGTTAACTGCAATTGCTGTTTCAGGTTTCCCTCCATTAAAAGGGATTGTTAAAGACAACAGATGAGAGATATGATGTTGTTGGTTGCCAAAGCTTGCGGCTGTGTGGAGGTAAATGAGCTTTAAACTTGGATAAAATTGGAGTATTTACTTGTGAATAAAAGCGTTTAAGAGCTGGATTTGGTGGCGATCAGTGTTAAATTTAGACAGATTTCATCAACACGTCACGGGGAAATTTACTTAAAACCTGCAGGTTCTTAATTTGCTGCAACTGCAAGCATAATTAATGCATTTTATATGATAGCAAAAATTAAACTGCACTTCACTTTGGAATACGAATAATAGGCAAATCCAAATGTGGGGGAAAAAACCTCAAAATAAAGTCTAGAAGTCATTTTTTTTTGTGTGTGTGTGGAGATTTCCTAAATAGTGGATTCATGTCATGAGAATAAAACATCTTGAATGCTTGAAAGCTGATCACGATCGCCACGAGCTACGAAGTCCTCGGCCAACCAAAAGAGACCTTTGTCGATTCCCCTTGCATGTCAAACCGCTCCTCCTTTGTCTCCGCGGAGCTGCGTTGCAGGTAGTCTGCATAGCTGAAGGCCACAACTGTTGCCGCTCAACTGAGAAGACCCATTGTTTGTCAGAAAAAAAATATAGAATGAAAAGGAGCATCGGTGCTTTTCCTGCCGAAGTGCCCGTGGTGAGAGGGGACATTTGTCACTCTATCCACCGATGCGTCACTCTTTGACAATCTCTTCAGTCCCGCCTAATTTTTACCTCCCGGGACACCTCACTGGCCATTCTTCTGCAGTTTAATCTCGTTCTTCACTTCATTTTCCTCTAATCCCCATGGTTGCAGGCTCAGGTGTAAATTAAGATGTCTGGACACAATGTTCAGCAGTCCAGAGGTCAACGGGTCACGGTAGTCTATAAATAACCCTTAAATTAAATGTAGAATGTAAACACATAATTTACAGCATGCACACTTTTTCTCTCTGGCTTCAATAAAGATTACAGATAAAGATTAAGTGTTCCTTTATGAGACGAGGAAACACTGCTTCTTCTTCTGATACAGAGGGCTAAATAAAAATTTATGGAGAAATAAAACGGCCCAGTATGGATATATCTATTTATTTTTTATAGCATAGGACAGAACAGGATAGCTATTAAGTGTGGGTGCTTCAACAGTGATTTGTGCACATCTTTCCTGGGTCCTTTCACCAACTTTAACAATGGTTACTGATATACAATCACGTTAGAAAACAAAGAAAACAAGTCCCAAGGGTAGGCACAGATTTAGATTTGAAAGAAAGTGGATACACTGGGAAGCTTGTGTGGACCTACTCTGTCGGCATGTACGGTGAGGTGCATCGTCTGTGTTGTTAATTACCCCTCCCGCTGCAAATATAGCATATCACTCTGATGAGTGGCAACCCCTCCAAGTTACACGGGAGTTTTTTGTTTATCGTGCCAACAAGTGAACTTTGGTTACTTGTGTGGCTCTTATCCGCAAGATACAGTTTCTCTAATGGCGTTATAATGTTACCTCCTTAGAGCACAATGAATGCTGGGCACGTTTAGATTGCTTTTGACATAATGCATTCTTGTTAGAGCCATTCATCGATGGATGAGGCACTCAAAAGTACCAAAATAGCACTACATACGAATCGACTGTAAGCAGAAGTCCTGTATTCTAAATGTCATTTAGATTCAGCTCTGCTCCCACTCACCTCTCTGCAACAGATAACGCCATGTTATAATGTTAATGCACATTATTGCACCTTGTTAATCCTTCCTATGTATATAATATATATTTACTTCTGTCTCTATTTCTTGTACATTTGTTCATATGCAAAAAATTGTAATTTTTTTTGCTTATACTATTTTATTTTACTACATTTTTACTTTTATTTTATCTTTCTTTGTACTTGTGGTTCTTAAGAGTGGTTTTTTTTTATGTGCAACTGAGCTACTGTGACCAAGCAATTTCCTGTGTGGATGAATAAAGTCTGTCTAAGCCTAAGTCTTATTTAGCCCTGATATCATCGTCCCGTACTTAAGCTATTTGTTATAGATGCCAACATCCCCCGCAACTCGTATATTATTACAGGTATGAGTGGATTGTTAGTCATTTATGGATGTGTCAGTTGCAGTTTGCTGCTGAAGCATTTAAGTATTTAAGCTCAGTGATTCCTAACCTCCGAAGAGTCTAAAGACAATCTGAGGGGTCATGAGACAATTACTTGCAGAAGAAAGGAGATCCTTTCTTTTTTAAATAATAATTTAAACTGTCATTAAATGAAACCATCTTGAGGAAAATGTTTGTTTGGTGGAGTAACTTCATAAAACATAAAGCCAAAACTAGACACTGATGTTTAGCGAGCAGACTTTACTGATGTCTTGGATTTTATAACCCTACCATGTATAAGCTTTCGTGTAACAGCGGTCAGAAACATGCAGTGCACACAAAAGGCTGAAAGGTATATGTGAAAAATGATGTGATGTGACAGTCACCCAGGTCACAGTATATCCAGAAAACTGAGATAAAACAAAGGAAAGCTAGGGAACGAGGCGGGGTACGCCCTGGACAGGTCGCCAGTCTATCGTGGGGCTATTTTGCCACTCATCAAAGTGTTTTCTTCAGTTCTGAAAGACTGGTGGGGAGTTTCTGTTTCGAACGTCTGTGGGTGGCGCACGCACCATTCAAACCGGGCGACACACCGGGAGAAAACCCTTTTCAACCACAGAACAAATATACCAGAGAAATACAGAGCAATGCGGTTTATGCATTTCAATAGAGTGAAGAATACACAGACTTGCACATTAGGGGAAACAAAACGCACACACGCAGCTCAGCACAGAAAAGCCAGTTGTTCAGATCAGGACTCGGCGGTCCACCTACACCTGGAAGACAAGGGACACTCTTCATCTGCCAACAACATACACATGTTGTTGGCAGATGATTTGAAAGAGGAAATAAAGGAGTCTGGAGTTACTGGCTATTAACGGATGGTCTGAGAATCACTCAGTGTGCAAAATCAGCACGCTAGATTACAACTGATGACTTGCTCCTGTAGATTATCAATTTTATGATGTGCCTGCGCTAATCTTGAAAAAGGAAAAATGTATTTATCTTTTTTTTAGCTTCCTTTGATTGTTTTTTCACTATTCTGGTTAACAGGAGTCTTATATTAGTCTGAAGTTTAGAAGTGAGCCTTTTTTTATGTAATTGTAGAAAACATTGGGAATTAATGGGAGTTTATGGCATGTCAAAACTCAAAAGTAAAAAGCTGTCAGCAATATACAGTATATTTTGAGGTCAATGAAAAGTATAGTCTCAGTAGTATACAGCAAAAAATACTAGTTACATATAATTGCTTCAAAACTTAATTTCTGAAGTGAACAGGAGTTGCTGCTCGGCCTGACTTCCTGAGTGGTTTGCTGTCATCTGCTGGACAAAACCAGACACAGCTCCACTGCCTTGTTGTTCTCTGGCTCTAACAGACTCGTGATCCGCCAGCGCTGAGGAGCTCGAGCCAAGAGACACGACTTCCACCGCAGCACAGTGACGGCCATTGTCTGCTTGCGTCTCAGTACGAGGATGAAAAAAAAGTGTCTGTTAAACAAAAGGACTATATTTAATCTGGAATGAACGAAAAATGAAGTCATCTCCAGTAAAGAGAAAAAATTATGTTGTGACCAATACTTTAGTTTCCACTGCTGGATTAGGATCTGGGTAAAGCTTCAGGCTCACTGATTCTCTTGCACAGATTTAATCAAAGAATAAGAAATAAGCTTTGCAGCAACAAACATGTTAAGGCCCTTATGGTGGAGGTATTGATCTGGAGGTGTTGGAGAAAGGTCATCTTTGTTTTAGTCTTATTATTTTGTGTTTAGAAAGCTCACTGTTACCACCAGCACCGCACACATATTTATTTAATTCTTGTTTTATTTAATTTTTCATGTAATTCGGCCCTTCTTTTCCTGTCTTGTGTCGTTTTGAGCTTTGAAGTGAGCATTTGGCGGATGGCCCTCAAATAAGCAAATCAGTCACAATACATAGTTCAGTTAAATACTATCCAATGTTTAGGTTTATTCATGGTACCTTCATGTTGTTACCATTTGAGCCTGTTGCCCCGACAATCAACTCAATAATAATGCGAGAAAAGCTTAACACACACAGCAACAGCTCTTCATCAAATCGCAAACGTTGCCCTGCGCCAACCGTAACTCGTATAAACTGTCAAAAGACCAAAAAGAGAAGAACCTGAAGTACCTGGTTCCTGAAGCCAGGTACAACGGACTTGCACAATACAAAGTTGCCTGTCTTGCCTAGGCTCTCCGCGAAGAGGAGCTGGATTTTAGTCGGCGGCCTCAAGGATCATCTGTCAATAGCTGTTACTAAGATCATGTATTACAAGATGAAATGCCACTGAACATTTAACCCATCACCGTGTACTGCACTTTGTGTTGCGGTAGACAACAAAGCTGGGTGCAAACTCTGGAAGATGGAAGACCTTGAAAGAAAACATGTGAACTTCATTTGTAACTTAGTGTCCTTGTACGCAAAGTCATTTCACGTAACACGATTACACACTAAGGAAAAAAACTGTAAGCAGGATGGATTGGATTAGGGGTTAGGGGTGACGAAATCACCCATAAGTGTTCAGTTAGGTTGATAACCTGTGACTACGAAGGTAAACATGTGATCCACATTGTTTGCATGCTATTAATTAAAAAACTCAGCCAAGAAATGACTCCCATTAGATTAAAAATGTAGTTTAATAAGGTGCGATCATTCATTTGTAATGATATGGACTCTTGGTAAGTTTTTTATGTTTGCAGCTTACATCAAAACCTTTATTTTTTCACAAATTGCCGACTAAAATGTATTTAAGACAATTTCAAATTCCAGAAGACGCACTTTAGCTGTGAAATGAACTCCAGTACCACATGTGTGACACAAATATCTATTACAAATCACAGTTTTCCACAGGTTTTTAATCACAGAACACCAGCGTTGCGAAGAAAATAACATCAGCAACAAACCAGTGATGAAATTCTGTTCAAAGGCAAGAACAACAACAATACTTTCATTCAGTTCACTGAGCGGTCCGTCATTTGACCTGTTGCATACTCCGTAACGGCTGCAGACACACGGCCCCGATCATTCATATTCTGGAAATGCCTGGAAACCAAACCAAAGCAATGAACAGGAAGTATGGTTCTGGTGGGAGAAAAAAATCCTTTCCTCTTCCTCCTCTGCGTGTTTTCCTGCTCCACAGGCAACCCCTTCTCTCTCTTTCACCCACTTTCCTTTTTTTTTGTTTTTCATCATCATTCTATGTCCCAATCTCAGTTCGCGTCCTTTGCCGTGTGTCTCCTCGCCTGGTGTTTTCGTCTGAGCCAGTTTCCGTTCCGTTTTCACTGGAAGTTTTCTTTTAGCCAGGCAATTCACACATGCGCTCAATAGGCCCAAATAAGTGGTGTCACATCAGATCAGGCAGAGAAAAGGAAAAAGTGAGTTGTACCTTTTTAACAAGCGCCATTAAAGTTTTTTGAAGTCCACCTTGTTTCTGTGGTCTCGCTTCATTTTCTCCCCTGAGCTATTTTTCCCCAGACAGCACTCAGTTAGTGTGTGTGTGTTTGTGTGAGTGTGTTGGGCCCCACATATATATATATTTTTTATTTTTTTATTTTTTTAGGAGTAAAACCTGTTCAGACTTGGTCTTGGGGTAAAGGTTACAGTTTGATCGTGGTTAGGGTTAGACATTTCCAAGTTCAGATGGCTAGTGTCTGGGTCCAGTTAAGACATTATGTCCGTGGAAAGATAGAAACACAAGCCTGTGTGTGAGTGTGTGCGTGTGCACTAAGAAATAGAGATGCTAATTACTTTAATACAGTGCGCATGATACATGTGTGTGCACAAAGAGCTCCATTCAGTCCACATGTGAAATTAGATTTTGCAATTTAGTAGAAATGCACATCAGCTGCACATCCAACATCAGTGGTTCAGTCCTCAGCTGAAAGAAACACGGGGGGAAAAAAATAGTTCCCTCTAAAATTTTCTTTCAAGGCAAAAATCTTGGACTATCTCACTCTTTTTTTTTTTTCCTCCTCCTGAACCAGACGCCATATGCACGCCTTCAGCAGTCGACCCAGTTTTGACTGCGCAGACTACTCCTGCTCCCTCTGTCATTAGAGGCTTTGAAACTGAAGTTTACCTCTCAGCGAGCTGGTTCAACACCTATTTTAAACACTGATCGTCCTGCACATCGAGTGAACATGTAAACATGGATTTTATGAAGCTGTTTGGCACAGTGATCGCCGTCTTGTTCCACCCTCGATCCGCTTCTAAAATAAATGGTAAGTTATTTGCTTCGGAAGAGGGAAAACTTCCTTTTTTTAAGACTCAGAGACACCGTTATATTGTGTAGGTGATTCTTTTTTTTTTTTTAATCCGACATAGACAGGACTTGAACGAATAAGTTTCAAAAATATTTGCGCACAAGACCGAAAGGAACGCGCTTGGTTGCAGTGGATGATACAAAAACATCGGGATGAGACATTTAAAGCCAAGAACAGAGTGTGCGTTATAATGATAAACAGGCAGCACTGAACTCAGAACAGCGACACGTGATGTGGAGAAGAAAAAACGTTCATCAACAGTGTTTACACAATGATTTGAAAAGCGAAAGTCTCAATTTTAGTTATAGAATTAATATTTTACAGTAACATTAACTATCCTGCACTAATCATAACAGCACCATTTGTGTCATTAACCCCAATAGCACTAACGTTATGCACGTTTAGTTACCTGTAAGCTGGAAACAGTAGAAGCAGTCTGAAATGCATCTTTATAGTTTTGTTTGTTGTTTACTGCATCCACAATAATGTGATGAAGTTATCAAACAGATATCAGATTAATAATTGTCATAATAATAAAGTAAATCAGTGCCACACAGTCACACATATAAGGATTATATCTTGGTGTTCGGTGCATTAAACACAACAGGAAATAAGAGACAATATACAATTTTACAAATGGCAAAGGAACTACACAGATTGTGCACTGTTGTGCAAATGTTCACAGTGTCAAGTGCTGATGAAGTGACAGAATGCAGGCTATAAACGTGTCAATGTAATGTGTAGACGGTGTTTGTGCGTGTGGCTTTACATTAATGTGACATATAGCGACTTACGTTGATGGATATATGAATAAGAGTTGTGTAGATTCAAGTGTGCGTTGTCTGTGACAGTGCAGCATCCCAACAAAACCACTCTGACTGGCACAGGGCTGACCTAGACAAAAAGAAATCTTTTTCAAGCCTTTATAAATATAGGTTTTATTCCATATTTTTAGCAGCATACAGTTTACTCTAGCCACACTGCATTCAGAAGAATTTGGCAATACAATCTGGTTTCTACTTTTTCCATGATGCTCATTTGTAATCTTCCTGCCACATGGGCACCGCAGGACAACTTTAGAAAACAAAAACCCCTGCATTTATCGTCTTATTATCTCCTTGATGCTCACTTTGGTGTCCAGGCCAAAGAATTTGTCGGCGCGGGACCGAGCGCCCGTGCTACAAGGTGTCATACGTCCAGGACAGCAGGCGGAGACTGACCTTTGAGGATGCCAGGCAGGCCTGCAGGATGGATGGCGGCGAGCTGCTAAGCATCGAGACAGAAAGCGAGCAGCAGCTGATAGAGAGGTTCATAGAACGGCTGCAGGTTGGTGACGGTGACTTTTGGATTGGGCTTCGTCGCAGCCCACAGCGTTTCAGGGCAGGGACCATAAGCCCGGGCTGCCCCTCGCAGTACTACTGGTTGGATGGAAGCAAGGCCAAGTTCAGGTTTTTTTCTCATGTGTTTTTTTTCTTTTCATTCCTTGTGTATGAATGCGTTTGACTGAATCAGTGGAAAAAGGATGGGAAATCACAAGGGAGAAAGCTCACTAAAAATGAAAGTGGAAAAAGGCTGTAGTCAAAGATGATTAGATTAAATGATGCTTGTGTGGGAGTGAAGGAACGGCTAAAGTCCGTTGCAAGACTTTGGAACTGAAACATACAGTAAATTTAAACTAAAGCAGAGCATGAAATCATTTAAATTGTGGAGTTTAAATGTGATGGGAGTCTAAACTTGTGCATCTCGTGTGCTGTAGGAACTGGCACTGGGACGAGCCATCGTGTGGTAGTGAAATGTGTGTGGTTCTGTACCACCAGCCCTCTGCGCCACCTGACGAAGACGGTCATTTCCTGTTCCACTGGAATGATGACAACTGCAACTCCAAGAACAACTTTGTCTGCAAATACTCGAAAGGTGAGTTGGTAGATCGCAGTCACTGCTGTTGTGCCTGGGAAATATTAGCACTTGGCACTCAATTCATTTGGTTAATGCATCACTGAAAAGTGTTCACTGCTTAAGTATCACCTTAAGTATTTTTGTTTGTACCTGCTTTTGTATGGAAAGGGAAATAAAAATTATAAAACACACTTTCACTAAATCTATGTGCACATTTCTTACTGTTTAACTTTTACTTATCAGAATAGTATAATACATTTCTTATCTATCTTTTGCAGAAAAAGTGCCAGTATTTACAGTGGATGGGAACACAGAACATACAGGTACAACAAACTGCTCATGCACGACGTTTCCAGGAAATACTGCAGATATGCTTATGAATAAAGAACAGACAGATTTACCAACCACAGATGTCTAGTGATCAAAATGTCTTCGAGTTATTTACTTTGTATAACCTAAACATCAACTCTTGAGGTTATATGTATGTAGTACATTCTAGTACATGTCTGGGGTATGGTTAAAAAATACCCAGGAAAAAACTAACACATCCATTTTGAGAGACTTTAAATAGACTACAAACATTATGTGTAGAGTTGCACCATCTAAGGACTAATGAGAACATTTAAACCACTAAAAAAAACTAAGTATTTTAAACCATATATATGTATATATATATATTTGGTCTTTTGGTCAGTTCAAATTTGAAGTGGTTAGATAACCAGTGTCACATGTCATATTTCTATGTCCTATAGACATGTTCAACTGATGATTTGTTTTGTGATTGCTTTAGCTCCGTCTCTGAGGCCAAATATATTGTCAACTACAGAAAGTTATGAGAGGATCAAAATAGGACTACCTGAGTCGTCAGGTAAGAAAAGAAAGAAAGAAACATACTTGATGCTTTCCGTTAATGTCCTGTATGCTTTCAGGGAGACTCTGTAATGTCTCTTTAAGGGAGACTCTGTAATGTCTCTTTCAGGGAGACTCTTTTGGGGAAAAAAAGTAATGTCTTAGGTGGTAAAAGAATAACGGCTAAATGTCGTCTTAAGAGAAGTTAAGCCCAGTCGTGTTCTTGTCTTTGCAGTATCTTCTGCAGACAACTCCTTCTATGTTTCCTACATTCTTTATGCAACTATTCCTGCTCTGCTGTTGCTGCTGTTTGCAGCTGCTGGGTTCTTCTGTTACAAACACCATGCTAAGAGGTAAGAAACAGAACGCTCTGACATATTAAGAAAAATAAATATGTTTGCGTGCGATTTATTTGGTAACTTGTAGTTTCTATCCAAGTAACTATTTGGTCAATGAGAGCACACATTTCCTTAGCATAACTATTACTTTATATATCTCCTTTATGTTTTATGATACGATAGAAACTTTACAATGAAAACGTCTCTAAACCAGTGAGATGTTTCTTATTGCTCTTCAATGTTGTGTCTCTCATATTCAGGCGGAAGAAGAACACAGAAAGCTATCCCAGCAGTTCAATACAGTGGATGTCGACAGCGGCGCCACCTTGCCCCGTGCAAGGACCTTATGCCTTCAGCGACGTCACCAAACTTCCTCACACCTCTCTGGACGGCAGCATGCCGTCAGACATCATGACGAAGTACTCCTGTGCACCTTCCCATGACTCCCAGTGCGACGATTACGAGAACGTGTCATGTGTGCAAAAGGAGAGCGGCTTTGTGAACAATGACATCTATGAGACCTGCAGAGCTCAAAGCCGGCGCTGCCGCGGTCAGACTGGATGGGTGGAAAATGAGATTTATGGATAACATCGATGTTGATGTCTGTCTGATATCTGCAAGTGTCCATCAACATCACACCAGATAGTAAATTATATGACCCATCCCGACAGAAGAATACAAACTGTTCTCCATCCCTTTCTTTTAGTGCGCCTTCCTGCTTCTTTGCAGTGCAGGATTGCTAAACACAAAGCTGTGTCGGCCTGGACTTGTCTCTGCAGGTTATCTGGACATAGATCTGTATGTGTCACTAATGCTGCACCCAGAACATCCTGCATCCGGAGTTGCAAATGTTGCAATGATCATATATTACAAATCTTTTCAATAAATGTTTTTATTAATTAGAATTAAAGTCTGTAGAGACATCAGCTACATGAGTGCTAACATGCTCACAGAGGCCTTTGATAACAAGTTTAGGTGCAATGTTTTCCATGTTCATCATCTTAGCATCTTAGCAAACTGGCATTTACTAATTATGTTGGAGGTCAGTTTTTTGTGAATATTTGGTCATAAACATAAAAAGATCACCAAATATATTCTGGAGAGGGCGTGGATGCATGCATCACATTTCACAGCATTCCCTTGAGTAGCTATTGAGATGCTAACAACCACAAATGGTGAACTTAAAGTGGAACTGTGTCATTTAGATCTATTATCTGGATAGTATAAAATGGTATGCTAATTCAGGATGGAAAGTTTGAGATATTTCTCAGGGTAAATCTAAACTGGGTGGAGGCACCAGAGGAAAAGTGAGAATCATTAGGCTTCAGCCTCAGGGGACTCTGCAAATCTTCAAGGCAATCCTTTGTAATTGTTGAGATATTTCTGTCTAAAACGGTGGACCACCTGAGAGACATTGCTGACCCCGAGCCATGCCACTAGTGTGGCTAAAAGTCAATATATTTCAAATCAAAATTCATCAAACAAATATCGGAGACAGAAATCACACTGCACTTGATGTGCTCACTGTATATCAAGTCACCCTGGATGGGGACTTGACTCCAAGGACAACAAACTCATTTTTGAACTGTAAGAAAATACATTTTTAAACAGTTTGACCTGGATTCACTTCTGGTATCTGCTCATTTTAACTGGTTTTAAAGTCAGCTTGGTGCTAAATCCGACATGGTCCAGTAGATATAACCCTGGGAATAGCGTGAGTGCACATTTTGAGGACTCATGCAAGGTTACTCATTTTGTAAACAATCCCACATTAAACTACTCAGCCGTTTTTCCAATAAGGTCAGCAGAAAATTATGAGACACGGGGACAATAAAGATCCTGTTTGCTCTCTTCTGTGAAGGAGTCGTCCAAACTCTGTTACTATTTTGTCCTTTTCTCTAGACCTAAAGAGTGATGTCATCCCCGTGCAGAGCTTCCTGTTTGGCTCTGATGTCAGGGAACAGGACAGTACATGCGGAAACACTGATGACAGAACTGTGCTGACCACGGTAAACCTCAAAGCTGCGGACTTTCCTGACTCGACCTGATTGTGTGAGAAGCTCAACCCTCCCGCTGATCCGACTGCACAGAGGCTTTTTAGGAGTGACCAGTTTAGAATATGACATGGGTTCATTTATCGGTATTAGTAAATGTGGGGAATCACAAGGGCATACATTACTGAACACAAACGCCTGTGTTGTTTATGCACTGAGTGGGCTGTTTGGTCGGTGCTTCGGAAAGATGTAGCAAGGCCTATAAGGAGAGGCTGAATGTGTTCTTGGAGAATGTTAGGCAGGAAATGCCAAAAGCACATCTGGAACTCTTACATTCAGGAAGTCTATGCGTGACAGCGGAGGCCTTGGGAGCGCTGCTCTGCCTGCCTGCTTAGCAATCCACTGCTCTCTGTTGGACTGTCACTGAACACAACACGAAGAGAACCACTGCTAAGTGTGAGAATGTGTGCTGTACCTCTAGTCATTTTGTGCCTATATTGTAGTTGTGCTCTTCATGTAATAGTTGCATGGTTATATTTCATTGCTGATTTAATACGTGTGTAAGGGCATGCCTGCGTGATTCTAGATGTGTGTGATATATGAATTACCACGAGCACTACTGTAGTGGGGGTAGAGCATGAGAAAGGAAATGTGCTTCAATTTTCTACTTTGGCCAACAGGTGGTGCTGTCATGCAGCTCACCAGAAGTGTCTTTGTAGCTGATACCATGTCTGGTTTCACATGAGCTTCTGCATGTTTAATTATATAATGTTATGGATTTGCAATGTCCTTTGCATGTCCTTTTATTATTATTATTATTTTTTTTGTTGTTGTATAACTTAAAGTTGGCATGCTGAATATTTTTATTAACTTTTTTCATTTGTTGTGTAAAATTCTGCTTGAATTTATACATTTTCCCATAAAATTTTGCAGGGCACATTCTCAGAGCGAGTAAAAGAAGTAGGCCTAGTTGTAGGCTGCTTTTGAATGCATGCATTTTTCTTGCATCTTCTTTTATTTATTTTATATTTTTCAAAATATAGCTCATTCAACACCTGCAGGGCAAAAATCTTCAAAGTTACCTAAGCGTGCAATCAAGGAGTGCAGGCAAGCAAACAGATTTCAGAATAGCAATTTTACCGGTTGACGTAAGAGGTGGGTCTGGTTGTCTTGGCAACCAATTGGCACTGAAGTGTAGAGCCGCTCCGTGGCCCCGCCCCCTGTACAAATACCCCTATGGCTTTGACGTCAATACACGTCAACCGGAGAACATGATGCCTCTTTGCAAGTCAACTCGTGTGCTTTCTAGCTGATAGAGGCACCTCAAGCTGAAATATTATAGCCCTATTGTGTTGGAGAACGTGGTGTGACAGCCGCCGGGCTCAGCAAATGGCCTGCTTCGTATCGCCGCGCTGACGGAGAGTGTCGCCACATTGGCGTTCAAGCTGGCAGGGCGAAATCAACTTTTGTCTATTTTTAATGGACACGCTTCGAGCGGCGGCGGCAGCAGCGGCGGCGGCGGGCGGTTTGTTTTCCTTTCGTCTTTATCTGTAGCTGCTCGAGCAGAGCCCGTGTGAGCCCCCCTCGTGTGTGTGTGTGTGTGTGTGTGTGTGTGTGCGCGTCTCCCCCTCCTCCGCCACCCCTCCACCCACCCTGCTCGCCTGGCTACTCTTCCACAAGCAGTCCCATTTAGAACAGCATGGTCATGGCTGACAGTGTCCAGAAACCGCTGATCCGGGGTCCGGTCCGAGTGGGCTTCTACGACATCGAGCGCACTTTGGGGAAGGGCAATTTCGCCGTGGTGAAGCTGGCCCGACACCGCATAACCAAGACCGAGGTGAGTGTGTCGGCGAACTAGTTAGCCCCGAAAGCTAACTTAGGCTACTCTTCAGCTGAGTTACATAACTTTTATGCACTAGTTGACACCCCAGATATTCGCAGCAGATACCGAAATGCTGTCCACATCGTGCACTAAATAGAAACTCGGGATCACGTAACTCCCGGACACTTGGCCGCTTCGGTGCGAGCAACAGCTGGTGGGTTTGAATCCTGCAGGTACACGGGCAGTGACGGTCTGCACGTTCACCCCCCTTAGCTAACATCACTGCCAGTAAGAGGTCTGACCACCGGTGCTGCTGGGAAGGGCAAACTGTAAACATGCATGCTTTCTTTTTTACGGAGTATACACCTGCACTCCTTTTGGTAATGACCCAGACGGTGCCACGGTGCACCAGCAGCACCGAGAGTCTGCCTGGTGTAAACATCCCTGGTGCTCTATCTGGGGCATGCAGCATGGGTCGGTGGTCCCATTATATAATCCAAATAATGATGTGATTTTAGTGGTTTCTTGTCCCAGCAGTGCCGAGAGCTTTGTGGTGAGCAGGATGTGCTAGCCAGGGCTCTGTAATTGGAAAAGCAAAGTGTTCTGCACACATGTGATCCACTGACAACTGCTGTGGGCTCTTCGCTCAGCTTGGGGAGGGTTTGATATTACAAACACTGCATGCTCTCAGTTCATGCAGCCCGAGCACGGGGAGGAACAGGGTCCGCATTTGTCTGTGTTTACTCGTAGTTTTTGTGTCAGCTTTCTGCAGAGAGGCCTTTCTCAACTGGTACCACGTCGTGCCATGACTTTCCATTGCAGTGACGGAGACACAGCTGTAAAGCGTGCTCAGCTATGTTGTGGGATTAAACGACGACAGTGATCAAAACAAAGGCCAGGAGACTTGTGAAAACACAGTAATGCAGTTTAAGATCCCAACTGTTTGTCACTGAACGACTACGCTGTGCAGAGAAACAAAGATTTACACCATGCAAGACCCTTGGTAGGTTTACTGAATAACAAGGCAAGAAAAAAATGGCTGTTAAGACTCTTATCGTGTTAATCTGGATACTGAATCCAGAGAAGTGGCGCAGTGTTAGTCTAGCCAGGTAATCTGCAACCATGTAACGCTAACAGCTCTGTGAACGCAGGTTTTAATTTCAGGTAAACACTATACCGGGCGACTTCACGGAGTAGCTTCACCTCTGCTGCAGCTGGTGGGGTGTTTGGGTTGCGTGAATACATGCATGTTGACGCTCGTTTTGAGGTCGCTACGGAGAGTCACTGCAGCCGCTTGGCTCTGTTTTGTTACGGGCCAGAGGTCAGCTGGAGAGGCAGGCTATCGACTTTATGTGATACCATCTGCCTTGAGGATTTGCCAGGGCAAGAGAGATGTTAGTCTGGTGCATTTGTGCAAAGAAAACCAGGGTTTAATGACACATGAAACAGCAGAGCTGTCGGCGTGCATGCATGTGCATATTCCTGGACAGGTGTATCACTGTGTGCATAGCCTACATTTTCTACCCATGGCCCCTGCGTGTTATACTGACCCATTCATCCCATTATGTACATATTGCAGCTGGTGGGGTTTGCATAGTTCTGGCCCGTTCCCATGTGGTCCTGTCTGTCAGCTTAGCAGGGCGTACATTTATCTATATCTGATTATAGCATTTTCCTGTCCTTTGGCTTTCAGTGCTCAGTGTATAAACTATATTTACATTTAACTCATTGTCCTACAGTGACCTTGCGCCAGCAGAGTTCGCAAGAAGTCTCAAGCCGTTTGTGTGTGTTTAGTATTGTTGACAATGTAATCGGTTAGCTCAGATCTTTTCGTGTTGAGTACCCCGTAGTTCCTCTGAGGGATTTTAAATTTTATTATGCCCTAGAGGTTCCGACTTGTAGCTGGAGTGCCATTAAAAGATTTGGGTTTCTTCATGGGATTTAATGCCAAATTGCATACCTGTCTGTACAGTGACAGGGGAGATAATAATGGAGAGTGTTAAGCCTATCAAAACACCCATTACCGCTCATCTGTAAGTGCTAACTACAAATATGCTCAAGGCGGACCAAAAACAGGTGACTGACTTCCTCTTCAAACATTAGGCTGTGTTCACACTGACACGAATTAACTTTATTTAAACGATACTCCTGCTCCGACACGGCGAGCATGTCAATGCGATGAATGCGGGGTGATCTAGCAGAAAACCCAGCTCGACTGTTGCTGCAGCACACATGCTTACATCAGCGGGCAATGCGATGCGAAAGCCAGTCAACACAGCTGCACATTTCTGATAAAACATTCTGCAATGTGAACAGAGTAAATATGCAGTTTATCTAATCATGGAGATATATGATACATTAATAAGTCACTAATAAGTTTCCAGAGGAAAATCCACGTATGCAATTAACATTATAGCACACGGAGCTGGAGCTCAAGCTCACCGTCCTGGATTCTGTTTTATTATGGATACCAAGTATTTTGAGACCATTTTTAAATCTGTCCAGCAGTCCAAAATCTAAAAAATAGTCTCCATAAAAATGTTTGAAAACATTTGCAGATTAATTTTCTGTTGATCGGTTACCAGTTGTTTCAGCTTGTCCTGTGTCCTCTGTTCTTTTTTTTTTTAAGATTCATCTGCCAGCTATGTGACTGCAGAGAGCTGAGGTCTCCTGTTGTTTACTCCTCCAGCTTGGCTCACAGAGGCTTGGAACACTTCAGCTCACACTGCTGAAATGTTGTTTATGATACAGTCTGAAGAAGAGATGATAATATTGCTTTGTTACCTGCTGGCCAAAGCCAGGGGTGTTGAAGTTTTGAGATTTACACGTGTGTGTGTGTGTGTGTATCCAGAAAGGCACATGTTTGCCTCTGCTCTACCTGATATTTTATCAGATCTTAAGACCGTTTATAAAGGGTTCAGCAAAAGGTGAATTTAAGTATTTCTGCTGTTTCTCAGAAATACTAATCTTATCCATGGGAAAGAAAAACTGAAAGGAAAATCATTGTCTCCCTTTGCTGCTTGGACAATATTAAATGGGTGTCTGTACTAGTGTTTGAGGGAGTGTGGGGAGGTGTCTGTTATTGCCCATCGAGTCTGACGAGCCCCGACAATAACTCTATTGTATTTTATTAAGGAGCCGACTGTTTACAGCTGCATTTTTGGTGCTTGATCGTTGTGTAGGTGGCCATTAAGATCATCGATAAGACCCAGCTGGATGCTGTCAACCTGGAGAAGATCTACAGAGAAGTTCAGATCATGAAGATGCTGGACCACCCGCACATCATCAAGCTGTACCAGGTGAGTCTCTGGCTTCAGTAGCTCGCATCTACAACGGAACAGCATCTTTTCACTGCCAACATTCAAAATATTGATAAAATTAATTATCTTTTTTGAGATCTTTTATCTGCTCTGGTATGAAGTTTGTGTGTCTCCCATGGAAATCCATGTCGTAATACTGCTCTGGTTTTCTTTTGTAATCATTTTTTTAATTAAATTTTTTTTTGACAGGATGCTTTAATAAAGGGATTTTTTTTCTGTCTTTGGTAGCTAGATCAGACATTTTCTTCGATACGTCAATTAAAAATCCTACTAGTTTGTCGCTGTTGCCGCAGCAGTGATGTCAAAGCTCGCACAGACTCACTTGGGCCTCACCTGTTGTTGGTTTGTTGAGCCGCATGGGCCAGTTTTCCAAAGATGTTTCAAACTAGTATTTAGCCTCTTAATTACACCTTCAGATTTTAAACCTTAGGTAAACCCCCCTGTCCTGAAGGCTAACTCAGAAGAGCTGTGTTTCCAGGCTGCAGTCATTGACAACTGACCAGTGGCAAGAAACAACAACAACAAAAAAAAAAAAAAAAAAGAGGAAAATGTGGGTCATAAGTTGTGGTTTGGAAACAATGTTGTGGATGGAGCAATGCGATAGGAAGGAGGTTTTGGAGAGCGCAGTAATGAGTCAGAAATACACAGTAATCAGGACATCATCAGTCATTTCTGGAGCTATCTTGATTATGTATCTTGATGGGTTTAAAGAGGTATTATTCTGAGGTACTTACTAGCAGATTTTTCCACAAATTATTGTTTAAAAATCTGCTTTCAGTCATTGCTAACAACCTTAGCAACTACCTTAGCAACTAAGACTAAGGAATGGGCCACTGTTACCGGGTATGAGTGAGCAATCTTGTCTTTAGGTCAAGGGGAAAGTAGAGATAACACTGAATTCAGAGCAGATAGACACCAGGGAGCACTCACCTCAACTTTTTAAACTATGAACCTCATCTGATATTACAACATTGTAAAGTATGTTATAATAGACTGAAAACAATCATGTACTGTCTATCTCAGATCTGTTAAGGTATAGTAGTCAAAGTCTATCGTTATGAAACTGGCCCCTGGTCATTTGTAATATTTAACATCCACTGCAGCGTAGGCCCAGTGTGACATCTGTTGAGGGGGCCGACATTTTGCACAGATCAGTTTTGCGGAGCAGAATTCGACGCTGCTCCTTGTTGATCTTCTTTCCAGGTACTTAAGCAGTCGGGGTGTTGAAGCGCAGGACCAATCCAGGTCATTTTCTAATGCATTAGCAAACAACTGCTGCCTAGCAGAATCTGCCACTGCTGGCTAGTTAAAGATATGAGAGCATAGTTAATGACTGACTGACTCGCTGCACTATTAACGTCGCCATGTTCTCCGCTGTGTGAATGTGCTGCTGACATGGTTTTAACTAAATATTACAACCAGCTGAAGATGATATAAAGTGAACATTATTTCACGGTTCATCTACTTTGGCCCGCGTTTAAAAATCAGAAGTTAATCTGTTTCACATTCACACATTTTATTGACAGTCAGCTTACATACAAGATATCTAATGTAGGTCATAATAGATTTATTGCTTGTTTAATAACAATGATTAAACATCAGTGTCCCTTGACTTACTGGGACCTTGAAAAAGTATTTATTTGTACAAAGGACCACTGCGCCAAAATTTATTTGCACAATGACTTTGCTTAAAAACCCAAAGCGAACGTGATCTGCAGCTGGCTAGAAGATATGTTAAGTTTTTAAAGGCAATGAACTCAATGGCATTAATGTAATGGTTCATTAAACATTTGCTTCCCCAGCTTTAATGACTTGAGGTAGAAGTAGACCTTCAACAACGTGTATGTTGGCGAGGTCCCATATTTTTACAGCAAAGTGGCTCTTTGACACGTGTGAGGAATTTCTTTGAGTAAGTCATTCAGTTTCAGTACACCATCACTAAGTGGATAACTGGGTGATTTCATCTGCACAAACTAAAACCCAACTTTTCTGTAACTACAGAACGATACTGAAAAAAGCAAATAAACTCCTCTTCACAAATAAATAGGATGTGTTGTAACTCGGTATCTCGCTGGTTCATCTGTGACGTCCTTACGCACACAGTTCAGACACAGTTTATAGTAAAAAAACAACGAACAATTAATCTCGTTCATCTTCCCATAGACTTTCAATGTCAGGGTATTCTACCGATTGACTCACTATGTCAGTCTGACATAACGTACTGGGACAGTCGAACAGAACAAAGCCGTCATTGATGTTATTTATAACACCTTTTCATTCGACGAGTCAAATTGTCTATTGTTAAAGCCCAGTGTCTGTATGAGTAGTCAGAGTTGTGCTAAAAGGGGTTTTATAGAGATAAATCTCATAAATGTCAACCCCCTCGTGCCACTTTGACACCTTTACAGTAGTTGTACGCATGTCCAGGTGTATGAGGGAAGGTTACATAAATTTTACGAGACTCCCTTATAAGTAAAGTACGTTTCCTAAAATGATTTGTTCTGGTTGTCGTGTTTTATTGGGATGTCGGACAGGCAAAGGCAAACTCATTTTCACGCTGTTGCTCTGATGGCCGCTGCGTTGTCACCAAACAGCTCAATTGAAGAGTTTTGGTGATGCAGCTGCATTACATAAACCCCTCGGCCCCCTGTTACTTTGTTTAGGGAAAGTAAATGAGTGTTCATTATCATTATACAACCATGTGGCGCTGTTCCAGCATTGTGCCGTGTTATTTTGGTGTATATCGTTATTTCCAATGTTCCTATCCATCCAATCAGCTCTGGTCAATTAGTGATTTCCTCTCCAGTCTCATAAACTGGGGCTGGCTTTGTGGCCCAGAGGAAAGCTCTAGCTAATGAAGACGCACAAAAATAGAGACAAACCAACTGCGACCCCTCTGCGGTTTTTCATGTATTGTGCGGCCTCTTCGCTGTTGACCCCTGTCTGGCCTTCATTTTCCTCTCTTGCAACTCTCCGTCCTCTCGTTCTTTTGGCTGTTCCGCTTTCCAAAATGATCACTTTCAAAATGACAGAACCACTCCATCAGGGCTATCATACCGATGCCAGTACAAAATGGGTGACTCATTTGCATATCAATCATGTTACGAGGGAAATGTTTGAATACATTAAAGGTATTATTGGATGGATCATGACCCTTAGTCAATATCCTCTGCAGTACAGCCAATGCCAAATGTTAAACCCATTAAAATAATTACATTTAAAATCATAAATTATTCATTTACGACACTGCTGTTAAAGCATTACACAGCATGTGATTCACCACAGGAACTACACTTTTATGCTCTTCCTCAGTGACTGATATTCAGATGGGATCCGTCCAACTTGAGGGTTTACTCATCGTGCTGTCACATGTCAAAGGGCACCGTGAAGCTTTAAGCACAATTTCCCTTGAATTTTCGTTGCTACAAACCCATATGAGACAGAAATTGTCAAAATTATCATTCTTTTTCATGTTTACTTAAACTTTGATCTGCTCCTGAAAATCTTATTTAACCTATTTAATGTTTTTTTTACGTTTAAAGATGTTTTTCACAGCTCTTCCGTTAGGTAGACCTGAGAGAGCGATCCACTGAGCCAACACGTATACATCTATCTCAGCTAAATGGAATACAGCCAGCATAAAGATATTAATAACACCTGTGCTCGTCCTGCTGCGATGAGTCAAAATGTCTGCTGTGGAAAAAGTGCATAACGTCAACTTGCGCAAAGGCTGCGTAAAACATGCATAACCGCATCACATCGACGTGAACTAATGCACGCCGTCCCTATTTACAAATGAGTATAGTACAAGTAAGCAAAGAAACGATGGTATTTCATCATTATTAAAAAAAATGTCAAACAACCCGGAGCGCTACTTGAAAATCCTGCTCAAGACATCGGCTGTGTCTTCCCTTTTTTTGTTGCTCACGCAAAACATATGAAGCTAGTGTTTTCGGCGTTATTCCATGGCAGTGGAAACAACAACAGATAACGGCCATGAAATGAAAACTGACCTCTCTCACGGCAAAACACGAGTCTAAGTAATAACATTAACAATGGCTGCATTCCACTAATGTGTGCCAGTGCCAGGCCCCTGCTACTGTTCGTGCTGGTTTACTGGCACACGGAAATGGAACGGAGCCATCGTTAATACTATTAGTTACACCTGTGCATTTCACGCTGTGACAAGTCAAAATGTCTACTGTGGAAAAAAAAAAGGTTTATTTTCCAGATTAGATGCCATTTTGGCTCTTGCTGCTTGTTTTGACTGAATACAGAGTACCAATACCTGGGTTCACTTAATCAATCGGCTGCAGTCGGGGAGGATGAAGTAGTTCCTAAGATCTACCCGTCTAAAATAATAATAATTTAAAAAAAAAACAATGGTTTAATTTCCTAAATCCATGAATTGGTCGGTGTAACAGATGGAAAATTGATCAAAAACAATGAGCGTGGGATTTCTAGTGTGAATGTCTGGCTCGCGGAGTCTGATTCATCCTCCCCTCTCTATCTAATTCTCCCCTCCGCATTTAATTCTATTCATCTCATGAGTGTTTCTGCTTCTAAATCGGTTCTCTTCCTCCTACACAACACAGCGCAGTGTGAGGACGGAAAGGTTTTAAGTACCATTCAGATATACTCGGCAACACCAGCCGTCCACCTCCATTCTCTTACATGGAGGCCATATTTAGCCCCTGTGCTGAGCCATTCATGCATTTTTGTTTTGCTCATGATTTTGTGGATGCCAGACGTGGCAGTTTAACCAGCCCCTGTGGTCAATTGTGTAAGGACATTTGTATCTTGTTGTTGTGGATTTCTTTTCCCTTATTCTAACTCTGTCTTGTTGCAGGAGACATTTGATTTGGATTATCTGATGATATTGCTACTGAAAAAAAAAATGGTCTTCTGTGTGTATTCACTCTTCCACTTTTTTCTCCCCCTCCCTTGGCCCCTGTTCCTTCGTCCTCTCCCTCTCTCAGGTGATGGAGACGAAGAACATGCTTTACTTAGTCACGGAGTATGCCAAGAATGGGGAGATCTTCGGTGAGTGATCTTTTCAAGTACAAGATCAGTCTGATACTAGTATTATTGTCCCACCCAGTTCATTTACGTCCCCCTACAAAAAAAAAAAAAAACTGCTGTGTTGCGTCAGGCGTATTTTTGACAAACAAGGAAGTATCAAAGTCTTGTTGAGTTTGCGTTGCACTTACAGTTATCCAAGCCTCAATCTCAAAGGTCATATGATTGAAGGAAATCTGAGAACAATGTCCAGATGTAACCCGGGTCATGTGCCACTTGCTGCTCTAAATGTGCTGACATTTTTTTCTTGCCTTATAAAATGACATCACCAGTGCCCTGTAAAGGCTGCGGAGAGACAACCTCAAAGAGAAACAGCTTGATTTATTACTATATATGCTCCACACCTGACTGGTTTACTGCTTCAATGTGCACATATCAAGATTACTCTCTTCATGGCGCAAGGCAACTGTGTCATTCCTCCACTTTCATTGACGCATTGCTTGGATTAAGTCTAAACACCGCCTGTTAAACCTTTGTTCCACTCTGGTGGGATGTTTAAGCGCATTATGTCATTTACTTGTACAGGTACAGCTGTTAGTTTAGTTTAGTTTATCGTTATTTGCTCTATACTAACAGCATTGCCGGAAATAACAGAAGTGAAACACGTGACGAGAGCGACGTAGAAGCCTTGTTTTTCTGCAGTGGGTCTTCCTTCCCAAATCAAGAGTTTAGATAGAGTACAGTCTTTTTCATCCAATTCAAAACTCTACCAGAGTACTATCATAGAAGAAAAACAAAAGCTAAAAACGTTCTTACATTTCTGAAACTGGAACGAGGGAATGTTTGGTATGTTTTCATAGAGTTTACTTGAACGTGGGTTGACCATAAACTGAGACTATAGCCCTCGCTGCAGTGGCACAGGTTCAATTCCAGCCTGCATTCTTTTCTGCATGTCATAAAAATGACTTCAGAGATAAACAGCTATCTGTTATCTGTTAATCAGATAAGCTGTACATTTTTTATTCCCTTTCATAAGAGACTTAAGTTATGGAAAACACCAATTAAACACATTAGAGCTCCATACAAACCTCATACACTATACATTGACAAATAAATATGAATCTAAAATCCAACTGAACAGTGAACAATACAACACCAGACCTCTTTTGAAGGAAACCAGCCGGACCAGGCCTAAATCGGAAGTAAAGCAACTGCGATTTATCCTGTCAGCCACAATGTCTTTCTCAACGCTCTTTAAAAGTCCAAATGGGACAGGTTCAACGCATATTTTGAAAATTACAGAAGAAGAAGATTAATGAAAAAACACTTTTCACCCGTAAACATGGTTCAAGTCTGAAAGTACAAATTACAGTCAAGTCAGTAGAATTGTTACACACTGTTGTGTGGGGAAGATACTTGTGCGGGAAAGGATAGACAAGTCAGAACATGGCAAGAATAGTACATGAAGATAAGCATTTATCTTAGTCTGCCATAGCACCACATGCGCTCTATCGTCGCCTCACATGCACATCACACACATTCAATTAGTGCACTGTGTTCCGACTGCAATCTTCAATCTAGTGCGCTGGACACAAGCCCAAAGAAACTGCAGGTTTTTGTTTCTTTTTGTATTCGTTGGAAGGATTCAAAAGGAGGAGCATTTCCAGGTTATTCTAGAAAACCTGGAACATGCAGACATGAACTTAATCATACATCTGAACATTTCAAGAATTATGAACACAAGTGTGGACCTGTCTGACGTGGACAACCTGAAAACGGTTCATGATCCATGCAGATTAATGGCCTCACCTATTAGACAGTCTGAGAATGTTTGCTCTTAGCCTGCTTCCAGACACAGGAGTTGAGAGGATTAGTCAAGCACTAGTCCATGAACCTAATAGTCATGTCTGTTGTGTGTGTGTGAGTGTGTGTGCATTCTGTTGGTGTGTGTGTACGGTATGAGTGTTGTAAGTCACAGGCCAGTATTCCACCTGTGAGGTTGATTCGGCGGCGGCAGCAGCAGCATCACCTTTGACCTACAGAGAGCATGGGAAGCAGACCCAAAAAAATGAATGAAAAAAGTGTGTGCGTAGAAATGTGAAGGAAGTACAGAAGTGTACCGAGATAAGAGAGAGAGAGAGAGAGAGACCCGTTATCTGTGTGCACGTTGCAGCCATTGCAGCTTGTTGGGTGGTTTAGCAGAGGGAAGCTTCTGTTAAGCTATGACTAATTCTGCGAAAAGATATCTGTACACGCATAATCGGTATGCAAAGATTTTGGTTCTCAAAGCTTTGTAGATTCCGTTAATATTCAGAATAGGCTTGACCATCCATGTTTGAACAGGCTTTAGTTGTATGCAAATAAATCATTCATAGGGAAAAAGCGAAAAAACACCTGGGCACTCCCTTGTCATACCCTGTAAGTAAATTCAACTCGGCTTCGCATCTGAAGTTGCTAGTCATACTGTACACAATGACCAGCGTAGCAGGCAAACAAGCTGTATATCTGTTACCTGTTGTATGGATCACCGCTGCTTGCACCGAAACTCCCAAAACATCAGCCATTCAACCCAGAGGCCGCACCCTTTACTTTGTTGCTCACAGTTAGTCACTAGTGAGCATAGACTAGCTAACCCTCTTAGATAATTATAAATGATATATATTATATTTTGGTTAGCACTGATGCCTCATAGCAATATGATTCTGCTTCGGCCGACTGGGCCTTTCTGTGTGGAGTTTGCATGTTCTCCCTGTGTCTGCGTGGGTTCTCTCCGGGTACTCCGGCTTCCTCCCACTGTCCAAAGAGCCTAGTCTCTGCTTGTTAGGTTAATTGGCGATACTAAACTGGCCGTAGGTGTGAGTGTGTATGGTTGTCTGTCTCTCTGTGTTAGCCCTGCGATGGACTGGAGACCTGTCCAGGGTGTACGCCGCTTCTCGCCCAATGACAGCTGGGATAGGCTCCAACCCCCCGCGACCCTCCGGACGAAAAGCGGTTACTGAAAATGAATGAATATATTGTATTTTTCCCGCTCCAGATGTTTCAGAGTGAACATAAACATGTTGCTAGTGTAAATACAGAGCCAGCCTATGCTTCAAGAGTGAAAGTTTACTCTCTTTTCTTTTAGTTCCCAGATGAACCTCGTACAGCTTTCTTTAGAAAACATTAGGGATCACAAGGAACTCGGTTATCTTTCAGTCATTGCTTTCTGTTTGAAAAGAAATATACTGTCAGTGCAGCTACCACTCCATCTGGGTTGACCTAGTGCTCAAAGCAGCTTTTGGTGCTAGGACCAAAGTTATGGACTTTGCAGTAAATGCTTGGGGAATTGAGATTTGTTTAGCTTCATGTTACCAACCTTTTTTTTTTTTTTTGCTTATCTTTGCTTCAACTTACTGAATTAAATTAAAATCCCATGGTTCCTTTCTCTTACATCACTACTAGTCTTTTCCTGTGTCTACACCCCATAAGTAATCAGATGTTAAGCCGATGGGTTCCCAGACAGCTGCGTGACAAGAGTATTACAACTCCCTCATTATACGTAACCCTCTGATAATAGTTCTAAATCATTGGAAAATTAGTTTTCTGAATCTATAGCCAGGAGGGGGTCATCTTATCTTAGCATGAAGATTAGCGGCAGAGAGAAGCTACCCTGACTCTGTCCAAAGGTAACACTAAATTCTATTGGTGAGCTTTAGAGGTGTTGGTATGTGGATGTTTTTGTTACCTTTGGACAGAGTCACGCTGTCTGCTCCCCCCTGTTTTCAAATTTCTGTCATCTCGCTGTGTCCTGGCTGTGGCTTTATATTTACCCTACAAACACAACAGCGGCATCAATCTTTTCATCCATTCTCAGCAAGAGAGTGCGTATTTCTCGGAATTACCAAGCCGTTCCTTGAAATAACCCGTCGTGATGGGTGAACCTCATTTTCTTTAACACATTGATTTTCTCGTGGACCATCTCTGGGTATTACAAAACGATTGTGTCCTGATTCCTTAGACCCCTCTGCCCTGATTGCACAATGTAATGTAGTTACGTAAGACATTTATATGTCATCATCAGCTGCAGCAATAGCAGCTTTGGCTCAGCCAGGGAGACACGGACTGGTAGCTGTAGCACTAGACTAGTATTACAGTATTCACAAAATTGAACAATCATTTCTGATTTCCAAATACACTTTCTGGAGGTGGATCAAGTCATTGAGTCATGATGCACTCAGACAAATGGATACGCTGCCAAGCAAGATCTCCAGTCTCTGCCTCCACTATTGCCCTCTGGAGAGTTGCCTCCGCTTTCCTGACATGATGAATTTCTCAGGCCTGCTCCTGGCCGTAGGTTGCAAAAAGGCAGAAGATGTGAGGTTGTAGCGTGGCGGATGCCTAACTGCCCACCCCTGTTACAGCGAATCAGTGAAACGATGGATGAGCCGCCGAGTCTCTCTTCAGACCGAAGAGTAAATGGTGCTGTGTAGGAGTAGGAGGGGTAGCGTGTGTGTCTGGAGCCGCAAAGACAAAGAAGCGGATCTGGGTTTGGCACCAGGAGGCGGAGAGTGATGGGTTCAGTCTAGCAAAAGGGTGGGTGGGCACAGTAATGGGCACAGCAGAGGCATCGATGCCAGCTTGTTGATGTGCCTTTGTTTCTGTCTGTCAGTCAGTCAGTCAGTCTGCCGCTCCACAGTCTGCCTCAACACCGCAGGATGGATCAAACCTGGAAATTGGGTCAACCACAAATAAAGCGGAGTTGCAGAGAGCAGGAAGGGAGAGGAGGACGAGGAGAATGAAGACAAGAGCTGGGGACATCCATTTGAATTTGGAAGGTGGCGGAGAAATGTAGGGCATGCATATTTAAGAAAGCACTGCTAGAGAGAGGGGAGTATAATAGCTGGCAGTGAGTAAAATCACTCATCCACATCTCTTGTCAGACTTTTGGGAAGGGAGTGAGACACAGAGAATGTAGACATCAAAGGAGTAGTCGGGCTATTTTTGAGACACATTCTCATCTACTCAGGCTGTCAATTTCAATTTTTCCATAAACCATCCTTCATATTATTGGGTCACTTTTCTTCAGATCTGGCAGCTACCGGGGTGTGGCAGCTTTGACTTTGATGACCTCAAATGAAAAACTGAAACTGATAGCAAAAAAATGACTGCCTCCCAAAAGACTTTTAAGGCATTCATGTCCTATTTCTTAAAATAATGATCAAAACCTTTGAGTTTTTCCATATATGCTAAGAAACTGATTTACAATAAGTTAAATACTGGATGTTTCTTATGTGGCATGAAGTCATCACTGGAAACAGTTTGGAAAAAGGCAAGCACTTTCCAAAAACATGCCTCAGTAGGGCTTGAACCATCTGTCTGTTAACTGTCGCAGGCTCATTCCAACCAATTAGAGCAGACAATCATATGAGTTATTAGGAAGCGACAGTCTGAGGAACTTTGAAAGCCAGCATGCAGAATCTAGCTATGTGCTTGACATGCATGTGGACAATTACTGCCGTCTTTTGAAAGAAAAATTTGTGCATGAAAGGCCCTGTTGCGCCATTCCTCATAGGATGTTGACTGGTTGAACGACTGTGGCCGCGAGGCTTGAACTATGTCAAGACGATTTCTCACATGATCTCTCCCAATCGCTCAAAAAACCATCTCTCTTGTTAGGTAATTTTTTTCAGCTACACCGAAGACGAGTTTCAGACGCTGTCACCCTCTGTTGTATTTAAGCTGCATGATTGGCACACATGTCACTACCCTTGCAAACAAATAATGCTAATTAGATTTGAAGGACATAGGCTTATATACAGACGATACAGGACTGGAACTTCTGTTTATTCTTGACATCTTGTGCTGTCCAGTCAGGCAAGTGGCTTAAAGTCATGTCCAACTCCTTCATTATGAAACTACATACTGCATGCACACTCAAAATCATAGCGTTCTCCTTCTGTGTGAATTTAACCGTTACTTTCCAAATTATTTCCTTAAAGGCAGTACTTACCTTTTTGCACAAGATTTGGGGGAAACATGAGGGAAGCAGATTTCCTGCCTTTTAACATTCACACACATTTCCTGTTGAGTGACAGGCAGCATCTTACACGGCAGCTTTCAAGGATCGACCTGCTGCATATAAATGTTAGGAGGAAAATGTTACACCAAAATCCACCTGACATGTTTTTCCACATTTCCACATTTGAGCTGAGGCAATTTGCTCTCTTCTTGCGTGATTGCAGACATTTGAAGCAGTGTAGGTCTTTAGTAATAAATAAATCAGAACATGTATAAATAGATTTCCACACAGTCTTACCTCACTTACTGACTGCATGGGTTGTATTTTCCGTTCACCTCACCGTCTACAAAAGCAACAAATTTGTGGCACTGGCATTAATCATTCAGTTAGCAAGGTAATGTGATCTACATGATCTTGTATGTCAGATATCTTCAAGTGTCAAGACCTTAATTAAATTGCGTATCTTTAATATGAAAGTAATAGTCTAGGGTACAAAGAGTCTAAGGCTCGGCCGTCTCTGTTCTGCCACTCAAATTGAACATGATGAGGAGGTTATAACTTACCTAAATGGGGCCTTGTTTTCCAAGAAAATTAGCTCATTTCTTCAGCGTAAAATGGTGTTTGATGGAAATGCCATCTAGTGGTATACAGAAATTATATATTGTCCAATTAAAAAAAATCCGGATGTTTGAATAATGCCGTGATTTTAAATTTATGTTATAGTTATTTACTTGCCCCTGCGTGACAAAAACTCATCTCCGAGTGTGAATTGCACACTGTGACACCTGCAAATAAAATCTCACCTTCACAATATAGCAGCATATGCTATACGTTCCTTTGGGAATATTACAGGTGACTTACTTCTTTGAGTGTCATCCGACTGTGCGCCATGTGGTTGCAAATGATAGTTTCCAACGTCATTTAATGTACCTGTTATTTTTTTGAATAGCTAATGTCCATAAAACAAGCAGCGTCAAATTGGACTGTTTATTTAATCTGTCCAGCAACACAGGTTCCAAAAGTTATCGTATGATGAACGGCAAACTTACACAAAAGTTAAATACAACAGATGTCGCTAAAATTTACTCTAATGATTAATAAATTATTCAGAATAGCTGCTCATTTGTTTTCAGACGACTTGATCACTCAGCTGCCACGAGTGCGTTCTTAAAATGTTCTTGAAATCAGACATTATGAACTCTGCGGGGGTGATCTGGTAATGAAGGCAAAGTGTAGCAGTGGGAGTAGTGTCTGAGACATTGACTAACGCTACTGAACTCTGACCTGAATAGGGCTTCTTGGAAATAACCAATGAGCTTTAATCGAAAGGTTGCTGTAAATGGATTTGTGTGTGGTTCATTCTTCGTTCAATTCAATTAACAAAACTGAAAAATGAGCAAACAAAACACCAGCTAGGATGTGCGGGAATAGTTTTACCTGCTATTTTAAAGATACGTTTTTCCTTTTATTTGTGTGTGTGTATTGTAAATATCCCATGGAGGAGAAGTTAACTATCTCAGTCAGTAGCTCTTTGGCTGGTTATAACTTGGAACAAAATGCAGTGCTCCTCTCCAGCTGGCTCCGGTACACCTTAACCCTTTAGAGTGCCAGTATTAAATCAGCACAAGCATCTATCTACATGCATATAGATGTGACACTGATGAGGTTGCCATACTTAAGTGGGTTGGCTATCGGTTACTGATGTGGAAACAAAGTGTTTGTGACTGTGTCTGTTTGCCCCTTGTCCTCTACATGCACACACACACACACACACACACACACACGCCCATACACGCTGCCCACGCCTGCCCCATGGTGTGATCTGAAGTCCAGCCAGAGGTCTATCCAACAAGCCAGTTTGTACCCATGATGTTTGTCCCCTTGAAACCTGAGCAGCTGTTAAGAGACTTAGCTCCTCGCCTGGCGCTCAGCAGAAGTGGAACACAGTGGTTGCTGAGCTGTTCCCTAATACCCCTATGATTCATACTTCTGTTCTGTTCGCTTTCCCAGAATGCAACTCTGCCTGCTTCGCTGTGATGAGGTCCTTACCCTCACAAACATTGTATCAGTAGATTACTCATCCTACCACTGGGGCAACATACCACATTGTAAGTGTGTGTGTGTGGCTTTACGGTGTTGATTGCTCAAACAGTAATGGCTTGTGTTTCAAGTGCTACTGTAGAGCAAGCAATACATTGCTGCTGTTGATACAGAACTTGTGGTGTTCAACATTTGGTTTGTTGATCAGTGTTGAAACGGTCGAGCTGGAGAAAAACCAATCGGCAGCTGTTTTTAAGCCAGAAAGCTAGATATAGCCACAACATTAAAACCACTGACGGGAGCAGTGAATAACATTGACCATCTTGTGACAATACAGCGTTCTGCTGGGAAACATTTGGACCTGGCATTCATGTGGATGTTACTTGGACATGTACCACCCACCTAGACCAGACCACCCCATAGCAATGAGACTCCTTGGTGGCAGCAGCCATCCCCAGCAGGATGCACCCTGACACAGGCACACACACAAAAAATGGTTTAGGAACAACTAAAAAAAAAACATGAAGGGTTAAGAAAGGGATTAAGAAAACCTTTATTTGTACCGCAGTGGGAAAATTGCAGTACAGAAGAACAGCACAAGGTGTTGGCCTGGCCTCCAAATTCACTAGATCCCAAATTGATCAAGTATCTGTGGGATGCACCAGACCAAGCCTGATCCACAGAGGCCCCTTCCCTCAACTCATAGGACCCAAAGGCCCCCACTAACAACATACTGTTGCCAGACACCACAGGACACCCTCAGAAGGCCCATTCTCTGATGAGTCCCAACTGTTTTGGAGGCACAAGGGAGACCTACACAATATTAGGAAGGTGGTCATAATGTTATGCCTGATCGGTGTATATACTCAAAACTTGAGGATGTTGCCCTAAGAAAGCATGCATATTGAAGGATATGAGAGGAGAGGATAACTGTGTGGTGTGTTGTTTGTGTGAGAGTTTTGGCGTTTGTGTGCTCTCACCAAGTGTTTGTTGGATTGTTGAACGGGTTCAGAAACCACCAGACACCTTTCCAGTGTCAGAATGTGGACAAATGTGTTATCTGCTTTTGTTAAGCTCTTGAGTGACCATTGTGCACTGTTATCTTCGTGTTTGGAAGATGATCATGCCTTGTGTCTATCTGAGATGTCAGAGATAAACCATTGTGGTCAGCTTTGTTTAGACATTGTGGTTGTGACTAGCTGAAACCAGTTCGTGGCTCTTTGACCACCTGACTACCACTTCCATTGAGCCGGAGGAGTTTTGACCCCAGAACTATCACTTCTTAAGAGTCCCGTTCTTCTCTCAGGTGCATACTTGGACCTCCTCGACACATTCCCCTCCCCAGTGTGTTTTTTGATTAGCAGCGTAGCTTGAAAGCTGCCCTGGTCACTGGAGGGCCTCCTTTATGGAATTTGCCAGCTGCTGTCTAATCAGGTTTTTTCTGTCCGTCATATGTTGGCTATTTAACAACCATGCTATTGATGATAGAACGGCATTATGCCCCTAAAGGTAGCACAGCTTTGGGCTTTTCATCGTTTATACTGTACAGTCCCAACACAAAGCTGACCTTTCTGTCAACCCTGAGCTGAGGAAACACAGAGTTGTTGAGCTGAGGTGTTTATAACGTGATGCATGTCTCTGGCCTAGGGACACGTGTTGATCTACTTTAAATATCTCATGTTCAGTCCATGGCACAGTGTTTTTGATGTTAACGGGCTGTGAAATCGACTTGGTGTGACTTCTCTGTTCATCTTCACACCTAGATCTAGATAAAAAAAATTATTTCAGTGATCTCATCATTTAGTGGGGAAATCATAACGATAGTACATGTGTTAAAAAAAATGGAAATGACATAAAGAATTTAAACAAAGATCAAGCAGATAGTAGTTTTTCAAAAATTTCAAAAATGCTCTTTGGTGAAACTAGCCTCTTCAGCTAGCTACGTTGCTTATATTTCTCGGTTTGCTCATATGGTAAGTCGGTGTGGTTTGTTGTGGTTGTTATTCATTGTTGTCAGGTTTGGTCAGTGGTCTGTATCCATGCCAGCTGGACGGAAAGCCAACACAGAGTGTCCTATCTTGTTTGCCACTGAGTGTGAATTGAAGAGTTAGCAAGCTATCGGGACGGAGAGGTGTGAAGAGGAACCCTGCCGACAGCAACAAACGCCACACTTTTCAAAGTTCACAGTGGTGTTAAAAAAAGAAAAAAAGAAAAAGTGCTTCTTGTAAAATAGTCCATCAGACCAACTTTTAAAACATCTGTGGCACGGTTAGAAAAGCAGTGAGTGCGTCAGTGTGAGAGCAGACGATTAAATAGAGTTTAATGATTGGGATGCTGAGAAAGAGCTTTAGTTTCTTGTGTCTTTCTAAACAACCACAAACCCAGTGTCTCTGCTCTGTGTGTGCACGGTCTGTGATGAACAGATCACTCTGATGTTTTCTGCTATTCATTGGACAAGAATTTAACTTCACATTTACATCTGTATATTGAGTTATCCTGCAGATTGTCAAGTGCAGTTGCTTCTGTGCACTCTTTACACTGACATACTCCCCCCAGTCCTACTTCTGCTAATGTGGACGTCATGTAGCAGAAGACAAGGAAAAAAAAAAATCTGTTTCTCCTCTTTCTTCCTCTGGCTATGATTTAGCAGTGCATTCTCCACTGTCAGCCGCTCCCCACTCACACATACCAACTTAAACACACATGCCGGGTTAGGACAGGGGTTTTTTACGACGAAAAATTACACCATACGTCTTGGGCTGATTCAGTTTACAAAGCACGGTGTAATGTAGAGCAGCTGTAAACTACTATTGGCACCAGGCCTGCACCTCATCAAAAGTAAATTATCCTTTCAACACAACCGCCAACGCTCAGTGGCATGAAAAATCTGCTCATTCTTTTCAGCCGTGCGGCGATACCTTATACCGTGTTTGAAAGGCCTGTAGAGTCGTGTTATGTAATCAGTGTAAAATATTATCTGCATATTGTTTCTAACGTGACACGTCACCTCTTTCCTGATGTCGGTCCCTCTTGCTGCAGACTATCTGGCAAAGCACGGCCGCCTCAGCGAGCTCGAGGCACGGAGGAAGTTCTGGCAGATCCTGTCAGCGGTCGAATACTGCCACAACCGAAACATCGTCCACAGAGACCTGAAGGCTGAGAATCTGCTGCTGGACGGACATATGAACATCAAGATTGCAGGTACTGTAAACACATGCACATGCGGGGGAATCCATAAACTTGCTTTTGAATGAGAAATTTCTGGATGGACATTTTGATCTATAGGCTCCCATTATCTCAGTGCTGGCGTAGCTCAGAAATGTCTTAACTACCTGCCCAGGCCATTTGCACAGTGTCAAGAAGTGGTTGGAGGTTCATTGCGAGATAGCTCTTAGCTGGAAGATGCCACGACAGACATCTTTAAATCTCAGCAAGTATCTAAAAGCATGTTCCACCTTCCAAAACCTGATGATCAGAGGAGCTTTAATTCCGTCCCCACGGACTCTCTAGCTTTAATTTGAGGGGGAAACATGAAAGATGGAATTACATAAAGAGGAACAGACCAAGAGGCAGAGATTTGAGACCAAGCTGGAGGTCTGTAGTACAAGCATCAATGTGCGATTATTAAGCAACTGGCATTTAGAGCTAGCTTGGGAGAATGTCACCCTACTGCTGTGTCCCAGAGTGGAGGAGGAGGGGAAGCCGCGGTAGAGGGAAGGACAAGTTTGGGTTTAATGGAGGAGGAGAAAAGGTGATAAAATGGATTGGCTACTTTAGAGACGGAGTAGCGGATAAGAGGATGAGGGAAGAATGATAAGGGGTGCGTGCATAGCAGGGTGGCGGAGGTGAAGCTGTGACAATGCTCAGAGAGAGGCAGAGGTTTATCCGAGGCTTTATTCAGAGCTGATACAGAAATCCATCGAAGGTGAGCACGGCCACATGAGAACGGCTAAAAATACACGTGTGAAAGAATACCAGACACACCAAGCATAAATGCGTCCTACAGAGAAAATGGCCCCTTGTCCTCAAAAGGCTTCCCATCATCTAATCTCCATTTTGGGGTCTTAAAAGGGATAGAAAGGGACAGATTAGTAGTTAACCTTTCATACAAGCCGGTGTTCTTTTATTTGGTCTAAAGGTATAACCTGATAAGGACAAAACAGACACAACTGTAGAGTGTTTTCCGTGCATCATTGCGTTCATCGTGCTGTCCGCTGTTTCTCAGAAGGGCCCAAGATGGTAACCTGGAGATGTTATTACCCCAGCAGTAATTTTCACAAACATCTCTGACTCACCGCCGATTGTCCGCACAGCAGATTAGATTTGAAGCAGGAAAACAATGAACAGAACATTACCTGGCTTGTGATTAGAGAAAATGTCTCTGGGGAGGACATCAGCGGCAAGGTACACTCTGTGCTCCCGGTGCCCACAGCATGCTCAGACAAGTTTGGTAAATGTTAACGGGAGGTTTTCGGATGAGTAAACACGTCAGACTTCTACTGTACATCTTGTAAATGCATCGGTGAATTGACTCTTTTAGGCGTCTGTTCTATTAGGCATCTATTTGATCATCCTTTTATTTGTGCTTATGTTCTGTTACGCATTAAACTGCAGAGTTTATACAACCTACAAACTGTTTCACGGTTCTCCAGAGTAGAGGGGAACATGCTCGGATTGCTAGATGACTGGATTAATTCAATGAAGAACCTCTGCCAAGAAATTACCACCTGCTCTTTTCTTTCACATGTGTACGTGTTAAGGACAGATGAATTTGGTGAACTGTGTAGACACACAATAAACTAATAAGAAATACCTTGACGTAACATCCTCAGACTCACTTCTTAAATCTTCTTAAGTTCCGATATTTTTGTTTGCCACCTTTTAATGCACACATTTGAATGTTTCTTTGTTCCTTTCGATGTACAGTTGCATTGTACTGCCTTGCATTTGAACGCGTGATGTCACCCAAGTCTGCATACACGCATAAATCATCCATCCGCCACCCACCCTAATCCTTCTAGAGCCTTAATGACGTGACAACACTACTAAATATTTATTTATAGCAAAGGTTCTTGTTGTTACGCCTTTAAGTCGGCAGTGAAAGTAGTCACCGAGCTGATTCCACAGAGCCGGGCTGGCGGCACAGTAGACACCAAGGCTGATGTATTAAATATGTTAAACACCTCTGATTGATATGCTTTCTACTAACGTAAAGGAAACACTGGGACAGCATTACTCAGGCTTTTTGGGTTTAGTCCGAATGAGCAAAGGCGCCATAATCAGCATATCTTCTTAACAGAATTACAACAGGATTTCTGTGTGAAAGGGGCTATAGTCGCTGGAGCTAGAGTAAATCTGGAGTCCAGACCTGCCTCCAGACAGTTGCTCACTAATCGTTTCATTATAACGTACATGTCGAAATAAAGTGCCTCTGCTTCTGGGTCTTTTCCTGCAGTCCGGTGAGGCTTCCATGCTTTTCTAAATGCCACCTATGGTCAGTCTGTATGAAGCTTAACTGGCGGTCAGTCAAAGAAAGGTCATGCTCACGGTGGCTGCTGAGGGGACTGAGACCGAAGCAGCGGGGAGTGCCCTTAATGTTTTCACTTCAAACAGCGCCTTTGCGTTCGAGCTAAGTTGAATTGAAGGGATGGAAAGACTGGAGGAGGGATAACAAAAACAAAAGCTAGTTGCTTTGCTGGTTCGCAGGAATATATATATAGAGAGAGACCATTACCTGTCTGTCTGTCTGTCTGTCTCTCTCTCTCTCTCTATATATATATATATATATATATATATACATATATATATTCCCTCATGTTTTAGGTTCAGTTCACTTTACATGTTAAAGAAAATTGTATTTCAAAGCCAACTATGTCTACCTATGTCTACTCTGTCTCACTTCACCAAACTGTTATAAGCAGTGGCTTTCAGCCCATTTACTACTATTTCAAGGTTGACGCCATTCACACAGTGATGTTGCTGGAAATGCACCAAACCCTAAAGGTGGTTCACGGTCAATTAAAAGATGTAGACACCACAAACAGTCTCCACATCAGGGACACTTGTTGAAGAAACAGATTCTTTGTATACACACTGGATACTGTAATAATGATAACAAATGGGAACTGCTGTTTTCAAGTCAAGTAAGTACAAATTCTGTGTTATTAATATTCAAGGTTAAAGAAGTCACGTCTCAGCCTAGTTATTTTAGGTGAAAAGAACTGAGCATTGCAGCCGAGCAGTTTGATGGTGAACAGGTTTGATTGACTTTGACAAGATAAACCAGCAAGTGCAGTCACATTTTGAGTATTTGATGTTGAGAAATTCAAGGTAATCACCTTTTTTTTTTTCCCAACTGGGCCATACACCCTACAAATAAACACAGAGAAACATCAGTGCCATCTCTTTTACAAGTTCTGCAGTATATAATTGAAGTTAAGACATCAAAAGCTACGGGTGACCGCACATCAAGTACGGTTGCATCGGCAAAAATCCATGAGTGGATTGCATTTTGCAAATTTCCCTTTTATTTCTTATCAATTCCTGTGCAAGAAGAAGACAGGAAGAGGCTAAATCTGAACAATACCAGGAGAGAGGGGTGTTTTTTTTTTCCACAAGAGTGAGAGAAGAGATGAGAAAGCACCAGAAGAATAAAAAAAAAGAATAATCCAAAGCAGAAAGCTGCAGACATAACTCTGTCAGTGTTCATACCTCATTATTAGAAATTACACATTTTTTGACTGCTGGATTGTCGTCTTCTTACAGCAGAATAATGATATCACTCAGGCGCTTGTCATTCACACACACGCAGACACACACAGACACACACACACACACACACACTGTGTTATAAACTGTTAAGTGGAGTGTATTCCACTGTGACACGTTTAAGCTAATATTACGCTAATACCGGTGTGCGCGAAGCACGCACACACACGCGCGCGCTCCCCCCACCCCGCCCGTCCTGTTGAGCTGTGACTGCTGTTGGTAGCCTGCAGCGTGCTGGAGCGTTTGACGTCAACCAGTCTGCTCAGTATTCAGCTCCATGAAATGGGTCACAGCTTCTGATGATAAACCGAGTGCACCGCTCTGCCTGCATCTCACATCTCACCTCCACAGCAGCATCAGACAGGAAGCACAGTTGTAATAAACCCACTGTGTCACGCTGCTGCACCTTCCACTTCTTTTTTTTGTTTTTTTCCAGCCACCTGCATTGCAGTAATTAAGCAGGTTGACTACACGCTGTTAAATCTGCTATCTCCTTTATCGTTGGACTCTGCACCGTGCTGATCTCTCAAACCTTGATTTCTTGTGTGTATACCGGCCCGTGCACTTTTTTGTGTACAGTCAATACACAGCTTAGAGCTCTAGATCCTTTGTTGTTCAAGTATTCTTAAGTATTTTGCCTTTATGTTAGAAACCAACAGTGATGCAGAGAGAGAGCGCTTGGCAATGGCATGCAGCAAATGGCACATCGTAGAATGGGGCTCTTAACTATTAACTCCAGGCACCTTAGATTTTACAGCCAGAAACAAGTTTGCTTCCAGCTTTTTAAATGTAAAAAAAATGCTCCTTATCTCTGTTTGATACTTCCAGTTGCCACTTTATTAGGTACACCTTGTTATAATAAGCTTGGGCCACAAGTTTCCATCAATGAGTCAAGTCAAAGTTTATTTCTAAAGCACATTTAAAAACAACCTCAGCTGAACCGAAGTGCTGCACAAGCAGAACAAATGTAAATAAATCGACAATCCCCGTTAGTAGAAAACGAATAAATATGTGCTAAAGTAGGTAGTAAAACATCAAATAAAGCAAAAGTAAAACTGTCAATGAAAACTGTGTTTGCATAGTAAAATCCAAGATATCCTGTTCAGCTTGGACTGAAGGCCAGCGAGAAGAAGTGGGTTTTCAACGATGATATAAAATGCTCCAAACTCTGGACATCGTTGAAAAAGGCTTGATCGCGCCTGTTTCTGAGCCTGGATGAACGCAGGCTGGACTACACAGATTTATTTACTGCAAGACGTTTGTATTATACTGCAGCTTAACCCAAGTGTACTTAATAAAGGGCTATTTTATTTGTAAGTAGCATAACGTTGGGTTTTGGTGCCGGTTTGTCTTATGCAACTACATAAAAAAAATAAAAATAAATAAATAGTTTGACAATTTTCAGGCTTTTTATAGACCATGCAAGTAATTCTAGAAACAATTCCCAGATTCATTGATGATTTAACGCTGTTAACGGCGTCTCCGCACAATGAGAGCTCCTGTCTCGTTGTGTGCCAGTTGTGGGTGCGCTAAGTCTGAATTTGATCGTATGCATCAGATAAAGTGGAAATTCGCTACACATTCTGTCTGTTACTCTCTCTCACACAGTATTAATTGTGTGTCCATGTGTGAACCCGCATCACCTCCAAGCCCCATTATGTAAGCGAGATTTTTTTTTTTTTTAAATCTGTTATTTGTTTTGCAGTAATTTTATGTTCTGTTTATGTAACTGTTTCAAATCATGGAAAAAGAGTGGGGGTGGAGGGTTAAGGGGGTCGTTTGATTGTCTGCTGCTGTGGCTGCCAGGTCCCATGATACCATGCCATTGATAAGGAACTAACCGAGCATGTAATAGATATATCTGGTGTGTTTGATACAGCCACCAATCACTTGTATTAACACTCAACACCAGCACTGATCACAAGATGAAGCGATTGCATTTGCATCAAGAGAACTAGAGAAGTAGCCGGCACTCGTAGCCATTCTTTAAAAATATAAAACAAGACAAAAGATCATTTACTGCAGAAGAACTGAGAACAAGGGCAAAGGGATAAAGGGAACATGTGTGAAAGTGATATGAGCTAATATAAAATATGGCTTGGCTGAGTCATTGCAGGCACATAAGTTGGCTCAGTGTGATTTGGCAGATTTCACCGCAGCTTTTAGTTGGATTTTAATGAATGGCAGACGCAAACTTCACAGCATTTATGAAAGTCTGAGTTCTCCGTCTTAACCCCTCTGAAGATTAAAATCTTTTTTAGTCATTCTGCGGACAACCAATCAGAGCACGGGAGCGTTGACCTCATGTCAGCCTCCGGGGGAGGTTACCTCATACAAATTTCCTCATTCTACAAAAATGTTTGTTCCTCATTGTACATTATGCAAAACCTGCGGCTCACAATGTATTTCTCTATCGTTTACTTTATACGGTTTAACCACTTCAGGAATCACCGCAGCTTTACTGTAGATATTTACAAAGGGCGTGACATCTTCCCCTTTCACACAGAACTGGCTTTTTGCAGAAACTACTTGAAATCGGCACGTCTTCTGTGGGTCATTACCATATCAACAAACTTTTGAATGTTTGAAATTCTCTTTAACCTTCTCACCTTTCATGTTTTTCTCTGTGTAGATTTTGGATTCGGGAACTTCTTCCAGCCTGGGGAGCCTCTGGCCACATGGTGTGGCAGCCCGCCCTACGCTGCTCCAGAGGTTTTTGAGGGACAGCAGTATGAGGGCCCCCAGCTGGACATCTGGGTAAGACGACTGATTGCATAAAGAAGACAACTTTTTAATAAATCATTAAAACTACATTTACAAGGATGGGGCTTCATATTTTTCAGTAGTATAATTAGTAGGCTATATGAAATTTGCAGAAGCAAGTTCACTCGTAAAAATATAATACATATGGAAATAGTTTTCATAACATCAGCCAGTTCTGTTCCTGTATTGTGGTTCTGTGGTGATGTGAAGCGTGTTCCCTGCCACATTTATTTTAGCCTTTATGTCACAATCATATTTTTTCTGTTTAAATTTGTCCAAACATTACAAAGCATTATTTCCCTGCATATATTTATGATCCTTCCTTGACCTTGTTCTTTGTGTGCGCATCTTTCCATTTTTCTAGAGTATGGGTGTGGTGCTTTATGTGCTGGTGTGTGGTGCGCTGCCCTTTGATGGACCCACACTGCCTGTGCTCCGACAGAGAGTCCTAGAAGGAAGGTTTCGGATCCCCTACTTCATGACTGAAGGTAAGAAAAGACGAGCTGACTCTCTTTGGGATACTGAATAAGATAGGAGGCGGTGTCGGCCCCCCACACCTCAGTACTTCGCATTCCAGCAAAATAGCAGTGAGACACCTTCCAGTATTTTTTCTCGCAGTATGTTGTCGAGCTGAGAAAGAATGGCATGAATATTCCTGTGAGGAACACTGACGCACATACGAGGAGATCACGCTTTCCAATTTGAGTCACCGTGCTGCTGAATGTTCGCGGGCAGTCTCTCTTGTGGCTGCAACCAGTCAGGAGGTCATATTATTAGCGATGGAGCATTACGCTCATTTGAAGGGGATACAGTATGAGGTCCTCTGTCATTGTCTGCTGTGATGTGTGTCGGCGTGTGTGTGTGTGTGTGTGTGCAGGCTGCAGAATGAGTCAGGTTTGCTAACTGTCTCAAAGCAGCCCTGCTGTTAGCGTCTGTGCTAGCTAGCTGGCCGCAGATTAACTCCAGAGCTGGAGCTGTTTATGTAACCTGGGGAAGGGCCAGTGAAGCCCTCCAGCAGCTTGCCTATCTGCCCCTCTGAGAAGACTCTTTCTGTTTGTGTATCTGTTTGTATATCTGTTTGACTCATGCTCGCTGTCTGTGAGACATCTTCCTGTCCGTCTGTGGCCCTGTCTGTTTCTCTTGCCTTCTTTCTCGGTATCCCATCTGTAAGTCTAAAGCAGCTTCTCCACAGGGGGTGTGGTGAGAGAGTCGACTAGATAATTAATTATTTTTTTCCTGTCCGGGACCTTGAAACAATTAGGACATATGGGGAATGTAGGAGTGAAATGTCAGCTCCGTTGCAAGACTGACACTCGAACCCGCCTCCCCACCCCCAGTCCAGCCCCTGTTCCCCGAACAAGGAGAACACAGTGTGCTGATTTCTTCATCCAGAAACAGTCCATCTTATTTCCTCTTGTTGCTCTCACCGGCCAACACTGTGGTACGCAGCACAGCCTAGCACTGTAAACTCTCTCTAGATCATCTGAGCACTTTGCATGTTGTGGTCTACTCCCCTGCTTAGTGACGTACGGTACTGAATACAGAAGATGTTGCATGTTGCACGGACTGTGTGCAGCTAATCGTGGCCCACACACAGAACATAACAGGGTTATTTTTTTCACACATTTAAATGTCAGTATGGTCACACTGATGAATTCACGTGTTTCTATAGTTATAGTCTGTTGTTATTAAGCTGCTGTCTGATTAACCTCAGCCTGCTCCTCAGTTTCTTGCAACACAGTGCAACAGAGCTATTCTCCTTCGTTGAGGGAATGTGTCTAGATTTACACCGCTGAGGCAAGAGTTAACTCGGATGGTTCTCTGGTTAAGTCATGGTGGTGTAATGTACTGGCTAAGAACAGAGTGTCAATCAATCAGCCATCTAGCCGCGTGGCTATGCACTGTCGACCCCTTTACATAGTCTAACCTTCCCTGGTGGTTAGTAAGAGCTCAGCTTCAGCTGTTACTATAAACAGGGCTGTAGCAACCAGCAGAGCCTGAGTAACTTCTGGGTCAAACAAATTGTTGCGCATTGTGCCGAACTGTTTTTGAAGCAGTTTGTATCTTAGCAGCTGCACAAGCTGCTAAGAGGCCACAGCGTGAAGTAAAAGTGCAGTGAAGGACACGATGGTTATGCACATAATGGGCGGGAAAAAAATGAGCCGGCTGAACTACCAGGCGCGAGGTAGAAATAATGTGATGTAAGCAGACGTTAGTAGATCAGCGGGGCAACGGAGAAGAATGTGCAGCAGGGAGTTAATGTTGGCAGACAGGTCCTTGGGCTCTTGGTTATGAACTGCTGAAGAAAAAAAGGATTTGTACTGTTAGTGCAGGAGAACGAGGCGGAAATGTGATCTGCAGAAGGTTGAATGTGGAACATTGAGCTCACCTTCAGCTCTTGAAAGGTCTGATGTCTGAGATGTTTTTTTAATGTCGTTTTCCTGTTCCATTAAAGCGTCTAAAGCAGTAAAAACATAAAAGAATCATGTTTTGTTTCTGCAACACATGTTACGAGGTAATTATCATTAATTAAAAAAAACACATTTCAACAAATATATTAATAAAAATAAATGAAATAACCGTGGGGCTTAGTTGCTGAACACACACCTGTTTTGCTTTAAGACCATGGCAGTAGACTAAATGGGTAAAGATGCCGTGTGGCAGACAGGAATGCGGTGCAGGCAGTAGGGGAGCAGGCAGGCTGAAGCGGCACAGCCAGGGGAACTGTAATCCTGTTAAGAACCCAGCTGTGTCTGACGTCAAACTCATCTAGCCATTAACTAGAGGTGAGGAGCTCTCATTAGGAGGGGCGGAAAGAAGAAAAGAGTGGAGTCACACTGTTCAGAAGTGACGGCAGGAGAAACTAAGAAAAGAATTCTGCAGATTTTAAGCTCTTAAAGGTGTTATTTCTGCCCCACTTCAGCTGGACTGCTTTGATGATGGCTTAATTTCCTTCATCACAGCTTATACAAGAAGGGCTTAGCATTATCAAGCATAAACAACAACTCATTTTTTGAAATAGTGGTGATCAAAAAGGTATATATATTTCTATATAAAAATAAAAACCTTGTCACATCTCCTGTGATTGCTGTTCCCACTTCTTGCAGACTGTGAGCACCTGATCCGCAGGATGTTGGTCCTGGACCCGTCGAAGCGCCTGTCTGTGGCCCAGATTAAGGAGCACAAGTGGATGGCTCTGGACGTTCCAGTACAGAGGCCTGTCCTCTACCAACAACCTCTGTCTACGGAGGGAGAGGCCGGAGTAGGAGAATACAGCGAGCAGGTCCTCCGCCTGATGCACAGCCTCGGCATCGACCAGCACAAGACCATAGAGGTGAGGACCGAGCTGGAAGTGTGGGACGGGTTTATTTATTTAACAGCCTGTGTGAAGGTTTTTAGGCTGCAAAGGAGATGACAGTGGATATGCACAACACTGTCTTTTTTAACATTTGTTGACTATGTTCTGTGCAGCATGGTGAAGGAGCATCTAAGAGATCGTTGCAGATTTTGTACCAGGGCTCTAATTGACGCTTTGTTGGCTTTCTGATTGGTCTGTTGACTGCCAACAAGAGGTCCTCTACCCTCTGTCAAGCCTCAAGATTTAACCGGTAGTCAGGGCCGGTTTTTGCTATGGGCAATGTGGGCGACCGCCCAGGGCGCAATCTATGTGAGGGCGCACGAGCGCCTTCAAAAAAAAAAAAAAAAAACTCGCCAGTTTTCTAGACTACCGCCAGTAGCGGTTTTAGGCACGGGCGAACATAATCATTTGTGTCATTTTTTCATGACACAAGGGGGGCGGCACGAGCACTTGGAAAAAAATAAATAAAATAAATCTGCACCGCTACATGGTTTTCTATCATCTGTCATATCTGTGTGGGGAACTGGCAAATTGTCGCCCCCTGCAGCTGCAGGCGCCCCTGCTTGCTGAGAAGGTGCCGTGCACAGAAGCTGTGTGTGTGAGAAAGCGGGGGGACAGTTCACCTCTGGGTCTCTCCCACATTGAACGGACGGGGGGGGTCCACTGTATAAAGGGTGAAAGTCAGTCACACCTTGACTTTCTTCCATATAACGCACATTTCATTCATAGTATTATAAATACAGGCCTATAACTCCTGCATGTTTTTTTGTTTTTTTAATGAATTGTGTGAAATGGCCAAATAAAAAATAAAAACAGGTAATACAAAACGATTATGTGGTCACCAAGGTGAATTGGTTTAGTCTTGACTTCTGGTCGTGAGTGACAGCATTGGAGGATGGAAATCTGTTGATTGTCGAGTGTCAAATAAACGCAGAGATGGACAGAAAAAGAAAAGCTAAAGGTATGCTATGTTCTCTCTGTATGATTACAGTATCATGCCATGAATCAAGGGCTAATGTTAACTGGTGGTATACTGGAGGCAGTAACCAAGGAGCTAATTTTTCCTCCCTGAAAGATAGATTAGTATATGTCTAATGACAGACACTTAGCGTGTAAGGGCATGTTTATTAAAATTTGTAATTCATGGATGTTCTTTTCTTTTCGCGTGCGCGCGGGGGGGTTTCTCGCCCGGGGCGCAATTCAATGTAGAACCGCCACTGCCGGTAGTAGTGGTGCACTGTGCCATTCCTAACTGTGACTAACTGTGATTCTTCAAAATACTGTCCACAAGTGTGGGTACAGCAGAGGAAATAACCAATAAAGAGAAACCAATGAAAAGATGAATTTTTCCAATGTCTGCCAACGTTAGCTCGGTTGCTAACACCAGCAACAGTAATAAGGGACGTCGGGATTTGACTAAGGGTAGAAGCCTTACTGGTTGGTGGACAACAGACCAATCAGAAGGCCAGCAAAGGGTCAACTGGTCACCCTCTTTGCCGAATGGAAAGTCTTGGTACATCTGTTGCTAAGTAAGAAACAGAGCTGCACAAATACTTCAAATTGCTACGTTAGAGTAAAGAGGAGCCTGCACACTTAAGTCTGATGCATATTCGGTCATCGGACCTCACAGGGAAAATTGTTTGACATTTCCTAAGCTTCTAAGAGAATGTGAACAGTGCACAGCTGCAGCTCTCCATGTTGAATTTATTTTTTTTGTCCTTCTTGCATCTTAGCGTTGTTTCATAAGTGAAGTGATCTTCACAAAACTAATGATTTCACCATTTTGACAGATGCCATTAGATCACGCAGACATTGTCTGCGCTGCATTCTGTGTGCAGCCTTTCCTTTGAACACATTCCGTGTATTGTATTTTTATCTGCAGCCGCTGCCATAACCCAGTTTCGCGCAGGGATAATTAAAGAATGATCTCACCATATTTTAAGAGCTGTCGCAGTTCAGTCATCCAAAATGGGAGGTGAGCTTCACTAATAACTTCAATTACAGACGCCACCATTTATGTTGTCTGTCATCCTCCAGTCTCTGCAGAACAAAAGCTACAACCACTTCGCTGCTATCTACTACCTGCTGGTGGAGCGGCTCAAGGCCCATCGCTGCAGCTTCCCCGTCGAACAGAGGCTCGACGCCCGCCAGCGACGGCCCAGCACCATCGCTGAACAGACTGTCGTCAAGGTAACCGCAGGCCACTGGGGCAACGAGGGAGTTTTGAATAATGTGTATAGATGACCATCCACGCCTCCCTGATCAAAGCTCTGTTATTCACACCTGCAGCGGGAACAAACAAATGGGACGGACGTGGCCCATTCATACATTTATCCATGTCTTCATTCTCTCTCCTGCAGTCTTTTCCACCCAGCCTTGATCTTAATGCATCTCCCTCACTTACATTATTCATTCTTTTCTTTTCTTTGCCTCTCCTTACCGAGCAGTTTCTCTTTCATTTCCCTCACCGTCTCGGACGTGGCTTTCTTGTCTCGTTGGGATTATAAAGTAAAATTCTCGGCACCTCTTTTTTGCTGTAATTGCCGTATTATTAAGGACGTTGTTAAGAGTTGGCCATGAATTGAAGAAAGTGTTTTTGATGTGATGTCAAAGCGTCTGTGTTTTCTCCCTCTCTGCAGTCGACCAGTGGTTCAGCCCAGGTGGGTCTGCTCCCGCAGGGTGTTCGTCTGTTGCGCTCCCCCGCTGTGCCACAAGCCTCCTCTGATGCTTTCACCTTCCCCCAGACTGCATGTCCCCTGGAGCAGAATTTCATGGTGGAGGATGTCAACACACCCAAAGTAGGTCCAATACCAGTAAAAACACATTAGGGCTTTGGGGACAAGTTTTATGTTTGTTTTTTGGCTCCTCGTGTTTGTCCTCATATGATGGCTTACTCCCATCTGACTTTTTGGTTATACAAGTCATCATCACCTTTAATAATCAGACCCACTGACTGAATCAGAAATGTCCATGCGCGCCTGCGTGCATATGCACCAGGGTCCTTTGAGGTTTTGAGCGTCGGCTTGCTCCGTCAACCTGCCAAAGTGCAGGAGAGTTGTCCTCTTATGTAAGCACTCAGCCAGCACTCACATCAGACAGGCAGCTGTCCTAGCTGCCCGTCCTCCAAGGCTCATAGACAGACACACACACACACACACACACACACTCTGCTCTTCCCTTTTTCTCTGTTTATCTGTACCAACCGGCGACCTTTTCCTCCAGGCCTGTTGTTGGGCTTACCGCCTATTACAGAATGCAGAAACCAGTGGTCTGAGTTGATGGCCTCGCACACCTGCAGGGCTGCTAGCACACACACGCGCGCACACACACACACACACACACACACACTTATATTCTTGGAGATTTCTTTTCCATTCCACCCCTGCCTCCAAAAAAAGAATGATTTGTACTGTGTGTGTGTGTGCTTGAGTCTGTGGTAAGCAGACCAGAGCAGAGAGTCAGAGTGTGTGTTATCTGCGTGAATGGAGCCTGGTTATGTAAGCGGTCCTGTGATGATGATGTGACCTAATGCAGAGCTGAGTGAACACACATGGACAGGAAGCTGCCGCACTGCTCCAGCGCTCTCGTCGCCCAGACTTCCTACCCATCAGCCAACAGCTCATCTTTTCTCTTCTAGCTTTTGTCTTTCTTTGTCCTTCTCCTTTTGAGTATTTTTTCTTTTCCATTCACCCCCTTCTCCTTTATCCTTTAACTTCTCTTTCCCCTTATAACCTCCGCCCCCTTTTTGCCTGTTTCTCAATGTAGTCAAAGTTTTCCCCTCTTGTCCTCAGTGTGTGTGTGTGTGTGTGTGTGTGTGCCTGTTGAGTAATAGCGTTCCTATGCCAGCACACTACAGAAAGCAGATGGGGAATTGGGCAAAGTTGCTCTTTCTAGACCAACACCAGGCTTTCCGGTTACTGCGGCAACTCATGCAGATGATCTATGTGTGTGATTTTTATGTGTGTGTCAGTCACACGGCACTTTCAGTCAAAGCTCACTTCCTGGCCCTGCATTCCTTCATCCCCACCCTCCAACTCTCCGCCAACACACACAGGCCCACATGCTGTAACAAACACACACATACACACACTCTCCCAGTATGAGACCTACTGTGGTGAGTGGAGGGAAAACAGAGTGAGGAGAGTAACTAATGGAGCCCTGATTCTCAGCATGGTGGTCGGCTTCTTGTGTACAAGTTGTCTGCTGCAAATGATGAATTTTTGTGTTTTCTTCTGTGTATGCTCCTTCTCTGTGTGTAAGATGTATGATTTGATAGATAACAGTAGTTATTCAGTATGAATTTCTCTTGCTTTGTTTTCTTCTTGCAGTCTATTAAGTTAAATATATAGTTATAATTCTCTCTTTCTGTATCTTTTATCTCCCCCCCGTCTAGGTAAACGGCTGCCTACTGGACCCCCTACCTCCCCCCACAGTCCTCCGCAAGTCCTCCACCTCGTCGCCTAGCAACATGATGGAGACATCGATTGATGAGGGCATTGAGACCGAGGAGCCCGACACAGAGGATGATCCGTCCCATTTGCTCTCAGCCTATCAGACGGCTCGATTCGGCCAGCGGCGACACACCCTGTCTGAGGTCACCAACCAGCCTGGGCCTTCCAGCCAAGGTATGATGTCACCCTCTCCCTACATGCATCACATGAGAAAAGGAAACATTTTACATTTAAATCAAACAAAAAAATGTCTCCTTCCAGGCAAATTATTCACTCTAGGCCACAACCCCTCCATGGGCAGCGTGGACTCAGACATAGGCTACGATATGGGCTCCATGCACAGTGACCTTGGTCTGCTGGAGGATCCCCCTTCTCTCAGTGAAGTGGTGTCAGCCAACAGCTCGGCCCCTGGCGTCTCCCCTACGCCTTTTTTGAGTGCTCTGCCTGCCAACCCAGCCATGGCTGCACTGACGTCCCAACACAGGGAGACACACAACCGCTCACCCATCAGCTTCAGAGAGGGACGCCGCGCCTCCGATACCTCCCTCACCCAAGGTCAGAACCGACAGTCTCTTCTCACCTCTATGTCTCAAATTGCACATGTACACTTATTTTGACTTATTTTCCTTGTAAAATGGAGGCTCTCCACTTGAAGGTCAACCTCAGTGTGCATAAGGTTATTCTGCCACATGAATTGAAAGTCCTGCTGTTTGTGTAACGTGACATTGAAGAAAAGGTCATAGAAATATGATTAATATTGTCACAACCACTGGCAGCAAGAGACAAATCAAGTTGAATGGGAGCTGCATTGTTGTTATCTGTGCCTGTTTACAGGCATGTCGGCTTAGGATGCATCTGAAGACTTCAGGTATAAAAGTAACAGAAACCTCTGGTTGTGCCTCTGTAGCCCACCGTCTCTGGCTGATAGATGCCTGAGGCTACATTAGCTCCCGCTGATCTAACACCCAAATCTCTGACTGAAGTCACAGTTGAGTTGCATTGTGGGTAATGCAGGTGACAGACTTTGACAAGGAAGAAGAATTTGTGGAATAAAACAGCTCCACTTTGACGATGTCCATTGTGAGTCTTGACTTAAGCTTTGAGGAAGTAACACGATCTCAGTCGAGCAGTTAAAAGCCTCAAAAGACCACAATGCAACACAGCCGACAACAGGACAAGACATCTACTACAGTTGCAATAGTGCTGCTATAGCTCCAGTCTCGGTTTAGACATGCTCTTGAGACATTTCTGAGTGACAATCACTGTCTTAAGTAGCTGTAGACAAGATCGGTGTGAGAAAAATGCTTTGAAATCGCACATCAGTCACATGAAAGTGTCAGTTAAGTGTCAGATATGACGTGCGTCAAGTGTCATAGAGCACATGTGTGATGCTAAAGGATCCATATTCAGATTCAACACCCCTGCAGCAGCTGCTCCCTCTTCTACACGCGCACACACACACACACAAATGTATACATATTTATGTATGCATTGCTTGCAGATAAAAGCGACTCATTGCCACCCTCTCATTTGCCCCCACCTTACACATTTCCTCAATTTCTTCCTCCTCTTTCTCTCTTCCCCTCTCTCATCCTTTCCAGTCTCTGACGACTGCATGATTCACCTTATGAATCACAGACGGATATTTGAAGGTTTCAGCCCACATACCTTCCTCTCTTCCCCCTTCTCCTTCTATCCCTCCCTGGTTCACTCACTCTCTATCTCCCTCTGTACCGCTCATTCCTCGTCTCGCTTATCTTTCTCTTTTTTCAAAGTTTCAGTCTGTGACAAGCAGGGTTTTTTTTTTTTCTTCTTCTCCACATCAGAGGGAAAGCGGAGCCAAAATATAGGAGGGAGTGTTAAACAACCTCTATCTACCTCCCTCCCTTTTTACTTTATTCTGTGCCAGCTAGCTGTAAATCACCTGCACTTTAGCCAAGTAGAATCTATAATTATAATTTAAAAATGTGTGTCTCTGCCCTGTCTCCACATTGACAGCATGCACTGTGTGCTCCCACTTGGTATTTGCAGTAATTTATTTATTTTTCGTAATCCTCTTTAGAGAGTGTTTATGCGGCGGATTCTTTTGCGTCAGACTGCTGACTCCGGTTTTAAATAACTCCCACCATCACAGTGAGTCAGGTCCTGTCGTTCACAGCCACAGCTCGTCACCACTGGATGGGTCTTATTGGAGCTACTTGCTGTTGCACAGACACACACACACGGAGATACAGTCACATGTGCACAGACAAATACACACTTGGAGCAGCTCATGACGTACATCCAGTCACACTGTTGCAAGAGGCGTTAAAAAGTGCTAACCGGTTTACTAGTTCGCAAACGTCAGTGAGGATTAGGCCTGACTCCGTGAAAGGAAAGAGCATTTGGCATCCGGTTTTAAAGTGGTTCCATTGATCAGGTGCAAGAATCAATACTTTTTTTTTTGTGCGGATGTGTCTGTGCTCTCAGGTCTGGTTGCATTTCGGCAGCACCTTCAGAACTTGGCGAGAACCAAAGGCATCCTGGAGCTGAACAAGGTCCAGATGCTGGTGGAGCAGATGGGCTCCGGGGACGGGGCCGCCATGGGCCCCCTGGGACCACAGCACCACTTGCACAACCTCCTGGAGGTTAGTCCTGCCGCTTAAACACACAAATACACACACACACACACATCTTCCAAGAGCTTTCTCTTCCCAATGCCCGTTTTCAGCTTCAGTCCTTCTACTGTCCTGAAACCACATTGTCCTGAGAAAAAACAAGCACCCCGGCTGTTGTGTAACCCCAGGAGAGGCAGCCAACTGTGGCTTGTTTACTGTCTCCCGTCCCCCTGGGGCCTTTAGCCTTGGCCAAAATGAATGCAGCTATTGTTGAAATCAGTCAGACTTACCCATAGTAGCGATTAGAACTACAGTCACACAAAAACGCAGGCACACATATACACAAAACGATACGCACAGAGGCACACAAGCAAAGGCAAAGGGGAAAAATTAAGTTGTAAAAAAAAAAATAAAAAAAGCATGCGAGATCTAGTTGTTGTTTTCTTTTTTTGTCCATCTCTCATAATGCAATAAAGCAGCTCTTTGTTGGTTATGATGCTCGAGCCCCATCATGCTTTTAATTTGCTTTCATTTCATTTACCTAATGTGTAATCCCCATGGTACACGTCATTTAGAAAGCATCTGGTTGATCAGTCACCACACAGGCATTTGGGCAGCAAAGATAATTCAGTTAGACCACTCCATGAAGCACCCGGGCCTTGGCACAGCTTTATCAGCCGTCAGGAGAGCAGCATATCTGGGCCCTCATAGCGACTGTGGACACGTGCTCTAACATCCCTTGTTCTAATGCTTGATGTTTCTGATTGAAGGGTGAGGCATGCAAGCAGCAGGAGGGCTTAGCTTTATACCAGGGTGGGCCGCAGCCACCTCTCCTGTCGCGCAGACAGAGTTTGGAGACACAGTACCTCACTCACAGACTACAGGTACAGTCTAACACCAGCCACACATCATCACTCCATTCAATGATCAACTGGTTGTTACTGATTACAGGCCTGTCTTATCGAGGCTAGTGCCTGCTTTGCGTAACACCGAGTGATACCGTTTGGAAATTTAGGAATTATCAGCTCCACCAGTTTTTAGACGGTTACTATGGTAATTATCCTGAACACAGTCATCAGTCCCAATCTCTCTTCTGCCCAGAAGGCCAACGTCTTGGCTAACAGTCCTGCTAGCTGCCAACTTTTCTGTAAGGAGACTCCTCGAAGCTTAGAGCAACAGCTGCAGGAACACAGGTAAATGACGGTGATGCCTCCCTCCTCACTTTTATTGTTTTATTACTACTTTGCAGTTTGATCTGTTGTGTTCGCTTATGTGTGGTGGCCTTTCACTGCTGGAAGAAGTAGAAATTTATACTTGATGGGGTCATGTGTTGCCTTAACATGTCTAAAATATATGATGCCAATTAACATTTTTCATATATTTCTCTAAGCAGACAGTTTATACTGCTTTGCCAGTCTCATCCACGCTTGTCACCATTTTTCAGTTGCTATTTTTCATTCTTAAATCCATGTTCGAAGCCCTGTTTGGTTAGTTGTTCCCGCAGAACAGATATCGATGCAGGCAGCAATTCTGTTGTCTGGAATCAACAATTGCCCCCATGCAGGAAATGCACTGTTCTTACTCTTGTGTTGTTCTAAGCGGCTGCCACTGCTCTCCCTACAGACTGAACCAGAAGAGGATGTACCTGCAGCAGCAGTCTCAGGGCATGGGACTGCAGGCCTACTTCAACCAGATGCAGATAGCTGAAGGATCGTACCCGGCAGGCAGCTCTGCTCTGGACCCCACGGCGTCTCAAAGTTCCCCTCAGGGCCCCCCCATGTCAGCCACACACCAGCCTCAGCCCCAGCCCCAGCAGCAGGGCAGTCCTCAGGCCTCGCCTCCGTTCAGCCACACCCATAGCTTAAGTCCTCTCATGGAGCCAGGTGAGAGCCTGGTTTATGATCCCTACATGAACCATCACCACTATATCCAACACCTGCCTCCTGGCTCTCACCTCCACCACCAGCTCCACCACCCTCACCCTCATGACGCTGGTATCGGTAGCCTGGGCTTTAGCTACCCTGCAGGCTGTGAGCAGCAGTTGCTGGGGCCGTCCTCTGAGGCTCTTCTACCAGAGCAGTATGAGTTCTCACTGCCCCCACCTGCTCCATTAGAGGCTGATGCTGGAGCTGTGGCTGGGGTCTTGTCTGGTTCAGTGCAGTCAGACGGTCTGGGCCTACCTGAGCTGCAGGACTCCCTCCTGGACAGTGAGATGATGGAGACTGTGGACTCGCAGCATGGTTTTGTACTGGTCAACTAAAGTCAGCTGAGGGGGTTAAAAGAAAGCAGTATTAAGCAATGAGAACCTACACAGCGTTAAGAACAGAGAGAATGGAGATGTAAGTGGAGGCCGTAAGAGTAGCAACAGGGAAGGAAGTGTTAATTTTTGTACAACTAATACAAACTTTATTTCTTAGTTGTGATGAACCTCAACCTTTCTACCAAAATCCTCCCTTAACCTACCTCCCTTTCTCCCTCTACTCCTCTGTTCTCGTTCTCATCGGCCCTGTGAGGCAGGGACAGGCCTGATACGTGGTGGCACGATGCGAGCTTCGCCGCGCTGACTTGGGGCGAAGCCGCCGGCGTCACGTACGTTTGAGCACTTGCGCCGTGCAGCCCAGAGGGGGTGGGGTGCTGCACACCGCGGAGGCTGCTCGAGTGCGGCGCTTCACCTAGAAATGGTTTTGGAAGTGAACTCGTTTTAGAACTGACCGGGTGGCAACCAGAAGCACAATGGCTGGCAGTGCTTTTTGTATTTCAAATAGGACACCAACGCCGACAATAGACTGGTTCTCAAAACATTTTTGTGCATTATTATTGTTATTTTTGTTTTTTTTAAAGATTCCAGTAGAAATAAGAAAAAAAAAATAACAACTGAACAAGTGAAAGTGGCCCTCATTTATCACGGTACCATGGATATCACCGCACATTCAAATGTTCTTTTTAACTGTGTCCATCATACAGCGATTACAGATGTTATTTACACACTAATGTGCAGAGGCTAACATGGTGGTCATGCATAGGACTCAACACTAACATACACACTATTCCCTCACCTCTTGTCATTTGCCTCAACAAATACCTTAAACATGCTACATTTATGCTTTTAACGGCGATACGCTCTCCAAGCTATTTTTAGTATGACTATTGAGAATATTATTGCAGGCTATGTGGCATGAATATTTTTTTTTTATTTTGTAAGCTGTAACTACTGATCCTGATTTATTCCTTACACTACTGAAATGCTCTTTCCACCCTTTCCATTGGATTGTGCACACACACACCAGGTTTATGCTCAACGCGGTGAGGACATTAACCAGTTGAAATGTGGGTCATGCGTTCGCCTGATAAATGAGGGCTGGTGTAATTAAACATGTTAGGCTGAGGAGTTGCGGTGTTCGATATTATTCTATTTTTTTTTTCGTGGCAATATTGAAGCAATATTAATCCTTAATGTGGAGGGATTGTGAACGGAAGCCTCACCTGTACAGCCAGCTCTGATTGGTTGCCGGGGACCTCTTTTGAGTCGTCAGCAGTGACATCACTTGAGCTGATGATGTAACCAGGAGATAATCTCTCTTCTCTCTTTCTCTCTCTCTCTCTCTCTCTCTTCATTTGGCAGGGAGTGCAGTGGTAAGCCTGGAGACAGCTGTGTGGACGGTACTGTGCAAATGTTTTAGGCTGAGGATGCGTTCAAAGAGAATTCGTTAAAAAAAGGGCGGTGAATGGAATTGGAATGGAAATTAAAAAAAAAAAAAATCAAATCATCATTTCACGTGACCACCCCGTTGCCTTTAAAACAGAACCAGTTTTCCTCCTCGGTACATTTGCGCGCAGCTTTTCGAAAAGGTACTTGGCGGGTTTGTCGTTGGAAGCATCCTGGAATCGCAGATGCTGAGATCAGTGGTGCAGGCCGATCAGATTCCTCCCTGCTGGTTCTGCAATGAAACATGGATTTCTTAAAACTTTTGCACAGTACTGTGTGTGTGTGTGCGTGTGTGCGTGCGTGCGATCATGTATGTTTTTTTTTTTTGTTGCACAATTCAGATTTTCTGCATCCATCATTTGTTGTCATTACTGAGAAAGACAAACACTGTATCGAACGGCTTTATTCATAATAATAATAATAATAATACCACGGACTGTGCTTCTCACTCAGTGCAGTTGTAGCTTCATTTTTTATTTTTTTTCCCCCCCCCCGACTAATTCTGGTTTACATCCTCCGATGCTCCGGTCATGTCTCTGCGCTGTTTTAATGATGAATTATGTTTCTTACAAAGATTCCCCGCGTTAGATTTCACAAAAGAATGCCTCCTCTCTGGCGTCGAGGCTGCTGCTGTGAGACAAAGATCAGCAGAACACCAGTCACCTGACACTGGATTTTGACTGAATCTAGCTCACCACCACCGCTCTTTGACTGACAGCAAGCCAGCAACAAGACCAGAGATCTTTTCTTTTCCAGTTCTTAGACTGTGTTCAATCTACTTGAAGCACACACACAAACACACACAGATGTATCTGACAAAACAAATACTTTCATTTGGAGGATGCGCGTCACAAGGTTGAGATTATTGCACTGCGACCATCTGCTGATCAGGCTGTGTGACCTTCAGTGTAGCACCGTTCAGTCACGTTAGCCTACATTCAGTCTGAGCATATATCTTAAAGAGTTCACAACCAGGATGGGTCCGACTGGGAGTCTTTATAGTTAACGGTGATAAGTGACGGCAACAAAATGTGGACCAACTTTGGTCGTGGCCCCGTGCAAGACTTAGAGGAAGAATCCACCCTGAAATGCTTTTAGTAGCTGCGGCTGAAGGCCAGATAATCAACCCAGTTGGTCTGTTTTCTGTCAAACGATGTTTTAGCTTTGCATGACAGGATCAGTGTGGATGAGCAACACCTGAGTCAGTCACCCGTGTCGCTCAGACGTTTTAACGTTAACTCAGACGGGCAGAGATGCTGAATAACTCCAGCAACAATGGCCTCAGTGGAGCAGAGTGTACAGCAGCCGCAAGACATGTTGCAAAACCGGTCTTGTGGTTGCATTAATCGTTCCGCCCTACAATTTACAAACTAGTCGGCAGGCTGGACGTGTTTATACGGACATACGCCCACATTTTATTGACGGTAATAAGCTCACGCCCAGTTTGTTGGTCATGCTGAAACTCTCCTAGAAAACAGTTTGACGCCGGTTGGAAGATGAAATGATGATAATAATTGTGGGGTTTCTAAAAGCGTTGCAGGGTGGATTTTGCCTTGAACCTTTTGATGATAGTTTTATTTTCCCAATGAGACTAATGGTAAAAACGGCTACAGGACGATCTGTGGAGGTCGAATACTGGCGCACTTTGACAACAAGGGGCTGAAGAGATGTAGCGAGAGAGGAGGAGGTGACTGAGGTGGAGGAGGTTCGCGTCGCTCTGCTGTTTCCTGGCAGATGAAACGAGCCGCGAATCTGTAGGAAACACCTTTCTCCTCTCTCTTCCCCACCAATAATGGACACAAAGCAGATTTCTTTCAAAGAAAGACCAGACATAGTAACACTTTATTTTGTTTGTTGATTTTAAATCCAAGAAAGAGAAACACTTCTCAGTTTATTATGACGAGTGTTCTTTGTACAGACTGGGGGGGGGGGGGGGGGGGGGTGTAGTGAATCTTCCGTGCGCTCGAGTTGCACTGAGGTGAATTTTTATTTTTATTTTTTTTGTGTGTGTTGAACGTGAATAGTGTTCAGTGTGCCTTTTACTTTTTTTTTTTCATATTTTCAATCTAAATTAAGATTTTTGAATAGCGACGTTCTGGTTGGACCCTTTTATTGTTTATTTTGATTACTTCTTCCTTTTCTGTATATTTTTATTTTTCTCTGAAAGTAAGTAGAGCCGGGTTTTAACAAAGGTACAAAACCAAAGTCCCTCAGAAGTTTCCCTGTACGACCCACCGTGTGGAGTTTTGGAGCTTCTTTGTCACCTTCTCTACCGTGCTTCTTTATTTTATTTTATTTTATTTTTTTGGTTTCTTGTTGGTCAATCAGTGTATGCCATTTAAAAGTATTATAGCAATATTTCTCTAGTTGAAGACTAAAGTCATGAAGATTCTAGTGGATGTGTTTCCAAGTATCATAATTTCACCTCCTGCTGATAAAACAACAACAACAAAAAAAATCTATCAATAGAAATCCAGTTTTATATTTACCTTCATTGATGTTGACCACACATAAGCTAACTTGCTGTTGAGATTAAAAAGGTTTATTGAACAGAACAAGGTCTTGTGTGTGTCTGTGTGCTTCTTTTCTGTGTCAGATCATTTTTCAGTGTGTATGCCGCTACTGTTCATCCACATTATTGCAGCGCAGTTACACAGCTGACACTTAAGTATTTCCTACCGCTGCTATCTTCTCCACCGTAATCCAGTTGTCCTGTGACTTCACACTGCAGCCAGCCTGATGGGGCCCCAGGGTGCCGTGGCGTAGGCGTGGGTTAATGACCTGGAAAAATGAATCACACCGAGCGCTCTATTTAAACTGTTGAGTCATAGCTGAACCTGAAATCGCTTCGACCAGAACGAAAAGCACCCGAGGTGGACGACCCAGCGGGCGCTGCAGGTCCGCTCCTGTTAGTCACTTAAATATTTATACTTTCTAATGTTAGACTTAAACTTTTGTTGCCTTAAATCCTGTCACAGTTTGTTCAGCGCTGCATATTTCCAGTCACAACTTCAGATTAAGACATACAACTAAAAGAGTCTTTAATACACCGATCAGCCGCAACATTAAAACCACTGACAGGAGAAGTAAATAACATTGACCATCTTGTAACGATACAATGTTCTGCTGGGAAACGTTTAGACCTGGCATTCGTGTGGATGTTACTTAGACATGTAGCACCCACCTAGACCAGACCAGGCGCCCCCACCCTATAGCAATGACTTGATAACTGCGGCACAAGGTGTTGAGCTGGCCTCCAAATTCACTAGATCTAAACTGATCAAGTATCTGTGGGATGATCCACAGAGGCCCCTCCCTTCAAACCATAGGACCCAAAGGCCCCCACTAACAACATCCTGTTGCCAGACACCACAGGACACCCTCAGAAGGCCCATGTCCATTCTCTGATGAGTCACAACTGTTTTGGAGGCACAAGGGAGACCTACACAATATTAGGAAGGTGGTCATAATGTTATGCTCGATAAGTGTATATTTAAGACGGCTGTTTCTGGCTCAATAATAGGTGAGAGCACACAAGACGAACGCCCGATGAGTGTGTTTAATGGTAGCTCTTATTCATCTGATGTTCTGAGTCGTGTCTGCCAGATCAGCCTGTTAGGGCACCCTGAGGTGAAAGCTGGTCGGTCGTTTACCAAGGCAGGTAATAATGCAGGATGAGCCTTAATCATTTCAGTCCTGCCTTAGCGGTGCGTTTTCCCAAACCACTGTGCAATTAATCAACTTAACACTAACTAACTGGCATCACAATGAATACTAAGTAAGGAACTCAGGGGTCCCGCCTCGCCTGCCTCATAATCCAGCTCCGACCTCGTTATGATGGAACTGTATTTGTGGCGCCTCGTAGCTCGGAGAAGTAGTGTTCGAAGAAGTTATGCAAATATGTCACAACCTGACTCGTTGAGAGAGCAGCCGCTAAATTGAAGGGTTTTAAGCTTTGAAAATATTTGTAACCTTTCAACGGCTGTTAGTGCCACTAAATAATGGTGTGACAAAAGATGCCTTTAAGAAAATATCACAGGGCACTATTCCCAAAAAAAACAAATACCAGAAGTCAACTCAGCAAAAAATAATAAAAAATAGCAATTAAGGAGGCAGATACCTGACAATTTATACCACAAGTATCTGGATGGCTAAATATTGTTTTATAAGATATTGTTTTTTTTTTGTAACTGGGTTTAAGTAATAGTTTTAATCTTAATGTACCTCTCTTTGCTTTAGAAAGTGCAGCCATTCAGTTCAGTGTTTTTAAGGTTTTTTGGACCTTTAACCTTATCACAAACCTATGCACCGGGTGGTACCATTCTGAAAATGTTTCCAAAAATAAACTGCAAATGTCAATAAAAGACAAAGAAAAACAGCGATCAAGGACACCAATAACTGACAAATGACTCTCAGTCATCCAGGTCATCCAAAAACAGTATGAAACAAGGCTTTCGTTTTCTTGACTTTGAGCCTTTCTGCAATGTTTCACCACTCATACCCAGTGACTGGAACGGAGTTTAGGTTCATATTAGGAACATCTGTAGATGGTGCACACTTGAAAACTCTCTTCAGGACGACAATGTGCACAGAGAAGACGGCTAGTTTGGATGAAGAGTAAAGGAAACAATCAGTATGAAATGGGAAAACCCATCTCTGAAGAGGAGAGTTTGGACAGAGACATCAGACTCAAAGGGGAGTTACCGTTTTTTACAACCTGGACCTTATTTCTGGCATAAAATACCATCGTTTACTCACCCACATAACTTTGGTGTCATTTGGAGTCATTCGGAAGATATTTAGATCGAGTGGAGCGCCGCGTATCCCTGTAGTGGGAGTAACTGGGGCACCGAAACGCAGCCTCTAAATAACGAATTATCTGTCGCGAAGCTCGTTCATTTCACCAATATTTTGTTATGATACGCTAGTGCTATTCCCCGTTGAGTCCGGAGTTACCTGTTACCTATTTGCGGACGTGCAGCGGTTTGTTGTTCTTTGACCAGCTGTTCCTCTCTCCTCCTTTCAACAAGCCCCTCATTCGTATACTCTGGGTCAAAACGGTAAGAAAGTCTCAGAGACGACATCATCCAGGTCAGAGGTTAGTAGGTCAATCTACAGACCCCAGATGATGCTAACAGGTAAGTCCGGACTCAACGGGGAATAGCAGTAGCGTATCATAACAAAATATTGGTGAAATGAACGAGTTTCGTGGCGGATAATTCGTTATTTAGAGGCTGCATTTCGGTGCCCCAGTCACTCCCACTACATGGATATACGCGGCGCTCCGGATCTAAATATCTTCCGAACGACTCCAAATAACACCAAAGTTATATGGGTGAGTAAACGATCGTATTTTAAGCCAGAAATAAGGTCCAGGTTGTAAAAAACGTTTATTCCCCTTTAACGTCTATCATCTACAAAAAGTTTTATCCCCATTCGATTTTTGAGTCTGGAGAGTTTCTGGCCTTTAATAGGTTGTTGAGAGAACCTCATTGTGAGGGAATCGGGACGCAACAGAGGTTAATCTGATCAAATCGAGTCAAATTCCTCTAGCTGCGGATGAGTATCTGGCTGTGAACAGACTCTAGTCAAGTGCCTCTGGTGGACAACGCACACAGATGTTCCTAATATAAATCTAAACTCTCCACCAGTCATTCAGACGCTTGGATGATGTGTGAAACATCTTCAGGAGAAAAAAAAAAAAATCACAAAAGGTCCAGTTTTACTTTTGGATAAAACTGACAAATAATATCAGATTGGCTAAACATGACTATACGTTGGGGTTGTTTTGTTGTCATTTGGTTGAACTAATCATTTAAAGGCTGTATCTCTCTGTGATAAACACCACCACACATCAACCTGACTCCAAACTATAAACAGTGCTGCTCTGTAGCAGGAGCAGCTGTGCCTCCACTGCAGAACTCCGCTCCACTCAGCGTTTAACCGATTCACCGCCGCCGATCAGTCCCGAAGCCCCGACCTGTGGCCGAGATCACTGCTCTGATGTCACGTCCCCCACCCCCGTCTCCATGGCGACCGTCTGTCAATGTTTTATCACGCCAGGTGAAACTCAAACACCTTCTCTGATAGTGAAAGAGGGGGCCCGTCCTGAGCCGAGACCTGACTGGCGGATTGGCTCACGAGGGGAGAAGACGGCGGCCTGTAAATAAAGTCGGAGCAGAGCACAGAGGGGCAGGAGTTTTTAGAGCTCTCGAAGAGCCGCTCGAGAGCAGAGGTTTGTCCCCTCTTGTGCAGAAAGGATCATGTAGAGAGAACACGTCAATCCAATCAGCCCACTCAGACAGAGAACAGCTAATCCCACTAATACACCACCACAGGCAGGTGAGGGAGAGGGGGGGTCATGTTCATGGAAACCAGGGTCTCACTTCTTTTCCTGGGATCAGGCAGGGCATGCACACACTGTTAGTGCTGCTGGGACAGACTGATAAGTCTGAAACACGGGACGGGTCAACATAAAACTGCCCCCCTCTTGATGCCGATCAGGTTTCAGCCGACCCACGCTGCTGTCATCTCACATCTGTGGCCTTTAATACAGCTACAGTAGCTGTAAACGAGATCCACCCGTGCCCTTTCTCCCTTTCTACTCAGCATAATCACACTGGGTTAAATGTAAAGCCTGTCTCGATGCACGTTAATTATACGTTTAAAAATTGTGCAACCTTACAGCAGATTTCCCAGAAAGACGGGCAGCGTTTTCCAGTTAAGTGCAGATATTTATAGTGTGCATTCACTGCCACTGAATGCTACTGAGACCTCCGGCGGGCTGTCAGTCACAGACGCTCTCGGGGGGCGTGTGTGTGCATGTGTGTGTGTTTTGGGGGGGGGGGGGCAAGAAAAGAAAGCTGATAGGAGAAGAGACGGCGGTAATCTTCTCTTCTCATTCTTTTTTTTTTTTTTTTCCCTTTCTTCCTTCTTCTTCTGTGAAATATCACAATATCAGAGCCCCATTCAGTCTCCGGGACAAAGTATACTGTAATGACATCAATGGTTGCCATGGCGACGGGAGGAGGGTGGATGACAACATCCTACTGCGTCCTTTAGAGAAGGAGATCACAGCACCGGCATTAGAGATGCACCAAAAAGGAAAAAAGGAGGAAGATGAATGCAGAGAAGGAATGAAGCAACCTGAGCAGAAACCTGCCGAGCCCAGAGGAGCACAGAGGCAAACGCTGCCGCTCTGCAAAGGTGCATGGGACAATATTCCAAAGATTCTCTTTTATGAAATTAGCTCTTTACTGAAGGTCAAAATTGCACTCAGAGGCATATGCCCCCCACTCCCCACTTCCTCGTCGCTGAACACACTCAGACCACATGCTGGCCGGCAGATGGACAGAGTCGGAAAATCCCAGCACACACGACCCAGTAGTGCCTGGAAGAAGGGGAAGAAAAAAAAATCAGGTCCTGCATAAGGCTCTGAGCTGGATGTCTACGGCCAAGCCAAGAGTCACACACACGCTCTGTGCTCGAGGGATCTCCATATGTGATGTTAAAAGTTTGTACGAGCTCGGGCCGCATCCCTGAAAGACTACAGACTAAGAGGTGTTGAAGAGGAGGAGGAGGAGGAGGGGGGCTGAAACGACAAGGTGACTTAAGAAAAAAGGAGTGGGCCAACGTTCCTCTTCTCCCTGACTGATGTTTGTCATTTGTCACCCTGGGAACGTGTGACCTAACTATGCGTGTGTGTGCGCGCGCCTGGACGAGCTGTGTGGGGGCTTTGCTTGACTCCTTTCATTATAAATGACACAGTCCTGGGAGGCAGCTGCATTGACGTCAGGGCTCTCAGCTCAGTCAAGGGCTGTAGCTGCTGAACCCCCCACCCCATCCTTCCCAAATAACAGGATCTAAATAGAAAGAAATAGGTTGCTGCTGTTTCATTACTGCCTCGTGAACTTGAGTGGATTTAGGGCCCGGATTAGCCGCTCGTCCTCGAGTAATCGTGTTTTAATGAAGATTTTAGGTTGCAGGGGGGGAAAAAAATTGCAGTTCAAAGTCATGCTCCTACTTCATTTAGATCACCGGCTTACAAAATAAAAAAAAACTCCTCATCTTGTGATGTATGTGAGGAGAAGTCCACGTTTCACACCATTTCTTAAAAACCACACCCTTGCTTTGAAGATGCTGTATCCTCAACGGCTCTCGAGTGGCTCTGCGCCGTAGCAGAAGGTGCTGACACGCGGCAGCCAGCCCCGACCTGTGCATTAAAGTGCACTCTACGTGCACAGCGAGCTCTGGCGTCGAGGTATGCAGTCAAAACGGCCGTGTGGAGGATTGGGAGGGCGCTGGGCTCCGAGGAGGGCTGAGGGGAGATTTGAGGAGATTAAAAACAGGAAGGTTGAGATTCTCATAAAGATCTCTGCCATGTGATTTATTGCCCTAATCCTCCCAGTTGACTGCTCATTTGGAATTAACAGAAAAAAAAAAAAAAGATGGGGCGTCAGCAACATGGGGCAGAAAGACAAAAGATCCATTCTCAGCCCAGCCCTTATTTTGCAGCGTTCCTCGCCCCAGAGGTAGTCAGGGGCGAGGACGGGCGTCAGCTGCAGAGCGCGGCCTGCTCTGCGTGGTTCCCCGTGGCCAAAACAGCCCAGAGGTCCTGCGCTTTCATCTCCTCAGCAGCTGCCTACCAGGTCAGAGCTGAGCAAATACAAGGCCAGGAGCATGTGAAATTAATCCCACATCTTCTCCAGGAAGTAGAGGAGCCACACGTTGCTTACTACAAAGCAGAAAACGAGTGTTTGCCATCCTCGGACTTTACATGTTTTTACACCAAGAAGGAGAAAGTGTTCAACATTTCTATGGGATGATTCGGTAAAAGACCAAAAGCTTTTCTGCAGAAAGCGAATCATGCCCATCACGTAATCAGGGGGTGGCATCCTCCTGCTTGGAGGAAGGCTGCTGCAGACAGAGAAAGTGATTGCAGCAGAAGAGTGAAATCCTTGAGGAAAACCTGCTGCAGTCTGGAAGACAACTGCGATTGGGCAGAATTATTCCCCAGCAAAAAGCTCAACCTTAAAGGTGCCATGTGTAAGAATTGAGGTAAAAATATCCAAGTGTCGTAATACCAGTTTCGGCCAGGAGAGGCGGTATGCGGGCAACATAACCGCCAGCCAAACTACTGACTCTCACGGGACCTATAATGATCTTTTATGTATATCAAGTTTGATTTTCATTAGCAATACCTCTTCTAGCGATTAAGTAAGTTATCATTAGTCACCAAAAACATTCGGTGTCATTACACCTTGCAATGTTTTCCGTTAAGTTTCGTGCGTCCATTTGGGGTTCATTATCATCGAAGACATTTCAAGCTTCTTAGCTAATGTTACATCTTAGCATCAGCTTGGTAGATAGCCTAACAGGTGAAAACCAGTACGTTTACCGAACAGCCTTCGAAACATTTTTATGTTATAACTTCCCGAAAAACTACACAAACATATCAAACAAACTTCTAGCGAAATACTAACAGCATCTTACTCACCAATCCAAAAGAAATGTTGCAAGTTCGGAGTCGAACCTCATTTCTTTCATGTCCATCAGTTGTCTCCAGCGATGGAAAGAAGTGCCAATATTCACTCGGGTTCTGTTCCTTTTTTTTTATCCGGTTTTATTTGTGCTTCCGAGCGCGGTTTTTCCCCTGCAGCGGGTGGTTGTGGTGGTGGTAAGGGTCTCTTGCCAAGGGCTTCAGCCATTCTTCCGCTCTCTTCCCTGAATTGAAATGTAGGCCTAGTAGTGGGCTGTACTTTCCACACGATTGACATCAGGTTCAAGTAGGCTACGCCCGCAAGCCGTGCGAGTTATTTGTGTATTGCACGAATAACTATATCTTGTCATTTTTTTTAATGGCAACATCACCCTTATTTCTCCTCATTCTTTTGATGCGTGTAGCTCATTTTTTGGATATTTTTACCTCAATTCTTACACATGGCTAGCCTAGAATCTAGACGAATCTAGGCTAGCCTAGAGTCTAGTTACTCTCCCTTGACTTGAGATGTCGAAAAATCCAAAATGGACCGGGCCAATCACGAGTCGGTGGGCGGGCTTAACATGATGACGACTGACCTGCGACCATAAATTCCGTGAATTACGCGTGAATTCCGTTTCGTGAATAGTATATACAGTCAATGGTGAATTCCCCATGCTGCTAGAACTACCAGAGCGATGGCTGCTGCTAGCGAACAACTTTCTTTCGAATCGGCTTTGGCCGCCACTCTGAAAGACTTGAAGTTAAGCTTTTCTCTGAGAAAGGAACTGTCTTTTCCGTCGCTCTGACTACGTCACCTTCTTCGTTGCTCTGATTGGTTGTAGCGTGGAGAGGGAGTTTGAAAGACAACCGTTTATCCCACCCCTCCGGTTGAGCCCTGTCTATGGAGAGTGCCCAGAACCTACATTTAATGTGGGTCTGGCTCGTCAGGCTAACACATGGCACCTTTAAAGCCAAAATGAAACTGGAATAGTTTTTATCCCAATCTAGCACGAGACTGAGAATTCAGCTGCTTTAATTTCCTTTTGTCTGACGGTTTATTTGCTTTCAAAGATTTTATACACTTTCTTTCTCCTGTTTCACCCATCAGGTTTTATTCACAATAAAGAATATTTGCAAGAGCCTCGTTAAACCATAAATGTTGCATATTTCAAGCAGCAAGCACACATACATGCTCTTTACATGTTATTTTAATGTATAACCCCATCAGCCGCAACATTCAACCACCAACCAGTGAATTTATGAGGATGTTACTTTGATACGTATCACCACCTAAACATCGCTGCTTACCGAGCACACGTCTGAGTCTTCCCCAGAAAAGGGACAGGCACCACCATGCGCATCCTGCCATCCAGTTGCTCACCTTTCAGATCAGACGTCATGGGCCAGCCCATGTGCTTCAGTGAGCCTTGGCCTCCCCTGACCCGGTCTTGTCCCTCCTTGTGCAACTTTTGATAGACACCGACGGCAGTCCGAGCACGCCGACAAGTTTTGGAGATGCTCTCACTCAATCCTCTAGCCATTAAAATCTGGCTTGTGTCAAAGTCGCTGACCCTAAACCTTCAACTTGCCCATTTTACCATTTCTCACAACTTCATCAAGTCTGAAGACAAAATGTTAAGATGCTGGCTAATAAGAGGTGAATGATAACCACATAACCAGGGATTATTACCAGTAAGTCATCATGTAGCTGTTCGGTGTCATTTCTCTTTAACTGATGGTCTTTGGGTCCTATGGCTTGAGGACAGGGGCCTCTGTGGATCATCCCACAGATACTTGATCAGTTTGGGATCTAGTGAATTTGGAGGCCAGGTCAACACCTTGTGCTGCTACTATCAAGGAGTGTCATTGCTATGGGGTGGGGGTGCCTGGTCTGGTCTAGGCGGGTGGTAAATGTCTACATGAATGCCAGGTCCAAAGGCTTTCCAGCGCAACGTTATACTATCACATGGTCATAATATTGTGGCTGATCGACTTATGTATGATAAAATGTGATCATCACCGAACATCTTTTTAATCAATAACCCCTATCGAGGTAGATCTGATCATGGTGTAGTGATATGCAGTGATTTGGTTTAACCGAAGCGTCTGCTGATCAGTATCTAACGAGACTAAACCTCCTCTCTGATCCATTTATGTTTTCTAGCCAAACCAAATTTCCCAGATGCTTAATTTGTTTGTGGCAAAGTCAGTCTGAAACCACTCCACTGGGAGCAGATTATGCTCCGGCAAAGATCTGCTGGGCCCATCAAATCGTTTGGTGGGCTTTATGCCACAGACAGAGGAGTAACAGTGATGTAAGCATGAAGCTGATTGTGTGTAAAACAAAATGGCTCTGATTGGTCGTGGGACCATCCAGACGTGTGCAGAAGTATTTGTTTTTCTCAGTATCAGCTGGAACACACCCCATAATGAATCCAAATGGTGTGTTAACAGACTCCTATTCTGATAAGAATTAAGTCTGGCTAAACCAGGCTAATGATCTCCTACTGAATACGTCACTGTGTGGTAAATTTGTTATTCTGAATCCAACAAAGCCACTGTTGTAACAGCGTGATTGTTGCTCCTCTTGTCACCCTGTAGTAAATTTGCAGCAATTACAGTGACTTGATTATAAAAGTAGGCTGCTCCGGTTCCTTTGTGTTACTTTATTCAGATCAAGATACAGTAGTACAGCATCCCAATTGTGAAGAGAATTCAAAATAAAAATAAAAAGCACAGTCTTCGTGATACAGGACAATCAACAATCAAGGTTTATTCAACAGAACAGAATGAGAGGAGGAGGGGGGAGGAGGAGGAGAAGGGAACAGCAGGAGTAGTTCAGGGAAAAGACAAAAGTTTCTTTTATCGACACAAACGAAACATTTATTCAACCCGCCCATTACCCCCCCCCCAGTTCCCACCCCGTAATAAAACATTATGCAGCCTTGCGTACACATGCTCCATGTCCCCCATCCCACTTTCTTTGAAACCATGCACTTGTTCTCCATCGTGCAGAGATTTTCAAGCAAAGATCCAAAGGAGGTGGTCCTCATCGTTCACTGACCTTATGCTTTTAAACCTCGTGCTCAGTGGAGGACTTAGCATGGATTTACAGGAAAACTGGGCGGCTCTCCGGCACAAGGAGTGCCGTGGTTTTTGTGTTCGCCCTGAAAGCTGTAGTCAATTTAGTTTTACCATCCCCATTAACGTCAAGCGAATAAACTGTTCCTTGCAGAAAACAACAACGTTGTCTCTCCACAGGAACAGGACAGGTGAAAACTGTTTACCCAGGCGCGCTAAAAGAAAACACCGCTGCTTATCAAAGTCATTGGCACGAAGATTAAGAGCAATGCCGAGAACATATTGCAGAAAATCACAACTGACTACTACTTCCCACCCCTTCACATCAGCGAAATCACTAAGGATTTGGAAGAGGTATAATTATGAGCAACACTTTACACTTGAGCTGGTCCCTATTACAATGGGCCGAGGTAATTTGTTTGACCAATTCAATCCGTGTTGCTGCGGAGAACACACCATGTGGTAGAGCATGGTAGTCTGGTAGAGAGAGCTGGGAACGTACACTATTTGAAATTGATAAAGTACATCATTGAGTTCATGAGGTTACATGCAGTACTGGATCATTTCCTTGTCAGAGCTTTTAACATTACAATCCTGTGAGTCTTTTAGGAGACAACAGGTTTGGTCTGATGGAATAAAAACAGCCGAATAGACGTGCACAGGACTTTAAATCGCTTCTGCGGGGAGCCATACAAGTGTCTCTGGGAAAAAGCCGCTATCAAAGGGGCTGATTCAGAAGGAAGCGCAGCAAAATAAACAGCTTGTTGCACCATCTGCCGCTAAAAGTTTCCATCTAGCACTGGGAGAAAACGTGCAGCAGAAGCACAGAGAGTTGGCGCGGCTTTAAGCAGCGAACATACATGGTGGTACGCTGCAACGACTGCGGCTAAAAGTACAACAGAGAACGTAAGAGAGAGGGAGGAATGTGAGAGGGGTTCTGTTTAGCGATGCTTAGCGAGTACAGTAGCACGTTAGTCAGCATGCACCACTTAATTCAGTTTCATCACACTTTGCCATTGTAAAAGCAATCATTTACAGCAAAGAGGAAGATTGACAAAGAAGCGTGTGTGCTATGCCTGGACATGAACTACCATCAAACAGTAAAAAATGAGAAAGAGGAAAAAAGGGATAAAACAGTTGTTAACAGCTTTCTCTATACATTTACCAGTTGTTCCTGAACATCAATAAATATCTTGTAAAAGTGTTGCGTTTTTTGTTGTTTTTTTTTTGTCTCGGGTGGGTGTCTGGTTTAGCCTCGTTGGGTTGGTTATACTAGGGCCAGAACTGTGGAGGGGGAAAAAAAGAATATTTCATTAAAAACTTAAAACTTTAAAAGTATTTTAAATATAATTCATGATATTTGTACAAAATGTGAGAATAAGAGACAAAGCTTACCACTCAGAGCCTCCTGGGCAAAGTACTTGACATCCATGTCTGAGTCTGCAGACAGCTTCTCCAGCACTGGCTTCACTTCTGTTTGAAGGGCACTGAGGGACACGGGACAAAGATTATTGATCACATTGTCAAAGCTACTTCTTTCTACTTTTTAGAGTGATACAGCGCTTTTTGTTTTGCGGAGAAACCCGATGCTTAAATTACAGATTACGTACTTGCAGTCAAGGACGGGTCCGATCTTTTGAAGGGACTTGGCAACATTGAAGCGTACGTTAGCCACCTGGTCATTGGACATCTTGACGACCACTGGTAGCATCTGCTTAGTGGTGATCTCCTGGCCACACACCTCTGACAAAGCCTGAGGCACAACACGGCAGCGTTTACACATTTAGACAAATCTTTCAAGTAAACAAACGAGAGAGCACAGACGATGCCGTTGACTCACATTGATGCAGAACAGAGTGGTCATCCTGTGGAGGTAATTGGGGTCGTTGGCCATGCCCAGCACTTTGGGCACAATGGTGTTCTGAGCCCACTCGGCGCCAAACTTTTCCACGAGCTTCATGAGGTTGCAGGTGGCTGCTTCACGGATAGCGTACACTGCAAAAATACAAAGGCGACATTCAGTGTGAAGGGTGTGTGCGTGTTTTGAGATTTACGTAGGCAGAGTTGTTTAGATTTGTGTGACGGCACCTCAAGTCGTTCCAGATAATACTTTTGTTCTCATTTACAAGTGACTAATTCTGACAGCTATTGCATGTTTGACCATCCTCTGGACAAAGTGTTTCAGAGTTTTGCCCTTACAACAACTGAGGGATCAGCTTTGTCTACATAGGACATGCAACATGAGACCCTCATTAACAGAGCAGCTGTTAAGAGGGATTAGTGTGTAGATGGTGTCTACATAACACAAGATACATTCAGGGAACAACTTTGACATCACTCTGAAAGCAACACCATCACTGCAGTTACACAACTGCCAGACTTTCTTTTATGCGAGGTCTGACTATAAAAAAAAAAAAAGGCCACAGACATGATAAGCAAAGCCTTTCCCTTTTAATTATCAGCAATGAAAACAACTAGTGAATGTGTGATTCTTTTTGTCTCAGGTCAAAATATAACAAAGCTAGAAATAATACCATTAAACCAGAAATTCAAATATTCAACTGAACTGGATAAACACAGTACAAGTTCCTGTACGACAAAAAACAAGAGCTAACTGCATTCGTAGGTTGTGTGTAATGTTAAAATAACACAAACGTAATTCTTTTTAATCAGAGTCAGCGAGGAAAAAAGATTTCCGTGGTCCTGTCTTTCTTTGAAAGGCTTACGTAAGGGTGGCACGGCCCTAACCCCGGCCATACACACAGAAACTCACACCAGCAGCATTCCAATGATGTAACCCAGCTGGCCCTTTGTCCTCAACAGGGAGCGTGTGTCTCTCTAATTGGAAAACTCAATGTCAAGAGAACACCACATACTCAGAGAAAAATGTATGCAAAAGACAATACCATATGTTGTAAAGTGAAGCCGGGTGCACAGTTTGTTCTACATGTACGCAGCTCCTCCAGCATAAGAGTATCACAGAATAGTTTAAACTGCTGAGGAGAAAGAAGGCAAACTTGCACAGATATAAACTCACACACCAAGTGATCCAACTGGGTTTTTTTAAGTTACAACAGTTCAAAATGTAGAGCTCAAACTACAGGAATATAGAAGAACAAGGCTAATGTGAGCAGCAGAAAGATGACACAGCAACTTTACTCCTTCATGGTGACAAAAACTTTAATGACAACTTGTCAAAACCATTGTACTGAAGGATGTTGTGCTTTCCTACTCACAGCTGTAGTACGACATTACTATAGTACTCTGGATAGTTCTGCAGCAAAGAGCAGAAAATTGGCACATCTCATCCTACTTCTACCCCCATCTGCTCAATAGCTGATAGTCAATAGTACCTTTAAGTCGAGGGTCTCTGTGCAGGTAGTAATACAGTATGACACCGCCAGGCTCAGGTGAGTAAGAGCAGTGATATTTAAACATTAACAGCATTTGAACACAATAGCTCATTCTGCAAAGCTGCATTAGCTGTCAGAAGTGTGAAATAGACGCGAGCAGATATAGCTTGTGCGTCGTGAAGGATAAAATGACGGCAACTGGAAAACATAACAAGATATTTGGGGGTGCTTCCACAGATGGTTTGGGAATTTGGTGACTTCTGGGAGCTTATGACGTAAAGCTCAACTAAAAATACCTGAAGCTGAATACAAGGACAATATCTGGGGGATAAATCTGTATTCGCAAGATAAAAAAAAAATAAAAAATTGGTGCAAAGTAAAGGTGTCCACGTAAGCATCTCTGTTTAAGCATAGACTCCTCCTGCATTGCATCACAGTGTACGTGAATTTTATGAGCTTCAGACGAGTATGAATTTACAGTATGACATAACAGCGGCTTACCGTGGTCAATAAGCCAGGCCATACAAAGGGTGTTGAGCTTCTCGTCAAAGAATTCCACTCCCTGAGGACACAAAGCGAAATCAGAACAATTTCCTCCATGTCTATACTTGAAACAGGAGCGATCGTATGTGTCTATTCATTGCGGTTATTATACATGGCACTAATTGGGATGTCATTCAAGACATATTTTATATTAGTCTCAGCAGTCTTTCCAAGCCTCCATGACTCACCAGCTGTCCTGCCAACAAAGGCATGTACTCTATGATGGCGAGGCGGACCCTCCACTTTGCATCCTCTGCCAGCTCCACAATGGCTGGCAAGAGTGACTGGGAAAGCTGCCGAATGCCAATCACCTCGTTCACACAGTCTAGGTTGGAGATGATGTTGAGACGCACCTCGGGGCACTGTGACGGGAAGAACAGGAACAAGTCATGGTTATAGTAGCACTTCTTAAAAATTACAACAGAAGATTCAGGTATTAGACAAATCATATTAATCTCATAATCCTGACATGACACAACTGATGTAAAAGAAGAAACAAAACCTCATCTGATCTACTTTACACTTGAATTACAAGGGACCCAAAGAAGTGCAGTAGTGAGTGTGAAGTTGTTAGGATGAGTGGTCTTTATGTTGTGGCCAGGAGCTTAAATGTCCTTCAACTAAGGTACTTTGTCGTTCACGTTAGAAGTTATTAACAGAACGGGTCGGACTTCAGCCAAAGCATCCACTGCAGAAAGGACTTTATTGTCAGTGGTGTCACTTCTGACAATACAAAAAATGAATGGCATTGTTATTTGGAACAGGGTGGAGCAGTCTGCAACAGCTCCTTCATCTCAAGTCTGTGTCTAGGCTAGTTCTTAACTCTTATCATCCTCGTACCCACTATCCCTCTACCTTTCCTCTGTCAACCCGTCTGCCCCGTCTCTCTAAAGAAGAAATTTCTTGGCTCTAGCCAGGCGATGCTACTCAAGACACTCTAAACAATCTAGTATTTTTGTCAAGAATAACGCAACCCAGGTTTACGTCATCCCTGTGATGGACTGCTGTACCCAGCGTCTCACCCTATGCCAACTGGGACAGGCTCCAGCCTACCGTGCGTGGCCCATTACAGGATAAAGTGGGTATAGCTGGCAGATGGATGGAAGGTTTATATCTAAAGGGGCCTCTCACATGGAGATCTGCTTTAGTTCTTATTTGAAGAACGATATTCACAACCTGTCCTCTGCTTGTAGGGGAGTGCAGCTGTAACATTATCAGCAGTAGAGCTGCACGTGTTCTGAGCAGGACAAGCCTCTATGCCGTCAGGAGCAGAGCTTCGAGCATCCTTGCTACTGTCGCCATATTCAGTTTGAGTAAGTTACATTTTTCTCTGAGGTTAGGGTGTTCTGGGTCTGACAGTTAAGGACTTAAGAAAAGTTTAATGAAACGTAATGTTGCACGGAAAACTGAACTTGAAATACTACAAAACTTCTCATCGGCATGTTCCACAATCCTTTAGTGGGAAGAATACAGAAACCAATTAAGGCACAGAAATAATCAGAATAGAGCCTTTGATTGAATAACATTAATACTGACAAGAGATGTGCATCTCCTCATAAAACCATTTTCAAACAGATACAAATGGAGTCACGTCAAAGCGGTCAGATCTGAGAGTTATCCAATTAGACAATCTTGGTCTTGTATTTATGCAGTGAGGAAAATGGGCCATCTTTAAATAGGACTAAAGCAAAGCAGTGGAAGAACTGGCAGCCAACATTTATATACCTTTGTGTCTAACCTGCCAAACTTGTGTCTGATCTGAATACACAAATTTATGCAACAGCAATGTATTTATCAGAGAACAGTCAGCTATCGTAGTTTTAGACGTACCCAATACATCAAGGGAATATGTATATAAACATTTCTAAAACACAGTTCTATAACAGCTCCCTGAACAAATAATTTAAAAGTGTCTTATGATGATAATCACAAACATAACTGAAATAAATGAGATGATTATTACAAAACTATTCTTTATGCTACACAGTCAGCTGAAGAGCAAACATCTACATTTACTCATTAGTATTGTAAAAAAATAATCCAAATCCATCAAGCAGAAACCTATCAGGTTAAACTGTGACCAACTTTTTATTAAGCTTCCCTCCAGACACAGACAGTCAATCAGTCCTCAAATTGTAATGTCTCAGCCTGACTGCCAACTACATGGATCATCCTCCTGCCCAGGCAGGTGGCAGCCAGGTACATCTGGTAGCTGTGGCCAAATGGCTTTGTTTGGTCTCAGACATGCTGATCACAGAAGGCCAGAGAAGTTGGTCAAACACAGCCGCTTTATAACAAGCTTTTATAGTGAATATTTCCAAACTAAAAACTGCCCTTAAGGATTTCCATAGCCAGTTGTGTAATATATAAAAGAGGACTGTAACCCACAATTAAAAATCTGCATTTAGTTTACCTCGTCCTTGAGTTGAGCCAGGAAGAGAGGCAGCAAGTGCTCTATTGTGTTGTCCTTGCCCAGAATGGTTGACAGGCCCATAATGACTGAGGCCAGGGCTGACTTCACGTGCTGGTTGGTGTCTGAAACAAGTTCCTGGTCAGAGACAGGACGCACAGGAGACAGGGAGATGAGTGCAAACAAAAAGTTAGGACAGAAAGCATATAAATAAACATCAAGACTACTGCTACGGGTTATATTTACAACACACTAGAGAAAGGCAGACTATAATCGACTCGATGGCGAATGCACAGTTAAGTGAACTTAATAGCAGTGTAGACAATAAATTGTCACTTAACATATGTTGTAGACAGAAACAGAAATGGGTGTAACATAAACTAAGAGCAAAGAAATTACCAATTATCTATACACCCATCTCTAATTTTCAATGATTATTGTAACTCGCGTACAAAGAATTGTAGTACTTTAGGTCTGATAGAATATACGAATACATTAGCAACATACTAATCATGTACCCATCAGCGAGTCTATGATATGTCTGGGCCATATGCTCTTTTTTATCATCCTATAATCTTTGTACAGTCTGTTGCTACCTGTATAGCTTTGATCCAATGCCTATCTTTTACCAGCATAAGCAGAATGACTCTCACGAAGCTCTACAGTTTTCACAAACAATATTCTGCAGATTCAAGATTTGCACTGTAGATCTAACTGTAGTTCCACAACCATTAGGAAATCAACGAAAATCCACTTGCTGAGCACTGAACAAGCTGCAACTAAACTTACAATCTACAACACAACAGTGCCACCTGGTGGTTCAAAGTCTGACAAACACTGGCATGCAGACAAAATGTCTTGCAATACATATCCCTTAATGGCCATTTGTGGCTGAAGCTGCAATAAGGGGCATCTTTAGGTGTTTAAAGCTCTAATTCTTCTACAGATTCTATTGGTCCTTTCTTTTTACCATGAGGAAGCTACTCTGAATAGGTTTTATGGTCCATCACAAACAAAGAACAACTTGTTTTATTATCTTTATATTTTATATCCTGTTCAAATTATCCATCGTTTTGTTGAGTTGCATCAATCTACTCATCAAGGACACTCGGGGAGGACCTAGAGGACGTCAGATTACCACTTGTATAATCACAGTAAATCCATGCACACAGATTCAAACCAGAGCTGTTCAGGCCGCTGCGAGCAAGAAACAGAATATGGGAGAAAAACCGCTCCTCGTGTGAGCAATGACTGGTATGTGTGGGTGTAATAACATTAAAAGGGACTGATCATAAAAAAGGCCAACATGGTTGGCTCAACTCAAGTTGATTAGTCCAAGCAGAGTCGGCCTGCGACAGCGTGTACGCCCTCCAGTGTTCAGAAAGCAGAAACTCACTCGTACACGGTGGCTGATTAGTTCGTCGTTCTAAAAAACACAAGTGCCATTCTTTGTCTCTGCCTATATGTTGTTTCTCACTCACAGGTGCCTGTAAAGCTCTTTGTTGTTGAATTTGTGAACAAGGACTTCCATTGTGCAAGGGGTGTTTTATTTCACTCATGACATAGGACACACTTAAGAGAAAGCTGCATGCAGTTTCAAAACATTTTTTGAACAAATCAGTTTGCAACTCTGTCTTAATTATTTTTCCCCCAACAAATCATCATCTTTGTCCTACTTTGCTCACACACAAGGTTGGGACACTTCTGTTGCTTGCATACATGATGATACCAGCAAGCAAACTGCTAAACTAAATATTATCAAAAGGAAAAGCGACCGAAACAAAAAAAACAAAAACAACCCCTGGTGGATGCCAGAGCACCACATATCTGCGTCAAAGCTTTGGGGAAGACTATAAAAAGATAAGCCTCAATTCCTTTTACATGCTTAACATCAAAGTGTCTTTTGTTTAACTGAGAAGCAAAGCGCCTGAGCAATGTCACATGTGTGGAAGACAGAGAAGTTTATTTTTTTTTTTACCTTGACGCAGGGAAGGATGTGAGTCATGATGATTTGCTCACGATTATCCTCTGGGAGGTTCTCGCAGAATTCTAACAAAAAGTAAAAAAACAAAAAGTAGAACAGACTGAGCAAGAAGCTCTAACAACTTGAATCCGTGTGATAAATAAGTTCCAAGTCTCAATTACCTTTGACTTTGTTGGCTGCAGCAGCACGGACCTCGGCTTCACAGTCCTTCAGGAGATTCTGGAAAGCTGGGACCAGATCGTTCTTTGTGATCTCTGGCCCCACAGCTTTCTGGAGCTACATGTTGACAAAAATCAATATGCTTCAATATCCAAATAAGCATATGCGGGAAAATACCAATTCAAAATGACACGATGAGTTTTTGGATATTAAATCAAAAATAAAAGGATTTTATGAAGGAACAGGTTACATGGCAACCGTGACGACAGAAGTGAATGTCTTATCTACTTTGTTTACAATTTAAGATTTTAGCTAATGTAAGAAAATAATTGTGGCAAAAAAAGACCTGAGTTGACATTGCTTTTTTGTTGTCGTTTATGTCTCAGTCAGTGTTAATATGTGTGACATAAATTTGAGGCTGTCAGCTCATGCGATGAATGTATTTTAGTGGTACAGTGAAAAGTGCCTACCACAGCTTTACGTTGTTGAATGTTTGAGCAAAACAGCATTTGTTCATGACAAATGAACAAATGAACTAGCGACGTATGACCAACCTGATGCCACACATTAAGAATAAGCAGTATACAGTTTGTAAACAACCCATGTTTAACCAAAGTTAGGTGAAAATCAATCAAGAGTTGCAAATTACTTTAAAAAAGGAGCTTATTGATTCCAACATTTTACTTTTACTTGATCACACTTGCTGTGACTGACAATTTGCCTTTTTTGTGTAAACACTTAAGTCCTTTATTCCTGAAACTGTGTGAATTCAGCCACCAAACTTATTGTGATGGTCCTCACCCCTGTGGGTTCCTTGGACTCAGATTTTAGGCGAGCAATGAGAAGCTTTCACCTTTTAGCAAAGAGAAGCTCAAACATCCAAATAAAGTAAAATGACCAAAAAACATTTATAAGGAAGCGGACTTCAATGATGTTTGACCCCAATGTAATACTGATCCTATAGTGTCCATTTTTGACAGTGACAGCAACTGCAAGGCACTGTGGCTGCATTTATAGTTATATAAAGCCTTGGAGTATAGCAAGTACTCAATGCTGAGACAAAGGAAGCTTTCAGGTTCTCACAGTCACTTAGTTGAGGAAGCGGCGGCCTCCCCTCAGCTAAGAATATTGCAGTAAAACGTGATGATGTTTTGCACAGTTAAATGTGAGATCTGATAAAAACACAGATGTGACAGCCATGAAAGCCACAGACAAAGATAATCAGGCTGACCTCATTATCTAGGCATCCAAAAATGTTTCTACCAAAAGTCAACGGCAGGATATTAATCTTCAAACTCAAACACATGAAATTTTTTGGAAGAGATTTTCTGAATCATTAAATGGGTAAGACTCACAAAGAGGTGTTGAGGGCACAGGGTGATTTTCTGCATCAACTGAGTTAAGATGCATTGACATCTTGCACGTCAGCTGGCTAACTAATCACCAATACATCCACGTTTCATATGGATTTAGCAGTTGCAACAGTGTGCATGAAATACACTTTGCAGCAAATACCATTTGTCTGATGTGCCACCTACAGTCAGATAATTTGCAGTTTGTCAAGACATAGACCTAATTTGTAAACCTCTTGCACACCAGTCAGAGCTTGCTGGTATTTTTTTCAATATAAATTATTAATATTTCCTTGCATTACATCCAGTATGCATTGAACAACACTAAATGCCAGTCTCGTACACCCATCTTTAATCATTACTCCTGGATTGCAAGACACAAATCTTGATATTATTGGAAATAAATGGTTGAAAGGAACTCAACTACTTGAGGGCAGCTCTAAATAGGACGCCTCATTTGTCATATCGAGATTATGGCAGGGACCAAAAAGCAAACTTTGTGCTTACCTCAGAGAACTTGTCAGCCACCATGTAACGGACCCTCCAGGATTTGTCTTCTGCAGCCTGGCGCAAGGTTGGCATCACTAGGGTCTCCAGGTCCTCTTGAGGCAGCAAAGTGGCAATGCTGACACATGCCTCCACTGCAAGCAGCCGCACTGAGTCCTGATGGAGAAAGGTCATGGTTTAACAGCCAAATACACTCATCCTGCATAAAACACAACAACAGAAGTTTAAATTTAGAAGAAGGTGAGTGTTCGTACCTGCTCATCAGAGGCCAGAGCAGTGAAGAGGGAAATTATGTCACTTTTTACGTAATCCAGCTCCAGGACTTTGGCAAACTCTCCCAGTTTGGACGCTGCAGCGCGACGCACCATAGGAGTGTCATCGGAGCACAAGGTGCGGAAATGCCTAGAGATAACCACAAGCATCAGAACCAAATCTCCCGCATTTCTGGAGTACTCAAAAACTGGCTTCATATAATTAAGCCCACTTACTGGCGGATCTCAGCCTTGACAGTGCTGGAGACACGAGGATAACACACACTAAAGAGGCCGCAGGCAGATGTGCGAGAAGTGAACCAGTCACCACTGGCCAGCCGCTTCACCAAAGGCTCAAAATGGACTTCCAGATCAACTGGAGAGTGCTCCTGAGAGATCTTACGCAGGGACTCCACGGCTTTGTCTCTCACTACCGTCTCCTCCACTGTGGCAAGGCTCTCCAGAGGAGGCTGTGGATCAAGAAGGAATAAGGTTAGATAGTCTTCAACCTCTGTGTAACCAAAATCTATTATCAATAAAAAGCTATTAAACACATAAGCTGTAAGCAGTTGTTCACAATAAATATGGCATTGTATCTTGTAGACTTTTGTAATGAAAAGGTTTTCTCTTCTAATTAAAGAAGCAAGATAATAGCTTCTAGTAAGAGCAAAATTAAACTTTGCCATGATTTTGATGCTGCTAAACTTACCAGGAGACAGTGGACATACTCCGGTCCTCCCACCAACATAGTGAAATTGCCAAGCTGCTCAGCCAGTGCCAAGAGCACCTCATCTTCATCATAGATGGTGTCTAAAGGATGACAGAAAGACTTGTTAAACATGTCGTCAGCCACCACTGGATGTTATTGCAACCACTTTAACGAGCTTAAAGTACAACACATTCAGCACTTTTGTATTTTAAAGGGTTATTTACCTGTAAGGAAAGGAAGGAGTTCAGTGCGAGTCCTCTCTACACCGAGGGCCAGAGCAATAGTGGACAGCTTTTTGATGCTGTTCAGACGTAACTGTACACAAAACAGACATGTCTTAATATTGCGTTCACAATAAGAAGTAACCACATTTAATAACTTTAGTCGAAAAATAAGCCTCGTCATATCCCATTAACCCTGCCAGAATTTACTAGAAACAAATAACTATCTTTAATCTCCAGGGTTGCGGTTCGCTCCAGGTAGCTAGCTAAATATAACCAACGTTTCGACTGGATATGAACTGGGGTGTCTGAATCAAAATGTTAGTCTTAGATTGCCTTACGAGCAATAAACATGCTAACAACAGTGAGCTATACACGCAGCGGCCTTGAACGTCCTGCTGTTGTGATTGCTTTAGCCGTTTGGCTAGCATCCTACTGGATATTAGCGATGCGCTACAGCTAGCTGCCAAACCAATGACCTGGTTCGTTTGTCTTACGGATTTCGATTTAATATTACGACGCCCGTCTATATAAGCACCAACGGACCGAGAATGATTTCAACCACTGCCCAAAATGACCAATTAACATCGCAAAACCGAGCAACAAACTAGAATGGAAAGAGAGGGTGCGCCCGGCAGAAAATTCCTGACAGGCCTTGGTTGGAGCCTTAGCTAGCGTATTTGCTAGTCAGCTAGCAACAAGACGGCCGTCTAAGAAAACGTACCAAATTGCTTTAATCTCACAGCAGTATGTAAATGTTAATTTAACGTCGAAACAAGTGTACCTGAACGTCCTCATTTCGCAGTTCATCAATGAGAACGGCGATAGGGTAGAGAGAGTCGTCTCCATCAGCTCCTGCCATTTTGGATACTGTTGCAGTTACCGAATGGCGCTGCTGTGTTGCACTACGGGGTTTCTGCCAGAGAACAGCGGCTCCAGGGCCCTCCCTCCTCTGCTGCGGCGCTGCCTTCAAAAAAATGACAGAGGAAGCCGCCAAAGACCAAACCCTATTTAACAGGCCGCGTTATTTAAATAAACCAAAACTTAATTAAATGTATTATTAAAAAAACAGACAATTTTGCTCTTAAAATGTTGGATACATTGTTTATATATAGGACAAAACATTAAATTATGTTAATAGAAGGTGAATACGCATATAAGTTATATCTATTGAACAAAGACAGTCTGAATAATACTTAAGAAAATTATATATCAAGAAAATACACAGACGCAATTTAATGTGTACAATAAACGCAGCATTAAAGCAACTGAACTGCATTCAGTTTAAGAAAGGCTTTTATTTTGAAAAACAATGAACCGGGTATTTTTCAGAGTATTTTCTTTCTTTCTATTTTCTTTTCTACAGTCGTACCTCGTGATGGCCAATCGAAATAAAACGTTCATTATTCGAAGCTTCAATGACACAGTGCTCTATTAGGACATCTGGTGGACAATAAAATGTAGTACAGTCGAGACGTGTCTTACTGGTTCATGCTTGTATGGGACTTGATTTGCCATGCACATTCCTGTTCGACTACACTCAATGGATATGTGGTTTAAGGATGATTATAAATAAATTATATACATATAACAATAAAATACAAAAACACAACGTACATCAAAGTACCACTAGCCGTACTTCCTACTGCTCTACTGTCGTTGGACCGTTTTGGTTTACGTCACTACTACACTCTATGAATCGTCGCTAATTTACACCAATGTTCATGTTACGGCGCTTACATACACCCTTTGCACCTGCCCAACTCAGGGGTCACACCAGCAACTTTATGACCTATGGCATTCGTTTGTAGTTTGCAGCTCATTCTTTTTTTATTCAATTTTTTTTAGGTATGTATGCGTGTAGTATATATGTGTACATGTATATGGGTGTGTATATGTATGTATATATAGATACACAGATATATATATCTTCCTTATATTTTTACATTTCATATTTGTACATTTTGTGTTTAAGTTGCTGCACCGTAGGCCTTTGAGGAAAGTAATTTCAATCCTGTTATGTGTTGCACCTGTCAGAATTGACAATAAAGCTGACTTTGACTTTTGACTTTGACATCAACTACTTTCATTTGACCTTGGTATCATGGTTTAGTAGTTTTAGAGAATATTTGTACTGAATGCATCACTATCAAACCACATCTCTCTTGACTAAGTCATTATTTGCTTTGAAGACTCATCTCATCTCTCCCGAAGAGCCGAGAGACAACCAAACCGGTGACAGGGTTTCTATATTGAATGAAGCAGTGACATAAAACACTTGATTTGTCTGAACCAAAACTATACACGCGATTCTGACTCAAATAGGACTGTATAGCAAATTTATGTGTGATTGCTAGACTACTGTATGGTTTCAAGTGGATAAAGTAGTTGAAGACCATGTTTCCTATTTGGCATGCTGGATTGTAACCCTATACTCTTCACGTATATTGTGTAATGAACCATTTAAATGGTGCCGTTTATGTAACTGTTTCTATCTACCAATCTAGTGTTATCTAACTATGTTACTAATTTATCTATCTAGTTCTCTCTGTATCATCTGCGATTCTCCACAAAATATGCAATCTGATACAACACTAACTCTCAAAGCAACTAACACCAACAACAGCAACAAACCAACGTACTCTGCAAAGAAACATTCAAATGAACGCCACTAAACATGGACAGGATATTCAGGATATCCCTGAACACACTCGATCCAGTCAGATGATTCACATCATATAATTCACATGACAAACCGAACCCATCAGGTGATTCGTATGCCCGACGAAGCACTTGAACTGCTTCGAACGTCACTCAAGTGCTTCAAACGTCACTAGTCACGTGACCGAACCGCTTCATGAGCCACTGCGCATGTGTCGGAGCCTCGGGTGTCAGAGAGGACCGTCACTACGTACCTGAACAAGATGGCGTCTCAGCAGCAGCAGCCCGGCGGTCCGATGTCCCAACCCGGATTACAGCAAGCGTCTTCGTTACAACAACAACAGGGGCAGCTGAGTCAACAACAGGATTTTGATCCAGTTCTCAAATTCAAGATGCTCATTCCACAGCTCAAAGAGAGTTTGCAGGTATTTGCTAGCTAGCTAAAGCTTGAGCACATCTGGTCACAACAGCTAACGTCGGCTTGTTGACGATTTATACTGTCTAGATACTGCAGCTGGTCAAATTGATTAATTAATCTACACTCAGCAATGTACTTTAAATGTATTACTCTGTTTTTATTATTCAGAATGTAATGAAGATTGCATCCATGAATTTGAGCCATAATACGACAATTGATAACGGCATGTAAGTAGCCTGTTTGGGGGAACTTTTTTAATGGATGTCTCTGATAGCCAGCTTTCTGACTTTTTAACCAATTATTTCTTGTTTCTTTCTTTTTAGAAAAAGCAGTGACGCCTCTGTGCAGAGGTTTGACAAAAGTTTAGAAGAGTTTTACGCCCTCTGCGACCAGCTGGAGCTGTGTTTGGTAAGACTCAGTCACATCCATATCGGATATTTACCTTTTGCTTTATGTGTCCATTCAATAAAAGCTCTTATTTACAGCAAGTAAATAAATCTGTACGTCCTTAAAGTCAAATGTAAATGTACCAACTTTAATAACGTGCCAGCCATAACCCAAAATTAAGATGATTAGGGCCTTCCTGTATCACTGACATCTAAAAATAAGTGAAGCAGTCCTTTTAAAGAATGAAAGGTAGTTCCCCTTCCTTGTTTGCCATAAGGCAAGGCATTTGTGCACAATAGTAGATATACTGAATATGGACTACACTAACTATTTTTATTCTCTCTGTGCAGCGGCTGGCGTACGAGTGCCTCTCGCAGAGCATTGACAGTGCCAAACATTCACCCAACCTGGTCCCGACTGCCACCAAGCCAGACACAGTGCAGACAGAGTCCATGTCCTATGCCCAGTACCTCAGCATGATCAAGTCTCAGATATCCTGTGCCAAAGATATCCACAACGCTCTGCTGGAGTGTTCCAAGAAGATCGCAGGAAAGGGACAGCCTCAGGGGATCATGTAGACGTGGACTCGCTGTTCTAACTCTTTCTGAACCTGGACTTTTGCTATTGGAGGCTGACGCACACTTTTCTCATTTTCAGTTTTGCTCTACATTGGCCGTGGGAGATGCTAATTAATTTCACAAGATGCTGTATGACTGTTTGAGGTATTATTATTATTTTTTTAGTTGTGTTGTAAACGCTGTTGTAAATATTCCTGAGAAAAGTCATGTTGTAAGATGACCAGCAGGTGGTGGAAGAGCCAAGAAAGTTTTTTGTAGAATATTTGTATTGACTATTAAACCTTTCTACTTACGCTGATGTTTTCTCATTATTTAAGCTAGAACTGTTTTGGAACAGTTTTTGCTTTCTTTTTTATCTTCCAGAAAAAAAAACCTGTTTTACAAGCAGGTGAAAATAAAATATATGGTGAGATTATAAATCTACATCTGGATTTTAAACCATGCCTGAGTTATTGTAATGTTAAATTTTGTGTTTTAATTTCTGTCTTGGTGCAGCAATAAGGGGTTTCTTCTGAGTTTTAAATGAATAAGGAAGCAACATAAAATATGCTTTGGTTCTTGAGCTGTGTATTTCTGGGCTGAGTAAAGCTGGATAGAGGCAAGTAAGTCTTGAACATTCAATAATTTTTGAAGCCAAGAGATTGCTTGAGTCTGACATGCAAACAAATGAGAGGGAGAGGGCACGGCAGGCTAGCAGCTGTGTAACATCTCAGACCAATCTGAGCTACTGACAAGTGCTTAGATCCAAAAATACTACCCTGGGTCCTTACCACAAGAGGCACAAGAGGCTCATTACAGTACAGCCTCTCTCTTTTGAACCCTCTACAGGGCTACACGAACACACAGCGAAAGTTCAATCACTGATGAAAATTGAGACTTCATACTTGAAACGTGAAAAGGGGGGCTGAGAAATACCACAAGATTAATCTTCACATTTTTATTTTCATACAATCACTCATGTTGACACAAGTCTTGCTTTTAAAGCTTGTAAAAATGTACACGAATAAAACTCAAATAATTGAGAATAATCCATAGGTTGAGTTTGTGCTGTGCAGCGACCACCAGATGAAAAACAAGAGAAACCAAAGTAACAATATAAAAAGGGAAGGGAAGGGTAGTTTTGCTTTTTACAATGATTACAGCAGATAAAATATACAATTACAAACAGAAGATGTATTATTTATATCTAAGTGCATTAGTGTATTTCACACATTAAATCTGCATATCACACATCTTCCTGCATATTACTACTACTACTATTCAGGTGCTAATAATAATAATGATAATAATAATAATGTCACTGTGATTCTTGGTTCTAATATCACTATCTCTCTCTATATATATATTAATAAATGTTTTCTAGGTTGGTGTGAAAATAAGATGTTACAACTGTTTCAGTACCACATTCCTGCAGATTCTATCTACCTCCAACATATACTGTACAAATGAGAAATTTTACATTACTGCAAACCATTCGCCAAAGGAAATGTTCAAAAACCTTAAATCAATGCCTCTTGGGTGTAAAGAATAACTTTAATATTGTTTTAGTGCCTCCCTTAACGTTTTCAAACTGCTCAAATATTTAGCGTACTGTATGTCGAACAGTGTCAGCATGCTCCTGTTCAAACTGTACAGCATGCATAAGAAAATGGGCAACAGTAATGTAAAATGTATGCAGATGATAAAAAACTATTTTCAAATCCTTGTCAGTGTTTTTTTGTATGTGTGGGAGGCACCAGTGTACACTTAATGATCCTTGATATGCTTTAATGAGCGGGACGACGTTTTACTGCTTTGTTGATCCTTCAATTTTGACTCTACCTGCAGCCTTGCTCCTACGTTGGTCTCTGTGAGAAACACAAAACCAAAATAGAGATTTAATGATCAGGAGTGTCTTCCACCTGTTTTTCACTTGATGCTGTTTGTATATTCTGACCTGTCTTCAGCACTGCATGAGGTCTGAATACTGACCTGTGGGTCGGCTCAGGACCGGTGAGGGCCGCCTGGCGAACTGCACGGGGTTGTGGCTCGTTCAGGCGAGACATGGGGACAGATGGCTGGAACGTGGACACCTTCTGCTGCCACTCATCATCAAATGACTGTGCTTCCGCTGCATGTGGAAGGACCATGATCATGTTAGGCAGACTGAGGGCATAGGCAGCGGCACTTACAGTTGGGTTATATTGTATTCAACTGGTTGGTCTACGTAACGAGTCCAAGGAACTTATCAATAGTGCTCGTTAAACTACGGATGCTGAAGAAGAAAACTTAAATATACAACATATATTGTATTTAAAGGGACATTGGCCTCGACATGTCTGGGGCAAATCCAGGCATATGTTGATCTCTTCTGTCTCTGCTCCCCTGCCGATCAGTTTTCTGATCATATTCCTTGTTTACCCTCTCCGTCTCCTCTCCTCTGCTGATCTGAGCCTTGATCATACCACCTGAGTGTCACTCTTTTGTTCTTTTTTGTCTGACCATGTCTGGGAGCCACCTCTGCTCCCCTACTGAGTCCACCCTCCTGTGTAAAGTTGCCCTTGACTGACCAATATACATCCACTATCTCAGTCTCTGGTCTCAGAGGTCTCTGGTCTCTGTGTCGGTACGCTCACCATGACCTGGAACTCCAATAAACTTGCACCAAACTTGCACCAGCTTCAGCAAACTTGGAACTAGACTTGGATTGTTTCTTCTTCAACAATGCACACAATATCATTAATTAATTGCCAAAATAATAAAAAGCTCTTTGTGAAGTTGTGGTATTGCATAGTGCTACGGTTGAACCCTTTTTCATTTATGGACCAACTATGAAACTCAAGATCTAAGTAATTGGTTAACTGAGTTTAGAGCAAATCATCTGGGTATACATACATTCATCCAAATTCTGAAAGTCCTGGTTGAACTCCCTCTCTCCAGTTTTCTTGTTGATTTTCTTTTCAACGACATGTCCTCTGTCCTGAATGTGGTGACCGATTTTCATCTTTTCCAGGCCACTCTCAGAGTCTTTCACCGCGTGCTGGGTCTCTATGATCTGGGGGGAAAACACAAACCCATCAGACACCGTTGCTCAATGTAAAAGTGAATTCATTACAAAAAAGATCAAGAGTACAAGGAAATCAGAGAGGAGACTTTTCTCATGTCGCACATAACTTTATTAAGATTCAAAAGCTGGTAAACATTGGTGTGATCCCATAATAACTGTATACTTTACAGAGTATAATGACTTCTGTGTCATTTGATCCTGATCAGGAGATTCTGACCCAGTGTCTGTTTTAAGACTGGTCCTGCAGAGGACAAGCTACATAAGAATGTACATTTGCAGGCATTTGCTACCAGGCCACGAGGACGCAATGAACAAACAAAACAAACAAATAAAAAAACCATTCCTAATAATAAACACGAACATTACAAGCTACTTGTGCGTGGCATGATCTGTGTGTGCTGCACCTTCTATCAGCACAAGGGGGAGGTCACTGCACCGGGGTACTTACCCCTCCAGGAGCACGACGTGTCGATGAGGTCGCTTGGAAGACCTTGGGAGGCTCATTCCCAACTTTCGAATAAGTCATAACTGAGGAGGAGCGGAATGAGTGGGTGTTGGAATCTGTGGACATGTTCTCCTGAAACACAAAAACACACACTGTTGAGCAAGAACCATCCATCCGTCCATTATCTTTTATTACATGATCCTACAGCGGTTACAGAAAGGCCCCAGTTGGCAGGCAGGTTCAAACCCAGAACCTTCTTGCTGTGAGGCCTCAGTGCTAACCACTGCACCGCCACGCCACTCTAAGCTAGTACATTTCACATAACACCAGGCCCTGAGAAAGCCAACAAGAAAGAGAACAAGTCACAGATCAAGAGAATAATCACTCGCGACTACTCACAAAATTCGAATGCATGTCCTCCATCCTGTTCCTCACGTTAGCCATCATGCTGTCGAACATGCCAAAAGGGCTCCTCGTCATGTCCTGCGCACACACAAAAGGAAAGTAATGTTAAAGCCCCAAGAGTTCAGTTGCAGGGCACATAAGCCACCTGGCCACATGGCATTATCAGCTCATAAACAGCTCCGTCATGTGAACAAACACACATGCACGAGCACAGTGTGAAAACTGTGTCCTTCATTTGTGCTGCCTCGAATACTGTACATTCACATTTTATCACTTCACCCTGACCTAGTGACATTCATGGCAAGACTAGGGCGGACCCAGCATGCGATTCATGCCTTTATTTAGGGTTTTAATGCACAGAGAATTTAAAGGTGGCAACCTTTACTCTGACCCTGTTTGCAGTAATAAATGGTCTTTTGTAAAGTGCATTAAAGCTACTAGAGGTAACTTTTGCCTCCTCCTTCTAGCAGTGAAAGTAGTTGCTCAAACACTGCGGATACAGTTCACAGTCCCTTCTTTCTTTTTTGTCGGTAACATCGGATTCATTTCAGACACTAGCCTTAAAAGTCCAGCATACAACAAAATACAAATCCATTTTTCATCCACTGATTAGCTTAACCAGCGTTGTGTGGCAAAGCCTTGAATGTAGCTGTCGTTCATTCATACACTGTATAAAAGTTCCACTCTGTAGCTTTGAACTCACTGCATGTTTGACAGATGTTAAATGCAGAGCACATAATGGGGCAAGAGTGGAGCTAACAAACTCTGATTAGTTTATTACTGATTAGTAGACCTGGTGCACATTTATTTCCCTTAAGTAGAACAAAATAAATCTATAGATCACAGTACAGGTACCACCTCGGCCTCATATTGAGACAGAAAAACTCTATAGAGTTTATCCACATATTCTGTGAGCATGCAGACATCTAGGTCTTACAGAAAAAGATGCATCATCATCATCATCATGTTTCAGTTATATACTCTAGGTGTATTGGCCAAAACGCAAGCTTTACACAACAGTTGACTTAATGCTGGATGTCATGTTGGGGTGTTTTCTATTCACAAATTAATGACTACATAATCAATAACTATTTTGGCAAGTACCTTCTCTCGCTTACTTTGCCCTCATTCTTGGCAACAAAATCAAAACTGCGGTAAACTTTATCATTCCTGCAATAGTTTTGTGTGCAGTTACTACTACGGAAGTGTTTTTCTGTAGCAAAAACAATATCCCAACATTGAGTACATGGCTTGACGTGATGATGTGAATTTGGGCTGCGACAGTTTCTAGTCAACAAGTAGTGGACAGAATCAGTTACAGAGTTACTGAGCATGCAGCTGCACGGCGGAGGACTCTACTGACCTGGCTGTCAGTACTGCCAAAGGGAAACAATGACCGGCTCATGTCCTGAGGATTCAAAGAGGATCGGGTTTAGCAGCACAGCACAGTTTTGCAACTGGAACAAAATGTATCAACCGTAACTCATGAACAGTTGCGAATGTGTCAAATATCAGCATCACTTTGTAATGTGTCAAATATCACCATTCATATTCTAACTCACTGATACACAGAAACCATGGAGACTTTTTTCATGTTTGTAGAGGTTGTCGCCAGTAAGCTGTTATGGTTGTCTTACACTGGTCACTAAGCCCTTGACACAGTTTCACACAGCTCCCCGTATGGCCTTGAACTTTTTGGAAGCACCAAGGAGTGAGGACAGAGCAGCGTGCAGCCCTCAGTCAATCAACCCTATGCTTCTCTGGGCCAGGACCACAGGTGTTTGTGACCCCGTGACTCTGGATAAGCATCTCAGCGCCCATCACTATGTGTGCAGGCGCATTTTCGGGGAGGGGGGGGGAGTGATATGCAGGGGTATTGTGCGTAATCAGTGAAGTGTTGAATGACTTGTGTTCCATGTGTAATTGGGTCGCATTGCCGGAGATTAGCGTGGGTTTAACACTGAAACCGAGCTTCATTCTGGGAAGGCTAGAGTGGGCGCAGTGGACCACGGGTCGAAGAGTCCAAGGCTGCTCTCTCAGCTCTTTCGAAAGGTCAAGCGGATGTAAAACGCTCCCGACCCGTATCTATGAAGCCCCACCGCCAATTTTATCCCACAGTGGCATCTATGAACTAATAAATGCCAGTTACATATCTACTCGTATTATATTTAGACTCGGGCAGTGGAGAAGAGAGACCGAGGGTGCGAGATAAGGTACATAGACGGAGCTGCCTGAACATTACACGTTATTTTAAGTTGTCTGGAGGAATTCAAACTGACATTTTGTTTTCTGTTTCTCTCAGTCTGGTATTGAACTTGCCTCTGTGCCCTCTGAGGCAGGCTGCTCCTAGAGGAAGTTACAAAGAGGACGTGCACTGTCAATATAATTCATACTTACATTGAAAAGTAAAGAAGTGGTGCATCACCAGGAGGTTAGAGGGCTTTTGTTAAAATTGTGCTCCCACAGTTTACAAACCACACACAATGCAAGGAGCCATCTAGATAGAGTGAATCTAGATAGTGGTGACTGTGGATTGTTCCAGAGCAGAAAGTAAATCTGACTTAAAACGTCTATACATTAGCTATACCATTGCGAGTTACCGCATTTTTGTAGCCTTAGCACAACGGAACAAACCACAGAATCAAAGAGGGCACATGTAACTCAGAGCACTTCTTTACTGTCATTCAACAGTACTTTTGTAAACAGGAGTTCAGATGAATGAGCGCTGTGAAAGATGATATGAACAAGCTGGTGGATATTGGCAAGGGACAGAGAAATGTGAGTACTCATAGCCGCATTGGAAGAGCTTATTTTCCCACTGGGAATCCACTGCTTAGTAAGCTAATACATGAAGCACAAGCATTCCAGCATTATGTGGCCGACGAGTGTGTGTGTATTTCTGTGTGTACTGTATGTGCATGCGTATCTACGTTATTTTGCAAGCTGTGACTGTGTGTAATTGTGTCTGTGAACATGTTTTTATGCTGCGTGTGTGCATTTTCTTGCATGTATTTTAGTGCACACATTTGTGCCTGTGATATTGGAGACCAGTTTCAGAGAGAGCTGTCTGTCATCTGGCTGCTAATGCACCAGCAGTGCCAAGACACGTTGTGTGTGCAACAGATGGACGAAAAGAGCAACAATGAGAGCAACAGAGTGACCATGACATCTGAACACACAGGGCCAACAACACAACGCTGCAGCCTTAGCCTTACGGCCACTGATGTGCGGCACCGCTCCCCGTCTCCAGATAAATTAATATGTGCAACATCAGAAGTTTTGTGATCAACATAGACTAGATACGATACGTACTCTGATTCATGATCTGACTATGACTACTAACAAAATAGTCGAGTCCACTTGTCTCTGTATGAATCAAGACAAAGGTGATGGGTCCTTTTACATAGTTTTTCTCCAAATCACATTGACCTTATGAATGAATATTTAGTTGTGTTGTGACATCCTATCAGAACCCTACAATACTGCAAACGTCATGTTGAAAACACTCTCAAAACAGTGAGATAAAAAACTCTCAAAGTGGACTAAAACACAGTATTTACATACAGTATTTACGATCAATAGACGTGGAACAAACTCAGAACTCTTTCTCTTTTTAGATCAAATAACTTTCTTGGATCTATTTACTCTGTAGTTCCATTTCACCCACAGTCATTGAGGTCATTAGTCAAATACTCAGAGCTCCTCTTCAGCTGGCATTAGCTACCTAATGGCAGGATGCTAATAAAGAGAAAGCCGACAACTGGGCTTCTGATGAAAGTCATTATCAAGGATAAATATACAGGCTGTCATGAGGTGGTGGGATTAAAGCAGGTGACCGGGACTAAATTTGACTTAGCAGGGATAACTAGGCCGCGGAGGGAGAGATTTGGGAAAGGTTAACGGGTGCAAAACTACCCCCCTTCCTTACTACCTGCCTTCTCATTACAAGCCAGCACTGTTGACATGTTTCAGAGAAAACAACTAGTCCATGAGTACTCTTCCACCTCCATACCTTTAGAGAGAATAAATATTTTTATTTTCAACAGCAGATGATTTCAGCAAAGCAAAGCCAAATTCTCTGGTGCCCTATTGCTGCGAGAAGTCAGTGAGTGTATTTACTTGAAAATAGTGTGTCAGTGGAACAATGCTCTATAAATAGGGCTCCTCAGGGCTAGATATAACTGTCCAGAGAGGCCAAGGGGGTTGCCCTTCCACAAAACCAGAGACTCACATGGCCCCATACCTCTGTGAGTGGTCCAACGGTTACTCTGCCAGGGGCCAGCCTCCACTCTAACCTCAGTAAACTTAGCACATCCTGCAAACAATAATATTCTTTGGTTGTAGGCCCGTCAGAGGGTCATAGTTCATCATTTGTCTGTAATACTGCAGACACAGATGATGTGTAGGTCGGTGTTTGTGTGTACATAGATGTAATAGATACTATAATAATATTTTAAAGTCCTTTTAATATTTTAAGTCCTTTTCAAAAATGCCCATTCTCACCCTGTGTTCGTTTCTCAGTGCGACAGATGAACTTGGATGTTCTGCCATGTCGCGACCTCTGCTTCTTCCGTCCGTTATACTGGGCATCAAGGGCCCGCCAAATGGCTCGGAGAAGCTCCGCATCATCTGACGCATATGCTCCCTGTGAGCCCGGAATGGATCCCTGCAGGAAGTAAAGACAAAGAAGTGCATCTGAGGAAATCTGCATGATGACAAAAATCCGCAAACCATGACAAAAGTCCCCACAGAAGTCTTCATACTAGGCTCTCTATATTTTAGAATGACTCCCATGTCGTATATGAGCTAGAGAGATTTGAGAACACAACACACTGAAACAAGCAGCACACCTAAAATAATTTCAGCCATCTTTCACGCCTGTGCCCTTACAAGTAGGGGTCATCTGTAGCCACACTAACTCAGCAGGCCTAAACTCATGCAATATGTCAAAGGGATTGTTGACAGCTATTTAGGAATTATTTATTACGTAACTTGTACTGGAAATTCTATCACTAAATTAATTTCCTTCTTACAATGATACAAACATGTTTTATCCTACACTTTTATTTGCCTTTTCAATAGGTTTATGATTGTGATGATTATATGATAAGTTTAATATATAGAATAAAAACTTATTACAGTAGTTGTTTTTACGACAGTCGTTACATTTTACAGCAGCCGTTGATAGGTAACAGTTGTGAAATTGTAAATGTTATTATTTAACAGGTTATACGTGTGCCTGACCGAACAACTTTTAGACATACCGCCATGGGCTTTCTGTCAAAGCCCCGGTTCAATAAAAATAATAATTAAAAGTACAATTACAACTTTACAATTATTTAACCTTAATAACACATTAACAACAGTTTTTGGCGTCGTTAGCTTGTGGCTATATTTTGGAGTTGTTCTTTTTTGTTTGTTTGCCCTTAATTGCGACATACCACTTTTTTGCCGTTCATGATAAATTTATATATTTTTTTAAATTAAACAACTGATGCGTAATAAGTAAAAATAAATTAATTAATTAAAAAAAGAAATAATAATCACTTAATAAATACAAGTAAACAGTTATAGTCTATTTAATACAACAGCTTGGGTACTCACGAGAAGAACGGATCCTCATCAAACTCCCTCAAATTACTCCTGAACATTTCTGGGGTGTTTTGAAGCTGTAAAGAAAAAGTAAAATAAAGATTTTCCAGAAATAATCCGCCACAGGTGCCTGTGCTGCAACGCTCAGCCTAGCCAATGTTACTATGGAGGAGGAGGACCGCAGAAGAAGAACCAAAGTCATGCTGACATCGACCACGTGATGCGAACCCTGCCCTCTCATTGGCTGGTTATTCGGAGCTTCAAACGGCTATTTCCGCGGGTTGCGTGTTGTGGGTGGCTGGCTACTATGGCAACGGCGCTCTAGAAATTTCTCGTAAAGCGTGATTATTTTTTATCTAGCCTGTGCATTACACAAAATATGTTGTGTGCTTATCTATCACTGGGTTATGGCTGGTAAATTAAAGAGGACAGTCTAAAGCCATTCTCTTAATTAGATATAGGGTGTAAAGGAATTTAGAACATGATATTTCACTCCACACACTACAACCAAGCTTAATATGTGTGTTTGCCCTAATAGTGTATCACTTTCACTAGTCAGGAATTCTTATTTATTACTTCATTACCACACTGACTATTTGGAGGGTGCAGCAGTGACACGCCATGTCCCAGACTGTGTATAGATATACCATCTGGCAGTTCCACAAATAGGCCATGAGCGTGGACTCCACACTGCCTTGGATCTCTGTTAATGAAGACACACGACACAAACATAATCAGAGTGGTTATATTTAAGAAGACAGCAAGTTTCAAGAAGGCGAGAATCCGTTTTCTCCATCCTTACGTCAGCCCCAGATGCAGACGCGGGGATAAGGCCGTCCCTTTGGTGTGCTATGTAACTGCCATAAAATAACTGAGTAAATAATTTTACGGCATAAAGGCGCAAATAAATGTAAGCATTGAATTATAAAATGTGACATAAAATGATATATGTTCCGATATAGTCCTGCATTTTGTTTACTTACTTACCCCACATGAGCTTTACTATATACTACTTAACAATATTGATTTATTGATGATCCCCAAGCCCTGTCCAAGCTATTTCCCCAAACAGTTCATACTCGTGTATAAAATGATAATGTCCTATACCTTTCGTCCAGTTTGGATGCGATTATCCTCGAGTCTGCACTTTAATCCCATATTCATTATATAACATAATAAATGTGTTTTAGTAAACAAACATTCAGTGTCAAAAACATACAGTATATGGAACTGGAATGTGTATTTCTGTCTTTTAACATTTCTTTGAATGACGCCCCCCTCATTTGCTAATGAATTTGTGTCGTGGGGTCAAGAGTCATGCTCTTTACAGAAGTGGGTAAATCCAGTCAGAAGATTGCTACGGATACTAAAGCTAATCATCTGGACATTATACTATTGCAATCCCACTGATGGACAAAGCCACAGGCTCCAAACTTTCTATCACTTTCCATGCAGCATTTTAGGAAATATTCAGGTGTCACTTCCTACAATGGACTGTAAATGAAAGAGTTAGCCTTTGTGTATATAAATGTATTTATCATGCCATTGCTTTCTTTCTGTTTTTTTTTATTTTTATTATGGCAGCTTCAGTCCTGGCAGTCATCAGTCCATATACGGATGAAGGTGTCCCTCCAACCCTAGAATAAAAATCCAAAAAGTGTCGCATATTTTTGATGAAGAAGGAGGTGCCGTTTCAGCTCAACCCCACTTAACTGGTTTATCGCTATAATTCCCCAACAAAAGCACAAGACAGCTCCCCACTCAAAATAATCACATCAATCTTTATTTAATGAGCTCATTACAAAAGACAAAATAAATCAATTACTACATTTACATGGTATCAGTTGACCTTATCTGACTAAGATTTCTATTCATTAAAGAATAAATGAAGCCAAATAAAGAACATCACACAGTTCAATTAAAAATAATAAGCACACCAGGACCAAAAACTGTTCATTCACACAAGCCTGTATAAAAGATAAGAGAAAATAGAGGAGGGCTAATTAAGAAATGTTGTGATGTCCTAAAACAAGACAGACAGAATATGACTAAGACGCAATAAAAGCAAACAGGACTGAACGAGATGTAGACACGGACTGAAACTATCCAGGGGTCTTTTTCAGGTCACAGGACTTCCCATCAGCCTCTCCTGTCGCAGTGAGGCCAGTCTTTTTAGCCATAGCTCCTCTGCTTTCTCCTTGTCCATGAACAGCTGTGGGACAGCAAAGTGAAGACATTTAGAAATCAGTGGCCTAGCAGTTGAATTCTTTAGATAGACCTTTAAACCTGGGACCAGCCTGCCTTATTTTATGATAATAACGTAAATGCAGCCAGGGTTAGAAGGAAATCAAATCAAGTTTGCTTCAACATCTGTTCAAGCAATCCAAAGATATTAATTTTACTGTAATATATGGGAAAAAAAATAGTTGGAAGCCACTCCTTTACTTGTTTGAGACACTCTGAAATGAAATGTGCTTAAAAATCTATCTGGCTAAATAAAGACAGGCACAGAAATGTCTATGTTGGATCTAATATTGACTTGACCAACACATTCTGACTTTAAATGCTTCTTCTGAATTTACTAGGAGCAGCGTGAGCACCTCCGCTGTACTAACTCTTGGTGACAGCAACTGTATCTGTAGCGTTGCGGCTGCTGCTCACGGCTGCCTACCTTCATCTCAAATGTGACAGAAATAAATGAGTTATGTTTCCTTGTAAGTTCATGAGCGTGGCATAAAGTTGTCAGCGCTGCTCGCCGACACCCACGTGACCGCAGCGCGGATGCCAAAGATGAATTCTGTGATATCTTCAATGTTATTTGTGTTTCCCCGTCTACCCAGTTCCAAATGCGCACATTTTTTAAAGCCGATAACTCATCTCGTCCTGGTGATGGAAAAGGCCTACATATGTGACTTGTATTCGCCGCAGTACATCAGCGGCAGTAGTAATATTGATTGTAAGAGGGCCGTAAAACTGCTGCTGCAAGTGTCTGATGAATGACGGCATCTGTTTATTAGGAAGTAACATAATGACTATGAGGCCGAGGAGCAAGGCGCTGAGACATAGGGGAAAATTGGAAGATTATTTCTATATTCGCTGCATGTGTTTGCGTGAGGGTGGGAGATAATGTTGACATGCGAGCTATGTGTACGTACTGTACATCTATGTGATGATATGTGTCTATTATTATGCAGATTGTGGAGCGACCCCGGGCACGTCAATCCTTCATTCCTAACCTACGCTGCTTACAGCTGCACTGCATGTTATCTGTGTGTTAGATTCAACACCAGTGAGTTCTTGTCTGTCCGCCTTGCACCGGTGTCATGGTGCTAATGAGGCTGTGTGTGTGGGATGACAGTATCTGAGCCGGGCTAATGGGACTCATCTGTTCTAATTGGAAGTGGAGCTTGAGCTGAAGCTGGGGCCGGGGCCCGCCTGGGGCATATTGCTACCATACATCAGCCTGTCTGAGGGTGTGTATGTGTGTGCATTGAGCTCGGGGCTGTTGTGTGTGAGTGTGTGTTAGGGGGTTATCTGCATACATCAGGGGCATAACTTAGTTTCCCCAGTGGAGATAGATGACTGGGAAGCCCCAGGGAGCGTTATTGGAGTTTAAAGTTTTCCTTCTCGTTTTTCATCATTGGTCTGCAGTCAGAGGAGGAGGTGATGTTCGGAGGCTATAAACTGTTATACTGCAGTCGCATGATGCACCGAGAGATGTAAATAGTGGTGGTGTTCGTAGCAGCAGAAGCAGCTTTTTTTAAGGAAAAAGTTCACAAAGTTTGTCCATCAGTCAATAAACCCATGCAACCACAGTTATAAAAACAAGATGGTAAATAAAACGACAAGAAGCAGGATCAAATTTAGCCGTGCCTGAGGATTGTAAAGTGCTCAGTGGCTCAGACGTTGTTAAAAAGTCTGCGTGTAGAGCTGCATGTCAGTTTGGGGTGATACCGAAGCCAAAAGGGAAAAGTGAAGATTGAAAGGTGTCTGGTGAGGACTTACATTGGGATGAGCAAGAGTGTCGCTGTCATTGTAGACTATAGATATGGGAAAAGTGATGTCCGGAGAACACGCCTCCTCAGACTCCAGCTTCACCTCAACTGGCTCAAGCTGTAGTCACAGAAATACACAGAAATACGGAAGAGTTCATTCAAAAACGGACAAAAATAGACACAGAAACATGATGAATGTACTAGCCAAATTAATTAACACAATGTCGATCAAGCTAATCAAAGCCAGGTTGACCTTTCTGTATTTTGCAGTTTTGAATCTGGTGTCTGTGACGACATTTCTGTGTTAGCTGATTGGTAGTGAAGCGTTCTAAGTCAAGTCAACCAGCAATGAGCTGAGCAACCGTAGCGACAGAGACAACGTAGCATCAAATTATGGCAAACAAGTGGTAGTTACCAATGTAACCAAGGTTCTATGAATTCACTGCCTCTGGAGACCTGGCAGAATGAAGGTTTTTTTTTTTTTCTCCAATAAAAAATAAACTGCGTTCAGAGGAAGGATTATGCTACAAACAAGAAAGTGATTGACTACGAGGACAAACGCTTATAATTGGGTTGGCTTTTCCTTGTTGGAGAGCTGGAACAGAATGGATCATAGAACAGGATTAACCTATGATTTGGACGTAGTGAGCGCAGAATAGAAACGGGACAAAATTATATACAAACTGGCAGTACGCATACAAAAAGCTGTTGATTCTGAGCATACTGCCGATACATGCAATTGCCCCACAAAGAGAATGGAGGGAAGAAGCTCCAGAATGAAACTGAACCAATAAATAAGAATCTGAATCTGTGTGTTCTCACATTACAAGTCCTGTTAATTTAAACAGGTCTTTCTTGGATTTCTGTACATTACCAGCAAATTCTATAAAACTACAAGTTCGTAGACTGGAATATGTTAATGGAGGTACAGAATTGGGACTCACCAAAACGACAACTGTGAAATGAAGTATGACATTTGTCCAGCAGATGGCAGAGAAAGACTAGCCTATTGAGTAAACAGGTAGAAACTGTCTTTGCATGTACAGTAAGGAGGCAGTGAGATTTAATGTATGTTCTGTCCTGAAGTCAGTCACCTTATATATTGTGTGAGCCTTTTTCAGAACTCATATTAGGTTGTTTTTTAAAATTCTTGTAATTAGAAAAGCTAAAAGAAATAGCTCTGTGACAGGTTAGCTTTGTGAGCTGAACAGCAGCATTATGCACGTTTGTCTCAGCTGCAAACAAAAGTTTTTATTTTTAAAGAACATAAAATAACAAAGCCTCTCTGCCCCCCTCATGTTGCCGTCTATAGAGTCAGAGCTGATGGAATAAAACTCGATATTAAGAATAAGTCCTTCCTCCATTCCTGAGGGCTTCACTTAAGGCCATAATAAGTCCCACATTTGAACGGACAGCCTTGTACTTGATAAAAAAAGACGTATCAAAATGAACACTTTGCCAAGTCCATTCATGTCTCAAACGCTCCAACACCAGCCCCAGAGCAAATGTTTACCCAGTTGGAAAAAAAAATCTATTTAAAATTCATTTGGCAGGATACTAAAAGTGAGAGCGAGATCTGAAACACACTGGCTAATAAGCACGGTGATGTGCCAGATATCTGATAGTGTAACTAGTCATTACATTTCTTGGGAACGATATGGTGAATATACATTTCTAATGAATGCAGCTTTGCTTGAAAGGAGAAAAAGAAGGGATTTGTTTTTGAAGAGCCACTGTAGCTGATATGAAAGCCTTCACCGGACTCTCCTCATTAACAGTTGATTAAAAATATAAATGGTCACTGCTCATAGCTAAATGGTTATAAACGCTAAACCCAAATAAACTTTATAGGCATTTAATCTGAAAAAAAAAAAAAAAACCCCAAAAACATTCTGTTATTTTGGCACAATTTACTTGAAAAGTGTTTATTTAATTATCTGTATCTGTTACAAGCATCAGCCATTGTTCTTTCAATTGCAGCCATTTATGTGATACAGCCTTTAAAAGAATACAAAGGCTTCTTAACTGAGGATGAATTGTGTGGGTCTTTTAAGCCGTATTTGACCAATGACGATGAGAACTGAACCCAAAATACTGAGCTGTTAAATAATTGTGTAAACTTGTATTTCATCAAAACACTTCTGTTCTTGAAAAAAAAAAGAAAGAAAGAAACTCATTAAAAATCTACAGATATGCTGCACATCCTCTCTTCAGAATTTAAATAAAGAATATTTCTCTCTTATGTGATTTTACAGGATATATTTGGCTTAATACATACAGGATATAACAGTGGGCGGGTGGAACGCTCTTTTTTTCCTTACGGGAGACCAAGGTGCAAACATCAAACCTACCAGATAACTGAATCTGGTGGAAAATGAGAGAGCTCAATATGTGAAAGATGCAGGAGACTTTGACTCAGAGAAGTCTGTGCCGTCTGTCTACGTTAGACCGCAACCACCCGGGTCCTGACCTCTTGTCAGACTCGCCAAGATATATCCCAAAAGTCCGTGCAGGTTAGCTGTCACATGTTGTCGCCTATCTTTTCAAAACAGCCATGAGCTCCCAAATAAATCTAATTCCTGCTCCTTCAGAGAGAGGAACATTTCAATAATGACTCCTGTGTTTTGTCTGCATCTGCACAACCAGAGGAAGGGGAGGAGGGAGGGGGGTGGGGTGGGGGGGGGGGGACACAGAGGACGGCTGCTGCCTGCTGCGGCTTTTGTGTGGGTGCTGCCGCTTTGGAGGCGGCGAACAGTGGAGCGCCTGATGAAACCGTCTCGGGTCGGAACAAACGGCGCTGAATGGGGATGTTTGATTTGGTCTGGGCTGTCTCTGGACAGACGGCACAGCATTGCAGAGAGGGGAAATTCAATAAGAGACGGAGTGAAAAGCCAGAGAGACTGAGGGGCCGGGAGAGAAAAGAGAGACAGAACGCACCTTTATATCATCCCTGGATGATTTGAAAGCCTGAGGAACAAAGGAATCACTCTCGATGGCCTCGATGTCCTTTATCCTTCGCACTTGCTCCTCCAGAGAAGTTCCCTCTGAAACACATGTCACACAGAAGGAAGCTATGAACAAAAGCACACACAGAAACACAAGCATGCACACAGACACGGGGAGTGTCAGCCGACCCATGTCATGTTCTGAAAGGCAGCAGATTTCATTTGGATCGGGCCATCTCTCTCCGTAATGCCCTCTGACACATACAATATGAAAGATCTGATATTCCCCTATTTTAATCTCGTCCTCAGTGGAAAAGGACTCTTGTTTAGCCAAGGGCAGAGAGTTCCTACAAAAGGCAAAGCAGGAAAAAAAAAATACTAACAAGATAATATCCAGACAGTGAATTACACTCAGATAATGCATTTTAAAATAATCAAAATATGAACACAAACTCACTGCAATGGAATTTCATTATGGAAGACTAAATGTGATTAGGTTTCATACAGTTTTCATGTATCAGGAGGCATTTGGCTCCGGCCCGTCCAATCAAACAAAAAGACGCAAAAGGTTTTCAAATGAATTACTCTCGGATATAAACACATCAGGATTCTGCATATCAGATAATAAATCATTTCAAGAATTCAAGAGCAGTCTTTTTGTAGCGTAGGAGGGCAAAAAATAGGTGTGCCAGAAAAGTTAGCGACAGGAAGAGAAAAAGAATAAAAAAAAAAAGTCTGAATGCTCCCATTATTCTCTGGCTGTCAATCTTTCTACTGATCAGTCAATATCCATCCCTCTCTCCCCCATCCATCCGTCCTCTCCTGCACTCTCCCATCTCTCTATCTGTCAATCCAGCAGACATCCATGTTCCTCTGCTGCACTGATGTAGGCTGTGTCATGAAAACAAGTACACAAAGGGGAACACACACTCGCCGCGCACATACACGGAGGATGGGACGCGAGTGCTCCCACGTGCTTCGCGAACTTACATACTCATATTCGTGGCTTGCATTCAGCCGTACATGCGGTATAGTTACTGCACACACACTGGGTGCGACTGGAGCTAATAGCAGGAATTAATTCAATCCATTAGCAGCTACAGAAAGGGTGTCACAACGGATCTTAATGGCTCCGGTGTTTAATGAATAAATGAATATTTGTTCCAGCTTTCACAGCAAAGCGTCACATGCTATCAAACACACACACACACACACACACACCCTATTATAGTTCATAATAGCACTCAGACAAACTCGGTTTTGATTTTAATGCAGTGCAGAATTGGACAACTGAGTGACAAGTGGAATTAAGCCTTCCTATATGACAGACTATCAGCTTGTCATCCAGCGCAGGAAGATGTGAGCACAGACGCACTGCACAGCGGCTCCAAAAATAGTCATTACCTTGACTGGGCTGCTAGATGAAGACTGAACACTGGTCCAATATCCTCCTGGAGACTGCGGCCTGTCCTTCACGCCACTATCGCCACTGCTGGGCTGCACCAGCGCACGTGACCACGCTTGAATGGAACCTAATGCCTGAGTCTGGCCGACAATTAATTTAGCACAATTAATTTGCTTTTTTTCCAATTACCCCTTCTCTGCTGTCCTTTTGAGAATGAATACCCTACATAAACAGTTGCCGCACTGACATGCATCCACACACACACACAGCCATATCTGCTAGCATCTCCCTGGCAGGCCCGTCTGTTGCCGGGCTGTCCGTGCACGCTGCAGGAATCCATTAAGACCTCAGACTTTTTGACAAACACATTATTGGTAGATAAAATGACTTCCATATGCTGTTTGTCAGATGTCAGCGGGAAAAGATATGTATTTCATGAGAAAATCAAAAATAATGGACTTTGAGTGCGGGCCTAGCAAGCTTAGAGGCAGACAAAAATCAATACTCTAGCTGGGCGAGCGCACTCTGCAGCTCGGAGAGGTCAAAGTTGATATTTAATATTGACACATTATCTGGCAAATTAATTTAACAGGTCGACTCAATTGTCACCGCATTAGGAACGCTTTCTCTGTCAGCGATGAGAGGAGGATAAAGTGAAAGCAGAGAGAGAGAGGGAAAACAGACAGACAGAGGACGAGACAGAAAGGAGAAGAAACTAAAGTAGGCAAATAAATGCTTTAAATATGGTTAGTATTAATTCTCTGTGGCATTTGTCTGTGGATGCAAATATATATAACAACCAGGAAATGGATTCAAACTCAAAGTCAGTAAGCTTTTTAGTGTACCATCGTGAATAATGGATAGTGACTAAGCAAAGCGTGCCAGCGCGTGTTTGTGTCCTTGCATGATTACATCGGCGCAAGACGGGAGTCAGAAAACTCACTTGCCATCTCATTACTGAAATTAGTCAGATAGACAGCGGCGCTGATGAGTGCCTCAGAATCAATACGCTATTGTTCTCCCTAAATAGCTGTTTGTCCACTTCATTGATTAAGACCAGAAGACGGGGAGAGAAAATCAAACCAGCCAATGGAAACAGATTCCAGCTCATCTCCTTCAGCCTTGAAGATGGGAAGCGTCGCGCAGCAGTTACACGTCCCCGCCAGAAGAGGGGGCTGTTCAACAACACATGTCTGCGCGTGAAAAGCTCAGGCCTCGGGCTATGGCAGTGTTGTCTTTGTACACTTGACTTTGGTCTACAGTTTGTCAGTCACGAGCAGCCGAGCTGAATATATTGCCGTTGCTGATTAATTCCAGTAATTGAGTGCACTAGCGTTCCAGCTAAATTACCGCAGCACTTGTTGTTGTTTTGTGGGAGGAAAAAATAAATAAAGGGAAAGCTAACTGCTTGGTTTATTAAGGCCTTGCAAATTGCGGCAAATCTTTTGACAGTGTTTTGGAATTATATGGCAAATGGGGAAGTTAAAGGCGTTTAATGAATGCATTAAAATGAATAGGCGCGAGCGTGAGCTGTGTGAAACGGGGACTTAAGATATTGAGACGGCAATCACAGAATATAACATTCTTCAAACTGTCAAAAAAGAGAGATCCAGGGCCTTATTTTAAATTATTCTGGCATATTTTTTAATAGATCCACTGACACTCTAGTACAAATCCAACCATAACTTGAACCTGACTTCTTAGAACACATGAAAATAAACATAAATTAAAGTTTTGCGTCCCCCATGCCTGGCCTCCACATGTGCACACACTCGCACTCGGCAACATCTCTTGCTTTCCCAGGTTTCAATAATGTGCCTCTCCCTCCCTCCCTTCCCTCCTCCGCACCCCCACCCTTCCTCTCTCCCTGCACCGTGCTAAAGATGTGTAATTCAATGCTCAATTTAGGCCTGTCTCAGTGGAGATTTTTTTTTTGCCTGCTAATTGATAGAAATTAAGCCATTAATCAAGCCACTAGCCATCATTCAACCCAGGGAAGATGAATACAAACTTTCATAATAACCACCTTCCCCATTTTAGCCCTCATTAGCATTAATTTTTAATGTAATTATGCTATTCTTTTACACTGAGCTCATAAATTACTGCTCTTTTGTTGCTGGCTGGCCTTGTAAAATCCAAAGTAATGCTTTGTAGTCTGATCTTTAAGGCAATTACTGGCTTCTTCACTCTTTTATCTCCCTGCATTTCCAATAACCTGCTCTCTAATGATTTATCTCCGCCGTACCCCCCCGCCTCGCCCCGATCCGCTTCCCTGCTCTTTCTCGCTGCACCAGCGGCCAACTGCCCTGCTGCCAGCCTCCGCCTCCAAGCCCCATCCGCCCACATTCTCCCCATCTCTTTACAGCGGCCCCAGATACGTTGGGAATGCACACAAACACATGCACGAAGGCTTGTCTCCACCAGCTTAACTGTATTAACACACTCACACGTGTGCGAGGGCATTCAGTGTGTGTGTGTGTGTGTGTGTGTGTGTGTGTGTGCAGAAACTTTGTTTGCTATCTCCTTTAGTTATTTTCCAGCTCGCCCTTCATTAGCAAGTATCCAGCTCCAGCAATGGCGACAACACCTGGGGAATGCCAAGGTAAGAGACTGGCGCTGCCTCTCATTCTCTCTCTCTTGGCTGGTCTCCTGTGGGTCTTACCTGTAGGGTAGCTGCTCTTGTTTATGTAACCCCTGAGCTGAGTAAACACACACGCACGCACACACAGGCACACACTCGCAGAGCTTGGCATCAAACAGCTGAGTTAAGCTTAGCAGGGCTGTGTGCTGGGGGCGATAGAGGGGCTCCGGTCTGGCCCTGTTCTCAGCAGCAGCATCCTGGCTGCATCAAAGTCTTTACTGTACGATTCTCCAGGCCCAAACAACAGGCTGCTACGGTGCACGACTGGGAATTGGACTAAGAAAAAAAATTAAACAATAGGTTTCTTATTAAAATCCCACAGATAAGATTTCATTATCAGCAGTAAATGACTGTCTGCAAGACATTTAGCTTCAAGGATTACTCTGTCATTGAAACGAATAAATTACGAAGCCTAATGTTGCTGCTAATGAGATGTTTTGTTGACATGGAGGTGAAGTTTAAACCGGCTCTGCACAGAATCAGAACCATAGAAAGCGAGACTACGAACTGATGTTATTAAAAAGGTGTGGGCCTTGGTCTGGTAATACTTTTAGACTGTATTGATCAGAGGGCCCACTGACAGGTTCTGATGTTAGCCCTGGAAATGTATCAAGTGGCTAATGAGCAGCTATTAGGCCCATCGATTTGCTGATTTCAATTGATAGCTAGCAGGCCAAAGCTGCACGTCAATATTTGCATAACTAATACCCTGCAGCTTTAGGCAGTGGAAAATGAGACCTCACTGAGTACAGGAGTCAGAAAGGAAAGAAAAATAAAGAGATACCTGTACATTCAGAGAGAGGATAACAACAGCAGACAGAAACTGACCAACAGCTTAGAGCTATGAGTAACCCATCAGATACTATGAAAAGTTAACCACTGTGTATTTACTCTCTTCTGTATGAATCTGCAACAGTCAGACATAACATTATGACCTACTGTATGGGTCTCCTGTGTCTGGAAACAGAATGTGGGGGCCTTTGGGTTCTGTGGGTTGAGGGGAGGGGCCTCTGTGGATCAGGCTTATTCCAGTGCATCCCACAGATACTTTATCAGTTTGGGATCTAGTGAATTTGGAGGCCAGGTCAACACCTTGTGCTGTTTTTCGTGTTTTTTGAGTGGTTCCTAAACCGTTTTTGTGTGTGTCTGTGTCAGGCTGCATCCTGCTAGGGATGGCTACTGCCATCAAGGAGTGTCATTCCTATGGGGTGGGGGTGCCTGGTCTGGTCTAGGTGGGTGGTACATGTCTAAGTAACATCCACATGAATGCCAGGTCCAAAAGTTTCCCAGCAGAACATTGTATTGTCACAAGATGATCAATGTTATTTTCTTCTCCTGTCAGTGGTTTTAATGTTGTGGCTGATCGGTGTATATGTCATCTATAAGGCAGTGAACGTCATGGTGATACTCCAACAAGAGGTGTGACGCTGGCGTCTGCATGACGCCTGTAGTGGTCAGGGTCAACAGGTCACACAAAATGGGGGGGCGGGGGGAATTCTGACAGGCTGAGCCAGATGTCCCGAGTCCGTCCCCAAGGAGTGTACATATATGTATGTATGTGTTTGTAAGTGGGTATGCGAGCATGGAGATGTCCAATGACAGAGCAGGTGGCTAAGCTAGTCTAATGTGCGTTCCCACGAGACCACACACGCGCACATATCACGCCCACCACCCCCTCATTTGGGAAAAAAAAAAGCCACATGTCTTTATAACGCATGTCTTCCAACAATACAGCATCCACCACAATATATATACGCAGGCCAAGTGATCCCCTGCGGTGCTCACCTTGTTATCAGTGTCAACTGGTCTCTGCGGAGTTCTCCGCTCTGTCAACTCCTGTCACAGCCATCAATGCTCCGTCACACATCACGAATACTGTCTTACTAACGCTCTCCCTCAAGGTATAGCTCTCTTATAAGTTAAAATATCATACACCATCATGTTCTTTGGATAAAAATGGCCTAAAATGTAGCCTTGAGCGCAATTTAACCTTAGCAGATAACATGTGATATGTTTATATGATCCTATGTGATATCTATTTGGCATCAGGAAATGAAGAGCAGCTGGTGACTGAGTGTCTCACGCACACACACTTTTTGTAGTGTCCCATGCTGATAGTGATCTCCCACTCTGCAGTCAATAAAGGTCTGAATGATGAATTAAAGACCCAAACAACCTGCTAATGACAGGATGACATGGCAGCCACGCGCCACGCTCGCCTATCTGCCTCCACATCTCCTCTCATCCCTCGCTGCTCACCACTTCTCCCCTCGCCGCTGTCATTCACGCCAGTTCTGCTCATCCATCCTCTCAACTTCCTCCCCTCAGCTGACCCCGTCTCTAGTGAATAATCCCGCGACTACAATTAAACGCATTTGTGTTAAGCCTTCCTTTGTCTGCGGGCCATAATGAAATCCCGGGGAGGAACAATAGATCGGTGCCAGTCTCTCCTTCTGTCCATATATCAGTTGATCTATTGCGCACAATTTCCAGAGCCACAGAGTGTATTTACAGGAAATGATGCAACAGATCTTGTTTGCTCATTTACATGTCTTGCATACCTCAGACACAACTCAGGAGACTTTAATGAGACGTTTTTAGGAAAATGATACAGGGGGATGTTGCTTTTTTGACTATCACGGGGGTAAATAATATAAGGGTCTACCTTTTGGGAATCTAGCACTAACTTATCCAAGTATCCATGAATATTTTCTGCAAATAAGTCAGCTATTTATCTGAAATCCTAGCTAAGGCTTGACTGCACAGTGCTCACTGCAAACACTTGGAGGCTAACCAAAACCAGGTGGGTGTGTTTCTCTTGCTGCATATGTGTGTGTGTGTGTGTGTAGGGGGGTGTATGAGTGTTAGGTGATGTCCCGAGTCTGGCCAGCGTCACAGAATCTCATTAAATAGTGAAGCTTTCACAGGCTGAGTGGTGAGATCTTCAAGATCACAGCCACTTTCTCCGTTGACAGTCTTTGAAACGGGGATGGGTGGCATTCCTGACATTTTGTAAGATGTTTAGTTTTGCTACATTTCACCAGATTAGCACCGAGTTAAAAAATAAATGTTGGTTTTGTGAGCCTGCTGCAAGATTAAGAATCCCCAAATCTTAGGAAGGGATGGTAAACAAATTTTACACCCATGTCCAAAAAAAAGACTAATACAGAACTTTACAGTAACCTGGAGTACAGCAATTGCATATGTGTCTGTGAGGCTCAAGGACTCTTTATTAAGCGCAGTGCTGTTTTAGCGTGATTAGAAATATAGAGTCCCGCCCTGCCCTTTACCAGAAATAACAAGCATTTGACTGCATTAACTTGATTTTAAACTAGGCTGCCCGTATGTGTGTGTGTGTGCGCGGGAAAAAAAAGTGCAGAGGTCTCCATTTTTCGATCCCATGCCGGTCAGCAGCTCTTTTATGAACAACTCTATAATTAGAGAAAACACCAAGCAACTAATTACTTAATTGGAGCAAGGTCTTTAAAATGAAAATGATGTAATCAGAATCCTGGAAACATCAACTCACAAACGGGCGCACGTGCCTCGTGACCTACAGTCTACTTGACATGTAGCCATCAAGCAACCAACTCTCTCCTCTTAGTTGAGTTGTAATTGATTCTCCCTTTTAGTCTGCTGGCTCCTGACAGCGTGTGCTTGTGTGTGTGGTTGTGTGTGTGTGTGTGTGTGTGTGATACAGGGAAATGGACAGAGAGAGTGCTGTTTGTGTGGTCTGCTACAAACTATATTAGTAAAGGTCATGGCCGTGTGTGTGTATGTGTGTGTGAGTGTGTCTGAGTAGTAATTAATTAGGCAAATGTCCCCCACCTCCTCCTCTTCTTCTGACCTGAGTTGTAGACTAATAACCTTGGCCCTGTGCAATACATTACTCGGCTTTATTCCGCGTTATTGGAGGAAATTGTGAAAATGTACATCCAAAACTTCCTTACTTTAAATATTTGTGCAACTGATGTCCAGTCTGTACATTAACTGATATTAAAGACCATAGCTAAGAGCAAAAGGATTTTTGCTAAGAGGATTCTCCTGTTGAAAGACGAACATTGTAGATCAGGTTATATCTACGTTCACTGATCTAAATTGGTCAATGCATGTCACATCGCCATAACCCGGCCTTGTCTCCAAAGTTGCATGAAGCACAGTCTTGACCGCATACAAATATGAACTAAGAAATGCAAGTTAATGCGAACTGTAACGAGGCATTTTGTCTAATAAGTTTGATTTTGTGATGGATGTAGAAAGAAATGGTCAGTTGTATATCCAAATTCCATGTGAGCAGCTACGAAAAGGGTTAATCAACAACTTAAGAGTCTTGTTGAATGGATCAAGCGCAATTTGAACAGAACACCGCGTCTTGCGTGAATTTAAAATCATTCCTATACCACTAAATATAATCACATTTCTCTACTAGTATCTCGATCTTGCTGTTTCTGCTAACAATATGCTCACCATACACGTCAGGGATTCTCATGCAACTTCATTACAAAGCATTGCAGCAGCTGAAAAAAAACATTTGAATGCCTCCCAATACGCACACACACACACAGTCTTGAGTGACTTCTGATGTCTAATGACAAACCTTGCAGGGGCCACCACATGGCCAGAGCCACCCAGGATGCCAGCACTTTGACCTGCAACAGTCTGCGTGTGTGTCTAATCACAGCGGCCCTGACCACCCTGTTAGACTGCAGCGAGCACACTGCTGCGGTGTGTGTGATCATGTCCAGACGTACACGCAAGTGTGTCTGTGTATCCGGAAGCCACTTTCACATACTGAGAATGTTTTTAGTTAAGCGTGGCAAACTTATCCTTTATATTCCTATAATTCAGCCTGAGTGATCGTATTGATGACTAAGGTAGATCAAGTGTTTCATTTTTTAATCAAAGTTTTTTAATCAAAGTAAAAATTATATTCAGACTATTAGTTTTTTTAAATTTGATTTGAAGAAATATGTTTCACAAGTCACTTACAAACAAAGTTTCCCCCCCGACATTAATTTAATCAAGAAAGAGGGAAGTTCCAAGACGTTTGTGCGATACCGCACTAAATCTAAATGAAATGGACACGAAATCTGGCAAATATATCAAGCTGGTGACTCAACGTAAAGCTGCTGAATTTACACTGGTCTACTGGCAGCGGGTTAATTGATAAGCGTGACCCAAGAAACGATTACCAATCACGGAGGGTAAAAGGGCGCTGTCAATCATCCGTCTACTTGACCTGAATGAACAGGGGATGGAGGCTTGCATGGTCAATTTCTGTGTAATCTAGCCCATGGCTCGGCTGCTATCGAGTCAAACATGTCATTCCATAGATATCCTTATAGAAATTATTAAGCTATAGGCCCCATAGCTGCAGAAGTGACAACCATCAGCATCCCATTACCCCGGGACAACAAAGGGTCAAATGGGGTTAGCGGAATTCGGCATTCGCCGCCACTCTTTCGCGGGACCAGCAACGCTTAGGACAGGAGGTCACCTAATCACCTTGCCGAGCCATCTCTGAGGGAGAGAAGGGGAGGCGAGAGGTAGGGGGGGAAAAAAGTCAACTTTAAATTTGCAGTGATGAAAAATCAATAAAGCAGTAATTGCTTGGCTTATCACCATGCAATGAAACAAATTGGGAGGAGAAGGAAAGCAAGGAGAGGGCTGGCGTCCATGCTGCACGCTAGGGCTTTTTTGGCTGCAGTGTGTGGAGCTGAGCATAGAACGAGAACGAGGGAAAGAGAGAGAGGAGAGGAGAGGAGAGGAGAGGAGAGGAGAGGAGAGGAGAGGAGTTTGGGCTTCAGTGGGCCAAGGCAAGGAAAAAAGGTCTCCTCGTGATAATTAAATCTTCTCACACTGATTTTCTGCCAAATTTATTTCCCTGGGGACCATAACTCTGATTCAGTGCTTACAAGCCTTGCATAACTAATCATTTCAACGTGGGGGGAACCACAAACCTGAATGAATAGGGAGGAGACCGCTAGACTGAATCTGTGGCACTATTCATCTCCAAATCAATCATCATTTCAGGCAGGACAAAAATCAGAGATAAATATGGAATGTCCTTCTGTGAGAATGTGCTCGAATAAGACCTTTAAAGCGAAGGCGGAGGTGATTGTCTGCGCGCTCTCTTCGCCGCTTTCTGTGCGGCGCGGCGACACCGGCAGGAAGCGTCCTTTAATTCCTGGAACAAATAGAACCCACGAAGCCAATGAAGTGTCGGTTCAATATTCCTCTGACTGTTCCTGGCATGATTGTGTTGAACATAATAACACAACAAATAAGGCCATTTATCTGAAGTAACGACAGGAGATGAGGCTAACTCCGCTAATCAATACCGAATCGATACAAACCAGATTTTCTTACATCAAAATCACTGAGACAGATCTTCCTTCAGCGCAGAGTGCACAAGAGCAATACAGTGCCTCCCTCGAGTCCTAAGGTAGATCATATAGCTGGTGGAAAGAACACAGTTTAAAAAAAAAAGAAAGAAAAAGTATAACGGTCGACCCAGAGTGAGGATGCTGGGAACTATAATTATAGCGACTCTCTCCTTGGTGAATCCTCATGTTTTAGTTAATGTGATGAGATCATGGACACCAGATCACTCGTGTTTACCAGCGGATGAATTTCACCGCTTGTCCTTCAAGTGATGCTGCTCGGTGAGTTAGCGTGGCACGCCACACCACACCAAGGCTTCCCCCCCCCCCCTCCACTCCACCTCACCCCCCCATCACCCCCCCGGTAATTAAAACATTTAAAGCAGAGCCAGCCCCCCGTGCTCCCGGGGTGTGATATGGGGGTCACGCGCCTGTAGATTCTAATTTGCGCACCATTTGTATTCATGACAGGCACGTGCTAAATATTTAACAGCAGCCTGGCAGGAGTTTTGTATTGTTAGGCTTTCCAGGTCAAATAATTTGATTTCAAGGCAGATTACATTAAGCGTCAATGTCCAAGCCACCACTCTCACTTGCCTCTCATTTCCTGTCTTTTATTACAGCTGAGATAGGCAAGAACTGAAGGGATACGGCTTTGGATAACACGAGAGCTTGTTATCCATGGATTAGTTATTATTTTCAATTAGAAAAGGGATCACATCATTTATTACCGACACACACACACACACCCACACCCACACTCTGGTATTGCATGTTGCTTGAAAAGCTGAAATCTAAGCTGACTGACAAACTGTTTAGGAGAGCATGCAATCGTAGCTAACAAGAGAATATTATTTCTAACAAATGATGCTGCAGGCTCTTTCACCCTTAATGATATTTCTAGTTATATTGATTGTCCTTGACTGAGGTATACGTCAGTGCGTATTCTCACTCTCTCTCTTTTTCCTGTATGTTGGACAAGTAGTAAGGAAGGAAACCAAATCCAGACATTTTCTGTTTCAGCCGTGGCCCTGCGGTGATTGACAACAGAGCTAGTTAAACGGTGATGAGGCGTTAATGGATGCTGGGTCGAGGAGGGAGGGGGGAGGCAGGGGCTGGAGGGGGGCCTTGCGGTTGAATATTTAATGGTCATATAATTCCCGAACACAGACACACACACAGACAGGTACACACCCAACCCGTGACCTGTCCTACACACGGCGTAATTAGGGAAACAGTCCTTTCGTTTAACTGCCAAAAGAGCAAACGCTAGGTATATATTCCCCTAATGATATGGGTTAAAGAGCTATTATACGTCTCATTAAAATATATGATCTCCCAATCTGGTGGTGGTTTGAGGTAATGGGGACGGAGCAGGTTCGAGGCTAAAATACCATCCGCGGGCTACTGTGCCAATCCGTATCTACATAATTCTGTATGTCGGAGGACGGCTGCACAAATGAAAAGATGTTTCTGTCGAAGCCTCGCAAACGACACATGCGCGGCCCAGATTTCAGCGCTGAGAGTGTGTTTAAGGTCTTTTGAAGTGCGGTAGATTGTCAGTGTGTGGGAATGAGCTGAGGTTATCGAGCATTTGACACCAATTTTTCATGCCAGTTAGTTGATGAGCCACGCGTTTCCTTAACTCTAAAGACTCCAGAGAAAAGCAGGAAACAACATAAGATCTACGTGAAGCAAAATGAGGCTCAGATTGATGAGGAACGTGACTGCTCATACCACTCATCCCACCTCAACCAGTTGGACCGGACACCTGCAGAAACTGAACCTGTTATACTGCAGTGAATAGCAATTATTATTTTGACTTTTTCTAATTGACTAATAGAAGCTTTTTAAAGGTTTTTGATACCTTTGTCATACACCGATCAGGCATAACATTATGACCACTTTCCTAACATTGCGTAGGTCTCCATTGTGCCTCCAAAACAGTTGTGACTCATCAGAGAATGGACATGGGCCTTCTGAGGGTGTCCTGTGGTGCCTGGCAACAGAAAGTTGTTATAGTGGGGGCCTTTGGGTCGTATGGGTTGAGGGGAGGGGGGCCTCTGTGGATCATCCCTCAGATACTTGATCAGTTTGGGATCTAGTGAATTTGGAGGCCAGGTCAACACCTTCTGCTGTTTTTCACGTTTTTTGAGTCATTCCTAAACTGTTTTTGTGTCTGTGTCTGTGTCTGTGTCAGGCTGCATCCTGCTGGGGATGGCTGCTGCCATCAAGGAGTGTCATTGCTATGGGGTGGGGGTGTGTGGTCTGGTCCAGGTGGGTGCTACATGTCAGGAACAAAAGCTTCCCAGCAGAACACTGAATTGATGGTCAGTGTTATTTACTTCTCCCGTCAGTGGCTTTAATGTTGTGGCTGATCAGTGTATATATGATAACTGAATACTGATTTGGATAAGAAGAAACTAATCATTTAAATATGCAAATCACAATAAATACTAGAAAATATTGTAGGAATTCCCACTACACACTTTTTTAATTTTATTTATTTTTATGCTCGGTCCCATTAAATTATGCAACCACTCAATTATTCCTCCACTTGGTTGATTTAACTTGTGCGAAGATATCAAAAGTTGCTGTACTATATTGAATATTAACTGAAACTTACTTCTGTCCACTTGTACATACACTACAGTACTACTACACACTCTAGTTATAAGTTGCCTTCAGTAAAGTGTTAGATTTAGTCCATCTTATTATAGCTGGACTCGCCATGTTAGCTAAAAGCCCCCTGGGCAAGCAAACAGCATCTCTCAGCTTTAATAGCCTAAACAAGGCATGCAACTAACAAAGGAGTCCTCCACCCCTCTCATTCTCACACCCTTTCATATCATATGTTTCCTTTTTCAACCGCTGGCATCATCTGGCTGCCCTTAACCAGAGAGCCAAACACTCCTTTTAAGTGGAGACTACTTTGTTAACTGATGACCACAGGGCCAGTTATTGATCCTCTCCTTCCTCTCTCTCTCTCTTTCTCTTTCTCAGTAAACCCTGCTGATAAAACCCCCTATTTTCTCTCAGGGCTCCGCAGTACGCAGCCACAGTTCGCTACAATAATAGCTTGCATATTGTAGCATGAACATGAATCAGATCTCGGCAGTTTCGATTAGGGCTAAACTAACTCAAACACATCGCCGGTCTAGGACGTGGATCTATTTATGAACGAGGAGTGTAGGTGGTAGTGTTCTTCGCTTCTCCCCTCCGTTCTCTTTAAAAGGTTTTTCCTCATTTCAGTTGACTTACAGGTTCAAGTGTAAACTTTCTAGTTGCACTGACCTCTGAGAGGCCCTGCAGGGAATAAGGAGACCCCTGGTGATCTGCTGTTTAGCAGCAGCAGTGGCCCACCTCCTCCATTTTAGTTGCGCTGGGAGGAAGGGCAGAAGAGGATGAAGCTAGCATGTGCGTATGTGTGTTCATGTGCATTTGTGACACGGGCTTCTCGTGCTACCCAGGCAAGGGCGAGCCTCTGTCGTTGCCTCTGTGATCTCACTTCATGAGCCCCTGAGCAGAGGAAGGAATAAAACCACAGTCCTCGAAGGCAGTGCCTGCACAGCATGCTGTACTGCACTGCTGCACTACACAATCAAGCACAATACCTTTTTCCCACACAGTACGAACAGCTGGAGCGCAGGAAGTGGGAGCTTTGAGCAAAGGGGAGAAAGAGTCAACCGATTCCAAAAGGAGGCAACGAACTTTGCTTAAGAAGCCTATTTGACTTGGAGCCTTGATCTGTTGCCCCGAGCAAGGCACTTAGTCACCACTTTGGCAATACTTCCACACAGAGATGAGAGACGGAAGGATAAGGAAGATGCAGAGACGAGAGCTGGAGAGAGGTGCAAATAGCTGATGAGGACAAATGGGAGCAGGGAGAAAGAGTATGAGAAATAGAAAGTAGGAGAGGGGAGGAAGAGTCAGAACCCCAAGACCGAGAAAAAATGAATAATATTAAGGTGAAAAAGGCCAAAAGGGTGGAAAGAAAGAAAAAAAAAAAAAAGAAATACAGAAACAAAAACAAATCAGGGCGCAATAGAGAGAAGGAGGGAATCAATTCTTCCCAGATCTGGGGGGGCTAAAGCAAGTGTGCAGGGCTAATTAGTTTCTGATGGCTGGACTTTCATTTGGCTAAAAGGTCAGCTAACTTTAAAGGTCACGCTGCCCTGCATCCAAATACAAAACAATTACACAAAAGAGAGGCAGCAGAGAGTCCAGCGGTATTAAAACACCCACACTAGAACAAATGATGCCGCTGCACGTGTCTGTGTATGCATGTGCATTCTCATTTATACCACGGATACGTTGTCAGGACAGTCGCTGCAAATGGGATCAGTGTAGACATAACAGACGAGTAAAAACACTGACACTGCACAGCATAGCAGGATCATCTCGTATCATAAGACTGCGTTTGTGTTCTTGCATTTGAGTCTATTACAACTGCAGGCTCACATAATTGACACAGACGCTTTAAAACATGCACACTTAAGTTTCGCTCAGATAAACCTGATCCAGTTAATTTTGGGCGACCATGCAAAAAGCAGAATTAGTGCAACAGATGTCTCACAGCCCACAGTTTTGTTGAGTGTATTCTGTATTCCGGCGCCTCAAAGTTAATATGGTGGCGAACGAAATATCAAACACTTATATATTAACTTATTTAAATTATTTCATAGCTTCAACAACAGCTCTCAATAATGCAAATTGTGTTACTCTTGCTTATTGTTTTTTTTTTTTTTCCTTTGTGACTACATTGTCAGTTTAAAGGGTAAGACAACACATTTAAAACACAAAAACACACATAACTCACCATCTTCCAGCTTCTTCCGGGCCTCCTCCTCTCTCTTGGCTACTTTGGCCTTCAGCACCTCATCTGTCTTAGCTGTAAAGAAAAGGACAAGCAGACCAGATATGAAATATTTATCAATTAAAGGGACGATTGTGGATTTAAGGATTTAAAAAAATATATATTTTTATCGTAGGTGTTTGTAACAAATAAATCCTCTCACTCCTTTAACACAGATTATATGGATCCAGTTGCATTATCAAGACGCTAAAGCTGCTGTTACATACTGTAATGTACTGTTTAAAACAAACAGTCATCACAGGGAATGCAGGAAAACTATCAGAGGGCTCGTCACTAAAAGAAAATAAAACAAAACAAAACAAGAAAAATATGAAAGATGCCTCCTTCTACTCTCCCTGCCAGGCAGCACCCTCCTCTGCTTTTCCCTCATACCCCAGTAAAAAGTCAGCGTTTCTTCCTGAGAGGTGTTTATCGTCTCGCAATAATGAAAAGCTTAAGAGAAAGTGAGGCAGCGGGAGTAAACACTCGTCAGGGCATTTTAAGCATGTCTCATCATGAGCCGCGTCGTCTCGGCTCCCTCTTCCTCCACCTTTCCCCCCGAATAATCAAGATGTTAAGCCACATTAAAAAATATAATGCCGTGTATGGCAGGACTATCAATACTGCCTCTAAATTAATTACATTTCCGTTGCGGCGCATCATTTATTTTGCAGCGTTAGGGCCTCGGCGGAGCCATTCGCCTTTATTGCTATCTCACTTGGTTGATGAGTGAGCTATGTAAAATTGAGTCTCCAATATCATTACACTTAATGAGTTTAAACTTTGAGGGAGGAGGGAGGAAAAAAAGAAAAAAAAGAGGGAGAGAAACAGAAGAAGGGTGTGAGCTGACGAGAGGGAAGAGAGGAGGAAGGGAACGAGGGAGAGTGCTGCACTGTTTTGGGGAAGTTAATACAATATAAGAGTGGGTGTAAGTGTTTGTGAGCGCTTGCAGCGTGTTTGTGTTAGGGCACAGCTGTGGGTGTCCAAATGTGGTTTATTGCACCACTCGAGACGGCTGCATGCGCGCGTGTGTGTGTTTTGCGCGCAGGAGTTTGTATCGCGGGTAAATATGTTGACTAAAGAACACATATGTCTGCGTGCGTGTGTGTGTGTGCGTGTGTGTTTGGATGCAGGAGGCCACGGGTTGTGCTAGTCTCTCTGTGACAGCGCTGCCGTTTTTGTTCGGTAATTGGCGTAGACAAAGAACCCGTCACACCGCTGTTACGGCTGGTTAAGTCTGGAGGTTACGCATCTTTGCTAACAATGACTCTACATGGATGACTGAACCCTCCTCTACCTCCCGTAGCTATGGTGTGTGTGTGTGTGTGTGTGTGTGTGTGTGTGTGTGTGTTAGAGAGCCTGGATGCAAGCCTCACCAAATCAACAGCAGCCCATCTATTTCTCTTAGCAAACACAGTTATAATTTAGTAAGTTTGTGTCTGTTTGATTGTGCCAAAAACCCACACCGTGGTCTGCACTATCCGCTTGGCAACTCCAATCATTTTCCTGTTTGTATGCACAGATGTGAATTTGTGTGCGTACACCTGTGTGTGTGTTTTCGTGCGTGTGTGTGTGAATGAACTCCTCTGTGTTCTTCAGTTCACTCTTTGCTCGGGGCTACTGAGAGGCAGGTAGAAGACTGAGCGGTATTGGTGGTGTGATGGAGCAGAAGGGAGACGGGGAGAAAGAGGAGGGAAAAAAGGGAGAGGGAGATAGGCGGTTAGATGGGGGCCGTGCAGGATAAAGGAAGAGCTAAAACAGCAAGGGAAACAGACAAACAAGCCAGAATAAGAGAGGAAGCTTTGCCAGTGTGCACACAAACGCGTACACAAACAACAGGAGTGATTTGTCGCCTCCTTTTCTTTGCATGTTTATCCTCCACCTCTATCCCTTCATCCCTCCCCCAACAGGTTCTCTTATCCGCTCGCTCGCTTCTCTCCTTCTGTTTTGCCCTATCCCACCCCTCCCCGTTTTTAATGCTTTCTCTTCCTTCTCTTGCTCATCTCTCCAGTACACTGTGCCTGGGGGCGATAGCAGCAAATCAAACTGTTTATCCATCTCTCATCAGTGCACTGCCTCACGGGGCTCCTGCCCCCTCAAAACAATGAAAGTAGGCCTGAGCGCTGAGCCGGGGATATGATTTAATTACATCAATAAGAAGCTCTGCTTTAAAAAAAAAAAAAAAAAAAGATTAACTACGAAGAAATACATTAAAGCAACATACTTTGCCGCACTATCATGAAAAGCCGGTTTGCATTACGGTTGTAAAAAGCATCTAAAAAGGAATTAAAAACCGCATCAGTATAGGCATGTCTGTCTGCAGAGGCTGCTCACTGGAAGTATATTTCTTGGCAACTTAGTGGCTCCAGTTCATTGTCGGATAATTCTGTGATGGACTTTTATTAAAGCGGGTAATAAACGGCCGGGTGTTGTGGAGAGGAGAGGCCTTTCACTTCATTTAGACTTCGTTCGGTCTTGGCTGCAGGGGCGGAGGGAAAGAGGAGGGATGGCAGCGGGAAGGGGCGGAGAGCGTCAGTGAAATCGCATTGTGATTATGAGTGTAATTGCAGCTCAGGGGCCCAGGGGCCATGTAGCTCTGATGGCGCTGGAAGATGTTTTATGCGCAGCAACAGAGAGGAAGAAAGTGAGAAAGAGAGAAAGAGGGAGAGTGGGAGGTAGAGGCAGGCTGCCAGGATGGATCTCGTTTTTCCTTTTTTTTTAATTTTTTTTTCCAGAATCTCCTCTTCTATCTGTTCTCTCCTCCCTTCTTTCTCTTTCTTCTTTCTTCTCCTCCTCCACCAACATGTGCCTCCCCTCCTCATTTTCTCCTCTTCTATTCTCTTCTTTCCTCCTCTGTTCTCTCCTGTCCTCCTCCCTTGGCAGGATTAGCTGGGTCTCGTTAGAGGGGAAATGTAATAATGCTCCCACCAGGTGGAATCGGGCCCGCTCCATTATCAGCCGGGAGATGGATGGGCCGTGTAGGGCCGGCGGGGGCCAAGCGCGCACGCAATTTAGATTCAATAAACTGGCAAAGCAAGACCCCCAATCTGATTTATCTCTTACACGCCGCCAATGCTTGCTGCTACGATGCTGATTCCCTATTACCGCTCAGAGAAGGACTATTCATTGGATGTAAGGAACGGCAGTCAGAGAGGCTTGTCGGGCCCCCGGGACGGCGGCAAAACAGATACAGCAGAGGGTTAATACGTTTACACACAGATAAGCAATTAAATCTAAAGGCTGAGGTGAGTTATAGAGTTATTAAGGAGGGGATTGGGGGGGGTGGGAGGGTGGGGGTTGGCGGTTATTCAACGCAAGAGTGTGGTAGCTTGGCCCTTAGGCCGAGTACAGTAAGTGAGTATTAGAAGTGAGAAAGGCTATCATATTATAGAGTTCTTGAGGTGAGAGAACAACAAAAGAGCAGTCGTCTGCCCACGTTGTTCAATAAACTCAATACAGCACTTACAAACTAACACGGCGAAGACAGAGTTCAGCTCAGCAGTTACCCACTTAGCTCGCTGCATTCTCTGAGTGCGTCTGTACAAATGTAAGTGGGGAATGTGTTGGCGGAGCAGGCGTACTCATATCCATATACCTGGCTCCGAGTACGCAGAGCATCGCTTTTGACTGTGCGTGTGTTTGTGCGAGAGCCGCGGCGATGCAGCAGCAGCAGCAGCAGCAGCGTTGGTGGTGGGTGTCATTCCATCCGGCCGCCAATCAAAGTGAATCTGAATGTCAGCAGGAGAGGAGGCGTGATAAATCAGCCTCACACCCAACGACAAACAGAATATTAGAGGCAGCGCTGCGCCATTGGAAAAATGTCCCTTCCAATCAGCCGAGCACTTTACAGTGAAGCTCGGCAGCCGGGTCTCCAAACAACACTGAATGCCAGAGAGACAGGCAAGGCCATAAATAAATAAATAAATAAATAAATAAATAAGAGACAGACAGGTTGGAAGACGGATGGACGGACAAACATGTTGACACGCTGACGAATAACGGCCCTGACAGGCAAAAAAAGACGAGACAAAGAAACGTACGGAAACAACGGGGCCGGTGGACAGACAGACAGGTAGGCACGCACTGACATGTAACAGGCCTGACAGGAAGGAAGACAAGACAGACGGACAGTTGTAAGACGGACTGATAGATAGAGAACTGTATATTGACAACAATATCTCAGTGTATTCGAGTCCTTTCTGTAAAGGAATGAAATGTAACACTGCAAATTTGGTTTACCTCTACACTGATTTTGCAATTAGAAGGACACTGATGGCATGAGCATGTATTTTGGAGGTTTTTTCTAGTTTCTGTGGTATGAGAAAGGCTACCTTTCTTAAATTCTAGTGCTTGGCATACTTTTAGAAAAAAGAGGAATGCAGAAACATTGTCCAACTTTTTGTTAAGAGTCAGAAGAAACGATATTCAAGAAATACCGACACTAAACACCTAATGAGGGATACATGAAGGACACTTAGAGGGAGGGGGAAAGTTATCTTTTAGCACAGATAGAGCATCCGAGCGAGCGATGCGATGATACAGAGGAAAACTACAGCAGGTGCAGAGGTTAAATTGGATCACGGGAAGAAGCAATATCCAGAGAAACCACTGGGTGGCACAGCACACAGACAACACAAGCAGGTGGCAGGTTCAGCCAGGCCTCGCTTTACTGTGAATGTATGTATGCGTGTGTGTTTACATGCCGGTGCCTGTGGGTTTGTACAGGACTCTCCCCTGGAACCGGCTCACCTTGACCTTGTAGCTGTCAGCTGTGATTTGACACGGGGCATTCTGATCGGACGAGCGGCATCATTTAAATATCAGCAGAGAGAACCCAAACAAAAACAATCTTAAAAGGAGACGCCCACACAGAGGCAGCATTAATTAATTGCGCAACCAGTGTTAGTCCTAGTGTTTGTCTCCAGACAAAAGAAGTCATATAAAACTGCAATCAGTTCACAGAAGCTCTGTAAATGAATCAGTGTCTCAGCTACAGCCACGTGAAAACCAGGGAGGATGAGTTCTTTAAGGCAGATGACAGCAATCCTGAATGACTCCTATCACAGTCTACCCTCTGCCTCCGTCATCAAGCCGAATTAATGACACCCATGAAATATTAACAAACTAAACAATTAGAGAGAGGTATCTTACAAAAATCAATCAATTATTCATTTGCAACTGTCTAAAAAGCTTTCTTTCTTTTTTTTTTTTTTGTTTCTCTGCTATATTGTGATGCTGGGGGGAGAGAGGGAAGGAGACGGGGGTGGGTGGGTGGGGGGGGGGGGGGGTGCTTCAATTAGATTTTCTACTCCTGTGGTGTAATGGATGCTTCAGTGAAGACTGATTATCTAAATGAATGAGCCAGATGCACGTTGCTAGTACTGAACGTCGCCACAGTGTTGGCATACTGATCTCTACTCTATGCGATGCATGTAGTCAAGGGGGACATGTTTCTGTCATTCATCTCAATGGGAGTTTGGACTTTTTCCTACGTACAGACTATGTGTGAGACGCAGCCTCCCAAACTACGGAGCTTTGCCTATGCGACATTTGCTCTATTCATTTTTAAAACAGCCTCCCGACTCTAAACACCTGGGCTCCATGTTTGTATTTTTCTTCTCAGTGATCATGCTGAGATCGCATCTGTCAAACTCAAAGAGGAAAGAAATAAAACAAAAACTATGGACTCTGCATACTGAAAGCAAAAACTCATACGATTCAAATTTATACTGTATATCCAGCAGATCTAAATGCTCAAAGTCCGACATACGGTGGACTGAATGTTAATATCTTCCTTTCTGGAGTAAGTAATTTCTGCAGCTATAAAAACCCAAGGTGGACACTTTTGCGTCAGGCGTTTCCCTCCTAAGTCTCTTCACACTGCAACCTTTTGTCTATTTGAATGTAATCATGTAGAAAGACCTATTTAAAAGCAGAAAAGCAAAGAAAAATATCTGTTGTAGTAGATCTTTGTGGGTTTTTTTAACTGCTTGGCCACGGGTGTCATTTTGGAAATGATTTGGGAAGAATTTTTCACTATTTTCTGAGACTAAATGGACCAAATGACAACTTTGACAGACTAGTCAACCACCTGACTGAATGTCACATTGTGTCCTATGACACTTTTGGACTCTCAACAGCCTATTTAAAATTGGCTAAGAGACAGAATTTACAATCCCCACCACAATGCTATTGGCTCCAGAAAATACAACGTGGTCCGGGTCTTATTTCCTTCGGGTAAAACCTTGCTAAACAGGTCTGGGATCGAGCAAGTATATAACAAGCAGAGCAGTGGGGGTCTCTCTGAAGCGTGTGGGTGGCTCGGACCGGGCACCCCAACGTTCACGTCAGACCCAAGGGTGAAATACATCCCATGATTCTGCATCTACACCCGTGCACTTGAAGAGACGTCAGTTGTGGACCCCGGGCCAGAGAGCAGAGAGGAGAACTGCTGAAAGCCTGGGGAGGAGCAGAGGGCCTCCAGTGGTCAGAAAGATCAGAGGGGGGGGGGGGTTACTCTAAGGACCAGGCACTGCCATGGGCCGTGCACACATATGCACACATAAACAAACCTGGGGAACACACAGGGATGTTCACATAAGGCATAAAAGCACCTGACACACAAATGCATAGCACACAAGCCCTAGGGGGGAAAACAAAGCTGACAACAACACCTCTATGATGTAGTTACCAGGTCATTGGAAACATCAAATATAAATTGCAAATGCTCTTACCTATTAGGTGTTTGAGTCTATTTAAAATACACCATTAATCTGTTGGCTGTAACATAGCTAGCGTCAACTTATTTTATTGGTTTGGTGGGAGAATGGGTGCACCTTTTAGATAAATACAAAAGTTCTGTCACGAGAACTTCCCTAAAATCCGTGGGTAAGTGCATAACTGAGGTCTTGAGAGGGCAATCAGACTCAATCCATAATGCAGGGATCACACAGTGAAATATTAAGCATCCCGGGGCCTCTGAATGACATCTCACCCTCAACTTCAACCCTGACATATCTCCAAATGCCACTGTCTCCTCCTACTACTGTTTTTCATCTCAGCTCTTCTCTTCCTCTCGTCCTTTTCCTCACCTCTTCCCCTTTAAACACTCGCTTCCTTCTTTGCATCCGTTTCCATTTGTTAACCTTTGAACAGGTTTGCGCACTAGACACGGTCGTCGCACCGTCTTGAGATGCTAAACCGCTAGCGTGTTCCTGAAAACGATGCTACTGCCGCACAGGTTTTACACCGGCGGTTCAATGCTGCACTTTTTTAATTAAAAATGGGATTTAAGTAAGTTGGACTGGCTGCATCTAACTTACTGCGGTACCTGGGAGGTTTAAGGAAGTACACATGCATTAAATTGTTTGTCCAGAGATGAAACATGTAGGGCGAGATTGATAAGACACCCAGGAACTGTCAAAACAAAGTTTACGTATGCACCTCTCACATGGTTTTTTCTACAACCTAACACTGCCACCAGCTGTTGCTCCACTCTCAGTTTGGTTCTGGTTTCCCAGTGCTCATTGGAAAATGAGATAAGTACCAGTTCTTTTGTTTCTGACAGTCTAAGTGCACAGTTAATGATTTATGGCTCTCCACCAAGGCGTTCCAGCAGTCCTACTGTATTATGTCTTCTATACAGGAACTGGTTTATGGCTCACTGTAGGATCTGATCCAACAATATAAAAACAAGATGTGCATTATTAGATTCTTTCATTCTCTCTGTGACACAGTGGTAAAGTCCTAACAAAGGGAATGTTTGCAAACACAGCCCGTGTCTCAATTACCAGTACCAGAGTTTTTGTGGTCTCTCTGTGGTATTACCGTAGCCACCACCTCCTCCCTGAAGAGTGTTTTCTTGAGGAGGAGCGTGTCAACAGTGATAGTAACTCCGGACACAGAAAATCCAGCATTACTGTCATTACAAAATAGGTCTCTACAGAGATTATATGGATTTGTGGATTCACAATAAGAAAGAATCAAACTTTGCTCGCAATGTGCTCAAGTGTCGAGAGTTTTTGGAAACATTTACACAACAAATTAGGCGGATATTTAAAAATTTGAAACAGACCCTCCTTTACCACATAAATAGTGCCGCATTAGTAGTGTAAACTCATGTTTTCTGACTTATTTGCTGCTGCAGACCAGGGACGAAACGCTCCTAAAAGTGTCCTCGGCTGAGAAAATAACTTTCTGTTCTATTGAGATGTTTAAGGTCCTCGGTTCGAATCCCCGGGGCGGAGAGGGTTCGATTCTCAGGGCCTTTCTGTGTGGAGTTTGCATGTTCTCCCCGTGTTTGTCTCGTGGGTTTTCTCCGGGTACTCCGGTTTCCTCCCATCATCAAAAACATGGGGTGCTAGGCGCCGGGTCAGGTTGGCTCACAGTGGCGGCGCGCGTGGTCGCAGCGGCTCAGGACTAACCCTCCATCCAACCATGCAATTTCGTTGTACGTTGTATAATGACAACAAAAAGCACTTTACTTTACTTTATCTTATTAGAACTCATTACATCTTAATAGATAATATTACACATAATAATAATAATTGTAGAGTCCTTTGAATCAAAAGATTATTTTACAACTTACATAAGGACGCCAAAAATCTTCCAGAAAAGCTGGACAAACAACCAAGATAAATTCTTGCTGATTATAAATGTGTGTATTGCAATGTCGCTGCAGAAATATGCTTGCCTTGTGTGTGTGTGTGTTTGTATCTGTTCATTTAGTGTGAATGCACTTGAGCGTGCTGTTGAATGGCGTAGAATAGGCTCTGGTTCCCCTGCTGAAAGCCTGCTGGAAGCCATTGTAATGGCACACCACTGAGTGTGCGTCTCATGTGTGTGCAGTGCACAGAGGCGGCGGCGGTGGTGGAGGCAGCAGTTGCAAAAGGAGGATAAGATGGGGCTAAATCTATCAGGACCCCCGCACATGAAAGGTAAACTTGAGCCGCTAAGCGCCGCGCTGACACAAGGAGGTTCAAAAGGCCGGGCCACTTAGAAGAGAAAGGCAGGAGAGCCGAGCCCGGCGCAACTGACCACATTACAGGAGCAGACACACACTGCAGAATGGACACACAGACTTGGTGGTCTCGGCTCTTTGGCGTGGACTTCATATATGGTGAGCGTGTGTGTTCGCGTGCATGTAGAAGGACAACGTAACTGTTTGATTTGAAAGTCTGCAGAGACACTGAAATATAGTTGGATAAAGTGGTTTCTTTCTTAAAGAGAAAAATTAATAAGTGATTGTAATCTTAAATAACACATTCTGAAGGACAAGATGACTAATGCTGGCCTGATAACAAGATTCAGCAGCAGGCCATCAGAGACCAAAATGCAGATGAGAGCGAAGAAATAAATAACGCATTGCAAAATGAAGTTCAGGGACATACTTTACAATTAATACTAAAATGTTGGCTCGTGTATACGATGAAGGAAAACCAAAAGAGGGAATGTATAAGGTGGGGGGTTGGTGGTGGGGGGTTGGTGGGGGGGGCTGACATGGCCGCAGGAGGAGTAGGCACACAAGGGAGAGAAAGAACGAGGGAGACCGGACGAATGACAGCCCCCCTTGAAGGTAGTGCAGCGCGCTCGCTCCCTTCTCTCTTCCCTCTTTCTCATCTCTTAATGCTTATTTTCATCACTTTGCTTAAAATATTGATAATCAATTAGCACTACGTCTGTTTTGCTACAGAATCTGTGTCACGGTCTATCACTCTGTCAGAGCCAATTCGCCACTCATTCAAAGTTCATTTTTCCTTGGCGGCTCTGTGCCTTTGGAGGAGTCATTACGCGGGGAACATAGCCCGAGGTGCAATCACCTATTCTCTTTCATTACTGGGGAGATGGAGAAGGTGAGAGAGATTATTAGAACTTTGGAATGATCACAAAGCTTCACGCCGCCTGTCAGATCCCCCCTACGTGTAATTCATCTGGCCTCGCTGCCTCTCCCCCTCCTCCCCTACCCCATTCCCTTCCCCTCATCCCTCTATCCCTCCTCCCTCCGCCTCCCCCCCCCCAGCCTCAGCCAGGGGTTTGGCCACAGACATTATTCATGAACATCTGCAGCGCGCTGAATATTCCACAGCCTCCGCCGTGATGAAAAGGGAGCTGCCCCTTTGACTTGAAAATTAACATGCCGGCACAGAGATTATGGACGCGCCGCTTCGTTTCCAAGCCGAGCTGGGCCACGCTGAGACCGGCCCGAGCTGACGGTTCGGGGCTGGGCCGAGCAAGGCGGAACAAACGGAGCGGGGGAAGAATCCGCTCTGCTTTGTAATGATGAGTTGTCTGTTTCCGCCACTGAAACATGAAAATGATTATTTTTTTTGATTTAAAAGTGATAAAAGGGGCCGTGAGGTAGGTGCACGAATATGAAGTGTCACAGATAAAAACACACACAGTCAAATCAGGTGTTTCTAGCAGAGATGCCATCAGTGGCTGACTTACGAATCTCTGCAGCCACTTCAGACTGAGGACTTCAACTTCAGCATCTCAGGCAGAGTTTGATTAATTTAACAATAAATAATATTCAATATGTCTTTCTATGGCTTCAATACATTATTGTTATAAAAAATGTGCCTAAATAAAGAAAAATAGACCAAAGTAATGCGCTCTGTATCTAAATTCCACTAAACAGCCATTCCCGTAGATATTCCCCATCTTATTCTTCATGTTTGAGCAGAAAATAATCAAATCTTCACTTTTGAGAAGTTGGAAAGAGAAAAATACTATTGCTTGCCTCATTGTTATTCAATTCTACAAACAGCTGCCTATTAACATTCGACTAATTGACTGATGGCGTAATGGCTGCAGCTCTGTTTCAAAGAGCAGGTAAAGCTGGGTCAAACCTTTATAAAAAAAAAAAAATAAAAAAAAAAAAAAAACGCTCCCTCGTAAACATCTCATCGCACCCTCTCACCTCTGCGTATCTCTTTCTTTTCATTCTCTCCTGGGCGACTCTACATGAAAGCTCAGCCAGAGAACGGAGACTCTTCCTCTCTCACACCAGGAGCACCGCTGCTGGAGAGGTGCCAAGCATCTCCCCCTCCTCTCTCTTTCTCTCCCTCTGCCTCTCTCATGTTTATGTTTGCTGTCCCTCGCCCTCGCTGCGTCCTCACAGGCACTCAGAGGAGCAGGCTCCTTCTTTTGTGACTCCAAAGCTGGAGACCGGCCCTCTAGAGTAAACTCTGCTCTGCACATTTGTACACAATCTCTTGACATGATGTTAGAGACAAGAAGACAAGGAAATCCCCTCTTTGAGAGAAAGTGGAATTAACTTGCAATAATTCAGTGATAATCTTCACTATTAGTATCCAGTTTATGTCTGTAAGCAGGCAGCGGGAAAAAATATTGCTTTGTCAAACATACGCAGTGACAATGTTTTGTGCAATTATTTCCATAAATGTGTTGTTTTTTGGCTTATGAAAATCTCAGCAGTGTTTCCACTAGAGTAAATACAGCAAGAAATATAACAAAGACATAAAAAAAAGAAGGGGTATGGAGTAAGAATGGAAGCAGACAGACTGTAAAGAGGGAAAGAAGGGGAGAAAATACACACTAACGCTTCTGAAAAGGGGAGCAGTCGGAGGGTTCTGACAGGGGCTGGAGCGGGACTTTGCGCTGCCTCTTGTTGATTGTAAATGGCAGAGCAAGTTTACTCTGGCAGTTGAAGCAAAAATGGAGTCTGACAGCTTTGTCAGGGAGTTTGAGCGGCTCAGTGGCAGGGCAGGAATCGGGATGATTCCATCCCTTTCATCTCCAAATCGCCGGCGTACGCTCGTGAAACCTCCATGGTAATAAAAAAAAAAGAGAGAGAGAGAGAGAGAAAAGCAGCCTGGCATAGTTTAAGAACGACAAGCGTTTTCTTTTTTTTTTTTTTTTCTTTCTCAAAACACTTGTCAAAATAGAACAGAGAAATAAAAGAAAGGGGCAAAGAATGAGAGAAATGGCAGACCAAAGTGCGAGAGAGCCGGATCCAGAACAAACATGTCGGGAGATGTTAGCTCTCTCCACAAAAAACACCAATATTAATAATCCCAGCACTCATTCCTACCTTTTCTCTCTCCGCCTCTACTTCTCTTTGTAAATTATTCCACAAGATACCGCTGCATTACAGCCCACTCAAGATCTCGCCCTCTGTTTCCTAACTGCATCCTCTATATTACACTGACCGCCTTTGCAACCTTTGAGACTAGTTTCTTTTGTAACTGACCTAAAAATATGAATACTGTACGCCAACTTCAAGCACACCGCATTCCTGTTTATTTTCTCTTTTAGTTTCATAAACTGTCCTTTCCCCCAAACTCCTCTTATGGAAAGAAGAAACAGCTGAGAGACGTAAAGACCGGTCTATAGGAGGGATTGACAGAATAAAGCAAGTCTCGCTAGCACAGCTTTATCCCTCTGATCCCTTCTACCTCTATCTGCTTGCCTCGCTTTTTTTTTTCTTCCTCTTTTTCAATTTACAGGATTTGTTTCTGTGTGTCTGACAGTGAGGAGGATGAGGTATAAAATTAATCTTTATCCCGGTTTTGTTGCGTTTCCTCCTCCTTGACAATGCATGTCAGTAATTAGCCGGCCAGTTTGGTTCCAGGCTTTTCGATGGGTGCCTCCGTTTGCCAACTTTTGCCTTTTGTTTCTTGCCACACAATGCCGCCCACTCGCCCTCGGTGTCTCTCTCCCTCTCTCCCCTCTCTGCTCCCTGCCTCACACCCACACAGGGCGTTACACAATCTATCCAAATGTGCTTCGCTTTAAAACCCCATTACTTAGCCCCTGTTGTTTTGTTCAACACAATTAAAAGAACAGACCATTCATGAGAACTGAGACGGCCTCGCTCGGCCCCGTCTCCCCTTCACTCTCTCCTCTTCTGTGGTTCAGTGTTGGCCGAGGAGTTACTGTGAACAGGCCAGCTTAGTTCCCCTAATTCCCTGGGTTTTGTTTGCATATAGGCTTAGTTTGGTTCCATTTGAAACTACTCAATGCCATGCCTCACCCCCTGGCTGTAACCAGACCAGTGAGCAACTTTAAAGATCGGGCCAGCCAAATGGAAACAAGGAAGTCCGCACACACACACACCACACACAGATCGCTGAAGAGCCACAATAAGGTTAAAGTGCACCGGCATCTAAGTACTGACACACTTCAAAAGGGTGAAAAACTCTGAGGCTCTTTCAGTAATGACAACCCAGTCAGACTTTGGCACAGAGGGTCTGGCGGTAATTTCAGACCGTGGCCTTCCACATAAGTGTGTTAGCCCCCGAAGCATGGGCTTAGTTCAAAGGAAAGCCAGGTAAATGAGAGAGTGGGCTGCTGGTCAGCCATGACCACAAGGTCACTGCCAGGCAGGTGTCAGAAGGGCAATGAAATGTCTAATCTGAGGTATTGTATGATTCAGAGGATCCCTCAAGTCAAAAATAAATCAAAGTTTTAAAAGGACTGTACGCAGAATTTGAAGGATCGTCCACTCAAAGATACATGAGGCCGACACTAAATACTTTTAGGCCTCTCGATGATTGCTGGTGGAGAGAAACAGGCTGGAATCAAAGATAATATGGTTTATGGGCTACCTGCCCAACCAGGTGAGCTACTGGGGCGATCAACTTGTTGAATTAGAATCTAGTGGATTGATCGATTAGTCAATCAAAAGATTTTTTTTTTGAGATATTAAACTTTAAGTCTTTAGAGGAGCACAATACAATCAATCTGCAGACCTCATAATGGCTTTGGGAAGGGTTTTTAGAAAACAGCGGTGGATAGATTTTACTATCTTTGCTGACATTTTGTGGATCAATACATTGAGTGACTAATTGAGATTGTGTAGATGGATCAATTAAAATATTCATCAGCATTGGCAAGCTCATTTCTATGTCAACGTATTAGTGGTTTAGCATCCTATAATGTTAAATATAAAATATAAAAATATGAATGACCTTCCCACTCACATCCATAAACTTGGAGGCAAATAAAGAGATTTTTTAAAACAGTGATACTAACATCCGTGACAGTAGCTTATTTTGCCGCATTAATCACTTATTCAGCACAAACAAAAGCAATCAATTGAATGCTTGCTCCTTACGTTTCTAGTTAAACACCTCAGTCAAATGAGGCTCGCCGACACACCCGAGCCTGGATTTGCCTAAACACAACAGAGGCACACAGACCTGCGTTTAGCCGGTGGCCTCTGCCTTTGTTTCAGAGCGAAGAGGTGGTCGACCCTGTCCACCAAATGACAGGTGTGATGCTCTGGGAGTTGTCTCAAGCTGGAGACAGCTCTATAATTCACTCTGGACGAGGCTTTTAAGAACAAACATGACTAATGACTTTAAAGTGCGCCAAGAAACTGATTACGCCTGTCTGACAGACAGCATGCTTTGTTTCTTTTGGCATATATTTGTAATTCTGAGAAGAATAAGTTAAATCATTAACATTTATAATCAGAAATTCGAGTCTTGGGTTCACTTGTCCACAAACCAGGTTAATTAACTCAACCTCTAACACCCAAATATATTAATGCAACTGTTATTAATTAATGCAACCAACATGAGATGTAGAGATGCTTTGTGCCATCGTCTTCCCACTGGCTGAGAGGTCCGTGTTTTGGCTATAAAATTAAGGTTTACTCATTTATACAGAGGAGCTAATAGCACTTCAACATAAACGACGACGCCAACAATACGTTGCATTAATCATTTGACCGTTTGCAATCAGGGCCAACCTGTTCAAGCTTAAACCACTTAATCATGTGAATTAATAAAACAACAGCAGTTTCTTAACAGGATAATACCAAATTTATTTATATATTAATGCGGTGAATTATGCATGAGAGCTGGAATTGTTTAGGGGGAGATCTTAATTGTGGCGCCTGTTAATTTTCATAGTTATCTAAACAGCTCCGACTGTAAAAGTTAATGGATATGTGTTTTTTAGTTCATTTAAGTGCCGCTGCTACACACACACACTTCCCGGTTTGTGTTCACATGTTCATGTTACCCTGTGTGTGTGAGCTGATATTGATCTTTCTTTAAAGCTCTCCGATAATAAATTCCAGCTCACCCCTTCCAAAAAAAAAAAAAAACACAGTCAGATCGGAGCACAAAACTGGCTTAAAACCACTAATTACATCAGCGCTGAAAGGAAATCATTGATCAGCGGCATTATGGGAAATTAAACTGCCCCCCCAAAACTGGATCAAAGTGAATGAAGTGGCTTAGTGGGGTTTCAGTGGCGCTCTACAGACGGGAAGCAGGATTATCACCCCTGGACGCACACACATCTCATTACAGTGATACAGTAGTATGATACTTATATGATGCACACACATGGCTATCTGTCAAGGCTGTGGTTGTTCGTCATACGAGCCATCGGTTAATGCTAAACCATCCAAACATTTCAAACTTCTCAGGCTATATCATAGCGATTATTACAACAAAATGCTCTACACAAAAACCACTGTTTCATCATGCAGTCCTGGCCTAGAGTGTAGCAGGCCTCATGTCCCAGACCTGTGGGGAGGTCCACTGGGAGAATGAATAAAAGAAAGGGGCCCCTGCTGGTTCATCTGGCCGTCTATTGGTGCCCCGAGACCAAAGTAATCTGTTTCACCCGTCCCACCAGCCTCACCACTGGCCCCTCAGGTCTCCCGGCCTGCTGCTAGGGGACCCCTTCATGTCTAATTAACAGTTCCCAAGCTGCAACGCACATACAAACATACAAAAGGAGAAATTCGGGGGCTTTTCAGGGAAATGATTACGTGTATGTGGCATGAAAAATTTCACATATTCACACAATTAGGACAATTAAGTAACTTGTAACTTAGCTTGATCTGGTTATTACAGTTGCTCTGATCTATTTAAGGGTGTTTGATTCATGTATAAGGCCTAATCCAACGACTACAGTGGAGGAAGAAAAGGTGTTACGTAATCCACACTAAATCCACAGTAAAGCTAACTTTTATGTACAACTAGCACTTTGCAAGTTTCCCCATACAAGTCCTGTTTGATGCTCGTGGTCACTGAGAAACTTAAATGGAGCAGTCTGGGGTTAAACTCTTTGCCTAAGCACACTTTGTTGGCTCTGATGAGTGAATTCGAGCAAACTGCTTTGTAAGATGTTCCGCCCAAATACAAACGTGGTCATTTCTGTCGATCCAGGGGCTAGATTAAGGAGAATGTTCTCTAATCTCTAAATTAGTGTACTGAATGCGCCATTCCACGTGATCTCACGCGCAAATGGATGTAGACAAAACAAAGTGACTGTGATGCAACAAGCTGCTGTAAAGTTACTGATCCACAGTCCAGCCCAGTAGGTACTGCAGCTGCAAGTTGGTTTGCCAGCCGCCAGTCGATCCAAAAGAAACAGAAGAAGAACTCGCTGCAACTTTGCACAAAGCAGAAGGCTAAACAAGTGTGGATGGAAAAATGGTTGGGACTAATCTGTCAAAACAGGGTGTCTGTTCTAACTTTCAGTTTCAAGGGCTGTTTATCAGTATGCGCTCTTGTCTGTACTTGTTTTCCTGTCACCACTTGCTGCCAAGAAGTCAAGAACTGCTCTGTGTTCAAAGCACACATCTGGCCAAGTAATATCCAAACGTCCAGATGGGTTCTTGCCCCGTCCAGTTTATCGAGGAGCCATCAGGACGTAAGCTGTGTCATTAAGTGCGCTGCTGTTCCACTTCTAAAATGACCACACTGCGTCCTCCTGTCGTCCAGTATCTGTCAACAGTAGTATGCTAACTAACCCAAATTTGCCCAAATTCAGTAGTTCCTGCAACCAGCTGTGACTGAAACCTCTAAAAACTCCCGACAATGACGGAGAGAAGCCTTTACTAAGACACAGCAAGCAGCCACTTAGTACAAAGTTAGCTACATCAACTCCACTTGTACTTACATTGTGCCCCAATCTACTTACGCTGGCAAATCCACGGCTTACATTACACAGAAATGAGCAGCGGATATTGGCAGAATGGGCTTACCCGGGCATTGTTTTAACTGGGCTTTTCTGAGGGAATTTTTCTGGCCTAGTGTTCAAGAAAGAAAATATTGAGGACAAAAATAAAGTAGTTGTTGGCCACCATCTCCAGGAGACGGAGTTCAGGGGGATTCAGAGGGTGTTAAGATGATTTGTAGGCCTTTTCTCCTATCAGATCATCTAAAATGTGAGTGATTACACCGGTAATCAGCTGCAAGCCCACACTGGCACAGTCTGTGTTTAAGAGATAAAGGGCGAGAGATAGAGTTAAGAATGGAGAGAGAGCCGGAGAATGAGAGACCTGTGAGCGAGACAACAAGGGAGAAGGAGGAGAGGAGGAAGAAGGTGGCAGATTATTTCTCAATATTATCACACGCCAGAATGGCCATTCTCCCTCTCCTTCAGCTTTTTCTTTCTCTCTCTCTCTCTCTCTTCCTCTTTCACTCTTGCTATTCAGAGATTCATTTGTGCTTGGCCAAACAAATAGCTGACACCGCCTCATCAAAGCTTCGGATTGGCAGCCCGGGCCAAGTGGGGCTGTTGACAAGCGAGGGCAGTGAAAGCAGAGGAGGAGAGGAAAGAGCAAGACGGAAAGAGAGTCAACAGAAATCCCTGCCGTAATTCCCCAAACTGTAATCCATTGGGTTTAATGGTGTAGATGCGTGTGTGTGTGTGGGGATTATACATTTATCATCAGTGCTCATCCCTGTGTGTGTGTATGTGTGTGTGTGTGTGAGAGGAGAAAAGCCAGCTTGTATAGAAGGCCCAACAATGCCGGCAGAGGGATTTAATCCCTCGCTCTCTATCATATAACCACATATCTTGGCCAATTCAGAATAACAACTAGCCTATTCACTGTGGCTGATCCCACCGATTAGCACTGATCTGGAGACAACCCCCCCCAACACACACACACACACACACACAAACACACACTGCGCTCACCTCTACCACTTGTCAAACGTCCCGTGCAATCTGTCAAAATTGAGAAACCACTGCGTGTCCATCGAAACTCTCACGACTCATCTGTTCCTCGCAGTTAGTGACCTGGCTCCAGCGGGAGTAATCAAGACTCCCATAAGCTCGTGTAAATCCGTAACCTCTATCAACCCAAGGTCAGAGGTCATACCTGAGTTTGTAAAGCCCTGGCAGGTTTTAACGCAGGATAAAGAGTTGAAGGTTTGCCACAGTTAGAAACAAGATTACGTGTTTAATTCACAGCCGCGGCGTAACTAATCTCAGATATATGGATCACACACACGTGTCCTTCCTTTCACACAAACACACGCACACATGTATAAGGTGAAGAGGAGCCAGGAACCTAGACGCAGAGAGTTTTGGTGCTGGTAGGACAAAGCAGAGCTGAGGGTATTTCTACACACAAGCATCAGGAGGACACTTACAATCCACCTTTGACTAACTGACCACAAAACATTAAAAAGTTACTGAGTGATCTGATTAGAGGTCATAGGTCACCAACTTTATTAAGATTCACTACTACAATGTGCAGTAGTATTTATCTGCGTTTTATTTTTTGCACGCTAAGCTAAAAATAGCTAAGAAATCATATCATCATAGAAGGAAAAAGGACTTTGATTCAACTGTACGGTCATCTAGGAGCACCACTGACCTGCGTTGCATCATACAGAGAAGTTATTTTGTCTTCATTAACTTCTTTAAAGTTAACACAATAAAAGAAACACATGTAAAAGGCTGCAATAGCAGAACTCAAACTTTCTTTCTCAACTCAAATCGAGTGGTTTAGGACGAAAGACCACGTGACACAAAGACAAATGTGTGTTTGACTGCAGTAGTCAGATGCAAAGCAAGTAAAAAGTTAGGACCTTCTATCAGAAATCAACAGCAGTAATTCAACATTCACAATAAAAAAAATAACCGCAGAAAATGTCTTCCCCATGATATTATAAACTCTTGTGGAGTGCTCCTGATTACCCTTTGCAATCACTGCCTCATTTCCAACATCTTGAATTTTATTTTACACCATCAACTTTAGCAGAGCCTGCACACTCAACATTAGCAGCCCCTTACATTATAGTATAGGCCCATTTACTCTAGTTGATACTAAGCTCATCTGTAAAAACGTTTCCATGTGATATGTAAGACGAGTTTAGACTGAACTGGAATAAACAAACAGCGGAAAAGCTAAGCCAGTCAGGTAATTTGACATTAAAAAATCGCTAATTCATCAAATAACTCCATAAAGGTTGTTCAGGCCGAAAAAAAGTTAACCGAAACCAAACAATGTGCATTTGATTCGAGTTAAACTCCCTTGCTTGCCATTTCAGAAAGGCAGGGCTTTATCCCAAAGCAGTTCAATATGAGCCTCTCTGGCCGTTGTGACCTCTCAGGTATGCGACTGTCACTAAAAACCCCCTAGGCCACTTGTGGAGTTTGAATCCTCCAGATAGCTTAAAACATGTCTATAAAGCTGCAGATCAAGATTGCTTTACTTTGAGCATGAACAGAGCTGATCGCATCAATCTCTGCACTGGAGGATTGGCTCGGGCTTTGTCTATTGGCTCTTAAACGACATGAATCAAACAGAGGGAGACAGATTAGCCTTTGGTAACAAGGGATAATGTTCAAGGCATCAGAAAAAACATACTTCCACCATCAGCAGATACAGGCCCAGACATCTTTCTTTTAAGCTAACACGCACTAATTCATGGCGCAAAGACGCTCACACAAACGTGCGTACGCTCAACATGTGTCCTGCAGATGTAGTAGCAATGAAAAAAGGCCCTGTTCTCAGTGTGTATATGAGAGAGAGAGAGAGAGAAGGAGGGAGAGAGAGCAAGGGAAACACAGACAAGAAATACCTGAAGAATGCAAATATATGAGGGGAAGAAAGAAGGGAAATTAAATGAACATTAATTCTCCCACAGCTATTCCCTCTTCTCGGGGAGAGGAGATGAAAGAGGAGCAATGTGCTTTCTGATATTTATTCCTCCTTAAACACGCGGCTGAAGTTCTGGTCTGGGAGACGAGGGGGGGGGCCTTAGTTGGGAGGATACAAGCACTCAGGGGCCCCATTTTAGTTAATTAGGCAGAAATATGCAAGAATGACCAAATGGAGGATTAATTAACTGTTTATTTATCTTCACTCCTCCACTGGAAGCAACAGATTTGGGCTGCAGACAAAGAGAGTAGTAAAAAAAAAAAAAACGGGTTTGGGTGCGGCGTCTTGGAAAAATGAAAAATGAAAGTTTGCGCATTAATGAGTGTGTGTGGCCTTCGGTAAATACTGTGCCTTTTCCAATGAATGTGGGGGTACGTCTCTGTCATCAGCCGCACAGAGGTGAGCTGTGCTAGTTGTTATGTCTGAGCGAGGACTGCATATGCAACGCTAAGACTACAAGACCAATGACTGCAGACTGGTAGCAGTAGGGGAAGATGATGATGATGATGGAAGGATTTGATGAAAAAAGGGGGGTGGACCGAGAAGAAAGAAAGAAAGAAAGAAACGGGTGCACGCCTGCAGACCCTCACAGAGGAAGAAAACTGAATGATACAGATGATTAGAAAGGGTGGACAGAAGCATGTAAAAGGAAAGAGAAGAGAGAAATAACGAGCGGAGTGTGTGTGTGACGGTTGAGACGGGGCAACTGCGCAATCTGTACAAAATTAGGACTCCCATTAGAAGTTTAAAACAACTCATGACTTCCATCTGTTCCTGAGGCCTGGAACGTGAGATTGGAGACGACAGGTGTCTAAATGTTTATCAGCCGTGCTGCGTTTATTCCTGTGTCTCTGCGTTGGGAGGAAAAATGACCCACACTAATCTAATTCAAACTAACATTCACTTTGAAAGGTTGCTGGTGTGGCAGGAACGAAACACATGCTGTTCAAAACCATTGGACTCAGTACAGAGTGTGCCTTGGCATGCAGAATTTAACTCTTCAGCCCCGGTAGGGTAAACACTGACGTAAGCACGCGCATGCACACATGCTCGTGCATCAATCTTAAAAAAAAAAAAAAAAAAAAAAGGAGGTCATAATATGTATCCAACAAGTGTGTTAATGTATGTGAACGCTCAGTGGATTTGAAATGAGCAATATGTTGACAACAAAGCCAGAAAAATAATCACGTGTTCAAGTCCGGGGCCTTCGATTAGGAACATTCAACTGTATTTCCAGAGCAGGAAAAAAAAGAAAGTAGACACAAGTGTGGATACTTAAGCCCCGAGTCTGGTCGGTATGTCTTTTTGTGACAATGACTACATTTACATAGCATTATGTATCCACAAATAATCTGAATAATGGTGTAGACACTTCAATAGAAACAGACTGGTCCAAGCAAAAGGAGTTCTTAGATTCAATGGTGTTGTGTAAACTGCTGGTAATCAGTTCCATAGGGAAATCTTAGAAGATATTACCATGTAGACGCTTGATCCGATCGTTTCTTTCAGGGTGGAATAAATACATATCTTGTGCACATATTTGTCACACGTGCGGTAAAAGTCGTGTGTCAAAATCAGTGCGGCCAGTGCTAATCTTCATCACGTTATGTTGTCTGGCAGACTCGATGCTCAGCAGCGGGCAGAAATGTCAAATCAGTTCTGTCCTGTTTAATGTGTTGGGGGATGGTGAACACACAGGGTTTATCAGGTCATTTTATTAAGCGTCCGTGTAAACAAGTTGGAATCTACAATCAGGTTGAATGAATATTGTCTATGTGAACGTAGCCGCTGTACTTTATTCACAAGTTAATCAATTCCAAATGTAGCATACTGGACTGATCCATTTTGTAATTTGAAAACTACTCCAGGTAAAGATTAGTCACGGAATATAAAACGAAAAAATAAATGAATAAAACAATTAAATGGTACACTGGTGAAAAGGTGTCAGATTTTAGCAGCATTTAGCTACAGAAGATTATCCAGCCCAGACAATACGCATCTGGACAGTTACATAAGTTTTGTCCTTCTGGCTCCATTACTTAGCACATTCAATTTGGAATATAGCAAGAAATAAAGTGCAGAGTTGTTACGATGCCCAAATTGCAAGGCTTCCAAAGAAATTTGGACGATTAGCGGCTAAATGTTTCTTGGACAGACGTGTGTTACTCCAACATTAATTCATGCAAAAAAAAGAAGAGCTTAGATTTAATTAAAATTTCTATTGGATTGAAATGCAGTTATCTGTCAGCATAAGGAGTAAAGAGACTCAAACACAAATCTTGTGAATGACTGGAAAATAAATTAAATAATGTAGAAAAAAAAATGTACTCCTGCTATTATGTTTCTCAGTAGTTTGGTCACTAAATCGATGTGTGTTATTATGTTTAAAAGAATCACTTTAATACTGATATTATATAAAAACTGAATTAAGCAAATCTAATACTAAAACTAATTCATAGCCTCTGTACTGCAAGAAATACTTCCCTGAGTCATTTACCATTAGAATGAGTGTTCAACATAAAATGAAAATAAACCTGAAAAATATGCTTATCATCTGAGATTATTTTATATCTGTGTATAATAAAAAAAAAGTTCTGTTTAGCTGTTGTTGTCAATATTTAAGCGGAAAAGCAAATGGTTCGAACAGATTTAGTGTTTAGTATCTGAAGCAGTCACTCGCCAGGACATTTAATAAGAGCGAAAAAGTAAACGTAGAGAACAACGAAAAGCCTGAGTCAGCCCTCATTAAACCGAGTCCTGAGTCAGGACTTTAACATCCATGGCCATGACAACCTCCTCATTCCTCAAGTCCATTACATGATCGCGAGTTATTTCATCTGTAATTTGCCGTAAGATATCAGCCCGTGCCATAAAACCTACGAGCCGTATTATAATCTTCATGAGGCTGCCGTTAACCCCCCCACCTTCTCCTAACCTGTAAATCAGCCCCGTTCCCTGATCCGTCTCCACGTCTAAACCCCCGTGGGGCTGGAAAGCTATCGTTCAATGTTGAGGTATTTTACGCAGATTTGTCGCCAATTTGTTGCTTTCCTGCGGAAAATGTAAACGTAATAACGGAGGTGGGGAGGGGGGTTCATTAAACATGTGTATGAAATACTTTTCAAGTGCAAGAGGAAGATTCATGGGGATGTTCACGCGGCGCATAATCATGCCTCCGTCTGCTCAGCCTGCAACGGCATAAAACATTTAATCTGGGATGAACACTTTCTGTTGCTCTCTCTCCCTCTCTCTTTGGACCCTCTCCTTCTAAACACCCTCCCCCTTTTTCCTCCCTCCCTCCCTCCCTCCCTCCCTCCCACCACCCTCTATCTTCCTTTCTCTCGAGATCTTTCTCTGTGACTGCCAGAAACCACAATCATAAAATTATTAAAATGCTGTTTGGCTGCCATTAATCAGTGGCGGTGATAAATCCTCGTGTGGGAAGTGACAGAGCATTAGTCACATACCTCTTGGCCTCAAAGACAGAGAGTAATGAGCCACGAGCCGGACCGGGTCAATCATAAACTCATCAAATGCGTCATTTAATTTCTTCATTTAGACAAACACAATTTGTTTATGGGAAAGATATCAGGTGTTGTGGAATGAGAAACGGCGCTGAAACGGCGGTACATTAATCAGGGCTTGATTACACGCGACTCTGCGGTTGTTTATCCTAATTTCATTCATTTCCATCAACAAAGCAAACACAGACGAACACAGCCATTAGTGATGGTTGGGGATGGCACAATTACAGCCTCGTATTAAATAAAGTGATGATGAATGGTCCAATACAAACTAAAACAAAGGGGTTTTTATTACTTCAATTCCGTCCCCGGCCTTGCCTTCCTGCATGTGTCTGTGGAAGCCTGGCTGGCGTGAAAGGAGAGAAGAAGCCGTTACAACTAGAGGAAGACATGCTGATGAAAGAAAACTTTGAGAGGAGCACTGACTCCTTTGAAATGACCGTCGGCCATATATGACATATGATGAAACGTACGTTACAGTCCCGTTTCTGATCGAAATCAGTGGGTGAGCTTGTTATGGAAGCAGCTGACAGTAACACAGAAACACACACATGTATAATCCATTTACCTACATATGCACAAACACTAGTATAGCAAACACTGGAGTGTGTGTGTGTGTGTGTGTGTGTGTGTACCCCCAAATGCACCCCCCACAGAAGCTGATAAAGACGAAAAACAGAAAAGTCAGATATTCTTCTTGATCATGCGAAGCAGCCCGTTGATGCGGTCAAGCTGCCGCTGCAAGGGGTATCTGTGTTTGTATCCATACCACTGACCGTTAGCCATACTGGTTAAATATAGGAGACATAACGTGTTTATTCGTGAGCATTAGATGTGCGGGAAGGCCCTTGTTTCCGGTCGTCGTCCTCCAGCTAAGCTAACTGGCTACCGACTGACAAAGAGCTGCATGTTTTGTTTAACCTCCGAGCTTTTAATTATTTCCCACGCTACTAACCGAAGATGTGTTCACCATACCCACAGCTATTAAATCAAGCTCGAAAGCGCTACAAGCAATCAATGCGTCACGGTCATTCTTAGCTTTCTCTGGATTTACATGTGTGACTCAATCATGTAGGGATTCAGCACAGCAGCTCAGCTCTGTATACGTTGACACTTAGTGTGTGGTCCTTGATATAAACATATTCATTAGCAGTCCAAATGCGATAAAATATTGAAATATTTTACTTGGATTTTAAGCTTCTGAGGTTTCGTTGTGCTCAACTGCGAGACAGCAAATCCAGAGGGATGACCGCACAAAGGCCAAGGCTGCTGCAGCCCGTCCATCTATAATACGCCCGCCTATCACTCATCCATCCGTTTCCTATATCTCTACATCTTGTAGTCAGGGACACGGGTTGAGATTATCCCATCATGCACTGGGGCAAAAGGCAGGGAAACATCACGGAGAAGCTGCTGGTCACACGTTCACCTCACCTATGTCGTGTCTGGTATGAAACCAGCCAACTAACTGACAAAACCTTACAAAATGTATGACATTTAAAACACAGATTATCTCCAAAACAACCAATTATGAAACCAACTGGCTACACTACTGCCAACTGTAGAGAGCAACCCATGCTACGTTTTTGGGGCTGATGCCTATACTGATTTTTAGCTGCAACTCTCTACAGGATAAGAAGTAACAGATCATGGATGAATGGAAATAAACTATGACTATCAATACTTCAGCCAATATATGCTGTGTGATGACAAACAGAAATTTTACAAACAAAACAAAAAAATTGAGCAGTGTCTTTTTCTGCACTATATTGTCTCAAAAAAAGTTTACGTATAAGCCGATATTGATATATCTGTGAATATAGAGTTCAACGGAGACGTGTATTCTGAATTTGCAATCAGTTTAGATCCTGTAGAGTCTGTTTCTGTTGAGTTTAGTGCATAAAATCCACTTGGGGGGTAAAGTACTTCTCAAAAAGGCCGCACATGTAAAAGGAGCACTGTCTCTCTCTGCATAAACTCACAGAGACCAACAGTCATGATTAACAGCCATGATCACAGTAATAGGCAAAATGAGATTACATTTCTGTAATAATTGTACATCGCTGGCCTTAACGTGAAGAATAGTGTGTCAAGAGAGCAGGAATTATTCCAAATGGTGAAGGCAGGAATGCGCGGGTCAACACTTCTGCTGCAATCCATTTATGTCTAATCCAGGGCCAACTGGACAGCTACATCCATTAAAGCCCCGTAGAAATATTTACAAACACACAAACCGAGGAGTGGTCCAGTCCTAAAGACCAGATGATATCACGGGAAAATATTCACATCTCTACCCAGACGTCCCAATGAAATCCTTTCCAGCAGCACCTTTCACATGGCGAGAATTCAATAACACAGTTGTTATACTCCATTTTTACTCTTCTCATCACAGCTCTGCATTCCTTGCATTCGGCTTCCCTCTCCACCCCCTTCCAAAAAAAGCCCTGAGCGCCTGCCAGCGGTCCAAGGTAATTAAATTACTTAGCAAAGTTTACTTAACAGTAAATGGTTAGCAAAATTTAAGGTGATTGCAAATTTGCTTTCATTCCACTTCAATGGCCGGCCTGTTTAAGGCTCGTCTGCAAATAATTAGCACATACATTTGCATCAAAATCGTTTAAACCATATGTTGCAAAATTATGGAAAGCAGCAAATTAAAAATATTCTTTTCTGTTATGGAAATGTCTACATGTTGAGAGGGAGAGAGGGAGGGAGAGAGAGAGCGAGGGTATCACCGTGTCTCTCCAAACACCAAAAACAAGGAGGAGGCAGGAGGGTGCGAAAATGATTCAGTTTGGATTTGAACATACTCATGACGCTCTTTTTCAAGAGCTCACCAGATGCTGTTTGAAATCTGCCCACAGAAGAAAAACAAAGCTTTCTCAATCTCTCACTCTCAGACTCTTTCTCACACACATACGCAGAATCAGAGAGTTTCCTCTAAGTGGCTCTGTCTAGTACACTATACACTGCTCCCTAAGGCAAGGCACGGAAAAGCTGTACATTCATTTGACAACCTCAACCTTCAATATTAGATGAGCATCGCTGAAATAAGGATGCCTAAAATGAAAAACATGAAATCTAGCAACTAAATAAAAACCGAATCACACTTTTATGCTTCTTTTGGCTGCTACTGGGTGATTGTTTTCTCGAGCTGTCAAATAATTGTGAATGAAAACTGTGTGGGGGGAAGAAAAAAAAAAAAAGCCAAAGGAGATTCCTCCAATGTTTTGTTTTGTCCAACCAACACAATAAAACCAGAAAATATTTAATATACAACAATACAAACTTGAGCAAAGCAGTAAACGAGAAGAAGCTGGAAATAGAGACATGTTTGACCTCAATGAATATTCTATTGTAGTTTATTTCCTTATTTTAATTATGGCTTCTATCTGCATTACTGATACATTTGTCTTGATTAAATGTTAAGCCACAGAATGTCAGAAAGTTTGAAACATGACCGTAACAATTACAGATCCTGAACATTTTGTCTGAACCACTGACTTTATATGATGTGAAGTCGCCCAAGGGGGTTTCGAAGCTCTGTGTGGTGGCTCCGGGCCGTCGCCATATTGCCTGACGCCACCTAACGCTAGGCTGATTCCATAAAGGGCAAAGAGGCGGCGGGCGAGTGGGCATCCACCTGTCACTCAAAGCGGCTACAGCCTTAATTATGTATGACTTTAAGCCTTGATAGTATTTAAACAGGCGAGTTATTTAAAAAAAAAAAAAAAACACATTTCTGGCTTCATTTTTCAGCCTCAGGGTTTGTTACTTGTCAGAAACACAAATACAGTTTGTTAAATACATAACGGTACAAGAAAAAGAGTGTGAATAGTGAATAATTTCCTAATAGATGTCTGAGTGGGACTCATAATTCAAGCTGATAAGGACTTATTCCAGCAAGGCAATGAAAATGAAATGCTATCAAATTCTCCTGAAGTGCAAAAAGTTTCTGCCTCAATGCAAATGGGATTTCTTTTTAATTTATTTTATTTTTTCTAACAACGGAGGCTATTTGTCATTTAGTGTTGTAGTGAAGGGGTTTCCTGTGTTGTAGCAGAGCTCTAATTTCAATGTTAAATTGGTTTATTCATCGCTGCAACATGTATTGCAGGTAAAAGCGCTGAACCTTCCCTTCATCAAAGAAAAAAAAATAAAAATCAGGGCGCAGCAGGACCTGTGTTTATTATAGCCATAAAACAAACCAAAAATCAATTGTACATAAACCTCTGATGCGTGCAGTCCTTATAGGTCACTCGGCCCTCCCTACCATTGACGGACACCTTTGAACCGAAAGACTTATATAATATAGAAGAACAGAATAAAATAAAAATCCACTTGTCGGCAGAGAGGACCACAGAGATCTGTTTCAAACAAATCCTTTCTTTAAGCTCGCATGCACCTTTAAGGCTTCTTTTGGGAAGAGGGGAGCTCGAGCCTCTTACCATGACGTACGGCTCTCTAACTGAGCTGGACAAACCCTTCCATCCATCCACCCCGCTCATCTGGAGGTCAGTCCGCCTGCCACCAAGTGTCAATCTGCATCAGGGGCTGTTTGTTAAAATCTTATTCAGGTATTTGAGTCCCGAGTAAGTAGAGGCCCCACAATCTTTCTCTCTCTTTCTCTCTGTCTTTTTTTTTTTCCTCTCCAAGACGTAATTACGAGTGTTGACTGGAACAGTGAGGTAATGGCACATAAATCCAACTGATCAATGGTTGCAGACACTAAATTACAGGACACCCCTGCGCCATTAACCTCCCAAAGGACGACAGGAGACTGCATTCCTGCACAGATGCAGAAGGGGATTTCTGCTGCAGTTGTGTAGTTGTTTCGCTGATTTGATTATGGTTTGAAGCCATGTCGTTACATCTCCAGCAACACGTTCACAAAACAACAGTCGCCACAACGATGCATCTCTCTTCCGATGAGTTGTAAAGATCAGGATGCTGGTTTTAAAAACGCATTCACGATACATTCGGCTAATCTTGTCAACGGGACAGGCAGGTTTTAATCATTAAACTATGTGAGTCATGATCAGCTGTTTCTGCTCCTTCTGATCTTTTCCTAAACGGTTAAATCGGAGAATGAAAATTCAGCTCGAGTGATGCTGCAAAACAGAAATGTACACTTAAAAACAAGCTAGTTATTTACAGCCCAGAGTAAAGTGGCATGCTGCTACTGCTGCTGCTGTCACAATAACATATTTAGTGACATAGATGTATGTAAGTAGTAGTTATTACTGGGTAATTCCCTTGTGTGCGTGTTTTTTTTTTTTTTTAAACAAAGAAAATCCCCCTTTGAAATGAAGGTCACCGCTGACTGGTGTTTGTGACAATCACCTTAGTCATGCCATACAAAAAGCGGTGCCCTAACAGGAGTGACAGCAATGTGATGAAGATGGATAACGTGTGATAACTGTAATTCACCACCTCACAAATCCTGTGCTGCATTCCAGCGACGACTGCTAAATCTCGGGAGATAAAAGTGGAGGAGAAAAGAAAGAAGGACTGAGAAAAATATTCACTCTGAGAAATAAAGACTTCGGCCACGCAAAGAGCCGGGTCTTGCCTAAGTCTCCCCCATCCCCGTCACCTCTTATCCTCGCAGAACAAAGGGCGGCAGCCTCCTAAATGTGGCGCATTAGCCCTTTAGTTCCAGAGGGGGTAAGGTGACACCCTCCATGTATGTGGTCTGTTCAGCACACATCTGTCAGGGCCTAAGGGGGTGGGGAGGGGAGGTGGGAGGGACAGCGGGAACTAGAAGCACAGGGAAGACGGAGGGAAGAAGCAAAAAGCTGGAGAGAAAGGGTGTGTGTGTGTGTGTGTGTGTGTGTGTGTGTGTGTGTGTGTGTGTGTGTGTGTGTGTGTGTGTGTGTGTGTCTCTTCAGGACCCCTGCTGCGGCAGTGAAGCTTAATACCCTGTATTTACTGTGGAAGAATTAGTCCTATTGCGTGATGCTGCTAAGCTTGGCTGATCACCCACCGCTTGCCTCTTTATGCTTGTCACTCAATAAAAAAAAAATATTGAACAGATGAAAACATACAACAACAATCAGGAACGATACAACTCTAATAGATATGCTCATAAAAAAATAAATGCACCGTCACAGACCAGTAAAGAAGGAAGAGCAACACCTGTAAACATTTAAACACAGAGTCAAACTGGTGCTAAGGCGGCGAAATGGTTTCGGACAGAGTACTTATCATTAAACTCTAATGTCATTTGTTTAGTTCTGCCTCATTTTTTAAAAAAACGTCTAAGAATAAAGCTTTTAAAGACACATTTAAAGACACTGATTCCAAATTTGACAATGAGTTTAACTTCTAGGGCCTCCCTTAAAATAAAGAAAAAACTTATTGTGTGTTTCATTCAGGAAAATATTATATTATTTAGTTACAAGTTATAAAAAAATAATAATAATAATATAAGCTTGAGTTTTTTGCTTTTTTGAAATAATAATATTTCATCTATTTTACAACTAAATTATTGATATAAGTCTGGGAGACGTATCACAACTTTAAATTATGTTGATTTAAATGGCATTAATAAGTATCAAATTATAATTACTTTGCAAATTGAAATTTCTTAATTTTGCTGAATATTAGTTGTGTTTTGTAAATTGTATGTCTTTTGAGACCAAAAGTTAAATGAGTTGTATTCATCCACTTTGACTAAAGACACACATTTAATCTAATATGCTCCTTGACTTGAAGACTGAGGCACTGAAATAACTTTTTTAGGTTCATTTGAAACATAAAATTATAGCTCACATTATGAACCAAACAACCTCTGATGTGCAGCTAAAATCCAAACTCTGAAGACTTTTCCCACTACCACCTCGAGCCAGGTGTCAAACCAGCAGAAGAAGTTAATTCAGACCAGTGGAGCCCATCCAAGTTCAAGCCTCTGATGAGATCTTAAGGACTGTTTGTTTTGCTACTGTCAAAGGTTCAAACAGGGAGAAGAAGGAGGTTTTGATGACCCTTGGCCCCTCAGGTCCTAAGTGGGTGTTCTGCAAACACTCCCTATTGACATGTGGATGAGGAGGAGAGGCCGCCGCTGCTGCCGCCGCCGCACAGCGCTTATGCTCATTTGAGTGGAAATGGACACTGCTATGAAAAGAGTAAAGAACCGAGCAAGTGGCTGAAAAGGAGAGAGTATAATACATGTGTAAGGTTGTCTGTGGTGGTTGCTGTGTGAAGTATGTATGAATGAAACTTTTGAAAACAGAAACTCAGACTGCTGCACTGTACTGGATGTGTGTATCCACTGTGTGTGTCAAGAGATGTTCAGATGAATCCAGGCACCGAGAACGAACTGCAAGAGTACTGAATAACAAAAAAAAATAAACTGTACTGGTATCAAACAATGAAAGGAGCCATGTGGAGAAAAACTCGACATGTGTTTGTGTGTCACATATTGTTGCGGTACTGGTTATTACATAAGATGTATATATTTAAACGTCCTCAATGGCAATCTGTGCAGGATGTTCCCCTGTAATCTGGCCAATAAAATCTACTATAACAATAATATTATAATAGTAATAATAATAATAAGTTGTTTTATAACTGCTCTCTTTTAACTGTGACTTTTTGAAAGACAAATATTTCAGAAAGAGTCATATCATTATTAATATTTCTACGTAAGTATGTCCCTTATGCTTACTATGATGGCAATAAGGGGCATTTTATTCTGATAAAATGTGTCTACATAATAATTATTACAGTTACAAATAATGAAATTGAGAAGAATGATCTTATTATTGATTAAATTAATAAGTGAGGTTGTCTTGGAAATAAGTGGTGTGTGTTTGTGTGTGTGTTTGATATGTAGGCCAAGCAGGAAGTGACCCATAAACATATCCATCCAGCTCTTTCATTGAGGGCCAGGGTTGCCCTCCTCATCCCACTCCACACACACACACACACACACACACACACACACACCCACACACACACACTCTCTCTCAAAGCCCCCAGTGAGCGCTAAGCAGGCCAGCGGGCCAGCCGAGGGGGCTCATTACAGGTCCACAGAGCCCCCCAACACAAAGGCCTGAGCCGCTTTAGCCATGGGATGATCTGCTCTCTACTGACTAGAGAGAGTCCATAGACGGACAAAGGGAGGGAGGGGAGGGGAGGGGATGGGAGAGAGAAAGCGGCGGAGGAGAGCAGAGGAGAGGAGAGGAGAGCTGCAGGCTTTAAGGATGTCAGGAGACCCCGAGAGAGAAAGCCTGGCGGGCGCTCAGAGAGGAGCGGAGGGAAGGAGGAGGAGGCCTTAAGCTCCACGGCTACGTCAGGACATTAACATTCACACAACCTCCCAACATCTGCTGCTTCCTCCTCGGCCTCCATCCCTATCTCCCTCTGCCCGCTAACAACCCTGGAACAAAGACAGTAAGGCAGACAGCGAGCGGACGGATACAGTAGACGGACCGGGACAAGAGAAACAGAAGTGGTGAGACAGATGAATTTAGACGATTTGGCAGCGAGAGACTTAGCAGCTGGAGGTTCAGAGGGCTTCAGGAAAAAAATAATTATCTTTAATATTTGTAATTACACAAACATGACTTAAATTAACCAGGGCACAAAAGCAAAGTAAATAAAATGATACTAAATCAGCCTAAGTACTCAATACTAACTGCTTTATCGAGTTAAAATCTGTTGTCCATTTGTATTTTACTGTCGGTCTTTATATGTGACATGATCACAGGCACCCGGAGGCCTGATGCAGGCCAGCCTATGGCGAAGACCGTCTCTGACTGAGCCATAAACCTGTTCTCCTGGAAGCCTCCAGGAAAGAAGAGAAAAACCAGAGACATGTCCAGCGCATTAAACCCTCTCCTCTAGTCCCGCGTCTGGCCCTGGGCCTGTGTCTCTGCGCCGTGGCCCAATGCACTCAGAGCCACATGCTCAGTTTTATGACGCTTCACCACCATTAGTACAACATTAGCCTTGAGGTACAACGGAGGGGATGTTTAAGAGCACACATCAGAGCGAGGGCAAACTTTCATTTGTCCAAACTTGTGTTGTAAAACAGAAGTTAAATTGTCTCTAATCCCCACGTGTAAACTATGCTGAGTCAATTTAAAGTACGATGAAGTAAGTAAAACATGGCTCACAGAGTTCAAATCGATGAAAGCACATCAGGGGATGGCAGTGTTGTTCTGTGGCCTACGCTAAGGCTGAACAAGTCTTAAGTGAGGTAAGTATGTGGCTGGCGGGTGCTTTATAGATGATGTATAGATGCTTGGTTCTTTCATATATTTCCTGTGGTGAAATTAGAGCCCCGTTCTGAAGTGCTCTGTGTGTGTGTGTGTGTGTGTGTGTGTGTGTGTGTGCGTGCGCGCATGACTGTAAACATGAAGACATCTTTCTCCACAGTCAATCTCTGCCTGTCACATCTGGCTCGCAACTCTACCCCTCGAATACACACTGGAATATATACACTGCGTGCATGGTGACATCTATGACTTATGTACTGGGAGGAGTGTTTGAAATTAAGCTGCAGTGAATATGGGCCCAGAAGCACTCAGCGCCGAGAGTGTGTGAGTGTACGCGTTTGTGTGTGTGTGCGTGTGTGTGCAGTGAGGGGTGGAGCGTGCGCGGAGGAAAACAAGCATTAAAACCCATTCAGGCCCACGGTGAAGTGTTCATACAAGAGACTATAGTTCAATTCCAACATTACAGAGGCGCAGCTATGAAACATGGCTAAAAATAAGGTTTGCATATTTTCTGTTTATTTCTCGGATATATAAAGTACATATCTGGAAACGTAGTCTTTTAAAAGAATGGCTTTATAACAGATCGGTGCAAGAATTATTGTTTTAACGCTCACGCATACTTTACATATGGAAAGCACAAGTGCTGGACTGTCCTGCTTCATGGACAGTTAGTAGTGACTTTAATAAATGGGCAATAATCAACATTATCAGCAAAAAAAGAGATTCTGTCCAATCACAATTAAACTATAAAATAAATTGCTATAACGCATAGCTATAGGTGATATCAGGGAGGTATATTTATGAATGACAGCAGACTTAGCCTAGACTTAGCAGATGTTTCTACAATGGTTGAAAATGACAGAAAAGACCCATGTCTGCCGGGAAAATAAGTGACTGTGTCCAGTGGGACAGAGTATAGAGACAGGCTCTATTAGCACTGCGCTATAAAATGATTTAATCGATTCGTTTGAATTAGTGGTTTAGGGTTAACGTTTCTGCCCGTTGAAGATCCACCGCCTTTGCTCCAGTAGTGGGCTCAAATAGAAGCATGCGGCCAGGTGGGAGAAATGTTGCGTTTTTCTACGAGATGATGCACAAGACTGAGGCAATAAGGTGGAAAGGCCGGGGTTTATCCACACGTGGAAAACTTTCAATCTCCGGTATGTGCTACAAAGCCACAAGTGTTTTGTCGAAGTTGCTTGGACACTTGAAAAGGCAAAAGCAAAAATGGTTTTAAATCTTTTTTGTTTTGTCATTTGGAGTTTTGTTTTGACAAAAAGAGGAAAAAAAAATGAAATCGTAGCTCGAGTTTGGTGAGAAAATTGCTTATCCCTAGGCTGCACTGCACAATATCTTCACCCGCTGCCTTCAAATTAGCATCTCTAAATGAGTGAGTGACCACAACTGCTAAGTTCAGTTCATGGCTACAGTGACGTGAACTGGGACAAGAAAGAGATAAAACAATGATTTTATTCACTTACCTGCAGCCTGCAGGACCAACTGCATTCGAACTTTAGCTTGCTCTGCGGGAGTCTGCGGAAGAGTGAAAAACAAGGAGAGGACAACAATAAGCTGATGTTTTGACTGGAGTTAAGTTTCTTGGACAGAGATCAATGGCGTTTGTGTGTTGGTTGGCGGCATGTTAGGGTCGACAAACACTTGTGGACACAAAGGCTGTCCCCCTCACTGCTTGAGATATCACAAAGCACAGTTTGTCACAGACAGCCGCAACTTCATCTATGCAATCTGGCTCTAACACAGCGTGGCCCTTAAGCTACGATATATTTTACCCAAGATAATCTTTAACTGCAGCCATTGGAGTGAAATGTTCCCTTAAACTGTCCTCATAGAGCACCGAGGGACAACTTCACCGAGCTGCTAGTTTCATCCTCTGTAAAATCCCCGCTAGTAAAAAAAAAAAAAAAAAACAACACGCAACATCTCCGACACACCAGGGAGAATCAATGAGGAAGAGATGAAGAGAAATTTAGAGACAAAGAACGAGAGAGAGAGAAGTGAGAGGGGAAGAGAGAAAACAAAAGCTGCTGTAACAAGTCTTCGGAGAGTTGGATGAGAGGGCACAGAGAGCACATTTTACAAAGATCACAGCCAAAGACTCAACATATTCCCCTTCCCATTGTGTGTGCGAGTGTGTGTGTGTGTGCATCAGAAACATTTAGCGGGCATGAAACAGGGGAGGGCCCTGTGCTCTGACAGCTGTATTGGGAGGCACAGCCCTTTTTTTCTTGACATGCCCTCAAAAGGGCCCTGCTGTAATTCCAATATCATTGCTATTAGATTTCACGGTCTTAATTGTCAAGGAAGAATGATGGCTGCGACAGGGCACCGAGCTATAAAAGGCGAGCGCGCCGCAGATTGCTCTCGGAGGTTTTTTGGCGGCGCGGCGGCAGGGCGGCCCTCGTTACCATGCAGCGGCGGAGGCTGTGTGTAGGATTAGAGAGAAATTAAATGCTAATGGGGATGGGATCTGAATCCGCTGCCTGGGAGCATCATTTAGACGACAGGGCCGGGGCGTCGCTGACAGGCAGCGCTTGCTTCCTCCCTCCGCCTCCTCCTCCTCCTCCTCCTCCTCCTCCTCCACAGACAACCCAGCTCTTCCTCCATCACCCGACGCACAGCAAAAAATCTGATTTATCAAACTGTAAACTTGTCACTTTGTAAAAATGTCACTTTTCGGTGGCAGTCGGGGGAAATATAATGACCCCCTTTAATGTAGTGATGTCAGGGTGCTGTATCCTAGATGGAACGCACATCAAGGCACAGACACAGACAGAGGCGCACTTTAAGCAGCATGGATGTGTGTGTGTGTGTGTGTGTGTGTGTGTGTGTGTGTGTGTGTGTGTGTGTGTGTGTGCGCACATCCCCTGTTAGCAGGTGACACACCGGATCACAATCACGAGGACTGGTACTGCTTGACAGCCAAAATTACCAATCGCGCCGAAGAAGAGGAAGAACCTCCGAGGCCTTCATCCACACGCAGATTTACACACACATGCTTTAAAAAGGAAAAGGAGGGAGCGCATGCCACAAAATAACAGTATTGGTCCAGATTCAAACCCAGATTAAAGGTCTTAGCGCGCCGAAACAGTTACGACGACGTCACTCAAAGCACGCTGCTTCACTATCCCGATCGCCTTAGTTACAGTTTATTACAACGCCCACTCTGTAATTACATTAGCATTTGTTTACATTAGCCTTGAGGCATGTTTAAGTCCAAGCTAAATGCTAAACACACACAAACACACTCTTGCCAATTCCTCAAGGAGTAATAAAATAATCACACTACTGCTTCCACTGAACACTGTCTGGCAGGGATGAAACTCTTCCAACATCAGCGATTAGACCGTGGCCAAAGGGATGCAACATGTTTGGGAATTTCAACAGAGAGCATAAAAGCTGTTTTGGACCTTGTGAGATCCTGAGTTTAATTTCCCTAAACATAAACGTAGTAAAGTGAGAGTGAAACGGTGTGTTTCCTGTCCTACAGTGGTAAATGACAGTTGACAGGACAACAGGCTAATTAACATCAAGTTACCATCACATGTAATGTAAAAGAAATCATCTCACAATTAGACAAACGATAAAGGACACACAAAGTACACACACACAAACGCTCTATTTTTTTGTTCTAATTCACACATAAACGCCCAGCTCCCTCTGTGTGTAATTCATTAGTAAACCATAAAAAAGGCGTTAATTGTGCTCCCCAGAGGCAGATCCATGGCCCCCTCACTGGGAGAGAGGCAACCCGCTGCATCTGAAGTGGCTTTGCCCCTCAATTAGAAACGTGCCTTTCTGACGTACACAAACAAACATGAGACACCAGGAGAAGTTGCGTGTGTGTGTGTGTGTGTGAGAAGGGTACTAGTGTGAGCAGTGCTTTCCTTACAGAGGATGGAGATGATAACACTGTGAGGAAAAGGGGGGAGAGACAGAAAGAGACAAAAGATAAGACAAGGAATAAAAAGTTGCTTTTGTTTTGTTCTGGATATGTCGACAAAAAGACGCAGAGGCACTGTTGATATTTGTTGTCTTGTCTTATACACCGATCAGCCACAACATTAAAACCACTGACAGGAGAAGTGAATAACATCGACCATCTTGTGACAATTCAGTTTTCTGCTGGGAAACTTTTAGACCTGGCATTCATTCGTGTGGATGTAACTTAGACATGTACCACCCACCTAGACCAAACCAGGAACCCCCACCCTACAGCAATGACACTCCTTGATGGCAGCAGCCATCCCCAGCAGGATGCAACCTGACACAGACACACACACAAAAACAGTTTAGGAACAACAAAAAAAAAAAAAAAAAGAAAAAAGAAAAACAGCACAAGGTGTTGCCCTGGCCTCCAAATTCACTAGATCCCAAACTGATCAAGTATCTGTATAATGATCCACAGAGGACTCTCCCCTCAACCCACAGGACCCAAAGGCCCCCACTAACAACACAGGACACCCTCAGAAGGCCCATGTCCATTCTCTGAAGAGTCACAACTGTTTTGGAAGGTGGTCATAATGTTATGCCTGATCGGTGTATATATATATTTTTTTATTTTAAACTCCTTTCTACATTTATTTTAATAAATTGAAGCCAAAAAAAAAGAACTATAAAAACATGATGAGGAACACAGAGGTATAGGGGACAAAAGACAGGATCAGATGCCGCTGTCAAAAGCAAAAGTTTTATGACGTAGACTTATAGAGACTTTCCTGTTCAACGGTGTCATGTTACAGAGCTTTTCATAATGTTAGTCACGTTGTGCTGGAGTTGGTCTGCTCTTCAAGAGGAATTGAAGGTTCTAAGTTAAAGAAACTGTGGACAAGAAGACCGACTGCAGACCCAGCAATAAACTGACCAATGGCTTTGATCACCGAGTCACAGGTTTCATAAGAACAGACAACTTTTCAACTTTCCCACACTAAAATTTCCAAGTGGTACATTTAGGTAGGTGTGGCAAAAAATAAAATGATCGCTTTCAAGAAGAGGTGCTGGCTTTCATTTAGTCTATAACAGAGACACGAAAGCAGGCAGGAATTTTTTTAGTCTATGTCGACAATAGTAAACTCAGAGGATATCAATTAATGCCTTTTACAAAATGAAATAGATAGTCATTGCAACTCTCTCCCTCCCTCCCTCTCAAGGTGTAAAGAAACACCCATTAAAAAAAAACATCCTCCTTTTCAAACGGCTGCCACAAAAGAATCTACTATTATTGGACTACTCTTGCCAGCAGTGACACCCACACCCTCTTGCCGCCCGCTTTAAATGTGACGGGAAGTCCAGTACGCTTGCACTAGGCCTCCAGCTTGTTCGCTTACCTCACTACAGTGACGACAGACACACCGGGGCACGCTTAGCTGAGCTAAGTGCCCGTTGCCTGTCCCATTAGTCAAAAATAAACACATCCCATTAGAAAAATAAATTACCCACACTGCGCTTGGTAAAAACAATGCTACCCTTAGTAATGAGGCACCGCGTGCAGGAAATTTAATCTATTTTTAGTCATGTCCTGGTCTAAGAGGCTGTGATTATTATTATTATTATTAGTGGGCATTTGGCCGACCAGACAAAACAAAGTGTGACAGAGCTTGCACACACAAGCAAAGGTCAGATAGGTCATCTCTGGTCAGACTCTGGTCAGATGACAGGACTACAATCTCAGTAAGTGATTTATTTCCTCCATCAGACCACAACAAAAGGAGCTAAACTGGAGCAAACGGAAGAAAATAAATCTTCATGTTGCTACAAAGGCTTTAAAAGTACAACAGTCATCCTGTCCTGACATAATCTGTCCTCCTCTTTGTTTTTATGTAATCACCCTGTCAATCAGTGATTGCCAGACCATGTCAGACTCCCGGCTGTGACGAGAAATGAACAAAAACTGTGAAAGTTAAGGAAGAGAGCAAGAGGAACAGGGCGAGGAGTGAAGCACTGCTGGTCTTCCTGATGATTAGTTGAGCTCTTGAGTCGGCAGACACAATAAGCCATCATCTTCCTGGCAGCTCGGAGGAGCAGCAGGCAGCTCAACTCATCTCAACAACTACACGACTTAACACAACATGAGGGGAATATGCCACAATGCAAAATAAATAAATAAATAAATAAAACAGACAGGGGAAAAGAAGTAAAATCTATTTTATGTCAAATTACAGTTCAAAATGAGAACATGTAGTTCCCTGAAAAACACTTTAAATTTTGGAATTTCTATCGGCTTCATGACAAAATGCATTTGTTCACTCCTGAGTGAATTTTTAGTAATTTTACACTTGATAGCAACACATTTTTACATACCTAGCCTCATAGGCTACTACTGATTATTATTTGCCAAGCTATTATATAACAATCAGCCACAACATTATGACCACCGACAGGAGAAGCGAATAACACTGACCATCTTGTGACAATACAATGTTCTGTTGGGAAACTTTTGGACCTGGTATTCACATGGATGTTACTTAGACATGTACCACCCACCTAGACCAGACCAGGCACCCCCACCCCATAGCAATGACACTCCTTGATGTCAGCAGCCATCCCCAGCAGGATGCAGCCTGACACAGGCACACACACAAAACTGGTTTAGATACAACTCGAAAAAAAAACATGAAAAACAGCTCAAGGTGTTGAGCTGGCCTACAAATTCTCTAGATCCCAAACTGATCAAGTATCTGTGGGATGCAGTGGAACAAGACTGGACCACAGAGGCCCCTCTCCTCAACCCATAGGACGCAAAGGCCCCCACTAACAGCGTTAGCGGGGGCACAAGGGAGACCTACGCAATATTAGGAAGGTGGTCACAATGTTATGCCTGATCTGTGTATGTGTGTACTCTCTTAGCGCAGGGATAGACCAAATGACAGTCTTTCAAAATGCTGTAGGTTTAAAGCTGAGCTGAAACTACGGGAAACCAGGTTGCATCATACACTTACAGAAATATTCTTCTCTCTAATCTCAAACCTGCACCACACCACAGTACTTAAAGTAAAATAATAAAAGCGCAACGCTCACCGCAGGATGTTATTTAGATTATCGTGTCAGATCAGAGAGCATTGAATCCTCCACCACCACATGCGACCTCGCGGGGAAGCGAATGTAAACAAAACAGAGACTGTAGCGCAACAACTTGCTGTAAACCCACTGAACCTCACTGTAGTCTGCTAGGTAGCAGTAATACACTTTACAGGTGGTTTGTCAACGGACAATCCAACCAAAAGAAGAAGCAGCAGCAACAGCAGCAGCAGAAGAACTTGCAGATGAGAAAATGGATGGGGGACTCAGTTAACTATTCTTCAGTCCAAACTGGAGGTGAGATTATAACTGTCAACAGCAGCACGCTAGTTAACGTTAGCCTAGAGTGCTACAATGTTTACAGTTGCACAGACAGCTGCTCTGTGTCCTTCTAGACTTGTCTCTCTCATTATTTATTAAGAAAATATTGCTTAAGTCATCCAGATTCATTCATTTTCTGTAACTGTTTGTCCTCTGGAGGGTTTCACTGGACAAGAGGCGGGGTACACCCTGGACAGGTCATCAGTCTTTCTCAGGGCTAACACAGAGAGACAGACAACCATTCACACTCACACCTACGGCCAATTCAGAATCACCAATTAACCTAACAAGCATATCTTTGGACCGTGGGAGGAAGTCGAACCCACACGGGCATAGGGAGAACATGCAAACTCCACACAGAAAGGCCCAGTCGGCCGATGGATTTGAACCCAGAGCCTTCTTGCTGTGAGGCATCAATACTAAACACCAAACCACTGTGCCGCCCCTGTCGTTCAGATTTTAAATCCTAAATATAAAACATGTCTGATATTAATCGTGACAGCCTGTGTGGGTATGAGAGCAGATAATCTGGGCCGAACATGGGTAGAGAGCGAGGTCGATTCTTGGCCCAAGGCTGCAGCAAGTGTGAAGCACAAAACAGTCTGATACCTTATCTTAGGTTTTATTCATGTCTATATCCTCGTTGTCAAGTAAACTTACAAAACAAACAGCTTCCCAAGACTCTCCGAATACCTCGAAACCAGAGAATAAAGCAGAAACATCCTGGCTTCGGACAGGCTCTGAGATTCTCTCCTTTGCATCTCATATCCTACTGAAAAAGTCAGGATTATAAATGAACACATTAGTGAAATGTGGGTTTGAGTAAACTCACCTTAACCTTCAAATATCTTCTAAGAAACCATCTCGAGGAGTAAAAAATGGGACATCAACGACATCATCTGTCCATCTGCCGTAACATTAATCTTAACTGCACCACTCTAACCATTATTTTCTGTCAATAAACCGTTTCAATATACACACAAATACACGGCGCCCACCTCAACGAACTCTCTTCATGCCGGAGCTGATACGCTCAATATTCATCTCATTATATTTTTAAAGTCTTCATCTGTTTCCATTTTCTTTCATTTGTTGAATTCCGCTCAGGCTTCCTCTGCATCTCCTCTTCTTCCTCTGCCCCTCTCTCCCGCCTCCCCCCCTAAACAAACAGATATATCCCATACCCAAAAGAGGACAGGGGAAAACAGAGCCCCTAGAAAATGCAATATTTCTGTTTTTAATATCGAAGTCTATAAGATCAGGGCAGAGATGGGTTCCATGGCAATATGTTTATTTATATATTTTATAAGGAGGAAAAAAGTCGGCCTATCAGTGTATGTATTTGGGGGGCCTGAGCCACTGCATCCGAGCTCATCTTATATGAAAAATAATGTTGTGTATGGCTATACTTTTATATATAATGGCAATATGGGATCAGGGCTCTTTTACAATGTGCCATACTTCAGGCTAGGGCTAACAGCATTTTATGACCCGCCAGCAGTTCATCTTCATGTCTCAGGCAGGCAGGAGCACTGCATAATAATGTCGTTTCCTGCCCCCAAATGCTATTTCACAGGACGGGGCTCATTTCTCAAACTTCACCACTTTTACAATTTCCTAAACTTTTATTCCCGTCATTATTACCAACAAGATTTCATTACGTATTTAGAATGTAAACAAGTCTGAGTAATGACACTCCCCCCCCACCAATCCACCCCACACCACCACCACCACCACCACCGTCTCCCTGGAATCATTCCCGCTGATGGCTCTGCCGCTATCTCAGGCGCGTGTATTCATACAGGCGCACATACACATGCATACAAATACACAATACTCCACATACGACCACACAAAAACCCGCCCCGGACAAGACACAGCTCAAAGGACAGTAATTTACTACCCCGTGCGTGTTTGTGGGGTGCGCATGCATGTATGTGCTCCTGATAAAGGGGGGGAGGCGGTGGGGGAGAAGGAGAGAGTTTTATACTCAACTCACATAAATCATGTAGAAGAAAAATGAGCAAATGTGCAGGCTAACTCATCTTCTTCCCATCCGGAGAAAATGAAATTCACTGGAATACCTATCAAAACTGCAATCATCCAGAGATAATATCTTCTTTGGTCTATCTGCACTTTCCGATTTAATTTCCTCCATGCCCTTGACATCCAGCGATACCATTAAGATGAAGCACATACAGTAAGGGAGTAGTTCTCACGTTTTGATATATGAGATCTCCGCGCTTAATGTAATATCATCATTTGAAAATTAATGCAATCTTTCTTTTGTTTGGGAGTGTTTTTTTTTTCTCCTTTTTTTTGTTTTTTTTTGGGGGGGGGAAGCGCTTGACGAGCGAGCCGCGGCGAGACAGGCAACGAGACGGTGAGACGGTGACAGGGACGCACGAAAAGGAAACACAGGAAAACAAGAGATACGGGAGGAAGGAGGGATAGACGGAGGGATATTTTGTATTTTGTGGAGAGCCCCCCCCCCTTCTTCCATGCTAGAATGACATGCAATTATGTCTGGGTCTGCCCCAAGTCAGAGGTCACTCAAATTACTCCATCATTTAGCCGTGGCGTTGAGATGAGAGAGAGAGAGAGAACGAGACCCCCTCCCCGCTCTTGCCTCCACATCCTCCCAACCCCCGCCGCCACATCAAATATCATGAAATCATTAGTGTAATAAGCATGGAAATCTGTTTGCAGATTATCAACACCCCCCCGTCCTTCCCCCCTCCTCCTCCTCCTCCCGTACCCTCCTTTATCTACCCAGAATCTCTCCATCTGAGCTGTTTTCACCTCTTTATCCTACACAATCACACTGGAGAGGAAGAGGGACAATCAGAGACAAAGAAAAGAGAGGAAGAGATCCAGGGAGCGACAAAGAGCAAATGTTTGATGAGGCAATTTAAGTTTGACATCACAGACAGAGACAGAATAAAGAGAAGTAAGTCTTATTTATCGATCTATTCTGGAAACTCAAACGCTTCCATTTCGCTCCGAGACTGCCCACTGTCATGCGTAGTGACGGTCGGGGTGTGTTGTCAAGTCTAAAGTCTGCAGCTGTTGGTCCCTGTCTGTCAGTAGGCCAAGCAGGCTATTTGCCTCATTAAACTCTTCAACTCGCCGAGGGACGCTCGGACGTCAGCCATCACTGAAGTGAGTCATGCGGACAACAGTCTGGTGACGCAAAACAAACTCGCCTCCTTCTGATGTAGAGTATCTTTGCATGAATAAATACTTAAAGCTGCAAAAATATATACATATTTTTTTTACATAAAAGTAGAAAGAGTGAAAAGGGGCTCCCAGAGAAGAAGAGGTTCTGAAAGCAAAGTCCTAACTCAGAAGACCCGATGTCCCTAAACACATCATGATGTTCTGGTTGTTTATTCATGTTTTTTGTGCGCTTTTTAAAAAAAAGTTAATGCAAAGCTATCTGCATATTTGTTGAGTAATCAGCTGTCAGAGAATATTCCTGAAACACGGATATTTTAAACAACACGGAGCAACACGAAGAGAGATTTACATGCTCTGAAAACGTGTGTTGTAGCTTAGGATTACTTTAATAAACAAGTTAATTTTTATCATCCAATGACATTCACAGGTTGGAAAGTTAAATTACTGAACTATCCTAGTAATGTTGATAACAAAGAGGGGTGTTTAAAGCTCTTTTTGGGCGATAATCGTTTGAATTATTGACAGATTTGCAAACTCTTTCTCATAGCATTGACCGTGGGACAACAGCAGATGTAACAGATATAGTCATTTAGCAGCTTCATGTGTGCCAACATTACTGGATTCAACTTAAATCGTAAATTTTCTATTGACAACTTTAAATGCTTTTAGGAAAGCTCCACTATGTCGCATTAATGCAGACGTCACATCGAGAGCACAAGATTAGTTTATTTATTTATTTTTTTAAACTCATGACCTCAGCTCAACCTGCAACCCTGGACTGACCTGTAAACCAGACTTTTTATTTAACCTTCCCTCCAAAGACCCGATGACGTATCTCCCTCCCGTCCTCCCGCTCCCCCTCTCTTCCCCCTGCCCTTCCTCGGGCAGTGTGTGCGGTAGAACGATGGGTACAGCTGCTGATTGAGCCAGTAATCCTGATGAGGCTGATTCCTCTTGTATTGATTGAGCTGCTGGCTTTCTTCTGCTTTGCAAAAAAAGCTGTGCATCTGGACTGATTAGCTGCTGTAGGCCACCTCTTTACCAACCGCTCCATGCGAATCGTCGAAATCCGACTTAGGCGCTTGTGTGTGTGTTGTGCGCATGCAAAAGCAGAAACTAACGCAGAGCACTGGGAGCAATTAACTCCAGTCTTTCTCTCCGCATTGCTACAGATCGCGTTGAGTCAATCTGCTGAAATACAAAAACAAAACAAACCAAACACGAACAATAAAACAAACCTCAGACCGCATAGATCTTAATTGCCCACCTAATTACTTCACCAGTCATTCACTCATGCAGTTAACTTAACAGAAGAAGGTAGCGTTAGTATTCATCATGAAAAATCAAGCAGCAGAATAATGTGACCAGAAGCTTGATTGCCACAAACTTTGGAGACGCAATTTTTGTTGTGAGTAAACAGACGTACGTTGAAGTAATACTGGAAAGTAATTCTTAGGAGAAATTTTAAATGTGACTCCTTGACAGAGAGCACTTTCAAGGTTGCTACACGCCTTTAGCGGCTGACACCGAGATAAGTGTCAATATGGTTGATGCAGTAATCTTAGGAGCAGTAGATCAAGATGGAGCCGTAAAAAAGAAAAAGAAAAAAACAGTTCAGAAATCTAGAGGGGATGTACGCGTGAGGTATCGAGAGAAACAACATTTCCAACAACCCTGCAACTCCTACCTCAGAGGGAGATGAGCTCCATTATTTACAGTTCTCTGTCCCGAATCGTAATCAGAGTCTTGCGCTCCCCAGGCGGCTGACTGCTGGGGTGCAATCTCCCCCATAAGCATAAACACACCCATAAATTCAAACACTCGGGATTCAGGTATTCAAATTCCCCGAGACGTACATATACCAAAGGGAAAAAAATAAACCCGCTGCTAAACATACCAATGTGTGTTTGTGTGTTTGTGTGTGTGTGTCTGCCTCTCTGTGTAAATGTTTAACTCCTGATCTGTCCTGATGAGAATAAAGACAAAGCAGAAACTAGGAATCAATAGAAAACAAGATGCTAACAGTGTCTTTAGGTACATTTAGGGCAAAAAAACACACACACAAATATGTAAAATGTACCATATCAGTCCCAGTGTGTATATGAGTGTGTTAAAGACATTTTAGTCTACGTTTATCTCCTCATTTTCTATATAAATTATGAGAATTAATATAAAAATGATGGTATACAAAGACCAAAGTCACCTTGAATAAGTGCGTAAGAAGTATAAAAACATGGGGGAAAAAACTCACAGCACTCACAGTCAAGCACTTGCAGATATATTTATCTGCTCCGTATACCGGCTCGGTTATATCTTATTTAAATTAGTTCACATTCCTATGCAGGCGTTTTTTTTATTTTTTTTTTAAAAGACACACTCATCCGAACGAGTGCTCTCACATTGTTTGCCAAGATATAACTGCCCATACGCATATTGATTAATGCTCTTAACGCATTTGATCCTCTCTTGAATAATTCACACCACCTTTTATGGAAGTACGACATCAATCACACCTGTAAACCCGCCCATGCCCATCTCCGAAAGTCGAAATAGACCGTTGCTATCTTGTTCGCTATATTTAACTGTATTGGTTTGAAGACGCCCGCACTAAAAAAGTAGCGGCCGTGGTTTTTGAAGCAAGACACAACGCATTAGATAAATATCACCCTTGTGTAAAAGGTGATCACAGTTTGGACAATCTACCGTCAACAACAGCACAATGGGACAGTTCTGAAACGGACGACATCTGACACCAACTTGGTGAAGTTAATGAGAACTGCTCGAATTTCGGGGTCACTCATTTGTGTGGCATATTCAGGGTCATTTGCGGAACGCGTGGTGGGGCGGGGGGTCATTTGCGTAGGGTGCTGGGAGCCGCGGTTTAGTATGCAGGGAGGCAGGGGAGGGAGGGCATGCGACATCCACAGAGAGCCGGGACCCTCACTGACCCCTGTCTATAATTCATCCCCTGGAATATGGGGCACATCAAACCTCGGTTCCTTCCCACCCAAAAAGAGGAGAGAAAACCTTTTCACTTTGTTGCACGGCACTCTGACCCCGTATTAAAGCGAGTAGCAAGAGAAACCCCGGAAACGCTGGTCATTAAATTTTCAGGGCTGTCCCGGGAGAGCGTTTCCAACCAGGTCCTCCATTCATGGATGGGAAAAGTCTGGAGAAAGGCCCCCGTGCTGACAGAAGAAGTCTGTTTGTTGGTTTAAAAATAAATAAAAAAATAAATCCTTTTCCTTTCATAGCAGCATGTGCAAACAGGTACGCACACAACCAAAACCTCAGAAATATCCACCGCTACCAGTTGTGTTTGGGCCGAATTGGGGATAAATGAAATGCTAATATAAAAGCGGGGCCGAGCCCTAGGGGAGACGCTATCCTCCCTCCACCCATGTTTTCTCTGTCTCTCGCTCCCTGCCTGTTAGCTGCAGGTATTCAGCTCCAATTGCGGAGGTTTCATTAAGAATGCAGATATCAAAGTGCGCGATGGCGTGTGTGTGTGTGTGTGTGTGTGTGTGTGTGTGTGTGTGTGTGTGTGTGTGTTGGTGCGGTGTCTGTACGTGTGTCAAATAAAACTTACCAGATGTTCTAATCTGGCTTTGATGTTCCCGGCGTCCCTGCAACACAAAAACACATTTCCCCCCACTGTAAATAAAGTGCCGACACAAAAAGTCATTTAATAAGCGATTTTTTGTAGGCGCACACACTAACGCATATCAAAAAACACACGGAATAAACTCTATTAAGTGTGCTTTTCTGATTTAGTTCCTCAACAATTACCTGTGGTTAAATCAGGCTTCAAATACACAATAATTATATTAATAATTCATATATTTTATGATTAGCTGATTTGTTATAACACCACAGCATGTCAACAAATAGCCATGAGAAGTGATTATAAGTTTCCAGACCCAAAGAACGTCTCAAAAAACTCCTTCTTTTGCGACTGACAGTCAAAATCCTTTCATAGACGACATAAAAAACTGAAAATATTCACATTTGAGAAGCTGAAGAAGTTATAAACTGATGGCCAAAATAATTACGCAGTTCCATTTTTGGTTGATTGATTAATTAACTCATCGTTTCAGAATTAGCAGCAGAGATGAAAAAGGCCGTGAAAGCATCAGCTCCATATATGATATCAAAAAGGTTTTATTTAATCAAAAGGGAAAAAAAACACATAATGAGCAATTATACTAATTGTTAACCCGTCAGACTGAAATGCTGTGTGCATTTTTATGGGTTTGCATCTACACCAGACAAAGGTTAACGAATACTGTCGCCACGCTGCTGGCAGTCATAATAATAATTTCCAACTACAAAGAAAGAAGTGGGAGCTTATTATCTGTGAATTAATAAAAAATGTGTGTACGATTATCAGGGTAGCAACGGCAGAGCGGCGAGGCGAGGAAGTGGTGGAGGAGGAGGAGGAGGAGGAGGAGGAGGAGGAGGAGGAGGAGCGGGGAGCGGTCTGTTTTAAAAAGAGCAAATTGGCAGTAAATAATAGATGCAATTTTGGCACATTTCAAATTTGCAGCAGTGGAAATCAAAAGATCAAGAGAACACAAACAGCCCCCGTCCCCGATCCCAGCATCCCTCGTCCAACTCTGGCCTCCATTACTGACAACTCCACCCAAGCTGGGGCGTTTTTACAGTGTGTGTGTGTGTATTTGTGTGTGTGTGCTGAGAGGGAGGAAGGCTTATCGACAGGCTTCAGTTGCTAATGCAGCCAGCAGCATCACAGTGTAAATCTACACCATCTCTAAAATTACATACAGTCTAATCCATCCCACCCATTCCTCCGTGCATCCATCCATCCATCCATCCATCCATCAGGCCAGGTCCTGTACCCGGTATGACCACAAACCTCTCGTAAGGAAATGACGGCAAGATTAACAGAAGTGAAAAATAATAAAACTACCAGAACAGAAGAGATAAAAGTCTTGAATAAAGGATGTTTGCTTGTTTATTCTGCTCTCTGTCAGTGAGCCACGTGCAGACAAGTCAACCACTTAAGGCAAACTTCATCTAGCCGTAATTACATTACATTCTGACAAACACCCCGCCACATTCATTATACATGACGGGCGCCCGGCAACCAGACAGCAAGACATTTGTTACCGTGGTGACAGTGTGTGTAATCCGCTAATGAAGCGCAATTAGTGAGAAACAATCTAACACAGGGGAGACGCGGCGCTCGATCCCTCCTTCTCCGCTCATTTGCTTTGCTTTTTTCTTTCCTCCCCGTCTCACTCCTCCTTATAACCGAATCTTTTTTTTTATCCCCCCCCTCGCCCAATCTTTTATTTTCTGTGATTCAACCTTTATTAAACTCTTCACTTGCATTTAATCTCCGGCTCTTTCATCTGTTTTTCCCGACTTCATTGAGGACGAGCTGTCCAGCGCTGTCCGCACCAGGGCCGAAGGGATCGCTCTATCCATTAGACACGCACAGCTGACACACACACACACACACACACCATTTTACATCCTCATCTCTCTTTTCAAAACATCATATAATCTGCTGAGGTCTTCGGGGACTCAGTTTTCCTTTTCTCCTTATCTCTCTCTTCCCTCTTTCCCTCCCTCCCTCCGTACTCGGTGCCTTCAACGCAGAGGCAGCATCGATTTCTGAATTACGCCACAATATTAAATAATTAATATACTTGCCATGATTGATGTTTTGCATTAGGCCAATATTAGGTTATCAATCAAAATCCACTTGGTTTAATGTAATAATATTGAAAATGTGTCAGTGCCTGTTCATCCAATTTGTAGTGGAGGCAGGCCAGATAGTAATGGTGGTGTAGCACAAGGCCTCAGAGACACTATGGCCCTGCTTACTACAACCACAGGAGCACATTATATCCCCGGCACACAGCGGGGAGAGAGAGGGAGGGGGGAGCGATGGAAGGGGAGATGAAGTGCAGACATGGAAGACGAGGACGAAGCAGACAGACAGACAGTGATTTATGGGACGCTGAGTCATGTGACACATTATAGTTGTTTATCAAGAAACTGAACTCGTGGCACATTAAAACTGAATCTAGAACTGTGTACGGTATAAATATTGATTCAGTTGTGAATTAATATGTTAAAATACTCATTAAAAACCAGAGTATGATTGTAAGAATGAGTGTTTCAATGATATTTAGAACTGTGTTAAGATGATTGGGCATTGTACACCTCATGTTGGTTCAATTCTTGGCTCTACCTCAAGAGTCCTATAGTTTTCCATGTCTTTTCTATCTTTAGATAGAAGAAACCTTCCTAACTGAAGCCCCGTTATAGTAAACTGATGATAACATGACAATGAGCCACCATATACATTTACAGAATTCATTCACTTTACTATTATTTCAGTACTCATGGGCTTTCATTGTGATATGTCCAAGTATCTTCCTTGTGAAGGACTAAAGCCAGATGTATGGTTCTGCATTGGATCTACACAGTAGCTCTGTAGCCTAAGCTGTAGCCTGGTGTGCGCAATGCTGTCCGCCAACAACTGTGATTGGTCGGAACGGTATTTCTTCGTCCGTGCCTCTCAGTGGTCGGTCAACGCAGGAAAATCAACCGTCCTCCAGCTGCCTACACACAGTAAACCCAGCTCTCTCGTCTGGGTAACGGCTGTTCAACATTTATCAGCTACAACTCCAACATGAGCCCCCTAGTTCCAAACGCCGCTGTTTGAAATACAACGGTGAAACTCTACACAGTTGACCAGCCGCCAAATAGCGCTTTAGCATCGTAGTTACAGAACAATGCCAACGGACAAGCGCACAAGCAATCGTTACAACGGTGTAGGCTACAGTGTTGGGAGCTGCAGTTGAAGGCGTATAAACCGACCTTGAAAAGGAAACAGGTGATGTTCTGAGTCATAAAATTTCAACTTATATTAGCCATTGCCTAGGTGCTCAACCAAAAGCTAGCTGGGTGAACACTCATCTCAAAGATGTAAGGTATGAATTGGCAAATTTATTCTATAGCACGCAATCGAAGAGAACCTTAATCCACAGCAGCCAAAAGACAGTCCCTTCGATTCGCAATGGTCCATCACAGAGGAAACCTTCTTTAGGACTTAATGGGAATTCAAAGCTATAAACGGGGGATCTGAGTGATAAGAGCCGGCAGAAAAAGAGAGTAGAGTGAAAAGTGCACTAAAGCACCAAACTAATCATGTAAACTTTTGACCTCTAAAAACGCTGGTCAGTCGTCAGTGCATTGGTGTTGCCGTTTTATAACTACTACTCTTCTTTTCCTCTCCAAACAGCTACAAGCCGGGAAGACAGAAAGCTTGAGAGAGAATGGCAAATGAGGGGAAGAGACAGGGGGAGAGTAATGTACTGTTGGTCCGGGAAATGGTAATTAGTTATCCGTGGTCAATTAAGTAAAACTGGACAAACAAGTGTGAGTGTTAAACTGAGCCCTGGCAAGGTCAATACGGACCAATTTAACATGGTCCCTGGATCCATCAGGCTGTCGGCGCTCTTATACTTTCTTACTCCAGCTCTCCCATTGCCTCTCTTCTCTTTTATGCACTCCATACTTTTCCTTCTCGCCGTCTCTTCCCTGCATTATTTCCACCTCTATCATTCACAATACCTGTTCCATTTCACCTTTTTATTTTTTGGTATTTTCTTGCACTCTAATGACGATCTTTAAGCTGTTGCCTCATCTTACCTCATCTCTTTCCCTGTCTTTACCTGTCATTTTGTTCTCTCACTCTCTCTCTGTCTCTCTCTCACCCCACTCTCCCCACCCCTCACCCTTCCAAGCCCCCTGCACTCCTGCTAGCAGACAATTAATTACAGAGCCAGCGCCAGATGAGTTGTCATTTGTGGTCAAGTTTCTAATAATTGCATTAGGTCTACAGGTTCTCCTAAGATGCCCTCCGCTTCTGTCCCTCACCCTCTCCCTTTTTTCTTTCTCTTCGTCCCTTTACTGGAACACCCCCCTCCTCCTCCTCCTCTCCCCCCGCCCCTTGACACAGCGGAGATGAATATCTTTAGTCAGTCAATGGAGGCGACAGAGGGACTTAAAATGCAGAGGCAGTCATTTGATTTCCAGCTAACAGAGCTGCCCATTAGCCCAGCACTCATCAGCCATGCATTACCTCTCAGACCTGCTGTCCTGAGTGTGGAAGCTTTAACTCTTTCCTTGTCCACTACTGGCCAAGTTTACCACGTGATATCAGGCCTTACTTCATCAGGCTCTCCTCCACTGGCAGTATTAGCACCTCCAGTTGTCCCCTACATATGGCCGCAACAAGTTAACGGCCATTTACTAGCATTGCCTGGAACACACCGGCTCATCAATCAAAATGATCTTTTTGTGACGTTTCACTTTCCATGCAATAATGTATCTGACGCCATAGCGACAATGACTGTGCAGGGCTTATGCAGGCCCTAACGCTATAGCTGACGTGCACGTAAACATTAACCCGACTAGCAAAAAAGACACGGCACCGACTAGCGTTTGAGTGGCGTTTTTACAGAGAGCGAGCCGAATTGACGAGCACACAAGTATAAATGGCTCGCACCGGCGTAGGCTACGTGCATAAGTTACGGCGTCAATGTCCGGCAGTGCTTTAAATGAGAATTAAGAGTTCATAATAGAAAACTAAAATAAAAATGAAACAACAGCATCTGTTTGTGCCTTTGCATTGTCTTTGAATGAGACTATTTCTCCAGATATGAGATTTGAGGTCAGTGGAAAAATCTAAATGAACCAGAAGTTGTTTCACATCCACAAAATGGAAACATACGGATATAACGCGGCAGAATTTGCCTCAGTGAATCTGATTAAAACATATAATTTCTTAATCAATCAAGTATTTGTTAGGTCTGTAACAATGTTGGGAAATAGTAATAAATCTAATTTCATACAATTTTCAACTGCTTGATTTCTCTGTTCAATATTTAAAAAACCGAAAGATGTTCAGCCATCATCGCATCAGAGATGGGAAAAGCAGCACACGGTTGCTAAGCCGGCACTGGGGAATGTTTGGATTTTTTTTGCTTGAAGGACCAGTTATGAAAATAGATATCAGTCGGTTTAATTCCAACATCCTGAAATCCCCACCGTCGTTTAAAATCTGTTGTGGAATTATCCAAAATTAATCTGTGTTGGAACAAATCTAACTTTTAAACCGGGGAAGATTTGAACATGTTGCTAGCACTACTAGTTTTTTTTTTTTTCTTAAATGCACTTTTCTGTGAAAAAAAAAATATATAACATCTGGGTTCCTGGAGCCTCTCAGCCCTCAACCTGATATCACTCAGAGATAGTGAGGAAAGGAGCAGAAAAGAGAAGCAGCAAAGGAAGACAGGACTGTAACGCTATAAAAGAGACATCATTCATAAGTGTGTTTGTGTGTGTGTTGGTGTGCGTGTGTGTGTGTGCCCCATTTGCCACAGTTGCATGCCTTGTCAAGCGTGTCATTGAGCATTCATACGTCGTTTGACTGCTGATAGAATGGCAGGCATATTTATTAAAGAGTCAATGTGAAGGGGACACCACCGCAGCAAGCAGATCCTCTCTCTCACTCACACACACACACACACACACAATGCACTAATGCACAGTCCACATCAGGGACATCTGCCTGTTTAACTAATAGACGGCAAAAGCTTGATATTGAGCAGTCGTGGAACGGGACAGAAACGCACACACACACATACACACACACACACACAGACACGAGCACAATAATACAGGGAGCGCAGCTTTCCCTCAGGCCTGATTGCCATCTCCATAGCCCTTTTTTAACAGGGCTGCCAATTGAAATTGAAATTGTATTCTTGTGTGTGTGCTATCAGAGCTACCTCTCAGGGTTTTATACAGCTAAGAGGAGGGTTGAAGTGAGACACACACACACACACACACACTCTCACAGGAAGGGATAATGCAGGGGTAAGTCAGGGGCTGTCACTCTTCCATGCAGAACACATAAGAGGGAACAAAACACAGACTTATCGTTCTATGCTTTCTATGTTCAGCATGCGTACACACACACACACACGCAGGAATACATTTGCGGGTACACAAGCTGCCCCCCCCCCCCCTTCTTCCCAGAGGAGGGGGCTTTACTTTAGCATAATCCCAAAATGGTAGAGAAAGGCAGTCCATTAAAAACAGGGCTAACAAATTCAGCACTTTATGTTTCTGTGAAGGAGGGTTAAGTGCAGTTAATAAAAAAGTCAGGAAGGGAAGAATAAAAAAAGGAACCGGTTGATATATGACGGGTCCTTCTGCTCTTTGAGATAACACACACCTGTTCGTTCATACAAGCCGCGTATCTGCCACCTGAACATGGACGACATCCAAGTGAAAGAGAGTGCAAGCGACACATAAGGAACTACTCTGATTATCCCTATTACAGCAACTCAATGAGCACACTAGAAACCCACTAAACTGCTCTACAGTATAATTAATACTTTGATTTCTCCCATGTATCATGCACCACCTCAACTCATGTACTTTTTTTTGTTGTCATGGAGTATTCTGCATATATGCTTTATTCAGATGCATGTATGAATAAATCTGCTCTTGTCTGTTCCCCTTCTCTTTTCTGTCTCTACTCGTCCGGCCTCAAGCAGATGGGTCTTCTTCTAGTTAAAGTCTCCTTCGAGTCAAAAGGGATATTTTTTTTTATTTTTCCTTTTTCCACTGTCACCTTTTGGGCCGGCTCTGGAGGTTTCATGCTCTGGGTTTCATAAAGTGTCTGGAGACTATTTGGATTATTGTCGACGCTATATTAATAAAAGTGAGCTGAACATTTATTTTCTTGAAAGTTTTTATTTTTATTCAGCTGATGAAGGTGTGTCCGCTGATTATTTAAGATCATCGCTATAAAAACAAAACACACGTGTATTGTGGTAATGAAAAAACCTGTTAAAACCTTTTTAACAAACACAGTTATGTTAATGTATAATCATTACATACAAAGAAAACTCCACTTTGGTACAACTTTTGTACAAAAGTAGTAAAGTAGTAAATAATAAAACTTGCCTTGGTGACCACAGCCTTGTTAAATAAAGTGGGCATCAAGATTTTTCTATATATATATTAAAAATAAGGGAAATGCAAAAAAGGGACAGATCATGACGAGCACAAGTAGTGGTAACTCTGTGATGTGACTGTTTTTCTTTTTCTTTTTTCCTAGGGTTAAACTAATAAACCTGACAATATTATTTGCATTGGTGTATTTAATGTTCACTGACAAGTAAATGTTGGCTTATAAGAGTTAGGAATTAGTATAAGGACAGAGCAGACATGTCACACCAGGATTGAAATACATGTCATTTAATAGTCTATGCATCACACAGGGCTGACTTTTAATACTACTAAATATTCTATCTCTGTATTTCGGTCAGAATTAAAATCATCAAGATTGTTGTGTAATATATGTATTAAATACCAACACGCCTTAACCCTGACTTCATACAGAATTTAATCTTTTGGGACTCACGCTATACAGCAATACAAAAGAGAATAATATGACCAGATGTGCCAGCACATTGGAGGAGTTCAAGTTTCCATTAATTTTGCTATAAAAAAAATAATAAATAAAGCATCAACAGATCACGGCTGATGCATCATCTTCATTTCAAGTTGGTAAAAACTGAAACGACACTCACTCACATATTTAAACACTCATAAATCATCACAGTCGGAGCGCGTGTCCCCGTGGACGGCCCGTATCTCCCTCTCCTCTGCTTCTACACACACCAGCTCAGTGCTGAGGGGAATCTGAAAGCTGGGGCCAAGTTTTAAAGAAAATTGACTTCTTTTTTTTTTCTTTTTACATAGAGGGAGAGCAGGACAAAGACACAGAGAGGGAAAAGCAAAAGGGAGACATGGAGAGCAATCAATTTCCCCGTGGTTTTCTTCAATAGCCGGCGGTCCTTTTCATACCTCCCAATTATAACCTCTCCTAATCAGAGAAATACCTCTCCATTATTGAGACTGAGACAATGACACTCCCCAACATTTCTGCCTGCTCCAAAACTATGTAGATTGCAGTACTGGTACACAAAGAATAAAGCACCGGGCTATACGGCAAGGGGGGGGTACGCCTGTGTTAAAATCACATGTGGAAATCTTTTGGCTGTCCTCGCAGGCCCCAGAAAAACTGATGGGGAACAATGGCAGCCCGGCACAGCATCTGTCATGGCACAATATAAAAAGATGATCTTGGCACAGAACGGACAAAAAAGAAAAAAAGGAAAAAAAAAAAAGAAGAAAAAGAGCGAAAGAGAGGGAGGAAGACGGGGGAATGGAAGGGAGGGGAGAGGGGAGGGCCGGGCGAGAGGTAATTCATTTGCAAATCAGGCCCTGGTGCTCAGGTCTATTTCAAGCTGCCAGTGGGTGCCAGGAGTTAACAAGGTAATCAGTTTCAATCCTGCCCTTCAATTGTACATCACACCCTCATCCAGAGAATACCCAGGCCTTTCTATAGGGGCAGAGGGGGGAAACAGCAATCTGGCTGCTGGCTGGCTACACGAAACAACACGCACACACACCTGAAGACAAGTTATTAATAGCCGTGTATCCACGACGTGTCCTTACAAGCGACTGTGGACAGAGGGGAAGAGCCGAAAACAAGTAGGTGATCGATTTTGATCACTGATCGCTATTTAATCGGGGAAATGGAATAAATATTTGCTTATTCTGGCCTCTCAAACAAGGCAAAAACAAAGCATGCGAAGACGTATCCGAGGGCTCCCAAATTTGAAATCGAGTGTATCAATACGATAATCAGCAAATCAGTCGCTAATGTTTGACTGACTGAATGAATTATGTCTTTATACACTGCATTTCAAGCAGTCTCATTTGTAACAATGAGCCCTGTAACGGGGGACTTCCTGCTTACTGTAAACCTCTTTCACTTAAAGTCGCCAGCTGAATATCAGAAGCCTTCCTCCTCTCACCATCAGTCTCAACTTCACCAAACGAGAATAAAAAGCAGCAGCAGCAGCAGCAGCAGCAGCAGGGACAATGCTGATCTGAACCTACATGCAAAGAGGTAGAAAGAAAACAGAGCTAAACCTGTCCTAATCCTTTCTTCCTCTCTCTGTATCCCTGTCTTCAAGCCTGTGTCAGCTGTAACCGGCTGGCCCGTTAGGCAGTTAGCTCCCCTTAGTCCCTCATCTGCATAATCAATATGACAACCTTATTTTTCTGATGCAAACAGGATTTCGCCGCTGAGCTGCATTTGTCGGTGTGTGTGTATGTGTGAAAGAGAGAGAGAGAAAGAGAGAGAGTGCCCAGTCTGCTCCCGGCCAGCCTCAGTCATGGCCCTCTTTAGCCTTAATTAGATTAGGTGCGATTATCCCGGCTCTACCTTACAAGTGTACAGGCGGAATAAAGTGGCCACAAAGGCCAGCCTGTCACAGGCACCGGGCTCTGGTCTGCAGGTTATCAGGGTCCACGGAGACACACCGCGTACATTGTTATTCATATCATCCACACACCGTTTTCTCTTTTTTTACACTTCTCCTCTGTAACTTTTTATTTTTTTTTGGTATCAAACCGGCGTAATCACTGGCCACTGGTCTTTTTTTCTTTTTTTTTTTATCCGTCTCTCTCTTTTTCTGTCCGTCCATCAGAAGACAAAACAACATGGCCTCGAGCGCTCTGCAGCCTAGCCTACAGGGAGAGATGTCAAGGGTTTGTGTGTGAATGTGTATGTGTGTGTATGTGTGTGTGTTTCTGTGGACTTCAAGGAAAAGTGCTACAAAGCAAAGTTAAACCCAAGTCTCACACTAATGCAAATGGACGAACGGACACGGCGAAGACTAGCTTGCACACAAAGATGCCTCAGACAGAGCAAACAGATTTCCACTCATGAACACATGAACACGTGAAACTAATCCATTCAACCGTTTGTTTGTTTTTGTTTTTTTTGCTAATAAAAAAGTTTCAAAAGCTTAGATTTTAAAAACTATCACATATCAACTATGGGAATATAAGTCTGGTTGTGTATTTACTCCAAATGCTTATTAAAATATAAATACTGCATGGTTTAGCTAACTTATCCAGCCAATTCTGGTGCATCTTTTTGCGTTTCGACAATAATCAGCACTTAAAAAATTGCTCTTTTTTTGTAAGTAAGACACCAGCTGCACCTTAAAAAAAAAGAAATCTAATGAGAAATCAAACGTACAGTATTATCACATATAAACATAAACGCACATTCGATATACAGTAATTATGGCACACGTATACCTGCCAAAATGTGCGTGCCATAACACTGACTCAAAAGGCATTATTCAGTCTGATTAATATGTGTTTGAAAAATTTAACAAGATGATTTGCTGCTCCATTTCATTTTCTGAAACATTCCACCATTCTCCCCCGAAAAAAGAAAAACTTTTCCACACACAGAGCTCCAGCACTGACGGATTTTAGTCGGTGAGTGTGTGCGTGGAGAGAGAGAGAAGTGAATTATTTCTCTCCGTTGATTAGACGGCACTGCCCAAGTTAGTTATACGGCGTGCACATACTTTCCGTGTCGTCAGAGTTGGGCATGATAAAAAGACGTGGGAACGCATAAAACAAGAGAAGGAACGGAGAGGCTGAATTGTAGTAAGAAACTGAATGAAGTCAAAGACAGAAGTATGTTTCTGAACTGGATGTAAATACCATAAACAAACTGAATGAGTCGAGTGCACGTTTCCAAAACAGGTTCACAATGTAGCAGTGATGTGGTGATAAGAGACAACGTGGGTGAATATAAAGTTAAGCTAATCTCAATATTGAGTTTAGGACAAATCTGAGCAACTGATACAGCTAACTGACATACACCGATCAGCCACAACATTATGACAGGAGAAGTAAATAACATTGACCATCTTGTGACAATGCAACGTTCTGCTGGGAAGCTGTTGGACTTGGCATTCGTGTGGACATGACTTAGACATGTACCAACCACCTAGACCAGACCAGGCACCCCCACCCCATAGCAATGACACTCCTTGATGGCAGCAGCCATCCCCAGCAGGATGCAGCCTGACACAGACACACACACAAAAACGGTTTAGGAACAACTCAAAAAAACATGAAAAACAGCACAAGGTGTTGACCTGGCCTCCAAATTCTCCAAAAACTATCTGTGGGATGATCCACAGAGGCCCCTCCTCTCAACCCATAGGACCCAAAGGCCCCCACTAACAACATCCTGTTGCCAGACACCACAGGACACCCTCAGAAGGCCCATGTCCATTCTCTGATGAGTCCCAACTGCTTTGGAGGCACAAGGGAGACCTACACAAAATTAGGAAGGTGGTCATAATGTTATGCCTGATCGGTTTATGTCGCAAACACTGATTAAGTAAAATGTTTACTGCAAGGAAACACCATTAACGACTTTGGCCCCAACCTAAATCACCATCCTGATGGCGTTGGGAAAGAAAAGTGGGTAACATCTCACTAGCAATATTTTTATGTTCGGCTTGTTTCACTCTGAAACATTTGGAGTATGAAACAAGAAAATGACCCTAGCTGGGATACAACGTGTTAATGTCCAAAGGAATGATTCCAAGCAATAAAATAATTAAAAGCTAAAAATTGTTCCATATACATGAGGAACTCTGTCTTGTGGTGCTTGGTGCTTTGATGTTTCTTTTTTTTAGACATTTGCCATACTGTGATTTTTACCCTATAGGCCATGTCCAAGTGCAGCTAATATATTACACATAATTGAAGGCCGCATATGCGCTGGTGGCAAAAAGTGGACAGCAGGAAAGAGTCAGAAGTGTGTGTGTGTGTATGCAGGGGAGAATGAGTGAGACGCAAGGTAGAATAACTCTATTAGGGAACCACGGGGACTACACTGGCGAGAGAGCAAGACAGAGCACACGAGAATGAAGGGGAGCAAGATTGAGCAGGACATTAGTACAAATGAATTAAACATCGGCTCAGAGATCTAAACTGAAAAAGTGCTGATAAAGTGGCAGGCTAAATGGGTGGGAGGGGAGGGAGACGGAGAGGTGGGGAGGCGTCATAACTTTCCTGCGGCTACTCAAGTGTACAGCGTGAGCTGCGACACAAATAAGCACTTCCATCCCTCCGTCAACGCAATCAGGCTTACACCCACTTGTGTGATTGGTAAATCTTTTGTTTCGGCTCATTTCTGCGCGAAAGAAAATACTCTTAAAGCGTCTGTCGATTTCAAAAGCCTCCGCTGGGAATGATTGTTATACGCTCCTCTCGGGCAGTACTTATTTCCACCACTGAGTCATGATACTTGACTGTACGTCTGGAATGCTGTTTACTCAGTCTGAAGGAGGTATTCTTGTAATGATCAATGCCATTAGGCAAGACCTACAGAGCCGTGTTTCTATCTCAGAGCAGCAGAGGTCAAACGCATAACGAAAGGTACTCTCTGCTAACTCCCTGTCTGTCTCTTCCTCCTCCCTCTCTTCTTACTTCGTCTGCTCCCTGCAACTAAAAAGAACATCTCTTTCTATAATGTATTCTCACTCTCAGCCTTTCTCATAAAGACTTCACTCAACACCTTTCCTTGCCCCTGGTGCAGATGAATAAGCACCGGAGTCTGGAGAAAATTAAACATTAACAGTGTGTCTCTTTTACACATCGTTCTCTATAACAGTCTTCTCGCTTTCAGCTCCCCTCCCCGCCCTCAACAGCACTACGCTTCCTCCGAACCAGAACTACCCAGCTTTTCCAAAGAGACAGAGAAGGGGGTGGGGGTATACTGAGGGCAGAAAAAACATATTTTGTCGACAAGCGCATTTGCATAACCCTCCTAAATCGGAGCTGGCCTGTCATGTTCGCCGCTCATAACCTGCTGCTTATAATCCTGCCTGCATCATCTTCTGATCCATAAAGCAGAGCAGCCAGCCACTCCACGACTGCCATCACTAGGTCCTGCTAAGACACGGACGTAAACACAGAGGATGGGAGAGGAGAGGAGATGTGAGTAGTGGGGAGAGTAGCGGAGAAGAGAGGGGAAAGAGAGAAGAAGAAAAAAATAGAAGAGAGGAACAGGGTAATTGGATTGGGGGATCTTCTATTTGGCCGGGTCTGGTCTCTGTCATCACGCTCCAGGCCTGGCTTCTCTCAGTGCCTACAGCAGGTCTCAAGCACATCAACACACACAAACAAATACACACACTCACACACCTCTAAATGTGTTACTGCACTGAACTGCTACCCAGTTCAGGAGGCAACCTGCCCTGTGCACCGTTAAAGCCTGCAGGGTGTCTAGTGTGCGTTTTTGTTTTTTTTTTTCTCCTCCGTGTGAGTGTATGCAAGCTTGCTTAACAACTCACTAAATGGTTAAACAGATTACAGAGCGCAGTAAGTGGATTGTCACAGCTCTCTATCGCTCAGTCAGGGTGTCTCTCCTGCGATTAAGAGTGGCCAGATTTTTTTTCTCCCTCTCTCCCTCCACAAAGAGAGAGAGGTCACTCTGAGCCACAGACAGCGTTTCTCTGACTCACTGTCAAGACCACAAGAAAAGCTGTGGGTGATTATTTTTAGCTACTCTTAAGCTTTTCTAGTGATTCATTATAAATATTATTAAAGTAAGAAAAATTGTAGGGAGTCAATCATTTATCCCATACAAATATTAAAAAAAGGAATTAAAAAATGAACTTACTAATAATAAATATTGTCATTGCTGACATTTGATATTCATCTTTATGAATGAATCTAATGTTTCATTAAAACATCAGTGGCAAAACATTTAATTTGTGAACAAGATAAATCTCTTTTTGGACGACAAGCCTTTCCGTCTCCAAAACTGAATTCAGAGAGAAGTTACAATCTAACTAACATGGATTATAGACTTATGTAATAGATTATTTCTGTGTTACTCGACTTTACCTGGACTGCTTTCATCATTCAGGGTTCAATTAAAATACTGTCAAAGATGAAGGAATGACTGAACGTGACAGTGTCAGATACAACTAGAAAGAGAAATCTTTGTTAGATGTCAGACTTAAATGTCAAATTGACGCCACAGACCACACGCAGACCCCAGCGCCGTAGCCTGACGTGCACCTCCCCACAAATGTAACTATGCGCCGTGGTGACGTAGACCGTAAGAGCTGTGACTGGTCCGCTTGATAGTAGCGTGGTTCTGCTTCTCCATCTCTGCAATTTTCAAATTGATTGTTTTGGATCAATAAAGATGGAACGCGTCGAGGAAACGTTAGCTGAGGAGGTTCGGAGATGCAAACATTTCTATGACTCGTCTTCGGTGAAAGTTTCAGTCGCCATTGTTTAAAGTGAAGCAGGAAGCGGAAACAGACTGCTTGTCAATGCGTCCACTAGGAGGACCAAAATATTGCAATTGAACACATTGCAAAGACTATAGCCAATGGCCAGCTAGCATGTCTGTGTTCTGCACTCACATGAAAGGAGATAACTCGTACCGGCAGGTGGCAGTAGCCTTCATTTGTCCAACAAAAGGGGAAACTGAAAGAGTTAGTATACTAGGCTAGGAAGAGTTGCCTATCCTGAATCAGTCGCTCTACAGTTTGTTAATTTTATTTGATCATATCGTTCTTGTGCACTTGTTGCAGCTTAACAGCCAATCACAGAGATCCTCTGAAAAGCCGCAGAGAGGGCTCACAAATGTTTACTCACGTACTGACACTGGCAAATGGTCGACCACTGGCTTGGTGTGTCACGGCCGTAAGAGCCATGACAGAGGGGACTGCAGCAACAATTCATGGGGCTACAAGTAGCATATGTCTTCCTGCAGCAATTCAATAATAATGTAATGGTAACTCATGATAAAGCTCAAGTTATTTGTTGTATTTACCCTTTATTGCCTTAAACCCGGGTTTGGTGTCGGGTCATATACCTATTATTTGTGTGAAAAACAACAGTTAATGACTACACACAGCCAACGGCCAAGAAACACTACAGCTGCACCACTGTGTGTGTGTGCATGTGTTAGTCTACTGAGAGTATGTCTGTGTGTGTGTGCGCGCATGCTGTCCACTCTTTGCATGTAGGCATCACTCCTATTATTTCAGCCCCCACCCAAACTCCACACACGCACACCTACTCCTCTTCAGCTTCACCCGTGTCTCATCTTGCTCCTGGCCACCAGGCTGCTTCAGCCTCCTTGACGCGCACACAAATAAAACACACACTTACAGCTCATTGATTTAAGTCAACGCGAGCGTATCCTAACCTTCGGAGGACGGCGTTTGAAGTCTCTCTTACCTCCCCAGACCCACTCCCAGAGCCAGACACAGCCTAGAGTCCTGCAATGTGCAGACAAACACGCACGTCAGCAGCAGTAGCCAGTGGTCCCATCCACACCACCCATACACACATTCCCACCAGGCTGAGAGGACGCCGCAGGCAGGGACTACACACCCACGAACACACACAAACACACTTACTTTCTCTGTGTATTATCAACACTAATGAGCTGATAGATGTTCAACAGAGGCAAAGAAGCAGGCACTCATTTCCTCAGAGTGGGGAAAGAAGGGAGAGAAAATCAACAGTAGTAAGTGAAAATTTGTGTGAGCTTGCGTCTGGGGCCTTGTTTTATTCTCTCTCTGCCTCACAGCGTCTAGGCTTCCAGAGGTGAAGGCCGAGAGACGGAGCAAAGCTAGCCAACCAGAGGCCTGCAGGTCCTGCCGGGACGGCTAGGTTCTGTTTAGCTTGTTAGTGTGAAAACAAAGTAATGAGAGGTGCTACTAAACAATCACACACAGAAAGAGGCGATTTGAAGAGGACGGGTCGTCAACAATGCCAGGAAAACACGCTTTGTATTAAACGTCTGAATAGAGAAACTCCACTCTTAAATTATTCTTCCATAGATAAGGACATCAAAAGGGGAAAAAAACGGTTTTAATGAAAGGTGGGCAGTCATTTCATTTCTTTAACCCTAAGCTCATTATACCAGCTCCAGTTTTACATGTACAGGGAAAAGAGGGCTATCTGCTGCCATGAGAGGTCTCCACACTGCTCTCCGTGCCTCCGCTGCCCAGCCTGTGCCCGGTTCGCACTCAGATGACATTAAATTGAGTGAGACGGACCAACGCGTTCCTGTGACCCGGCACAGACAAGGAGTTCAGCCTAATTGGACAGGCCTCTCTGATTGAGGATGTGAAGCAATGCAGCCGGCCCACGTTCTCCCACTACCTCGGTAATCTGCTAGAGGAAAGAGGTCGAAACCGCCCAAAGGAAAGGGTGAAGACTTCTCTTGAAAGCAGGTAAATTCTTTGACGAAGAGTTTTACGCTGACGATGGACAGAAAGAAAGGGAAAGGGAAGAGAGAGCATGCACACCTGCGCGTTTGCGTGCATTAACAATATGAAGGAAAACTGGGCCCTGACTGTTCTCCATCCATAACCTGACCAAATTCCTTCAAGCCTGATCAAAGTCCGAAACACTACAGCACCTAATGATGCCAAAACCTGGTAAAAAAGCTTGTAATTAAAAATATTTATTTTTAAAGACCTGTCCTTTTCTGTGGAGTAACAGCCATCTGTTAAAGTAAGACTCTACACTTCAGCTCATTAATTACAGGTGGGACTTGGGTCGGAACATCGGGCGAAGAGCGTCGTTACATTCAAATTAAACTTCTGTCAATTATCTGCCTGGGGGCAGGTGAGCACTTGTTAACACAACATGCTGTTTGTCTCTTCTGCTCTGATTTAGGGAAATAAGAAAAACACTGACAAATAGCATTAAGGAAATGACTTGAGAACAAGGAAGCAGGAGAATCTATCAAGTCCACTTGCACACAGCTACTATAAGAACACCAGGGATGCTCAGACAGATTTCATTTAGTCGTACACGTCATACAAAGAGTCAAATCTGAGATCTAGCACGGTGAGCTGGAGCAGTGTTTCTGCTGGTTTTACAAATTAAATCACAATGCCTTAAAAGGTGCACATGTACATAGTAGGTTAAGGAAATATTCAGTTAATTTAGAAAAAGATAAGTTATAATGGATGAATTATTATGTAAAATGTAAAATACATGAAGGTAGGTGTTGATGAAGGGGAACAACAGACATAAAAAAGGTAAGGAACTGATGGCGTACTCAACTGAATGCTGACTATTAAACAATACACATGTAACTGTGAATGTGCACTTGTCTTGTTGAGAAAATTATCAATGGAAAGAAAAACACAAAATAAAGCATTTTAGTGGTGGTTAAGTAGTTAAAAGCAGCTCTTATTCTCTTTGTGTAAAGCCAGGCGATTATTCAGAGCAAAGCCGACCTCCTGACCTTTTACACTAAACTGAGTAAACACACACACATAAACGCAGAACCCTACAATCACCCACTTACCCTTTGCCACTGGTGAAAGGCAACCAGATCTCTTAACAACCGCTCGTCTTTTTCAATAAATTTTGCATGAAAACATGCCGCTGGAGCACCAAGTTGCCTGCTGTCATACTAGAGGAGTCTTAAATGTTTAATGACAACAACACCAAACACATGTGCGCGCACACAGAGTCAGTGTCGGGGTGCCGCTCTGAGGGGCCCCTCTTTCATCCTGACAGACACTATAAAGCTCCGGAGCCCCTTCTCCACCCGCCCCGCCATCAGCACCGCGCTGCTGCGCTCCTCTCCTCTCACCCAGCGAGGAAACCTGGATGTAAATGAGGTTGGAGGGTGATGGCGTGCGTACGCGGGCGTGTTTGTGTGCGAGTGGCGAGGATCGGAAGGGGGGGCTTGCATAGGCCCTACCCCCATCACCACCATTAAGAACAGAGGAAGATGAATGAGAAAGACAGAGGAAAAAGAAGAAGTGGCTTGTCATAGACAGGATGTACAGAAAAAAAAAAAAAAAGCCCGTTTTACATATTCCTGAAACATCTGACTGCTTCTGCCTTTTATTCGGCAGGAGGAGGACTTGTTAGGCACCTAAAGCCCTGAGGGAGCATCTGGGGAATAACAAGAACATCCATGTCAGGCAGGTTTTGGACAGTAATAACATCATATTAGGGTCTACAGACAGACTGACAACTGTACTGACAGCTAACCTCAATGTGAAACGGATTATGCATTTTAAAACTTTCAGATTCCATCTCCATCCAGACGCGTGTATTAGCATTATTTCAAGAATAATTTCCGTCCACACGACACACCTGAAAATGAGAAGCTAGACACAAGACCTACTGAAAATCACTTAAATAACAGCTTGAGTTACGACCTATCTAGCAGCCACATGATTAAAGGCAGATTTTAAAGTGTACAACAGCTGCTAGCTTAGACAACAAGGTCCGGAAAAACTGGAATTTGCTAAACATGCTGAATTAACCATTGGTAGTCTGATGTCTACCAGAAAAGGGTCACGTGATGGGGCACGATGAATCAGAAAAAGACCATGAGGAGGACGTCATTGTTTCCAAAAGTCTCCATTTCAAGCTCGCCTTGCTGTTTCAAACTAAAACGGTTTGCAGCGTTTTTAAGGTGCAGCAATTCAAAAAGCCTCGGGCATAGTGTTGACACAAAGCAAAAACTAAATCCATCAGTGAGGATGCAGCCTAAGCGTAATTACAGTAGGACAGTTAAAGTTGAAAAACTGCCAATGCATGGAAACTGAACTCAATCTATGTATAAAGTAATTAAGACTTCCTGTGGAATCGTGAGCCTGATTCTGCCCCAGTAAATGTAAAATTCATGTTAAAATCAACCAGTAAATGTCCTTTTTTTAAAAAAAAGTCCGTCACCTCCGACCTCTGCACATGTTTGTTCAACTGATAAATTGTCACTTACAGAGACAATAACCCTAAAACTGTTATTTTATTGTGACTTAAAGTGACAAGCTACTTCTACTCTATCTTTAAAAGAAGGTACAGTAACCACAAGTAACACCCAGGGGCTATCAGTATATACTGTATATGAAAACCTCCAGCTTTAAACAAACTGAGAGGCCAGATAGCAGAACAGACAGTTTGAAATATATCAACGCTGCCACAGGTGGAAATAGATACGCAAACTTACACGCACACACACACATGCACACAAGACAAGCTAAAGCAGGGTCAGAGATAAAGGAGGAGATTCCTATCGATGCTAAAGGATATTGAAGACTTAATAAGAAAATAGATATAGTCTGCTGGCCTTTACTATTCACTGTTAGCTTTATTTGTTTTGCTGATACGATCTAAGAAAGGCAATATGTAATAGCTTCAAATAAATGGACTACTTTTTCTTTTAAGGGAAATCTCCGTGCTCGAGCTGGTTCGCTCTGATGACCGAATTCAAACGTAGACTGGCTTTAGTCAATCACATCGCTTTTCTACAACCAAGTTTACAAATTTTACAAATATTTTAACACCGAATAAACAAGAAATCACAGCTGGAATAATATGTAAATGTTTTATGCTTTATTTAAAATCATATTGCATGCTTCCCTGAGTGATATCAATGTGTGGAACTCGGTTAAGATTCACTCTCAAAGATGCATTTCCTCGTTTACTTCACTTAATGAGATACAGCACACACCATTTCCAGAGAAAGTCGTTTAAGTGCTGTCACAGTTTTGTGGTGGCGCAGAAGCAAAGTTAAAAATAAATAAATAAAAATGTTCTCAGCTATACTGACTGCATTTTAGTCTTATTACAGCCACTGCTACAGCGATAAGTTTCCACTTCTGACTGCACTGTTGCATCAAGAATACATCTGAGGAATGGAGATCATTTTCAGTCAGATCAAACAGTCATAAAATCATAAATTGCCATATGGCCATCGCCGAACGCTCCTGTTAGTAAAACCAACGAGAAGCCTCGAAAATACTGCCGCATAATATTTTTTTCTCTCTCCCTGACGAGTGTCTGCGCGGTCAGAGCTTTATTTTAACACCGTTTAAGAATTCCTTTGAAAATCCGAACAGCAGCTTAATTAATAGCTGAATTAACATGTGTCTATATTTTTCCAAGAACTCGCAAGTTTAGATCAGAAAAGTTTATGAACTTAATTGGAAAGCTGTTTGTTGAACGTCTGAATTGTCGGTTAATCATCAGCATTTGTTTTGACAATAATATAAAAGTAAACTGTGCAAAATGTCCGTTATAATTCCCCACAGCCAATGGAGATGTATCTGAACCTCTTGTTTTACACCGACCAGGCTATGACACTATGTCCACCTTCCTAATATTGTGTAGGTCTCCCTTGTGCCTCCAAAACTATGGTGTCTGGCAACAGGATGTTGTTAATGGGGGCCTTTGGGTCCTATGGGTTGATCAGATACTTGATCAGTTTGGGATCTAGTGAATTTGAAGGCCAGGTCAACACCTTGTGCTGTTTTTCATGTTTCTTTTTAGCTGTTCCTAAACCGTTTTTGTGTGTGTGTCAGGCTGCATCCTACTGGGGATGGCTGTTGACATCAAGGAGGGTCATTGCTATTTGGTTGGGGTGCTTGGTCTGGTCTATGCCCTCATCAAAACCACCAGACTCCACTGACAAAAACAGTAATTTTACTTCCAATGAAGTTGCTGGTCTACCACTGCCTCAATCAATTAGTATGGTTTGTTTGTGTTAACGTGTGACTTTTGTGCGTTAACATGTTAGTTTGGAATCAAATTAAAGTGTCAGGGCACTAAAGTCACACATTAGTAGAGCGGCAACACCAGTGTCCTGTGAGATAAAATTATTGTTTTTTGTTAACCACGTATAAGGGCTTTGAAGGGAGTGGTATAACAGATCAAAGTCTGAAAAGTCTGACAATACATTAAGCAGTGACAACTTCCTAAATAACACCATACTCACACATCCTAACAACTACTGTTGTTTTTTTTTTGTTTTTTTGGAAATACGTTTTGGCGCTGACCACACGAAGAATGATTCAATGTTTGGCTTCTGAGCCGATACTCTTTTGTTTCTCAAAAGTAGATGCGTGCTAACCACCATCTACTGTAGACAAAACACTGACTATTGTTAAGAATTGCATACAACCCCACTTCAAAGAATCCAAACTCTGGTTTTTAAAACAGTGTGTAGCACAGCAGCTGGTCTGCATCACTCTTGGGATCCATAGTTTGATACACACATCTGTACCATTCAATATGACAGACAACAACTGGGTAGCAGTCATATTACAGCGGCCTCCAATCACATTAGAGATTGCCGTGTTGGTGAGGGACTGACTGTGTTATTCTGGTAGAAGCAGAGAGAGGCCTCTAAGGTAGTTATACCTGTAGTGGAGTGTACCACTGTTAAGGTATCCACTACACTGAACCTATTTAGCTTTTGGAAGACATGAAGTTGAAGATGTCCTTTGCCAACTTTTCCCACTTTAATAAGGCGCTCGTGTTTATTGTTTCTCCCTGGCACAGCTAACAAAGACATTGGAGGTGCAGATGATCCCGTTATGTTTCTAGACTTATTGCAACGGGGTCCGAAGGGTGAAAAGGGGCGTTAAAGACATCAGACATCATCTGGTGACCAAAACATTCTCTAAAACCGTAACCTGAGCAACACTCCTGAATACCATCTATTCTTATATCACCGTGACGCTTTCTACTACAAGAGGGAATTGTATGACATTACAAGGAGAATGCTTGATAGCAACAGGAAATAGAAGAAGAGAGGGAGTGATGGATTGATGGATGGAAGGATCGAGTGATGGATGGATCCACAGAGGAGCTCAGAGCGTGCGCCAATATTTACGTCCGGATTACAGTGATCGACACATTCTGTTCCGCTGCGGAGCCGACGCTTTAAAATGAGCTTCGTTGTTTGGGTCTACCTGTGCATCCAACTAAATTTACCACTTACCCCTTCCTCTCCGCCTTGTCTTTACTCTTGTCCTTCTCTCTGTCCCTGTCCCGGTCTCTTCCTTTGTCCCTCTCCTTTTCTCTGTCCCTCTCCCGGTCGCGGCCCTTGCGTCGACTGCGGTCCCGCTCTCTGCTGCGGCTCCTTTTGCGGCTGTGGCTTGCTCGCCGGCTTCGGCTGCCACTCCTGCTGCGAGACCGACGATGGCGAGAATGAGACCTTGAAAGGGATTAAAAAAAAAAAAAAAAAAAAAAAAAAGATGTTAAGATTTCAGCTGCAGAAGTACTGATTGCACAATATTTATTTTTGCAGACTGAATAAGACTCAGGGTGCACGAGCACACCAACTTTCGAAGTTCTCCCTCAGTTAATGATTGTCTGTGTTTCCCAGAATGTCTTTAATCACTCCGAGCATATGTGGCTGAGATGGTTTCACTCAGCTGTCAGTTATGCATGTGTGTGGTAGCAGTAATAGGAAACAGAAATGGGAATACTAGGGGCAATGGATTGTGTTCCCACTGAGGGAAACACATCTTGTGAATGCAATGCAATGCAGGTGATTCATTGCTAGCTGGGAAAGTCCACGTCTCCTCTATGATGGATTTCCCCCTCCGAGATTGTAAGTCTGTACTGTAAAATAGACACGAGGAGCAGCTAATGCTTCACCCACCAAACTTTAACTGCCTTTGTTCGACTCCTTTCAACATGCTGATTGACATAAAGGTCCATGTATAATAAAGAAAATAGTTCCATTATCAAAGGGCAGAAACAGATCAAATCTGGTGTAAACCACACCGAATGCAACGCAAAACCAACACTGTGAGGTTTGCATCTATTAAAACGCAAAATGAAACTCGCTAAATTTCCCAAGAGTGGACAGATTCATCCTTCATTGGACGGGCGTAATAATAGTTATATACAACTCCATCCACTGTAACACGCAGACACACTGTAGAAATCGAGCCAATTAGAGGCTGGCTCAGAGGAAGACCTGTCCTCGGTATTGATCCTGACACAGGCCCTCTGGTCTCAAAAAGATTTACAGCGGGAGATTTACTTTGGTAGCTATCGCACACAAACATAGGGAAACTTCAAACTGTAACTTATATCTCAATTTGCTAAACACATAAAAGACACAAATCACTAAAATAGAAATTTATTTATGTGTCACTGTTCATGCCTTCAATAATTCAGACATGTTTTGCAAGTGTGTGTGTGCGTGTGACAAGTGTGTCACAAGCGCATGTGCGTCTACGCAGGGGGAAGGACCGTGATTTGAAACCCCTGAAGAAATCGGCAGCTGAGATGCCGTTATTTTCCATCATCTATCATTTTATTGATTTGTCTATAAAAACAGTCAAACCTGCTGTCCACGAGCTTTATTGCTTTCCCCCCTTTATTAGTTTGCAGTTTGGGACATCCAGAGCTGTCTCTCTGCCGACAGAAAACTAATCATTTTCTTCAGACGCCTGTCAGCATCCGAACAGACAACACTCTGACAACTGTTGCAATCAATTAGGATGGGGCGATCCTGATCACTGGAGAGTCGCTGCACTATTTCAGGGTCTCTCCAAAAGGGAATCCCACTATCTGAAGTTCTTTTTTATTTTTTTTAAAGACACTGAAATACAATCTACAGTGTAAGTAAAAATCTCGTAAGCAGAGGCCAGACAGTGGTTGTTAACACTGGAAAGTGCAGCACGTAATACTGTACATACACCGATCAACCACAACATTAAAACCACTGACAGGAGAAGTAAATAACATTAACCATCTTGTGACAATTCAGTGTTCTGCTGGGAAACTTTTGGACCTGGCATTCGTGTGGATGTTACTTAGACATGTACCACCCACCTAGACCAGACCAGGCAACCCCACCCCATAGCAATGACACTCCTTGATGGTAGCAGCCAACCCCTGCAGGATGCAGTCTGACACAGACACACACAAAAACGATTTAGGAACAACTAAAAAAAAAAACATGAAAACAGCACAAGGCTTCCAAATTCACTAAATCCCAAACTGATCAAGTATCTGTGGGATGCACTGGAACAAGTCTGATCCACAGAGGCCCCTCCACTCAACCCATACGACCCAAAGGCCCCCACTAACAACATTCTGTCGCCAGACACCACAGGACACCCTCAGAAGGCCCATGTCCATTTTCTGATGAGTCACAACTCTTTTGGAGGCACAAGGGAGACCTATACACTTTTAGGAAGGTGGTCATAATGTTATGCCTGACAGGTGTAAATCAACTAAGAAGGTTGAATTCCATCCTAACTTGAACTTTATATATTTGAATGAAATATTGGAGGTACAATCAACCGTTTGTCCCAGAGAGCACACAAAAACTCAACATAGTTTTACATTTATGACACTCAAAACCAATAATTTTGGCTAAAATAAATACTAAAATTATTCATTATTCAAACTGTTGCAGAGGAATATTTTGTTGGTTAACCTATGAGTGTGTAGACTTATTGTTTAAACTTTAGTTAAAACAGTAATCTGAACAGCTGCAGCCGTCTCTTTGCCGCACATACTTCCCCATAGTTGAGCCAGTCTCGTTGAACAGACACTAAAGCAGCCACCTGGAGTGATTATCAAAAAATAATTACTGTGACACATCTGATTCAGAGGCAGGGGTGGGAGCAGTATTCAGCCACAGGATATCCGATTTAGCACATTCAATGTAGTGTTTACCGGAGCTGCGATTACGCGAGCCGTACGGATTGGCAACTGCTTCTAATGGAGGGAAAAAAGGAACAGGAAAACATTGGCATTTTTGGGGTATGGAGTCTCCAGGCGAGATAATCCATCAGTGGCCCAAACAGACCTTGGAATGAGTGAATGTATGTGTTGACAATGCCTGCGTATGTTTGTAATCAGCAGTACATGAGGGGAAATACAACAGAGCTGCAATGTTCCAAGCCTAAGTCCTATATTTACAGCCAAGCAAATTGTGGCCAGAAGCAGCAGATGCAATAAACACAATTTCTCTCTCTCTCTCTGTCTCTCTGTCTCTCTGCGTTTCTCTGTCTCCCTTTCCCCCCCTCCTCTGATGGCAAAGCAAACAGCCCACTTCTGGGGTGTGCAGCAAATTAAATTTACTGTAGTTAATAGAGTGAGCCTATGCTGCTAAATGTCAATTTCCTGACCAAGTCCTTCCCCTTGGAGAATGATTAGCTAATTTGAGGCTGGGGATAAATGGGCTAATGCAGGACACACACAGATAAACAGCCACAGTTGGACCCCATTCCAAGCCCTTCCCCTGCTTTACATTTTATTGGCCTTATTATCTCCAGGGAAAATGGGTCCCCCTATGACCTAAACATATTTTCATTTCTAATAAAAGGCCCTCGCTGGTTGCCCCCACGTGTAACCCCCCCCTCACACACACACACGAGCGTGCTGCCCCCTCACAGCCTCCTTCCTCCATTCCTTCCTCGTTTCATCGTCCAATCCATTAAATCGGAGCTCTGCCATTGGCTGGGACCATTTTCCTGGTGAATTATCAATAGAGTAATTATGCTCCATGTTGGGAGCTGGGCTGAAGCTTATCGCCGCTGACCCCCCGGTGCGCGCCAGGATATGATCCCTCACCACAGCCCATTGGGGTAATTATGTGGTCGGGTGTGAAGCTGGATGGTGTGTTACCTTTATCTGTATTCTATTTCTGTTTTCATTGAAAATTGGACATTAATGGCGGCTACGCGATACCACTAGTGTCAGATACAGGTGAACGTCTCCAGTGGAATCTGACCCCAGTCAAATCATTATTCACGGTACACGGCGTAGGGACGGGGTAGCGCACGAGCGCGCGCACACACAAACACGCGGAAAGACCAATCATCCGCACTGTTCCTTTAGCCTTATCTAACCGGCGTTTGAGCAGCAGTGACGGACATTCACGCTGTTTCTTCGTTTCCCCCAAACGCCGTCAAGACAAAACAAAATTTGCGTCCACGCTGTATTTGTCCCGCGGTAGAAAACGCAAAGGGAATACAGCTCATCTCCTCGGTGACGCCCCAGGCACGGTCTGTCCATTAGTCCAGTGTAGCACAGCAGTGATTAATGGCTGTGTAACTTTAACCCTATCGCATTTCAGTAGACACTGGCGACAATGACCCCTGTCTGACCAACAACGCAGTAAAAGCTAGACATGCAGTTGTAAGGAGAATCCCGGTTTTGTGGCAAGATATTGTATTTGCAAGGAATGAAAATGACTAAGCATCCTTTTAATGATGCTCACCTACAGAAGCTACTGCAAACACGTCAATGTAGAGTGCAGGTAGGTAGCGCTTAGGCCAGGCTCTGAGCCATTATCCTCCATTACAGTTTATCTATGTGTGCACATTCAATTTTAATTTTAAAATTAGGCTAAACTTTGTTAACATATACTTCCCTAGTGGATCTAAACCTTAGTTTGTACTTCTTTAAGTATTTGTATGTGTGTGTGTCGGCATTGTTCTGTAGCTACGCCACTAAAATGCAAATCAACGGCTAATCCGCTGTGTTGAGTTTCGCTGTTTACTTCAAACGATGCCGATCAGACCTGAAAGGATTATGTTGGGAGTTGGACCTAATACATGTTTCACTAAAATGGCTGCAAAGCACAGAAGACGTCCCAGCAGACGTGGATGTGGCGTCCACACAAGGTGTAGTGGCTAGTTTTCAAACTCTAATCTACACTTAAATCCAATGGAGTGGCTAATCTATAACTGATACAGCTAGAACGGAAATGGTGGCCTACTTGGGACATTACTCATTTTAACAGACTTCAACAAAAAGGCAGGACCTGAAAATTACAGTCCACAAATGTTTATGGCTTAAACTGGAATAAAAAGAGATGGGCTTTAAGGGAGTTTAGCAAAAAGTGTTTTCCTCACAACAAAAAAAGTGCATTAAAAGCAAAAAAAAATGGCATTTCAAACCTATTAAGTAACGGTAACACTCTCCACACGTGCACACACACACACACAAACAAGAACACACACAAACTACAAAAAAGCTTGCCCGTCGACTTTTCCAAGCGACAGACAGATTGAAAAAGAAACAGGCCCATTGAAAGCGAGACGAACCACATTTGAAGAACTTCATTAATGCACTGTTCCCCCGCCGAGTTATTTCCAGTGACGGAGCACACAGCAGCAGCTTCATGTTCAAGTTAAAAGTCACTTTTCTTTTTTTTCTTTTTTGTTTTTTTCCCTGCCATTTCAATGTGTCTAAAAGCACCTTGAGTGAGCAGTGTGCATTTCCTGCTGCCAAAAGACGTGGAAAACAGCTGTTCCTGCCTGACGCTGCCTGCTGAATGGAATGCAAATATGTTAACCATCCAGAATTTATTACTTTTGAGTGCTCTTCAAACGCAACGGCAGACACAAGTTTAATTTATGATATTCCTCTAATTATGAGACTGTTGAAATCATTTCCCAAGCTGCTTCCTCCTTCCAAGCAGCCACATTATCTGTTCCCTCGGCTCACAGTACATTCACACACACAGACTCCAGACATCCACCGTGCACGCACCCCCCCCTCCACACACACACAGAGCAACATAAATATACATACACGCACTAAACAACACACGAGGAATCACTGCAAAAGTAGCTGATTGTGAGCACAATTAACACAGCAAAGACAGAGCATGAAAGATTCACAGAAATGTTTTTTCTTCGTTCCCCTCTGCTTCATAAAAGCAATGTTTAGATTTGTCATAATCTTCGGTTTGCTTTTAATTTAGCAGTCGTCAACACAAACGTCTGCAATGCCCTGCTATGTTGTGTAGCAGAAATGAGACCCCATGCAGGCCACCCACTCACTACCTCCCGCACCCACCCAAACACACACACACATAAGCACACACGCACACACACACAGGGATACAGCCACAAGCCACAAGGTCAAGTCATTTAGCAGAGTTCAAAGGCCTTCAAAGTCCCCTCAGATCTATATGAACCTACAACGGCCGGCCAACGATGAGGGAAAAGATGACTTTCTGCACCAAGATATGGTTTCCGTGTGCGTGCGCGCGTGTGTGTGTGTGTGTGTGTGTGTGTGTGCGTACGCGGCCGTCTTTGTGTTGCTGGACGCATATGTGTTGATTGCCCCGCGTCTTCATTGGCACATATGCCCAGTGTCACTCAGCCGCCTCATCGCAATCCTAAACTTGGCCGTCTGGTGTGCACTCGCGACCTCTGACCTCTGTGCAGCCGCAGCTCGACATGACACCCATTAGCAGCTGGAGCCGAGGAGGGGGCCCTGGCTCAGCCGCTCAGTCCAGACACAAGGTCAAGTGGGGGTCACTCTCAGACTAGGTGCTAACTTGCCAACTCGCTCACAGCCACTCACGCAACTGAAACCCGCTTTTTTTTCCCCCCCTCCGTCCATCCATCACGTCTCAGAACAATTAGTTACGGCGAGTTAGGAGAGAGTTGTTTTGGTTGTCATTGCCTCCATCTGTAAGAGGGTGGAGGGTAGGAGGGGAAAAAAGTAGAAGGACAGAAGAGGAGACGGAAGGTGAAGGACAGCTGGAGGCTATGGAGAAAGAAGAAGTGGATAAAATAAAGAAAAAAGGGTTATAAAAGTTGGTTAGTCGAGAACAACCGGGGTAACAAAAAATAGGGAGAATGAAAAAAAAAAAAGAAATTGGGACTCGTGGAGAAGACAGAGCAGACAGGCGTACTTCACATCAAGCTGGCTCCAATTAGCAGGTGTGCTCTCAGACGCTCGCTCTGCCTCTCTCTCTCTGGTCAGGGAAGATGTATTTTTCTGCCTTTTATACGCATGTATTTATGAAGTGGTAGGAGATCTGAGGGCCCTTAGCAAAACAGCCTTTTATTGTTTAAATGTGGACCGCGCGGCCCCGTGTGCTTAAGTGATTTAGGAACCTCACAACTCCGGTATAAGAAAAATCATAAACGCTGAGACAAACCATGTGGGTGGACTGTAAAAGGCACCGAGGAACGGGCCGACAAAAAGCAGACACACATTCCACTACTAAAGGGAAACTACACTTAATTAAACACCCAAGACACAACTGGAATAGCGCCCTGTTTAAAAAAAAAAAAAAAACACATCGGAGCACTATTAGTTTTGCCTCTTCGGAGGAATAACATAAAGTTGTCTTCTGACAGAACAGAGGCTTGTCTCGTAAAGAAGTTTCTAAAAATTTTTTTTTTTTTTTTTTTATGAACCCCTGTCAAGATTGAACACGGGGAAAGGAGAGGGAGAAATGAACACAGAAAGGGAGATCAAGAAATGAATAAGAAAGAGAAAACACTCACACTGAGCAAAAAAATAAAAAAAGCCTCTCCTCTCCAATATATCAGCCGCTTAGATAGGTCCACATGTCCCGTGCACAGAACTAGATGAAGGCAGATTTTTACCTTCTCTTACAGGTTGACTTTTGCGTGGCAACCGAGGCCGACAGACATTTTCTGACACAATTTAATTTCTGCACACTGCTTGATATACAGCTTCCGCAAAATCCCCAACTCCTTTTTATTTTATTCACTACTGATACAGCCAGGGTCAGTTTATTTTTTTCCGAATTTTATCTTAAGCTGTAATATTCACTTTTTACTAAAAATCTATTAAAAAAATAAAAAAAATAAATGCAGTTTGAGGCAAGACCCAAATGATGCCACATGTCACGGCGTTAATGTCATTCATTACACATCTGTAGTAGCACACTAACTTTCATTGAGTGTCAATATCCTACAGACTTTGAAGGAAAAACCTGGCAATCCTCCACTCCAACAAAACTGTTGACTGCATTTAAAATAATTAAATTTTTCCTGCTTTGATTCGAAGCCAGAAATCACAACATCACACCCGCCGTTCTGCCAGTCACAGAAGCGCCCCGATCTTTGCTCGACCAATCACGCGACAGTTGGCCAACTACGTAGTTCCTTCGGACGATCCATCCATCTCCGCTTCCTCCCCGCGTCCTCGGCTCTGCCGGGGCCCGAGCGGATAGACAGAGCGAAAAAGGAAGACAAATGTCAAAAGTGAAAACCTCACGCGCACGCTGAGAAAGTGTTTCATTACTTTATAAAAAGCTTCTGTCAAGGTTTCAGTCAAGGCGCACATGATCCTTGTTTCATTTTCTCGGCCATTCTCTCCCATTTTTCTCTTTTCTTTTTCCACAAATGAATTGCTAAACGCGTGAGTGAAACCACATGCGCGTGTGTTTGCGTGGTTGCTTCGCTTGTCCAAAGCGAACTGACAAGTGCAGGCGGTGGTTCCATTAGCTGGCAATTTGCTCTCGAGTCGTCCGGGGGGAGAGGAGGTATGACAACGCACATGGCTCCGCTTAGTACGAGTTAAGAGAGGTGCTCGCACACATAGTCCGAGGCCATCATTCAAACATATGCACCCTTAAACGTGGAAGGCCCTACACGTGAATATGATAAGGCCCGAACGGACATCAACACTTCAAATAATTAAAATCTATTGTAAACATGAACATATTCACCGTTTGTGCCTAAGAGTCCATTAATAGGTGTGTGTTAGAGAGTCAAAACTATTAGCATATTGCAAAGACAGACCATATATGTACACACACACATCCTTTGAGCCTCAGTGTCCATATGGTTTCAACCAGAGCATAACTAGAGTACAAGGTAAACACGGCCGACTGAGGTTTCTCCATGCGTGCTCTCTCTTAGCTCGGGTCTCCACGGACTGGCTCAAAACCTGGCCGCCGAATCACACGCAGCACATCAACATACCTCCATGCGTGTGTAGTATGTTTAAGGGGTGAAAACGAAGAACCGTGGACAGACGGTGGCGTTTATCTGTGCATAAATTAAGAGCAGAAGCTGTTAATTACGAGGGGGGAGGCGGTGGTGGTGGTGGTGGTGGTGGGGGGGAGCACAGATATGATAAAACTTTGCTAATCGACTACTTGGCAAGGTGACCTCTGGGTGCGCAGGCTGTCATTCTAGGCCTCAGTGTCCTGCTGGGTGAGGGATACAGGGGGGCAATGTGCAGGTCCAGCTATGAGCAGCAGGCAACTGGTAGAGCCCCCCCCTCCTCTTTACACTCTCTCTCTCTCTCTCTCTGTTTCGCTGCTGTCTTTCTAGCTCCCTCTCCCCTCCTTCTCCGCCCAGAGCGTTATTAGACCCAGGGCTCCGCTGCGGCTCCAAACAGCTCAATGACAACACACAGGGCCTGCCAATTAGAAATAATTAGACAGTCATTTCAGTGGCAAGTCTTTTTAAGTGCATATATAACGATGCAATGATGCTTATTAGCCGGCCTGAGTCGGCGAGGACCGGGGCCTCAAACGCTTTGGTGCTGGAGAAAATAATTATGCCAGTGATCACAAAGCGAGCTGCACATCTCTGTACTTCACCTCCACGCGTTTCAAAAATCCACTTCATTAGCTCCCGTAATTAATCCTCCATTAATTGCAGGAAAAGCCCAGTTTACCTCCCTTCGTTTCTAATTATCATCTTATAAATAGTTATGGTTCTAATTAATGTGTTCATTAGGCAGGATATTTCTCTCAAAGCCTCGCTGGGAGCCAAAGGTCCGGCTCGGCTCTCTCTGAAGCCTAACCAGCCAGAAGGTGAGGCCATCCTGCCTGCATTTGCTTTTATTTTACTACATTCAACCTCCTAATTGGCATTTAAAACCCAATTTGGAAGAACTTCAAGAAGCTTAAATGGGAGACAGAGACAGAGAGAAGGCAGGAAGGAGAGAGAAAGAGAGAGATACATTTGGTGTTCGTTTCCCTATGCCAGGGCTAAAAGCGTTTCTGTCTCCGTCTTTCTCTTGGTCTGGCCAGACGGATGAGGCTTTTCACTGTCAAAAAGTGAACACAATGAGGGCTGATTGAATGTTAATAGTGTTTGGCATTACAGAGGCTTTATTTGCAAAGCCTTCAATCTGTGGGTAAAAAAAAATAATAATAAAATAACAGGGGTTTCAGGCATCAAACAACCAAATTCTGTCTTTGGTATACTCATATAAACTAACTAGCCTGGTGCCTTAAATGAATCCCAAAGACACTCATTCACAAAGCTTTCTGGATTACTTCACAGATGTGATCTTAAAAAATGTTATCCTATTTTGGAGTCAACTTTTGTTTTTCCAAACCCGATATAAACCGGGAGATTTAAGACTGTGATGAGAATAAAAGATGCTATTTACGCGATTATTTCTGGGAAACCTGATTTATGCATCTTCAACGAAATTTATGTTCATTGCAACTGAATTGTATTCATGACTTCTGCTCTCTATCCTCTTTAGTGTATTAAATGCAACTTAAAAAGAAACACATGCTGTATATAATTGCGAGGGGTCATCACCCAAAACAAAAAAAAAAATAATTATCTATTAAAAATTGTCTCTCTTACACAAATATGAAATGCTAATAGCATTTTTTTTCCCATTCCCACCTCCACACTGTGAGAACAAAACAAAATAAAAGACACAAATAACAAACAAAAAGAAAATATGTTAACTATTATTGGACACTTTTCTGATTCCCTGCACTGAAGCACTAATAACCAGGAAGGTGCTATAAGTGAATTTATCATCCCACTAATTTAATTAGGTACTAATAATTGAACACGTATGCTAATTAGTGGGAAAAAACTCAAAGGTGAATGACTTCACATGACTTAACTGTCTGCAGAAAAAAAGCTCTTTGAATGTATTATTCAAAATCCAAATATTAATATTAGTAATAAGACTAAAATATAACATTTTAAAGTTCTAGGGGAAAACCACAATTATCGCACTTTACAGCCATATTAATAATTAACTCGAGAATAATTTCTGAATCGGTGCAGTCACATAATTTCTGATAAGCTGCTCAAATAACCCAGTCTGCTTTTCCAACAAAGGCTAGAACGCAACAGAGTCATCACGAGTCGTTACCCCCCAATTTGTTTAACAGATGAATAAAAAGAGAAAAGGGACACGACTTTGATGCCGAACTGGTTTTTGTTTGGGGCCGCCGAACTAATTCTCCTGATTTTCTGGTCTACGTGAGAGGACTGGCGCGATGCTTTTTGTGTGAGGTGAGTTTTGCCTGTGTATAGTCAGTGCAGACTCTACAGCTAGGTTGCTACCCAGGGGAGAAGGGTAGTGTGTTGTGAGCATGCAGGATGGTGGGGTGCAATGGAGCGGGGTGGTGGTGGTGGTGGTGGTGGTGGTGGTGGGGGACGGCTTGGCAGAAGTGAGAGGAGAGAGAAGGGGGGAGGAGGGGGTGGGTTCCTCTGGCGGTAGAGGGGAACACTGCTTGCGGCGAGGCGGGGATGAAAGAGGCTGTCTGTGTCAGTCACTTATTCCTCCCTTTGGTAAATAAAGGTTTCTGACAACAAAGCCGAGCAGCGCTTGACTGGCCTTTACAGCAGATAAATAAAAAAGACAACACAGACAGAGAGTAAGACGGAGAGAGAGAGAGAGAGAGAGGGAGAGAGAGAGAGAGAAAACACCACAACAACAAACACGTTCAGATCTCACGACTGGAAGCGTGTTGATTTTTATGGAGTAGAGAAGACGTAGCTGAACCAAACCAGGTCATCTTTCAGTTTAAATCAACACTTTGCAAGTCTGGTAATAGGGGAAGAAGGAAGAAAGGGCTAAATGTCATCTTGTGGAAGGGGGAGAAGAAAAGATGCCGAGAGTCTGTGGGATAACAGACAGACGGATGAAAAACAGCCAGGAGCCTGCTCTCAAAATCCAGTGAAGCAAGCTCCAAACGGACCAAAGACCACTACAGCGCCGAGAGAAGTCGAGAGGCTGCACCTTAAAGAAGAAAGAGGATTTAAGAGTTGTTAGCGCTCGTCCTCATTTCACTTTGTATCCATCAGCGTCGCCCTGCGCGTCTCGTGTTTCTCGCTGTTTATTTGAGGAAACCACATTTCACATGTCATGTCCTCAAAACACACTCAGGGCTGCTTCACTTATAAAGCCAGCGACACCCAAAAACACCTGCCACATCGCGCGCACACACACTCTAAATTGTGTTAATAAATACATGTTGGACGCGAATGCGCAGAGAAATTTCCAATCTGCCGCCTGCCTGGGGAATTGCCGGTCCAGGTGCAACGAGAGCCGGGAGGCAGGAGAGCTCACCCACAATAAAGTCACTAATTTTCCTCACCCCACCTCTGTCTTCTCGCACTCAACCGCCCCGCCGTCTTTTCCTCCCTATCCGGGACCTTTCCACTCCTCCCTTCCTTTCCTCACGTCAGCCCTCCCCTGCTCCCAAGCCTGCCTGGATGACCTTGCGCACTCTCCAAGGCAGAAAAAGCTATCTAGCAGATGTACGACACCTCATCTCATACAGGGGGGGAAAATTGCGGTGTGAAATAAATACCAGGTCATCGCTCAACCTCCGCGCGTACACACACACAAACACACTCGCACACATGCCTGGAGTCCTTCTGTGATCTCCCGAGCAGAAAGCAGAGCTCTTGTTATGGAAGTGTAACATCCAGATTACTCAGTTCTCGCAGTCAGCAAGACGGGGCTGAGTGGCCAAGGGGTTACGGGAAGATTCTGGGTCAAGACACCTGCTTAAATATACTGATGGCCATGGCAGTGAACCTACAAGCTACAGGCTTTAAGGCCACCTTGATCCATGACCTTACTGGTGGAGGACAGAAGAAAAGACTGTATTCACATGAACAGTAGTATCACTGTTAGGATCCTTATCAAGGGCTGCATATTATTACTTATTTCCCTATTTCACACGATGACAAGTTGATTCAATTCGATTTATTTAGAGATATTTCAATTTCGAATCAGTTTTTCTAAGTTATGAATGAGACCTTCACAAAAACTATGCTGCCATTGCTTTCGAAGAGTGGAATTTCCAACATTTTTTCTGCTGTTGACCACCTCTTCCGAGCCATCATACTTATTCTAATCCGAAATGTCGCCACTCGCCATGTTTGGGATCCTCACAGGTGGACGAATCTCGTTGACGTGAAACTATTCGTGCGGAAACTTGTGCAGTGACGAGACCTTCCGAACAAAGTCAATTGAAATCAATTAATACGCTCATCCCTTACATTCAGAACGTAAAGTCTGCATCCCGTTTGTACATGCTCCTTTCATATATACAAACAACAACCGACAATTTTGAAATCATTAATCTGACATTCCTGCAGCTTTAGTTCTACTGCAGACCTGATTATATCCAAATACGACAAATAATAAAACTATTGTTTGTGTTACTTTAACTAAACTATGTCATTGGGCACAAGTAGTCAATCAAACATAACCACTACTATTATTACTATTATATTCCATGTTTCATGTCAGCCTTGGAGAAAAAATATGACAAATCTGAAAATCCTCGTTTCCTGATAAAAGCTGGAAAACTGTGAAGATCTTTGCCACTCTAATAGATCTCTATCTTCAGCTAAGCCTGGGAAATCGGCCTCTGGTTCTGTCCAAAGGTGTGAGATGATCTCTAATAATTCATTTAATATGTAAAACAAAACAAATAATGGGTAAAATAATATGTAAAAGCAAAATTTTATAGTCTGTCTAGGCCCAAACCAAGTGCCAGCCACAGCCGTTGCCTTGCTTCAACTAGGCGCCAGCTGTGAACTTATCCCGACCTTTGTGACTCAAGGGTCTGTGAGAAACTCCTGTCTCTGGTTAGCCAGTGTAGCAGCCTGCCTTGTGTTGTTTCCAGTTTGCCATCTCCTCTAAGGGAAAGACTGATAATTAGAGCCGGCGATGAAGCCACTCCAGTGTTAGCAGGGCTAAAACCTGACGCTAGCACTCTACCCTGCTAACTCAACACGCGCCTGAAATATTAATGAGGAAAACGTACGCGTTTGTGTGTGTGCCCCGCAGTACAGTGCAGGCTCACCTATGTCAGCGCAAGCACGCACGTCTGAACGCGCAACAATGAACAAAGCTCCCCTTTGATGGGTCAAGTGGTGGATTTGTTGCCAGCCATTCCTCCTCGTCCTCTGACGGTGCTCTAAAGCTAATAGTTGTGAATGAAGGACTGACAGAATGAGTGACTGAGCCACACACATTAACCCCTGCTGCGGTCGGTAGCACTACAACGCTCCGCTGAGCTCACCTAAAGACGTGCCTGTGATCCGGCTGTGATGAGAGGCAGTGTCGTCTTTGTTGGACCGGGTACACATCAGATCACTGTACGCCACCGCCGCCGTTGCCACGCTCCACACTGCTCTCCCCCAGCGGACTAGGCCGTGACACCCCCCCCCCAACCCTCCTCTCTCCAGTGAACATGCGTTCACACAAATCTGCACATACGTGTACACGCTCAATCAGCCTCACACGCAGCCATGCACGACGCGCACACACACACTCAAAGCCTGATATGCCTGCTCACATCAAAGAGAATAAACATTAATGGCAAATAGGTAATCTGCTCCTCTTGTCTGTTTTACATTTCAGGGCAAGATTGACTGCCTCTGGGGGACCTGGCCCTTCTCTGATTGAGGGCGGGAAAAAAAGAAAAGAGAGGCAAGAGGAGGAGGAGGAGGAAGCGACGATAGATGGTAAACACACGATAGAGCATTATTCTTATTTCATGTATCTCTTTATTTTTTATTTATACACGGGAGATTGAAAAGAAGGTAATAATATTCTCTCACTTCAACCCACGGCTGCAGACTATGGTCCTAATCTTCTCCTCGTGCAATATTCTGATGCAGGCGTTATTATTCTCATTTCTCCTGAATAATATCCCTCTCAAGTCTATCGTTCTCTCTGCAGGTGTTCTCTTTTGCCCTTCCTCTTCATTTCCCGCCTTGAGGATCTGCCCTAACTCAACCTATCCTCCCCACACTTTTCTATTCTCTTCCAACTTCTCGTCCCCTCTCTCTTCCCCCTCTAACCGGCCGGCACGCTCCCCATCTCCTCTCTTTCACATTCTGAAGGCGGTCGGTGTGTCCGGGGTGGGGGTGGCAGGCGGCACCTCATATCCCATCTGCGTATCAATCATGAGGTCCTGTCCACTCAATCCTTCTCTGATCTATCAGCCAGCCTCTCAGCCAGCGCAGGCAGCCTCATCCACGCACGCACATAGCACTGACTAATAGCTGCCAGGGCACAGGTGCAGAGTACACACCAACCTGCTTTCATTTCCAGCAGGTGTACAGTATGCAGTATCCCACAAAACAGATGCACAGTACAGGATTGCGATACTTCAACTGCACCTAATAAAATCCTCCTAATGAGTACTGAAGGCTGGAGAGACTTCATGTCCTTGATTAATAAAATATTTGTTCAAATGAAGTTAGAAAAAAAAAAAAGGCTACAGGCCTTGTTTGGTCCAAACAGCTGTCACATTTGAGAAGCTGGAACAGGAAAACATTTAAATTTTTCCTTGAGAAACGTCTGCCATTATTTATCCAATTATCAAAATGTTTGCTCATAATTATTCCGCTGATCTATTAATCAGTTACTCAACTAATCATTTCGGCTCCAGAGCCGTTTATTAGATGACACAACTAAATTTCCACATTACCGCCAAAGTTCAACAGAAACAAATCGTAGCTGCCACCACTCGACTGCATAAATTTATCATCAATGCCATCATTTTGCACATTCCCACCTCCAACACCGCCTCCACCTCACGCACCCCCCTCCCCCCACACAACCCCCAACGCCGGCCCAACCCACCTGCTCGGCGCTCACCGCTAAGCCGATTACACAACGCAACCCTCCTAATCACAGTGCGGCGTTGGTAAACACCGATGTCGTCGACTGTAGTTCCAAATCTCTCCAAATCCCCTCCACCTTTCATCTCACACCACACCAGCGATGCCATTTTTCCACTGATGTTTTAATCACCAGTGGTTCAGTGAGTGACTGCCGCTGCACCGCAGAGAACGGGGAGAGAACGTGTGAAGGCTGTTTGGCCAAATTCTCCCAGGAAATGGTTTCAGCACACAGCGCAACACCGAAATGTGTTGTCTTCCCCAAAGCCTGTGAACGTTAGGTTGCAGAGTTGGATTGTGGTGTCTTATTATGGCGCCATCGACCACACGTGTCAAAACAGCTCTGCTGCATCATCCCTTAATCCTGACACCTCTGTAATGAAGATATTAAAACACTTTTTCCCTTTGTGATTGAAATGATCTCTGCTCTCCCCCGCAGCCATACACAAGTAAACAAAGGGCCTCGCTCGTGCATATATTATGACAACCTTTTCTTCAATTGTGCGTCTCTGCATGTTTTTATTTGTGACTGAGCGTGTGTGTGTGTGTGTGAGGGATTTAAAAAAGGCAGAGTTTACTGGTTCATTAGCACCAGATTAGCTATGCTAATGACATGGACCACCACACACAGAGGCTCCCTCTTTATGTTTCTGAAAGGGATACAGGACTGGCTATGGCTGTGAGCATCTGTGTGTGTGTGTGTGTGCGCAGTGTGGTGCAGGTGTGTACACATTAATCCGCATGAATAACTTTGTACCGTGCAAAAAAGAATTTAAAAAAAGTCAACTACATCATTAATAATCATAATTCAACAAAGTATGTGTCGGTAATGATGTTTTAATTGCGTTAATGAGTGAAAGGGGAGCTGCGTCCAGAAGATATTTGGGCGGACGCACTGGGCCGGCGTTGCATGTGACCCGCTGTCTCTGCGTGTCTCGGTTTCATTAATACTCGCAGAGTAAGACGGATAGTCTGGGCAAACTGGAACACGACTAAATGCACACGCAACGCAGTAATCCAGAGCTAAAATGCAATTTTCCATGTGCTTTCATCTGTTAACATGAGACATAAATACAAAATGATGTGTTGTTTATGCTGCAATAAACTTCCAAAAAGTTTTTTTTTTTTTTTTTCCATTTAATAAGAAAAATCTGCATTGGCAGTCCACGTACTGATTTGTAATACAAACACCCACAAGTGCTCCAAGGGATTTTTTTTTCACAGCAAAATAATGTAGAAACTGATTATCACTACTTTCCTCCATGTGCGGAAAAAAAAAAAATCTGCAAATTTTGAATTAAAAGCCAGGTAGTAAACTTCAAGGGTCTGTAAATATTTAAGTAATCAGAGAAAGTGTGCGGAATGAGTATAAATAATGTGCGTGATGGTTCTACCTCCTGTCCCGGCTGCGTGACCTGTGTGAACGGTGGCTCCTCCCTTTGTCCCTCTCCGCGCTTCGACTCCTCCTCCTGCGAGACGAACTGTGGGAAGAATTGCTGCTGGAACGTCGTCTTCTCCTGGAGCACGCGGATACGAAAATGCACAATTATTGGAAGAATCCTTAAAACAATATGTCAATCATACAGCACGGTATATTTCTTTATACAATTATTCACTGTAGTGGTAAATTTGTTCTTAAAAGCCAGGACTGGTTCGTGAAAACTTCATTCAACAACAATTTTTAGTTTCTCCGCACAAAAACATGCGAAATCAAACTTGTTTCACCCTAATGTTCAATCCTGCAACGGCTTCTTATTCACCACTTTGAGGCACCTCATCCGAAAGTCACGGTTGTATTGTTACATTGTTATGCTGTCAATTTCCAAAGCAAATAGTTCCTGATGCCACTGACAACCTAATGCGTTATCAACAGCCCTGATGGGCTACTTTGCATTAGTGAACAATCTCATCCAAGGCCCAAAGCTGCAGAGCCACGCAGGCTGCCCTACAGTTCCTCCACGGGGGCCCTTTGGTGCTTTGCTGCTCTTTAATGTGGCTACAGCAGTGTGTGTACCGTCTATTTTCCAAACACCACTCACACCGCGTTCCTATTGATATCGTGTAGCAGGAGGCATTTATGGGGGGGAATGTAAATGCAGAAACCCATCTCCATCTTTTACTGCACAAACAGTTTGTGCAATATTCATTATTTGAAATCTTTTCTTTTGTTTCACCAAAGCCAAAAAATACCCAAATCTTTTCAGCACCCTCCCCTCCAAAAAAACAAAACACAAAACAAAACACATAACTCGGTCCTATGGGAGCTCTTTAAGAAAGAGGAAAAGAAAAAGGCAGGCAATACAAATAACACAGAGGCTGAACTATCAAACCAGATTTGTACCACTTAGTGTAGCGCAGCGTTGATCCATTAGTATTCGAAAGGCTGGATCCCAAGAGCGGGGCCTTATGAAATAGCTTCCACAGCCCCTGCACAACCACTTCACTCATTACACAGAGGAAACACACAGCAGCGAGCTGAGTTTTTTTAGAAGGTGGTGTTTGCTCACACATTTTCACAAAGGCTAAACCTAATGTAATAAAACATAATGGCTCAAACACATGCGCAGGGAGAGGCGATGGTTAACGCAGAAGACTTTCACATGAATACACAGCAAACAAGTGGGATTTCAAGTCAAACTGTTAATCCACACATTTTTCCCCATCTCATTCCCTTTTTGTATCTTACCAACATTGCCATGGATACAATAAGTTGTTTCCCTACATATACTCATTAATTACTGGGTCATGAAGTCATCCACCCGGAGCATAAGCACTCTACTGTTTCACCACATGTGAGGTCACTTGAAATGAGTGCCCTCTTTCATACCTGCCTATTTAAAGGAACTAGTTTCAACAGACACGCTCACAAGGTCTCGGTTAATTGATCAAAACGTACGGCTAATAGTTGAGGGACTGTGGTCCCAGAGTTTACACTACCACCCAACCCCACCCTGCACAGGCCGGCAATGACTTCCCATCAGCAGTAATGGACCTTGACCAAGCCTCATAAATAATTACCATCAACTGGCCTTGTCTGAACAGCTACACATCAATGGCAGCTGGAGATGGATAGATGGATGGACGGATGGATGTAGTTACTAGTCACTCGTAAAGAGGGTTGATTATTACTGAACCCCCTCTGAAAACTGTGCTGTTACACAAATTCTTGTGTTACATCTTACAATAACAACCACATGCAGTATTTATTTTTTATTTTTTTGGACATCTTATGACCAAATCCAATTGTGTAGATTAATTATACTAATTTCACGCTTTAATCTACATCACTTTCAGCCCTTATTTGGCATTTGTTTTGATCAGTTTGGCAGCCCTTCCCTGTCAAATTTTCCGTCTTTGCGTTCTTCATCCAAAACCCAACGCTAAGCCTTGCCAGAAAGGGGGAAAAAAAAGTTATACATGGACTGTGAAGCCATAAATATAAACACCTGTCACTTTGTTTAAACTGAAGGTGAATTAAGTTCACAAGTCAAACAACAGTTTTTTTCTTTGACATTCCAATTAAATTACCACACGTTGAGGAAAACACAGAATCAGATCAAATCCAAACTAATGTTTATTTCATTTATTTCTCAGAAAGGGCTTTTCTACATTTACCTACTGACTAATGACTTCGCCTGGGGGATATTCTTTGGAACCCAAAGCAAAACAACACCCTCTATTTTCTCATGCGTTGGCTGACTTGCAAGTAATTCTGTAACAGTCACAGTCGGAGAAGCACAGGTGCACACTATAAAAATTAGGTTTGGCACAAAGCCATTAGGTAGCTAAGTGGCTAGCTAGCATCAGCTGCTTCGGTTGCAGGGTCTTAGTGTTTTGCATGCTGGTTCAGTGTTACACTAGGGTGATCTGTCGGGACGCTGGACTTGAAAGTGCAAAATGTGAGCTGTGTAAAAAAGCAGATTAAATACAGCTCATAAAGCCATGATGCCTTCCGTAATAATGTGTTTTAAAGTTTTGAATGATGAGAACTTCATAGTAGAGGGTCACTCTGAGCCTCTGATCCAATTTTTCAGACACAGAGAAGATGTTTAAGACCTGAGTTTTGTGGCTGGGAGACTTCTTCACACTTCATAAACCCCCAACAGAAGCAGTAACTCCTGAGCAGCAATTGTGCAGCTGAAACATCTTGGTCAAAGACACTCCAGCATTGATTCCTGTCAGGAAAAGAAAAAAAAACCCACGGTCATGTCTCACCTCCTGTCTCTGGAGCGAGAACGGCTCCGTCGACTCGACCTCCGACTCCGGCTGCTTGTCAGCCTGCTGCCGGAGGATGAGGACGAAGACGAGGAAGAGGAGGACGAACGGCGACGCTGTTTTCTCTTCCTCCTGCTCCGGCTGTCATCCTCGCTGTCGGACGAGCGCCGACCCATGTTGACTGACTGTCAGCTGGCACAACAACAAACAAACAAACAAGAGTAGTGCTGCTCATTAGCGATGTCTCTGACAGCTTTTATTGAATATACGATATCACGTGACACTATAAAGTATTGACGAGGATGTTCTTAACTTATCAGTCAATAGCACAACCCTCGACACATCTCTTATGAGCCATGTTTACTAATGTAGCATCTCTGACTACAAAGAGAGGACCATGTCTGCAGTGCAAGCTTGTTTATTATCTAACAGCATAACAACCACATGCACAGAAGTAGCATTAATGCCATTAAAATCCCCTGTTGTGTTACAACAACACAGTGTGTCGTTCATGCCGTAGAGATAAAGGAGATAAATAAAGAGATGTGTTACATGTGGAGGCTAGTTAGCAGGCTAACAGTGCTAACATATCTAGCGTCAGGCTGTCGTTTATGTTTGCTGGAGCCGCGTAGGCTCAACAGTCAACATGTCACATACGTTTGTTAATAAACGTTATATAAAAATGGAAAGAAAAACGCTTCAGACAATGAGAAGCTACCTCGAAAGGGAAAGAAAATCCCGCTCCTCGCCTTTAAATCGTTGTGGAGGTCCTCACAACTCAGCCATGCACCGCTCACAAGACTCTACTCGTCAAACCGGAAAGCATCAATCGGGTCCAGGAAGCAGAATCACATACAGAGAAATCGATCGAAAGACTTTTCTCAACATTGGTCTGGGTTAGTTTTAATGATTCGGCCAATATTATGTCTTATTAAAACAAGTGTCAAATACTACAGCCGCCTTGAACTGCAACTTATTTTTATTTTTTTTTAAACAGTTATATAATATAGGTAGACTTTTAGCCTAACTAGTTAGCCGAGTTAGGCTAAAAGTCTATATGCCAACATAAACAAAAGGTAGCTACAACTTGATTCAACGACCCTAATTAGATTGTCATTATTGTATGGCTGATATAGACTATTGGAGGAGGAGAGGGAAAAAGGCTTGTCAAAACTGAGCAGTTCTAAAATACATTCATTAGAGTTTGGTACTTTTGACTTCTTGACTCAAGATTACAGAATTTCCCTATCTATCTATCTCTCCATATAGAAATATCATCTCTTGTGATTGTCAACTGCTCTGTTGCACAATTTTTTACATTTCAGTCAAGTTTAATTTGAAAACATTGCATATTGTTGAGCTTAACGTTTGTGGATGCACCAACAGTCTGGGCTATACTTCGTTTTGATTTGACAATACTCACAAGTACACCACAAATACGAGGACACGCATGTGTGATTTGTGACATGTCAGGGATCATTTGCATGAAAGCATCTTCAGTAATAATAATAATGTTGCGCAGAGAGCTGTAAGGCCAAACAGAGCATCAAAACGAATATCAGCAAAGTAATGAAGTGCTCTGCTTCATGAAATTTAAAAAAAACACGACTGTACTGAAGGGGAAACGGCCAGTATAACACGGGCTGATGGATCAATACTGTGCGTAGGATAGGCTCACAAGAGTCAGCTTAATTGAGGTTATCACTGCAAATACAATACATACGAGAGGCTGCTTTACACAACGAGATTTCATCCTGCTTTCAGATGCAACAGAAATAATAGTAATTAATGCCTAAGGTTCAAGCTGAAACACTGTTAATATTTAATCAGGGGAATTGTTAGAGCCTTTGTGTGGAAATAGGGCTTTATATAGATTATCAATAAACATGCTTAATTTTGCATCACATTCATACCGACGTTTTCAAAAATCCTGCTGTATCCTGTTTCCAGCTTTATGTTGCCTCCTATGCTGCTCCCCTAATTGGCACTCACCATATATTATTACATATACCTTCACCGCAAGTGAACCATTGTTTATTTATTTTCGCAAATATAGGCAATCATTTCAGCAGGGGAGGGGGTGCGAGGGGGGGGGGAGAAATAAGCGAGCTGAAAACGTTAATTAGTGAGCCCAATGGCAAAACATCGCAAGAGACGCCATAATTAAACATTTAGCTGCTATTTAACATCCTAATGGCTTAAAAAGTCCGCTGAGAATTATTATTAAGCGATATAGTCTTTCTAATGATGACAATGCAAAACGCAGGATTACTGCTTAGAAACATAAAGTGAAGCTGAATGCAGCGAGACATATTCAATTATTTGTTCCCAAACTTTCATGTCAGACTTATATAGATTTGATTCTATGATGCCATACAATTTGAAAGCATAATGTTATTATTATTATTAGTAGTAGTGCTGGCAATTATTATTAATAATAATCATAATCATAATAATAATTATTATATATTTTGCTAAAATAAAAAATAGGCTAACATGTAATTTTCTTTTCTTTTTTCTTTTATTTCTAAATATTTCAAATTAAAAGCCCCAATGTGGATTCACAGAAGTACACAAGAATAAAAAAAAAAAAAAAAGAAAACAGGAAAAGAAACCTTGTGGAAAAATATACCAGGCCTGAAGCCAACTGTAAGCAAATGGGGTTAAAGCCAAACGCCTTCACTTGAACTTGATCTAAAGCTCCCCGCATAAATCGTCGCTGCTCCTCTCTCCTCTCTCCATCCCAGCTGGTCCGCTTTCACCTCTCTCCTCTCCGTGACACCGTCGCGTCTTATTTTTCTCCCCAGATCACAGAGATATACTGAGGAAGGACTCCTCGTCCATGTGCTTCCCTCTCTCTTGTCATTTTCAGATTTTTTTAAGCCACACCCCTGCAGAGAGAGAGAGAGAGAGGGAGAGAGGGAGAGGGAGAGAGAGAGAGAGATCCATGACCATCTCCCGGGTGTTTAAAAAACTAACTCAGGACAATAGCAGCGAATGAGCGCTTAATTAAATTAATTAGTCCTTCTTGTCAATCTCGGATTAATGGCCAATAGCGGCGGTGCTGCTTAATGTTTTTTTTTTTTTTTTTTTTACTCCTCTCTCTCTTTCTCTCTCCCTCTCTCTCTCTCTCATACCAGTGAAGGGGAAGGGGGGGCTCATCCCGGCATCCTGAGGGGAGGTAATTTGCACGGATCAAGGGGGCAAGGCGCCGCAAAGTATAAATACTGTGACTTCAATAGAGGATCACCAGCAGGTTCCCAACTCCGCTACCAAAGGAGGAGGAATTGGCCGAGAAGATATATCTTCATATATGTTTCACCTTTATCCAGAGTTGGCCGCATCACCTTGTATCATTTTCAAGGGGGTCGACTTTAAAACGAGCCACACCATTGATGTCTTAAGCTGTCGTGGAGCAAAGGGAGAGAGCGTGTGTGAGCGAGTGCGTGTGTGGTGTGGGTGAGCAATTTTTTCTAAAGAGGAGAGGAAGCAGTGATGGAAGAGCTCACCGCTTTCGTGTCTAAGTCTTTCGATCAGAAAGTGAAGGAGAAGAAGGAAGTGATAACCTACAGGGAGGTGTTGGAGACCGGGTCTACGCGAGCGGGGAGCAGGGAGTCTTTAACCGCGGAGCCGGGGAGCCGAGAGGAGGCGGCTGCAGTTACCCGGAACGTTGCGCTCTCGCCGGGCAGGGAAACGGACATGCTCGGCCCGGAGAGAATCAGGGACGCCGGGAGCCCCAAACTCATAGACGGTAGGAGTGCAGAGAGTGCTGTGTGTGCACAGTCTTTCGAAACAGAAATGTCTGGAGGACTTTGAGACTAATAGAGGAGTGACGAAGGCTGATCGAGCATGCAGACACGCTTTAATTTGCCAAAACAGAGTCGAAACGTCTTTATTTTCGCCTCGATCCCAACGAATAGTTGCCCATCAATGTCATTCCCGACGTAGTTTCAGGGCGATAGCTCTTATTAAGTGATGCTTTCTGAATATTATTTCCCTTCAGTTAGTTGTTTGCCCCATGCACCGTCAAAATGGTACTTTTAGTTTATTTTCCAGACATCATGGCTGATTACAGCCTGTTTTCAATTTCTGTTAAGATGCATGCAGCTTGAAAGTTTTAATTTTCATTTATTTATTTAAACAGGAAGTCTGGCAGAGATGAAGATCTCCCTTCACATCAGGAAAGATTTAAACAACAAGGGCCCCTGTAAAAAACTAACAAATCTTCTAAAATATAGGACTAGCCTATGTCTTGCTTTTTTTAAAAAAAAACTAAATTGCAAGATTATATGTGATCACAATATTATTATTATTTTTAAAACAAAATGTAGTTTAGCCAGGATAAGACAGAAATCAAACGCTGAATAATTGATCTGAGGAATATTTATATGTATTTTCCAAAACCCATGACATTAATGTTTTTAACGAACAGAAAGGCGTAAAACACACCTGTGAGACAAATCGCTGCAAATGAAAGGTGGCAACCAGGTCCTGTTATTTTAATATAATGTCAGTTTTCAGCTGGATGGAAATATCACACAGAAACACCAGGTGCAAGAATTCTGTTTCGTGCTCGTCCTTAATAATTCAATGTGTTTACACTATTAGCAATGCAAATATAATGGCAAAGAAATTGAATTAAATAAGCAGGATTTCAAGGAAGAACTAAACTACACTTTGCGAGCTAAAAACAAAAATGAAAATGAAAAAGTTTAATTCTTTAAAATAGGGAAACTCCAACAACTTATTTTTACATTTTGGGGGAAAAATGGTTTTCCGGCTGTTCAACAACAGAGAGATATGCACGACAAAATGTGACAACACGCTGGACAAGATATCTCAGAGTTGAGTGGCTTGTGGGAAAAAAAATAAAAAAATAAAAAAAGATGACATCTGTTCGTCATGGGCAGCGTGGTTAAAAGCGGAACTGCGACAAGCATGTATCAGACATCCAACAGTGGGCACAGCGTTGCATATTTATAAGCGGTTAATAATTAAAGAGCTTTATGTAGCTCTACAAAACATCCGAGGTCTGATAGCTCTGTGATATTCGAGGGCACGTCTTCCCCTCTTTCTTTCTGTCTTTCTTTCTTACAACTCAGTACCTAAAGGCTTTATTTATTTCAGCTTGCATGTGAGTCGATACAAATTTCTCGCCGTTTTTTTTTGTTCGTGTGTGTGTGAGCGTTAGATTCGCTGATGTGGTGCACATTACTTTGTTTATTCCCAAGAATGAAATCTGCAATGAACCGATCCAAGTCAGGCCCTTTACATATTTGACAATGAAGACTATTTTGACAATAAAAGTAGCTACACAGAAATATGTCATAAATATTTGCCCATGGAGGCCAGTGATGAGCACAGATTGGAGGTCAGCTACTGTTGCTACATGTTTGCTGACGTTTCCCCTCCTTCCTCCATCTCTCTCCTTTCGTCTGCAGGCACCACGGACGTGAAGGAGAGGAAAGAGGACTCGAAGCCCATCGAGGACGAGGCACAAACTAAAATCAAACAGAGGAGAAGTCGGACTAACTTCACGTTAGAGCAGCTCAATGAGCTGGAGCGGCTCTTCGACGAGACCCACTACCCGGACGCCTTCATGCGGGAGGAGCTGAGCCAGCGACTGGGACTGTCGGAGGCCCGAGTACAGGTAGGGAGAGACTAATTCAGCCGTCTCATAAAATAATACTACTACAAATAATCAAAAATATACAATAATATTAATGATATAGTCAATAGATCTATGATGGGAAAAAAATACACGCAGACATTTAAATTCTCCTTAATGAAATACCCTGAAACATAATTAAAATAATAATAATAATATAAATATTGCTATTATTATTTTATGATTATAAACATTAGCCTCATGGCACTGACAGCTGATATTTATATATTTATAATAGTAATAATATTAACAATCCCATAAATATTTCCCTAATAATATTTGCCTTTTTTGGTAATTTATTAAAAGTCATTTTAATAATTCATTTTTTTGCCGTGATAGCTTTTCACAAAAATACGCCTGACAACGTTTCATCACACGAGGTATTTCACGTGCAAGATAAATGTGCACATGAAGGATTCAGAGGACCCCAAAGTTGCTTGCAAGTTGCAGTAAGTTGCCAAAGACCTTGGGAGGCGGGAGAGGAAAAAAATAAACAGCCCCACTTTTCCAATTTCTGTCATCATGTTCTGACTATTTAACGTGTCGGTTATCTCAATTAGGCCCTGCTTGTATCACGAGAGTCGTTTTAATCTCTGAGCACCGAAACAAAATGAGCCTACAAATATTTGTCTTCTGTTTCTTGGGTGTGCGTTACCAGGGCCCATGCGTTTGTCCGTCGGGGGGCTGCTGTAGTTTTTCACGGGGATAGACCATCTGCGCAGAAACCCAGTAAGGCTTCATCCAAACCGGGAGGGGTGGTGGTGGTGGAGGAGGAGGAGGAGGAGGAGGTGGAGGAGGAGGAGGAGGAGATGGGGGCTCAGACGTGCCATGTGTAACGCGAGCAAGGGGGACAATGAACATATAGACAACTCTTTTCAACAGTTTTATCAAAACCTTATAACATCTTATTCCACACTCGCCCCGGCTCAGGGGAGGACAGAGCATTTATCTCTGTGGTGGAGAAAAGAAATCACAAAACAGGCCCTAAAGATATTCATCTCAAACTCCCCCCTTTCCACAAAAAAAAAAAAAAAAAAAAAAAAAGAAAAAGTTAAAACCAGCTTTTTTGCAAGGGCTCTCCCGGCCTGAACTGGAATCTCACCAATAAGGCGTATTGTGTCCCCAACAAGGAGCACAGCTCGGGGGATTTGCATAAATTATGTATTATTTTCTACCCAAATCAAGACCAGCTCTCCCTTTCTCTCTCCCTCTCTTTTTTTCATCTCAGTTAGAGCAGCATTATATATGTTTTATTACCAGTTGCGCGCGCGGACCACACATTTATTCTGCTTCAGTTTTTTAAAAACTCGGCCTCAATCAATAGTGCATTTGCTTTTATCATCGCAATAAATTATACCTGAAGCGTGCACAAAAGGACTTCCGATTGACGTATAGCGTGATCAATAAATGAAGCCAGCTGACAGCGGAATCAATATGATATTTCAATCATGCTTTCACTGTCTCTCTCTCTCTCTGTGTGTGTGTGTGTGTGTGCGTGCGCATGGGCCCTAATGTAAGGGAGATTGCAGACTGACACGTTGCATTGTGGGCTAATTTAGCCCGAGCTTTGTCTGAGAGATTCAAAGCTGATTATCATAGTAATAAATCGTTTAATCTGTGTTCCAAGGCGTTTTCTCTGAAATTGACGCTTGTCGATTTCAACAGAAGGAAAAGAGAAGTGAGCTACTCTTTGAAGCGGTTTCTCTCTCTCCCTCTCTCTTTCTCTCTCTCTCTCTCTCGCTCCCTCCCTCTCTCTGGTGCAAGTGCTGTGCGTGTTATGGCGGTGATTAGACAAAACTGCGAGGCATTTAAAGCGTTTTTCTCTGACATGGATTTTCTGCAGATAAGGGTAATTAATTTCAGCGGTCATTTAATAATGAGAGGGAAAGAGAAAGAGGGAGATGCTCTCAGATCGCTTCGCTCTGATGTCCAAAACCGTAATAGCATTGCTGCTATTCGATATCCGAGAGTCCATTCAACTCTTCGGGGACACTAATCTATAGAAAGATGAAACCAGCGCTGACAAGGTTATTTATTATAGTCCAATAGCCCTGCGCATTTCCAACAAGAGACTTCCTATCCTCCTACTATGATTTTTTAAAATCTCATTTTCGTAGATTTTGTTTCCACTTTCTTTTTTTCCTCTTTGCTCCTCTCTCTCTCTCTCTCTCTCTCTCTTGTAGCTATGCTGCAACCCCCCACTCTTGTAGGCTAAATGTAATAATTAAAATCTGGGGTTAAGCAGTGCCATTAATATTTCAGTGCTCCTTGGGGATATTGTTTTTTTTTTTTTTTTTTTCTGTGGTTGTTGTCACTTTGAGAGGAATTACACATGGCCTCACAAGCAGCTGCCAATCAGTAGGTCTCTAATTAATTTCTGTCCCTGCAGGTTTGGTTCCAGAACAGAAGAGCCAAATGCAGGAAGCAGGAGAACCAGTTACATAAAGGTACGCTTTCATCCCGCACAAAGAGACGAAATGCTTATTCAGATTCTACTATATTTCTATTGCAGCTACACACTCACGTGCATGCAACATCCTTCATCTTTTTTTTTTTTTCTTGCGCACAGTTTCTATTTGGTTCGAGGTTTAATTTACAGCTAATTGTGCCATCAAAAGCTGTTTATCAACTTTACTCCTGCAATCAGCTCAGTGCTTATTCTTTGCGGTGCTGGATATCCGTCTCCCATCTCACGATTTTTTCTGTTTTTTTTTTTTTTGTTTTTTTTTCCTATTTCTTTGCAGGAGTCCTGATTGGAGCAGCGAATCAGTTTGAAGCTTGTCGTGTAGCGCCATATGTCAACGTGGGGGCTTTGCGGATGCCATTCCAACAGGCAAGTTACTTTGAAGCGACTTAAGTCTTCAAACCAGACCAATTCCCTGACTGCTGTCCTGGCACGGGCTCTGCCCAATCGCTATGCAGGGACTCCAGTTCCAATGCAGGGGGTAAACTAAACTCTTATTGCCACAAAACACGGTGCCAACACAGCGTAGTCTGTACGGCCTAATTGAAAAAAAGAAGAAAAAAAAAACACTATTGTTTTTTTTTTTTTTTTGGATCACCTATGTGGCTATTTTACTGAAGTAAGCAGGGATTCTGGCAGGGCTATAGCGCCACAATGTGCGGGATATAAGGACGAGCTGTGGCCTGGATGTTTTCCTATCAGTTAAATGAGCACATATCTAATTATTTAAGTGTTTTGTGCAGGATCAGGCTTAGGATGGATTTGTTTTTGATAATCTGGAGTGTGCACCTGTAAGCGAGTGACAGAGCAGTGAAATTATATACAGGGGGGTTTAGTCTTGAGCACCACAGGTTTGGTCTGAGTTCATGATGGGGGAAAACTCTAGATTCCCAGAGGTCACGGAGGTTATAAGTGATTATATTTTATACTATATGTCCAAATAAAAACTGAGATTTAATCTTTGACTAGAAACAGTTGCTGGAGCATAGCCTGAGACACTACACTACACTAAGAATGGCCTCTTCAGACACAAAGCTCCCCGGCCACAGCATGCTACAATAGAGTACGCTCTTAATAGTTTAGCAAATAAAAGTCTCACTAGTGAAATGAGCCTTCAGACAACCCACTGCAAAGTTAACGCATGTTCTCCCCCTTCTCTCCCCCATCCGTGCGTCCCGTCCCGTAGGATAGTCATTGCAACGTGCCGCCCTTCTCCTTTCAGGTGCAGGCGCAGCTACAGCTGGACAGCGCCGTGGCCCACGCGCAGCACCACCTGCACTCTCACCTGGCGGCGCACGCGCCCTACATGATGTTCCCCGCGCCGCCGTTCGGCCTGCCCCTGGCGACGCTCGCGGCGGAGTCCGCGTCCGCCGCCTCCGTGGTGGCCGCCGCCGCCGCCGCCAAGAACACCAGCAAGAACTCCAGCATCGCCGACCTGAGACTGAAGGCCAAAAAGCACGCGGCCGCGCTGGGACTGTGACGCCGGGCGGACACGGGGACGCGAGGCGTGGACGCGCTGCGGCCTCGCCACTGAGAGGACACTGAACGCTTACAAAGTGAAAACGGACAAAGTGAGAGAGAGAGAGAAAAAATATCCATGGACGTTATTTATGTTTTTTCTTTTTCTTTTTTTTCAATGAAGGACGACGAGTATAAATATAAATATAGGCTATTTATGAGATAGAGACAGTGGAAAAGAGACTGTGATAGCCTAACACAGATTTTTGGACGCCGAAAAGAGGCGGACGGGGTGGATAGCAAGGCTACGAGGGCTCCACGCAGCCATGGCTGAGGAGGCCGGCGGGACACCCCGGAAGAAGAAGGAGGAAGACGAAGAAGAAGAAGAAGAGGACGATGATGATGATGATGATGCAGCTGGGTCGGTCGATACTTTGTCAAACAAGGCGAACCATTCTGCAGTCGTTTTTGTTCTGTTTTAATATTATATTATTATTGTTATGGTTTCTTTTTGAACCTATATAGAGGCTGGCCTCGTTATATTTCCAAAAAAAAAAAACAACAACAACAAAAACACTTTCTCTGTAAAAAGGACAGAGCGGGAATTCCTTGACAAAATTTAGAGACCACGTTTAAAGTGTTTCTCCCCCTCCTCTGTTTCTTGTCCAGTTTGAAAATGCCTCAGCAGTGTTTGCATGAGTTTGTCTTCACGGATGACGTGATGTGAGCCCCCCCACCCACCCACCCCACCCTCACCCCTCTTCTCTCCCCTCTCTTTCCTCTCCTCCCAGAAGAAGAAGGGCAACTCTCACTTGATTGTTTGACCTTGTTTGGACCCCCCCCTCTGGTGAAGGTGGAAACAGACAAATGTGAGATTGTAAAACATGTGTAGGCTACGCTGAACTTTTTTTTTTTTTTTTTCTATTTTTTTTTTTTAATTATTATTATTTTGTCAGGATAACCCGATCTAAGTGTCCACATTTACGAGGTGATCCGCCCCCCTTCTAAAGGAGGACATCACGCCACAAACGCCATCTTTAACAGCAGCGATCAAACGAACAAATTACACTAACACGAAGACTTTATGCGAACCGGTACGGGCACGTGTAAAATATGTTTATACACACACACACACACACACACACAGACATACACACGTGAAAAAAAACATGCATTATTTTTTATTATTTAGTGGCTTTATGAATGCCTTGTGGGGAATTTGTTCATTTTGTATTTTACTTTATTTCCGTGTATTAAAAAAAAAAAAATCATGTGCTTTCTGTATGTAATTTTGATGTTTTTATAACAGTGAAAGTGAACTCACCTGAGGCACGGTTTTCTTAAAAAAAAGAAAAAAAAAGAAGGAATATTCATGAAATTGTTTTACTTTTTTTTTCTCCATCACATGTGAAACGTGAATCCACCTAAACAAAATGTTTTTCGTTCCTATAATAAATTAACAAAAGTTTCTTTAATGAGTTGACATTATTTTTTTGAATAATATTAATTGGCTTTTGTCAGATAAATTATTATTATTGTTATTATTATTATTATTATTATTATCATCACTCTGAGGGCTGCATATTTTAATAATTCATGCCTGTAGCTATAGGTCTTTTGATAACGCCACACTTGTGACAGGCCCGTTTAGTCAGGAACATGGGTGTCTGTTGCTGCGCCCATGCCAAAACCGATGCATTATTCATAGTTTGGTTATGGAGGGTTTGTAGAGGAGGACTGGTAATTTCCAGTACAAGCTAGGCTGATAAAAGATAAAAAGAGAGAGAGAGAGATGGGGGCATTCAAAGATTTGCGGAATTTGAGCACTTAAAACGCAGTTATATTATTATTATTTTATTAAAGGCTATTCATTTTGATTTAAAACCACTGCGTATTATTTACAGTCTCAGGAGAAAACTCAGGATAATCATAAAGCTGGATTTTCATTTTTTACTGTTTGTCAGCAAAAAGATAATAATAATAAATAAATAATAAAATATTAGATTATAAATATTACTTAACCTCAATCATGATACATTTAAGACGCTGCAGCTATTTATGAAATAATTGTGACCAAAAGCAACAGAGGTTAATGTATGTAATTCCTGTTGTGAATACTCATGTCTTGCTTGGCTCTCTGCCCATTTCTACTTAATGCAAATGTTCCCTTTTTTTTTTTTCTCCTTTATTATTTTATTATTTTTTTGTGTCGTGGCCTTAAGCTGGCCATCCTGACTGAAAACCCAGCGCACACAGGCGCATCCCTGCGTAAAACAGAGTCAGGATTTATTAACGACTGCCTCGCAAATTCGCCTGATTCATTTCCTGACATCTTAACCGCCTCTTATCGAGCATTTAATAAACACCTGACACGGGAGCCTATGATCATAGGAATGCGGCTCGCGTTACGCTTCCGATATTTCCACACAAAACACAATGTCTTTAGCTATTAATTAATACTGATCTCACCGAGTCTGCTCCGAGAGTCTGGAGTGTTTGTGTATCTCGGCGTTTAGAGGGGGGGCAGGATTTAGACGCCAAAACTATTGAATTATTGATTGCGAGCCTCGCCAGTAATGGAGGAGACGGAACTGGGAAACTGCTGAGCCGCGGGAGCGCGCATGCTGCCCTGCGTGTGGAACGGGAACGCAGGAGACGGGGGGGGGGGGGGGGGGGGGGGGGGGCGCCTGCCCTAGGACTGTCCCGCTCAGGAAGACTGTGTGACCGGTGGAGTTCTTACTCTTCACGAGGTCAAGTTCATCATACGTTAATTGAATTGTTCAAACCTTTTTTTCCCCTTTCATTTAGTGAGGTTGGACCTGATTTATAATTTGCTCAAGTCAGTCAAAATCATAATTTAAAGATAAGGGATAGCTGAGATTAAGCGAAAAAAAAAAAGTGTCACTCATTATTGAGTGCACCAGGACATTACTGTATGACTGATTTTATGAATTATTTTCCATTTGCATGCCCTGTAGGATTCATCTACCTGAATGGAGCCTGTGCTTTCACTGTGTTTGCAGTTTCCACAACATTTCCTCCCTCCAGTTCCTCACGGGCCGCAGCCCAGAGTCTCGAGTCCGGCAAGGAGGGTGAGCCTGCTGCTGTGGAGTGGTCCGGCAGCTATCAGCATGTCCTGAGGGCGCAGCGCCGGAGTGGAGGGGCCTCTGCTCTGAGGGGGCCCAGGAGACAATGAGACGGGGACACACAAGTGTTCTGATTAGACATGGAGACGACCAGCGCTCGCACTCTCCTCTCAACACACTCTTAGGACACACACCCCCGACGCAGCCAGCCAGGAGCCAGCCGAGCAGGCTTCTCCTCAGTCTTACTCGCTCGCCGCTTCCCTCTCACCCTCCCTCCTTCTCTCCCTCTCTCCCTTTCTCTCTCCATCTCCCATACATTATCTTTCTCTCTTTAGTAATGGAACGTGCCGGACGAGTCAATTATATTAAAGTTCATTAAATGAATGGAAAGTGGACATATAAATGCACGCAAGCAAACTCACACACCCACACACACACACACAGATCATCATAGCCTGGTGAGTCACAACAGCACTCGACACCATGGAATCCTTCATATCAACTGGTGCTGTCTTGTTGCTATATTTACCCCGCAACAACCCCTGAGACAAATACACTACTCTCTCATTTCCCGCACTTGGCCCTTTTATCAAATTAGGGCACGTTAAACAATCACACAGAGCACTTTTTACTGACAGCTGAGACATTATTTCTATTTTTTTTTTTTTGTTGTTTTCTTTTTGCATGTGAATGGCTGCAGCTTAATGCGTTGTATATACTGTTTGTAACCATGCCTGTGCGTGTTTGAATTTATGTGGGAACTTATGTGAGAGAGAGAGAGAGAGAGACAGCTCCCTTTCTCTTCTTTTCTCTCCAAGGGCTTGCCTTTGTTACATGTTAGGAGTGCTCAAAGAGCAGGGCGCACACAGCACTGCACCAAAGACAACAGCCATCAGGAGCAAAGGCAGATAAAAGAGCAACTTCAAAGACATCAAATGGAGCGAAAGTGAAAAAGAAACCTGCTGAAAACTCCCTCCAATAGCACTCAGGCCAGCAATTAGGACGCCGTTATCGCTGCCTGTTATCACGCGCCGTATAGGCCTGGGTGGCTAACCGCAGCACTCGGTGTGGGTTGCAGTCAGCGGAGAATTACAGCATTTATAGAGCTCGGCTGTAGCACTGTATTTAATTTCACTGTAGGATGAAAAGTGGGTGTTCACGCAGATTTGACCCCTGCCATGACCAGGGAGGCTTAACCGTGGTGATTACAGACACAGAAAAACAACAGCCTCTATCTCCAGCTCCTTCTATTCAGCCGCTAAGTAGAACAAAACAAAACAGAGGTCAGAACAAAACAAGAAGTCTAATTGTTTCACTGTTTCCTGTTTAGGTGCCCCAGGGCAATCTACACATTTTTTATGTACTGGGCGCATTTTATTTGTTATTAATTCATTTCCAGTTGCAGCTGGTTCACAGATTAGAGAGATAGCATAATGTATAACTCCCTGCCCCGGGAAGAAGACATAACAAGGGTGTATGTGTTGAGACCAGCGGGCATTAGCAGCCCTGAGGGGATTTGAATGTTTCCATTGGAAAAGAAAAAAAACAAAACAGGGTGGCATTTACTGTATGGCTGTGTGCATTTTAGTCTCAGAGAAAAAGAACAACATGAAACGCTAAGACAGAGAGAGAGAGAAAGGGATGGAGGCAGAGGGGCGAGGGGCACGCAGTAAACGTTAAACATTTACCCCATGCCGCTCTGTATTTACAAGCTGGTAAGATCCTATCTTGTGTGTGTGAGCATAATTGAGTACTTGCTTTTCAATCATCAGATGTTTGTACACAGACTCTTAAATTACAAAAAGCCCTATGGAAACACAGGCCTAACTCGTCTCATATTGATTGTATTCACGCCGTCCGAAGTTTACAAAATGCCATTTTAAAATGTCACGAAATGACACAAAAAAAGTCGACAAATCACCCAATATTTGTATCAGGATGCTCGAGTGTCTTTTTAATGTGGCTAAATCCAGGGAGGTCCGCGATCATTCATTCTGGGGTTAAGTGCTTTTTCAACATTCTGTCCGGGGAGCCATTTATGACCATTTATATATCTGTCAGCTGCATTCAAATGCTCTCTGAACCGGTGACAGACATGTGTGGTCGAGGCAAAAAGTTTAGATGTGATGGAAAATGGCCCCTGGTTTTCAGTATGGGCATCAATCACCTGCGCGCTGTAAATGTTATACTCATAGAGCTGTTAGCTGTTTTCACATAACCATAAATCTGTGCTGGACAAAAATCAATACATCTTACTGATGTTGGAAAACATACAACTCTATGATGGATATGCTGGTTGTATTTTACTTACAGTTTTCCATTTGGTACTGTAGTTGCATACAAACACATCATAACCTCATGAGAAATGCATTGTTACTGCATCAGAATGCGACCCAAGGAATCTGTAAACACTGAATTACCCTGAACCATTGGCAAACGTGTGACACTTATTACGGGGCTGCATGCAAAGAGTCTGAAATTTGTATGTTTTGAACTCTCTGTTGCAAGCTAGTACCATCTGTTAGAGTTAATATAAGACATGCTGGGTCTTTTGAAAAATGAAAACTGAGTGTTGTGCTCAAGTACATCATTTTTTCTTCTTCTATAAATAAAGAGGTAAAACAAAAAAAAAAAAAGAGATGCACGCCATGCAGTTGCAAAGTGGTGCATGTCATCCCCCATCTCTCTCTCTCTCCCGTTTCATTACTGTCAGCTCTCTACTATCACTCTTTAGCAAAACACGCTCTGCAACACCAACACCACTTTCTTTTTTTGGGGGGGGGCAAAGGTTGGTTGGCTATGCGTAATTGTTTGGGATTCCAACGTACTGTAACTGTTTACATGGATGCTAAATAAAATGATCTGATATCATAGATGTGTTTACCAGGCCCAAAACATCAGTCAGAACACAAGTTCTTCTGGCATGTGCGCCGCGGTTCTGCCCACTGCGGAGCGTTGAATCTGCTGGAAATATAACAGAAGAAGAAGAAAGTTCCTCCGACTTTATTGACGGCGCTGAAATCATTCCACAGGAAAAAGATGACCGGCGCTTTCAACTGCGCCGCCTTAAAACTGCAGTACGTCCTTCTGATTTGTGCAGTGACCTAGAAGTATGAAGTAGCAGCGGGAAATGTAAATAGCAATAGAACAAATACCGCAAATTCAAACTTACTTGAATGCCCCGATGACACGGGGCATTCAAAAGTAAATGTACTGTGTAATGTGTATATACGCCATGTAAACCCAAACATGCCTGCTTTGATTCCAGCTTCGCCATCATCTCTCATGCTCCAGATTTCCTGTCTGCCTTTCAACAATCTCAATTAGAGAGAAAAATGCCCCGTACAGTCCTTTGAAATAAACTGCAGTTTAGGCATGTAATTCATTTCCACATTTTTTTTTTTTTTTAACAGCGTAGTCCGAGACCGTAGCCGGAATTATTACACAGGACCGTCAATATGCAATCACCTACTGTACGTGTTCATTGTTAAAGGAGTGAAAATTAAAGTTTACCAGCCCCGAGTCCCCCTCCTGTATATTAATGAGTCTTTGAGACAGTAGAAGATGGCAGCGAGAGGTCAAGTGCTTTAAAAGTAAGTGAATTTTAAAGCAGGATACTGCCTGTCATGCGGGGACATCTTATTCAGATGTTTTCATTGATCCTGCCACTCGTGTCCCCTCACTGATACAGCAGTATTGACAGCTGTATTGCTATGGTAATTTACTCCTCGGGCGAGTGCATGTAAGTTGCGTGGGCTGGGAGACAAATACATACAAGGGCCGCATACACAAACACATGTACACATGCCTTATTATAGGCTAATAAGATGAGCATGAACAGTAATGTATGACGGTGGCTGTGGTGGAGGTGGGGGCTGTGTCAAGTTCAAGTGGGCTCACCGGCGGATGTATGCACCCTGTTTCAGTGTGGCTTAATACAAATTGATGTCACAAGCCGAGAGAAGGGCAGACAAAATGCGAAGAGCTGACTGAGCTGCATTACGGGGCCAAGGAGGCATCGGAGGCGGCAGGACCCCATAACTGGTGCGACGTTCTATTGGATTACGGTGTTGGCCCAACAATCTGCCAACGTCTAATTAAATAGGCCTGCATTACCTTCCTCCACAGTGGGGTGTGCGTGAGAAGTACACTATCTCATTCTGAAATGGGATGTAAAAATAGATCTCATAAGTTAGGCCCCGCACGCGCTCCCTCCACCCCTTCCTCCCTCCCTCCCTCCCTCCCTCCTGTGATATCGCTGCCGTGTGTGACAGCCTCTCTTTGACTCTCACTCTTGTTTTTCAGACTCTTTCTATAATTTTTTCTTGTTATAAACCAAACAAACATACAGCATCTGCTCCATTACACCCAATTTAATACAGGATTGTGTTTATTCATTGGATTGGGTGAGGACTTGGAAAGCAGCAAGGCTTCTACTAAATCTTTAAAAGTTTTGTGACACTGGGTGCGTGTAGTGAAGTAAACTTTCCCTCCTTCCTTTTTTTTTTGTTTTGAAGTGGAAAAAAATCTCAAGGAAGTGACACACGCATTGAGAATGAATATGGCATGCATCCTAAAATAGCTGACACTTGCAGTTGCAGATAACAGGTTGTGTTATAGAAAGGAAGGAAGCGAGCTGATTGAAAACAACTATATCTCTCAACCGGCACTGATACTCATAGACTGGATTTAACATTCTGATCTGAATCCTTTTATTTTTTTTAAAGGTTTGGTTGTTAAACCGTCGAACAATGAATTTGGACGTGTATGGACCACATAGGGAAGAATGTGGAGGAGGGAGAGGGTGCAGAAGAGTTCCACAGACAGAGAAGACAGAGCTGGGAGGACAAGGGCAGTGATACGTGCCGAACAGATAGAAAGGGGAGCATGTTGGAGAAGGTAGGCAGAGGTGCCAAAGACGTGAGTGTGCCAAAGAGGAAGCACTTTGTTGAGCTAAAGCATGTTTGAGAGAATGCCTCTTATCTTAATGACGACAGGGACCCTTTTAAAGGGTCACATGTATCGCACAGTGTGCTGGAAGTGCTCTTGTAGGACCACCTAAGAGACAGTGGGTAAATCCGTGTCTGAATCCCCACAGCTGCAAGTAAAAATGCAGTTTAGGGACTGGAACTTATTATTAACTAATTTAAAAGAACTGTAATAAATATCCACTTATTAATATATCTAGTTTTTAATGTTTAACAGTGGATAAGATTGTCAGAGGGATGTTGGCCCTAAATAGGATGTCATTTTTTTTTTGTCGTGTTGTTGTTCGATATGCTGCCAAAAAATAAGACGTAGGTTCCTCAGCCAGCAGACCTTAAATGAATAGTTCACAAATGTGGGAACTATTCTCATAAGCTTTCACATGTTAAGTTGGATGAGACTAATGTCTATATGGAAAAAGTAGGGTATCATCAGCAGCTGTTTAGCTTAGCTTAGCTTAGCACAAACAGAAAAGAAATTAGCTTAGCTCTGTCCAACCTTGTTTCCAACTAATCATGGTTCCATTAAAGTAAAGTGAAACAGAAAACATGATCTGGAGGGAACGTTAGTTTGAGAAGATTCTATTTTCTATGAAACAAAACTGGGCAAGCTGGAAAATATAGAATACGCAGGCAACATATTTTTCCCGCCAAAACATCTAATCCAACAAGGTACAATATCAGCTTGCAGTGACTACAGCCTTAATCATTATTTTATACTGTATATAGTTTATATATAGTAGTACATAGTTATTGCTTCTGTATTTATATTATTTTGTTAAAACTGAACGTGAATGTTGTTTCGAATCGTAATTCCTAAGAGATGGGGAAGTTCTATCTTGGGGGAAAAAAATAATCATCTTGTCTTCTGTTCACTAATTCACATGGCGTATATATATATTTTGTGGGTCATTTATACAAAAATTAAAGTGTAAAAAGAACAGAATAAGTATTTCTTAGCTCTGAGCAGTTGCCAAGCAACCAGCAGTGGAAACTGTTAGAGCTCCCCCTGGTGACTGGCTGCAGCATAGGTCATAAACTCCACCCCTTGTGCTAAACTAAAACACTCAAATATACATCAAATAATATATATATATATATATTTTTTTTTCAAGGACGGTTTCTGACATTAGTCAGGTAGTTAATATAATGTTGATGCAAGTTCAAGTGTCAATTTGGATAAGTTTCATTTTAGTTAGTTATGTGACGCTATATAAACAGACATCATGATTACTATTAGTTGTCATGCCAACTGCTCTGCATCCAGTGGGATCATGAAAGTTATAAAAAAAAAAAAATGAAAATAAGTATAGTGTATAATCTATCATTTCCTTGTAACTGGTGGAGGTAGAGCTGAGTGTAGAATTAAATGAAAATGCGAAGCTAACTAGCTTAGCTTCACATTTAACCAACTCACATGAAAGCGGCAGCTATTATCGAATGAGTACAGCCTATTTCTCATAATATGAAACTATATATTGCTTCTATTGGTAAAGATTTTGGCTTGAGAAAATCCTCAAACCAGACTTTTTGAACATATTTTGCAGACTTTGATGGATGGATGACATTTAAAGTGTACTTAAAATGTCACGCGTCCACCTCGATAACTTCACCTCGTCAAGCATTCGTAACTAGCATATAATCAACTACTGAAATTCTGTGTGCTCTGCAATTTTAAAAACATCAGGGAACAGTTTTAAATTTGCCATGTGTACAAATAATTGATACGTCAGGCAATATCTCACTTCCAAGCAGGCTTAGTTTTAGTGGTAAACTGCTCGTGCAAACAAAACTAAACTTATGATCCATTTGTGGGTATTTCAGTAGTCTACGACTGTTGATAAATGCTCTTTGGGTGCACGCACTCCTATCTCCAAGTACTGATAAACACTTTAACATGTTATTGGGCTATAATGAGGTGGAACATGCAAAACAATATGACATTCTGGGCTGGTAGAGCACAGAACATGATCTGCACCACTGCCAGCAAAAGCAATACTATAATTTCTTTCCATTATCTGGCAAAATTGTACCTTTTAAATGACAAACATTATATTATTATAGTTGGTTTGTTACACAAATGCATTCACGTAAGATTTTTTTTTCTTTTGCAACATCCTGTGTTTTTTTTTTCCTCATAAAAGGCTATAATTGTGAGCTCTTCCCTGCTGCTAACATCAACAATTTTTCATATTAGTCACATTTGCTTACTCTACTCTCTAAAAGCCATTTTGTGAGTGGGTTGGATAAATATAGCAGCGCTTCTCTGAGAGGTTTTAGAAGATCGTAATAGAAGAAAAAATTTAATGTATGTTTATTATATTTCCTTTGGGTGATATTTACAATCCCAACACTCATATCACAGTGATTTCCCTTAAATACTATTAGAAATAATTTGGGGAAATAGCAACATGCTGAAGTAACTGAACTTCTCATAAGTGCTCACTCAATTGGATCCATGACCAAAATATGAAATGAAAACCCGAGCCGAGAGCCTGCAGACCACAGAGAGACGGCGTAGTGTGGTCTGGAGGGCGTGTGTGGACACAGAAGAGATCTGAGCACTGTAAAAACACATCCCTCTGGCACCATTATATAAGCATACATATGGGACAGTAAAAATGGAAGACGACACTTTAAATGACATTATTATAAAATGCAATACTCCTGGAATGATCCCTTATTAAATTAGGCCCTATGATCCAAGATGAATTTCCCGCTTCCCTAATCCATCAAGAGGGAAATATTAAAAGATAGGCCTCAACTGGCATTAGAAGCTCACTCCGTCTTGACTTTCATTATTCTGCATTAGGGCGCTGCTGGGGGAGAGCCTCTTAATGAGAATTACAATGATTCACTGGCCCCGGCCCCACTTCTGACAAGTCAAATATTAACTCCTCAGTCACAGCTGTCGGAATTAAAATACTTTGTAGCCGCGGACGTGCTAAATTAAATTGGCCTTTTATGTTCCTTACATGGCTGACCCCCGTGGGGCTCCACTGCCTCAGTCGCCACTCAGACGGCTATGACAGAGCAAGAGGAGGAGATGTTCACGGCGTGCGCAGACTCGAGCTCGCACGAAAAAACAAACATTTCTGTCCCCCGTGTGTCATTCTGTCATCTTCTCCAGCTAGCGCTCTACTCTCCCTCTTTTCCTTCACTCCGTGTTCCTCACCAGAGGCTGTTCCTTTGGCAGACATCTTCACCGCGCCGTTTGTTTGATAGCCGGTGTCAGCTACTGTCGACTACTGTCTGTGTTCCGCTACGGTCTCTCTCTATTACCGGGGCCACAGACACGCGTAAAGGCTCTTCACCTGTTGCCTGCCCTTCATGTTGAACAGCCAAATAGATTAACATAACAGAGCGGGCTCTTCAAAGAGCGGGGGAACTTTGTTCTAGAGTGATTAAGGTTTAGTATGCAGACAACAAATCAAATTTATATTGACCTTTAAAAGTTTTATTTCAGTTAATTTGCACTCACTTAAGCAGAGGGCTAGGGCTCGCAGACCTGCTCTCCACTCTGCCTTCCAAATTCCTCTGTGTCTGCACCACAACGCTCGCTGGGCGGTTCCTCCGCCCGCTCGCTCGCTTGCTAGCTCGCTCTGGCCCCAAGGTCATGTGCGCTGAGTGGGGAGGGTTTTTTTTTTTTTCGCCTTTTGCCTGTCTCTTTTCCCCAGCAGCATTTCTGCTCTGCTTGTGTTGCCAGCAGAGCTCTGAATCCTTCTACCGCTCTGTTTGAGCTCCTCACAAACAAACGATCGATTTCACAGGGAGAGAGAAAGAAAGAGAGAGAGAGGGAGAGAGAGAGTGGAGGGAGATGGAAAATATAACTGTTAGTGACCCTGCAGTCTGCAAATGTTACACTTGAAATCGCTGGATTTTTTATTTATTTTTTTTTTATAAAACACACACATGCCCCGGGACATGTCACCTCTCCCCTCTCAAAAGTCAACTGAATGAATAAAGAAATGGATGGAACTGATAAAGAAAATAAAAAAACAAAAAAACAAAAAAAAAATGGAAGAGAGTGCAGGATTAACTCAGTGGGCAGATGGGTCTTGGTGTCAATTTGTACTATTCTGATCCACTGAATTGAAACCAGAGCTTCAACCAAGCCCCAAACAAGTCACCTTTGACCCACATGACAAACACAATACTGATACTCTGTATTCATTCAGTAACTCTGCAGTCTTTTGTTTTTACTAAAACCGCTTCTCCCTTTACTGCTCTGGCCTGACTTTAAAACCCTGCACCACAGGTCAACTGATTAGCATAAGGGAGTACACAGAGGGCTCTAATAGACATGTTGCCCACTGCTGGCTATAAGGTACAGTTGTTCTATAGTGGATGTGCTTTGTTCTGCTTTGCTACCAACACTTTTAAATAACTTTTAACTCATAAATTAAATGTATCAATGCATCCTTGACCAGGGGTTACCATTAAGGTTATAAATTACCACCCGGAAAGTAATTAGTTCTCGTTGAAGGCATATTTCTTGGGTTGCTTAAAGCCTTTTGGGAAAATGTATCTCCAATTATGTAAGCTATTAGAATTAAAAACCGCTCTGACCTTAAGATTGACTATCGAAGATTTCCGCGGTTCTCATTATAATAAGCTTCAAGTGGGAGCTACAGTGTTCACATGTTGAGAATAAAAGTAAGCAGTGGGTTGCATTAAAATCCCCCAAATCAATGTGTCCTGAAGGGATGTGCATAAATGGCTCCATTACTGCGAGGCTCAGACGCTTCAGCGGGGAATGATTTAGACGACAGCCCTGCAGTGGACCATCAGTCACTCTTTTAGAGTTAAATAAGCCACATGAAGGACTGTTATCCTTACTGGCTTAAGCCCCCATTAATCAGTCCACTTCACCTGTCAATACAGCCACTGGCTTCCAATCAAACAACCATTACAGCGGAGAGCATCCCAATAAAGGAGATCTTTGTTTCTTATTGAGTTAATCACCCGGCGTACACACACGGCTCTCATCAGACTGGCACCGGCAGTGTACACTCCTCTCCTCATGCGTGGAGGAGTGCAGGGGTCAGGCTTAACACACACGGCGACTCGGAATGTGGAGGAGGCGTAGGATGAAACAATATAATGAAGATGCTTCGCAATTACAACTGCGCGGAGACGGATCATTGTTTGAGATTGCCCTTTGAAGGTGTACCACTGCACACATCTATGCAAATTGATAGCCAATGAAAATAATAAGTGCTCGTTGCGAGTGTCATTATCTCTAAAGCCGTGATTTATGCCAAGAGCGTGATAGCGGCGAACGAACGAGGGATGGGTGAAGAAGGATCGGGGGTCGGAGCAACGTGATGGACTCATGTGTCATGCGCAGCCTGAGTTGGAGGATATAGCTCCGAGCAGGTGGGTGTGAACAACCCTCTGACAGCCCCCTTTCAAAATGACAAAATCCATCCTTCCGTATTGATCAGTTATTCTTCTGTCTTTCAGCAGGCATCTTCAGACACTCCCTTTCCTCTCTTCATCCCTCCGCCGTGCCAACCCCCAAACCCCCCACCCCGCGCAACCTGCCCGGCCGCTCCCTATTGATCCTCACCAGTGATTGGTTGAGCTGTAATTTGAGATGGACATTGACGGATGAGTGCACACTGTTTTTCTTTCTCTCTCCTTCTCCCCTCTCGGGGGTGATGAAGTCATAATGCCGGTGACAAAGCAAGACAGGGACCAATTGCAATGGAGTGCTAGCCTGAGTAACCTTTAGGACCAGAGCAGGATGTCTCCGGGCCTGCCGCACCTGCCCCCTGGGTACGCCGCGGTCGCAGGACTCATAAATTCTCCCGTACAGGCAGCCGGAGCAGACAGAGTGGACAGAGAGAATATCGAGCAAATGGATAGAGAGGAGAGACTGTAAATTAGCTTTAAAGTACAGCAGAGGATATAGGGATGTTTCTATGTACGTAAAATCATAGGAGAGAGAAGAACAACCTAACTGCTAGGCTTGAGTGTTTCTACAAAACACACTAGAACGAGTTTAGCTAAACCTTAATAGCAACATTTCCAATGACAGTCTGAACAGAGGGATAATGTGAAAGGAATCCCTCAGAGTGAATCATTCTGATTCATGGATGCTAATAAAATGATCTGATAAGATGCATTTAGATGCCCTGAAGTATCAGTCGGACTAGTACTTCTTTTGACGTGTGAGTGATTGATTGATTGATTGATTTACTGCAATATCACAGTAGAAGAAGAAGCAGCTTTCTTCCCTAACTTTATTAACACCACTGAATACATTCAACAGAAGGTGATTGCAAAGACAAACCCATGTTTATAATGACGATGACCCATGTGATTTGGGGTTGTCCACCTGTTTAAACATTTAATCACTGAACGACTCATGGTTTTGTAAACGCCGCCAAACATGCGCGGAAAGAATCTGCTAATTCGATCTAGATAGAAAGGAGGATCGGATGTTTACATGTGTATTAAGCATTATATTTTCTCAAATGCAGTGATTATGCATTCACCATGTGGCCAGAGACATAAATGTGCAAGACTGGTCTGAGGAAGACTCAAGCAATGGCTGAACCTAAACACCTGATGGAAGAGTCTATGTTTGCCTGACCATTTATTGGGCTCCTGTACCACTGACTGTTTACTTTCAGTTAACATGGGCTGAAATCAACTGGTAACCAATCAAGACTATGGTTTGGTTGACCCAGTGGCTTTATACGCAAACAAGAAAGTCTGCCTGAAAATTGCTTATTGTCTCCAACACTGGGTGAAAAAAAATCATGTTTTAGCGCCACATAATCATTGTTTCTGGTATTTAGCTCGGTCCGTAGCTGACGTCACCCTGCACCAGCAATCACAACACCACCATATCGGCACGGAAGCGCGCTTTTTGAATTACTATTCGGTTGACAACTGCAGGCAACTAACTAACTTGTCCTTGTACCAGTTACGGTCGACAGCTGTTGTGCCCCAGGATGCCAGAATAGTCGGGGACAAGCAAAGGGGAAATCGTTTGAAAGGATTCCCAAAGATCCTGTAAGACAGCAGATGTGGATACTGCAATAAAATGCTCAAGAAAAGAGAGTGGTGGGATCCCTCAAGAAGCAGGTTTCGCTTGTGTAACGATCACTTTATATCAGGTACAGAATCTACACTTTTCCAAGTTAGCTTGTTTTTAACACGATGTCCAACAGATTTCTTTTCATAAAGGCAAGTTAGGCTAATGTTTATAACGTGGATTACAAAGGGGTGTTGCTCATTCAGCACTAAAACTACTCACAATGAGAAAGAAATTTGGGATCAAACACTTGTTATTGTAGTTGTGTTACTGTCATGAACCTTCTCAGTGACTCTCCGGAGTAGGACGAAGGAAAGTTAATGAGGTATTTATATATCCGGATACTGTAGGTCAGGAACATTGTCTGCACCAACTGTTTCAATGCTCGAAGCACACCTAGGGTCCATGATATAGAATCTGTCGAGTTTTGCCTTGTACTGGTCAATTTCTATCTGTTTAAAGTGCGCAGTAAATTATGATGGCCTGAAGTCAGCGCTAGCGCCATTCATTCATTTTTCCTCAGAGTCTTCTTGCCAATATGGCGGTGTCAACAAAAAAAGTCACATGACTCCCGGAGCTCTATAGACAGAACACATACAGATACGCTCATTTTGTAGGTTGTCCCATTAAACTGTGTTACATTATAGTAAGGGGCATTTCTAAAATTCAATACAAACCACAACCATCAAAATAATCATGAACTTGAAAGAAGATCCCTTTAAAGCAGTTTCAATTAAAAAACAAACAAGCATTACCTTCATGAAGGCAGGATTTACTCTAGGACCATAACATAGTAGCCATAGTTATGCCTCGATGTAGCTCATAAACTGAGTTTAAAGCATAGAGTGGACTGAAAAGAAAGAAATATAAGAACCAGAGACACATTAGTCCGTGTAAATTAGACTTTTGAGCGCCAAACATCCCTCTCACTTTTGAAGCGCCAGCTCTTGATCAGCTCTTGTGGTTAAAAACCCGCCAATTAGAAGCAGGCAAACAGACAGAAAATTACGCCACGGGCAAAATTTCAGACAGCGGCGAAGAATAACGTGGAGAAAGAAGGTAATAAGATAAATAAAAATAAAAGAAAAATGAAGCGGTCAGTGTCAGCCCACAACAATATAGGTTTTTACTTAAACTGTTTATTGCTCTGTGCCACTGTAGCAGATTTCTTAAAGTGACACGTCTTAAAATGGTATTTTCTGTCTGTGATTACAGCCACAGATCCAGTTTTAACGGCATCTCCGTCTCTGTAATTGCATGCATATTGGATTTTAATAAAGGTGTAGAATATTATCAGACAGTGAACACGCTGATAACGAGCGCCGTGCTTTGACTGTTTGACAACTCAATCTTTCACTGCCTGTTACTCTGCCCAACGCCACGCTACAGCGAAACAGGCATTCTTCTATAAAGAATTGCTGGTGGCGGTGGTTAAACGGGAGACATTTTGATTAATATTTTCCATTTGTTTAGCGAAGCTCGGAGCTAAAATTAGACGGCCACCTCTTCCCTCGGCAGGACAGCGGTGACTTTGGTTTCCCCGCCAGGCCAGTCCACCGCGCGCACACACACACACCGGTTCCAGGGAGGAGAGGAAGGGGAGGGAGGGCTGGTGCGGGAGTAATTTCAGCGGATTGTGAGCGGACAGTAGCTCCGCTGGGAGAGCTGGCAATCATGGGGGAAACAATGTTTACATCGATCAGCTGTCAGGAAGATTTATGGCCTCATTTTGCTGTAATGGAGAATTAGTGGGGAGATTATCAGCGACTCAACACCACTGCTTGTTACCCGTGTCCAGGCCTGGCAATTTGTCTCTCCCCAGGAGCAGCCCAAACACTTGTGACAGCACCAGCACTTGCCCTAATTCAATCAAGAGAAAATGTTGGAATTAATTTGTTACAAGAAAATTTAAATATGTTCCAGTTGAGCTGTGGCCTATGGCCACTTGAAAAAGCAAAGGGGAAAGAGGGAAGGGGGAGAGAAAGCATCTGATTTATTGTCCCGGGCAAGGTATTGATCCAGTTCGATCCTGGCCTGCGCGCGGAGGTTTTAATGTGTAATAATTTCCAATTTAAAGCTCCTTCTCAAGATCATGGCTGTAAAGAGAGGAGAGGTGAAAGCAGACCAGGCCTCCGCAGCCAGCCCGCTGATTAAGGAGGCTGCTGCTAAGGCTTTGTCAAAAGCTCAGTTTGAATGTAAATGCGGGGGTTATGTGTCCCGGCATTTCCCATGCGCCCACACACATACTTTATTTGTTTGTCGTAGTGATGGGCACAAGGACAGGGTGGATGCTCAGGCCATGTAATAACACACGAGTCAAGATAATCCATAGCCTGTCTACGTCAAGGGGATCACAGAGGGTGCAAACTAATGACACATGAATACCCTATCTGTATATGATGTGGAGGATGATAATGAAATTACTGAGAAGAAAAGAACCTCTAAAAGCCTGCTGGTTTTGAAATCAAGGTACAAGAGCACTGACTACCAGTTCAGAGGTGGTCGGGGTAAAGGGTCATCTGTTAAGTGAGTGTTTGTGGGTTTTGTTCCACCTGCTTAGCCGCTTCCAGCATCTGCAGGATACATGATCACCCTCAACCACCCCCTTTCCTCAATCCGCCCAGGCTCTCCCTCTGCAGAGACCCCGCGGACCGCTGTCAGCACACTGACCTATTGATCAAGCTGTCGGTGCGCCGCTAAGAGTCCTCAGCGAGAAACAGGCTGAGGTTAACAGAACACAGCCAGATAGCCAGATAACCATCATACGTAGCAGCAGTCAGATGACACAGGGCATGTTACTCGATGCTGGATGTTGGATTTTATTTCAGGTAACAGTTTGCTACGGCCTGAGCCACACTTTATTTCTCATCCTACTCAGTTCTACGATCCTACAAGTAAATAATTGATTAAACTGTGCATTTTACAGGGGAATTACAGTTTTTTACAACCTGGACCTTATTTCTGGCATAAAATATGGTCGTTCACTCACCCATATAACTTTGGTGTCATTTGGAGTCGTTCGGAAATATTTAGATCCAGCCGGTGCGCCGCGTATATCCATATAGTGGGAGTGACTGGGGCACCGAAACGCAGCCTCTAAATAACGCATTATCTGCCATGAAACTCGTTAATTTCACCAATATTTTGTTATGATACGCTAGTGCTATTCCCCGTTGAGTCCGGAGTTACCTGTTATTTATTCGCGGACGTGCAGCGGTTTGTTGTTCTTTGGCCAGCTCTTCCTCTCTCTGCCTCCGCATCCTCCTTTCAACGAGCCCCTCATCCGTATACTCAAAACGGAAAGGACGTCCATCATAAATAAAGTCGTCGTCCACAACCTCAGAATCGGAAAAATATTCAGCTATGTTGCAAAAAACTAGCAGTAGCAAATTACAGGTAAACAAGCCGACCGTCGTGGGTGCGCGCGGCGCTCAGAGATGACATCATCCAGGTCTGAAGTTAGTAGGTCAATCTACAGACCCTGGATGATGATAACAGGTAACTCCGGACTCAACGGGGAATAGCACTAGCGTATCATAACAAAATATTGGTGAAATTAACGAGTTTCGTGGCAGATAATGTGTTATTTAGAGGCTGCGTTTCGGTGCCCCAGTCACTGCCACTATATGGATATACGCGGCGCTCCGCTGGATCTAAATATCTTCCGAACGACTCCAAATGACACACAAGTTATATGGGTGAGTAAACGATCGTATTTTATGCCAGAAATAAGGTTGTAAAAAACGGTACTTTACTTTAAGAATTGTATCTGAAAAGATCAAAAGCGCATTATACTGGTTAATATAACACATTCAACTCTTTTAAATCTTTATCTTCCTATATCTTGGCCGTATATGTATGCATTGACCCTATAAACCAGGCAACCTGTGTTCTTGCTGTTGAAGCGACTACAGCCCACTATTAACACAAGAGCTGTTGGAAACCTCCTGGCGAAAGACAGCGCCAAGGCAGTGGGCTCAAAACACACACACACACACACACACGGACATGCACACGCTCTCTCTGAACTCTACCTTTGGGGCTTCCCTGCCAAACCAGCGGCCCGTTAGGAGTGAAACAACAAATAAACGCCTCACTTCCCTTTCCTCTCCCTCCGTCTCACTTTCTCACTCTCCCCGTCTTTCTATGAATCTGTGTGTGTGTGCGTGTCGCTTGCAGGCCGTTCCGGGCCAGGGACACAGTTAAATGAAGAGGAGAAGCCGGCTCCAGCGCTGTGACCTCTGCAGGCCGCATTCTCCTCCTCCTCCAGCTTTGTTTATTAACATCTCAAGGCATCTTTCTCTATTCCGCTCTGATTTCATATTTTTCTCTGTGCATGAGAAAATAGCCCTACAAGACACTGTCTGTTCCCGACTGTTGACGTGTCTGTGAAACAGTTCTTACAAATTAGTTAACAGGCGGGCTCTTAAAAAAAAAAAAAAAATTCAATGCATACACATTAGCATGAGTTAATTGATGCCTAATTAATTTCTGCTGCCATGCATAAATTTGGGCTGCCTTCCCTTCGCTGCCACAGGAGACCAAGGCAGAAGCGATGATTTCCAGGCTTCCCATAAATAAATGAATAAACATCGAGACGGGCCAAAGAGAAGCTGGTCTCGCGGAGTAGCCAGGTGTGCAAGGTTAAAGACCAACTATGTGGGCGTACACACTCACTCACTCACACACACACACACACACACACACACACACATCGACACAGCACACCAGGAGCAGGTGCAAATACAAATGATCTCTGAAACTCACTGGAGGTGCCAGGCTAAAGCACCAAGGCACAGCGCTAAGTGCACAGCACGGCAACACATACACAATGTTAACAGCATCCTGTCTGAACATAACACCTCCAGAAATCCAAAATGCACATCCCTGTCACTTTTTTTTTTTAACTCCCTCATTATTTATTCTACCTGAGCGTCCCTCTACATCCAAATCCCACAGAAGTGTTGAGAAGAGTGTGTGGAGTGGATGATAGCCGTGGCCTCTCTCTCGCCTAATTTGTAGTAATTGGTAGCTCATTAGGTGAAGCAGGTCAGTGTCACAGGGAGCAGGCTGTCAGGGCGTGAGGTTAATGACAGAGAAGAGACACAGACAGACAGATTAAAAACTCCACCGCCTGCCATGCCTCTCCTCTGCCTGCTTGTCTCTAGCCAAAGGTCCAGCTGTCCACCATATGCAGAGCTCTGAACATCCCAGCACTCGTTGGAAACCTTCACGGCAAAGTGGATGCTTTATGAAGTGACAGTGCTAATAATCTTTTCACGCCGTCTCAGAGACGGAGCTTCTATAAAAGGAAGATGTCACTCTTGGCATACAGCGACTTCTGTGGAATAATTATTCCCCATTCAGACAGTCACAGTGACTAGAAGTCACGGCTTGTACGTCAATATGACGTGTCACCAAGAGGTTTCCTGAAGGTTTTGAAGCTCAGTGTGGTGTTGCTGGTGGTCTCCATCTTGGCCGTGCCTGACGTCAGGCTAATCCAAATAAGGACAAAGAGGTGGCGCCTCAGAGAATCTTGTATTTCTGGCATTTTCACATGGGGAATTATACATCTGTGAAGGTTCTCAGTCATCGACCACTCTCCCAATGACAGGTAAGTATCTGTTCATTTCTGGAGGTGTTATGTTCAGACACTAGTCAAGCAAGTTTCTGATGGGCTACACCCACACATGAACCTATTTCAACCTCAACTCCCCACCAGTCCTTTAGAACCGAAGAAGCGACACAGATGAATGGCGCAACATTCCAAGAAGTCCAGGTGCCTTTCTTTAACGATTTTTGGATGGGGGACTATAGAGACAGACTCACTTTTGGAGCCTGTCTCAGGTCGCCAATTGAGGAACTGCACTGCTCTTCCAAACTCCAAAAAAAGGGACAAAGAGGTGGGCAGGCGTCACCTAGACAGACAGCTAGGACTCAAAGCGGACGCACCTACAATTACATAAAAGTTACGGTCTTACTATGATTGAAGCGTAAAAATGTGCCTGCACAATTGTCATGAGCTATGGAGACCTTTTTTTGTGTAAAGGTTTTTTGTTTCTGATGTAAAGTTGGATATTTTGACATAGGGCCCATTACGATTGCTCTAAACACCAACTGAGGTTGGAGGCAGCCCAGCTTTGGCAATTTAATATTTCTATTAGCGATCCATATTCTAACAGTACTGAAATTCTACATTATTTAAGCAATGCATAAAAACTGAACGAATGACAAACAGGAAGGGGCATGCATACAGTATGTGGGCTAGAAAGAGAGATGAACATTGTGCATGCAGAGGAAGGAAGACGTGAAACAGAAGCCTAATTTATATTTGATTCTTATTTAGCGTATATATGATTCTGTGATTTAATGGGAACAGGAAGACTGCTGTCACGCCTGGTGTATGCTTGCTCACGCTTGAACATATGAGATAGTACGAGTGGGTTTGGTGCAGCTATTTATTTCTCCAGAAACAACCACAGGATGCATTAAGTGAGATCTATTAGGACACGGCTGCGTTAACCTGATAGTGAGACGACAGTAAGATACACTTAGCGTGTGGCCTGAGAGAACAGTGGACGGCACTTCCACATCCAGGTGGTTTGAAAATGAGACGGGAGTCCTCTCAGCGCTACGGGACTGTGTCTGCGTGAGGTCACTCTGTGGAGAAATTCAGTAACTAATGGATCACATGCGGAGTAACGGTGAAACTCAAGAGAGACGGCTAAATGAACGAACCCGAGCTTGTAAGAGCTCTTATGGTTATGTAAATCTAACCCGAGAATCTTCTTCATTTATCCACCTTACATAGGCCTTTTCCCATCATAACCTGGAATGGATTACTGTACCTAATTTAGATTGTGTTTCATCAATTTTCTTTTGCAAAGATTCAAACCTCTGGCATGAATTGTGGGTAATTATCAGCTGCCAGTTTCCCCAGACATAATCGGGTACTTTTGACAGGTGAGTTATTAAAATGTCCCCTGTACCTGATAAACATATTAATTTATTTCAAGATAGATAATTTCATCAATGCAGGAGTCACATCATATACGCGGGGGTAGACGATACCCTCTCCTTTTTAATTATACGAATATCACAGTCGTCAAAATGACAGATTTTTAGACACTCAGGATCCTTCAGCGCCAATTCTCCTCTGAGAAGTTTTGATTAAAAGAGCAACACCGCTTTCACCATAGCATTGTTTGTGCATTTCAAAATTTGTTATTGTTCTATTTATATTTCATTCACAATAAAAACCGGTATTCACAGAGAAAATCGTCGTGAATCCGATCTCGTTCAGCCTCCCCTTTTTTTTTTCAGGGTGATTTATTCACAAGAATCATTAAGCCTTCAGCCAGCCCTCACTTACACCAGCTCTTAAAAGATAATCAATAGTGTCCTCAAACAGGGGTCCTGGTCTGCATCAATTTGACTCTAAGTGTTCTGGTAATGAAATTACTCATTATGTTCCCTCACTGTAACTGGATACGTCCAACATCTCTAGGGGTTCAAATAAATATGCCCATTAAAAATATGTTTGCAAATGTGTGCAAGACTCACTGTCTTGTACAAATCAGATCAAATTTAACTTTATTATCTAAAAAGAGATAAGTCACTGGATCAGAGGGGGAAAAAAAATACACAAAAAGAAGCGATACGCAGTAAAGACAACTCATTAAAGGAGCAGGACAAGAGAAAAGCTGTAATTAGCCATCTCATGCTGCTGTGTCCAGTGTGTAATGGGTAACAGACTAAAACGATTTAGTGAACTATGTTCTCTGAATGAAAAAAAAATGTCTTTCAACTGTTGTTAACTTTCCAGAGTTGGACAGTTTGACCTTCTATAGATGAAACTCTCATTATGGCTGCAAGTGAGTAGTATCAGTAGCTCTTCTTCTACTGATAATAATTAGTTGACAGAGGAAAAATAAATATGAAATATATACACCCATCAGGCAAAACATTATAACCACCTGCCTAATATTGTGTAGGTCTCCCTTGTGCCTCCAAAACAGTTGTGACTCATCAGAGAATGGACATGGGCCTTCTGAGGGTGTCCTGTGGTGTCTGGTAACAGAATGTTGTTAGTGGAGGACCTTTGGGTCCTATGAGTTGAGGGGAGGGGCCTCTGTGGATCATCCCACAGATACTTGATCAGTTCTGGAGGCCAGGTCAACACCTTGTGCTGTTTTTCATGTTTTTTGAGTTTTTCCTAAAATGTTTTTTGTGTGTGTATCTGTGTCAGGCTGCATCCTGCTGGGGATGGCTGCTGCCATCAAGGAGTGTCATTGCTATGGGGTGGTTTGGACCTGGTCTGGTCCAAAAGTTCTCCAGCAGAACATTGTATTATCACAAGTTTTTAACTTCTCCTGTCAGTGGTTTTAATGTTGCGGTTGTATTTCTACGTGGGATTATGACTGACTCTTTACGAGCCGATTCCTCTCTGAGATACACGGCAACCGCATGCACTTACTATTTACTGCATTTGGACTTTGCAGCTACTTTGCAGAGCTCACGAAAAAAAAAAAAAAAACACCATAAACATTGAGTATTCACAAAGTTTGTGTATATTGTGTAGACTTTCAACCTCAAGAGTAAGATTTTGGTTTTAATGTTGTGGCGGATCGGTGTATTCTCATTTCAAAACTAATAGCACAGTTTTGGCATAATTGTAAATTCTGATTTTATTGTTGTGGATGAAAAGTCCTTGCTAAATTACTTGTTACAATGTCCTATGGGTTCGGCAGATCTCATGAAGCAAAATGGATCACACCAATTATTCATGAAGAGAGAGAAGAAAACCTTCTTCTGCCGTTTTTGAGATTTTTACTTCAGTGTCCGTGTTAGGTTTTGCCGGTAGTTTAAAAACGGCCTGCAGTTATTTCTGTTTGGTTAGCTCTAGGAGATGATCTGTTCAGAGAGAGAGAGAGAGAGAGAGAGAGAGAGAGAGAGAGAGAGAGAGAGAGAGAGAGAGAGAGAGAGAGAGAGAGAGAGAGAGAGAGAGAGAGAGAACGTGTGAGCTTCAGTGAGTGAAAAGGCAATTTCCTCTGGTAAATCCAAATGGCCCACAATGTAAATCAGTCAGCCCATCACAGCAGTATGTGCATATGGGTGTAAACATACAGCTTTGTACATCTAACTCACAGTTTGCATCTTTATTCTTCACTCACAATAGCAGAGAGGCTGCTTTACATTCTCGCATTATGCAGCATGGCAATCAGCGCCGACATAAACACATTACAACAAACGACTTCTCATGCTCTTCCTTTCTCATGGAGAAGACAACAAGGCGACCGCACGCGCTCACCAAACATGCTGAGTTTGACTTTTCCAGCACAAGATGAGAAAATAAGTTCAAAAACGGTAGGAACATTAACATTTTCCCAGTGTGGAGCTACTGTCTTCCTGTTGTAAAGCGTTTCTGGCCACCGCAAGCTGTGTTTGGAGTATGATGACCCTGCAGCAGTGGACCTCGTCGTGTGTGTACACACAGCTGTGTAGCCTCTGTGCAGGCATTGTCCTGCGGACTCTATTATTGTTGCTGGACAAAAAAGATATCTGGGATCAGCTCAGATGTTTATACAGCTCATCAGCTGTGTTAGTTTTAGTCGACATACACACACACAGAGACATGCAGGCCCACTCACGCATACACCGTACGAGAGTCGAGAAGATTGTCAGCTGAGTGACTTAAGTGTTAAAGGAATCCTTCAACATTTTGGAAATTCTATTATTATTGGCTTTTAGGCAGATAAGAAGGTTGATGCCACTCGCTAGATGTCACGCTGCCCAATCGAATCTAACGTCAAATAAGAGGAAGACTCAAAGCTCCTCTACACGGGCTTTTTGTTCACATAGTGTGAACAGAAGATGAAACAGGTCCACAGAGAACACAAGGGACAGGTGCATTTGGTTTCATAAGGACGAATAACAAAAGGGAATCGTGAATTCTACTCACCTACCTACCTACAAGTTCACCTACCCACCATACCTGCATCTAATTCTAAATTATTCTCAACATGGAGAACAGAGATCTGATCACAAGTGGTCCATCCGAAAGCAAGTGCAGATGCATTATAATGACAAATATGAATAAGGCCTAGAAGTGTATTAAATAGCTGCAGCTTCATTCAACAGCAGGATCCATATGAGCATCTGCGAGGATCCAAAGGTCTAATTAAATGACATTGCTGTTGAATTATTATTAGAAAACACTCCTCCGGTCCACTACAAAGTGAGCATCACAGCACCAGTATAATGTAATTTGTAATATGTCACAGAAAAAGAACTTAGGCCTTGGATTAATTCCACAATGAATAAACAGCCAAAAAAAAAAAAAAAGAATCCATGGTTTCAATAAAGCCTAAATGACTGTGCATTCTTTGCCAACCTTTTCCATCAAAGCGATGCAAGACCACAATGTGTTAATATTGTTTTCATTGGATGATCAGATTTCAGATATTGGCTGCCAGCAAACAAACCAGTGTGTCGTTCCATCACAGGGCTCCCGGGAACGCACTTGAACCAAAAGAAATTAATAGCTTCATTGTATAATTTGCAACTTTATCATTTAACACAATGCAGCGTTGAGCCAAATCCCCATTTAAAGGGTCATCTTTTTCCAAAAGCCCTTCCAATACGGAGGTCTGGGGGATATGGGATTCCCTGCATGAGGTGACCCCAGCGGACCAGGCCTTGGCCCGGGGGCGGCGTGATTGACAGGTAAAGGCTGACCTCATCTGTGGAGGTGGGTCCCTGAAGACTGATCACTATCACACGACACGGGACAGATGGGATGAAACCGCCACTAACAACACCACCGAAGGGACACCGCGACACCTCAAAGCTTCCTCTTTCTCTCATTTACTCTCCTTACGTTTTTGGTTTTCTTTAAGTCTCTATGTTTCCCTCTTTCCTTTTAAATCTTATTTCTCTCCCACCACTTAACGTCACACACCCAGTGGCTAAACGACCCACATCGCACGTCAAGTGTCTGCTGAAAACTCACTTGAAGACTTCACTTTCTGCCGCAAACACATGCAAGTTCCAGGTAATAACTTGATAATAAATTGTCAAGTTTGAAATGAAAGTGGAACATAAGGTCCGTGCTGATCATTAGGTATCAATTAATCACTCAATTACCTAAATGGTTCAGCGTTGGTGTTGAGGCAGCCAGGATCTAAGACAGCAACATCAGTTAAAACAGTCTAATGAACTGAGCTGAATTCATCATGAAACACCAAATAATTAGCAACCGTGTCTTAGGGGAATACTTCAAAAGGAACCTCAAAGTGCTTCGGTTTAGTGAAGCTTTCCCTTCAAAAGCGGAGCATAAACACGCCGCTTACGACTACACAGGCAGGAAAAGCTGTCCCCCATGCCTTTCATTTAGAGCAATAAATAATGATTCATCACCAAAAAAGTTTAGAGAGGGGTGTATTTGTTTGCATCAGAAGACAGTGACCTTTGTGGCGCCGCTCGGAGATTAAAGTGACACGGCCGCCAAACATGCTCAGAATCAACAAATTAACATAAAACCCGGCCTGTCGTAGCTTTGGTTGACGGGGAGGAGAGTTTGGCTTGTTGGTTTTTGTGAAGCTCTGCTGGGACTCGCGGCGGCAGAGCTCAGAGACTGAAGGTTCACCGGTGGCTCCGCTGCTGGGGACCGCAACGTAATTAAAATGACACAAACAAAGTGAATCTAATTAGGAATCCCTCCGCTCTAGCTCGTTAGCGCCCGACGCTGCTAAATTATTTTCCTCCATGGAACTAAATGAGGCCACTTGTCTTTGCAGATTTGGGGGCTGCGAGGTGCTCAGGGACGGAGCACACGCTGCTGAAAGTAATTATTGAAGTGTAACCGGCAGAGCCGCGCGCCTCGACGCAAAGTCTTGTGCACTCGCATATGCTAACATCTATGTCGGTCAGCGGAGGCGCGCGCCGCTACGATCGGGCACCTGAAAACACTTGATTCGCCGGCTAGCACGGGTCGCCCCGCTTCGCCTGACGAGTAGGTGGCTGTGAGAATATGAGAGTTCCAGCTCTCCCATCCGCCACCTGCATGCCATTACACGGAAAACACATAGCTCATCAGAAACAGTTGGACCTCCTCTGTGTTTCTGCCTGCCTGCCTGTCCGTGGTCTGGCTTCCAGTCACACACACACACACCTACCCTCAGTCATTCACACACATGTGCACACTTTCTTTTCAGTGTGCCACATCCACACCACTCAGACCCCCCACACATACACCCTCGCTTGGTGTAGTGAGGTAAGTGAATCCAGTGGCTGATAGTTTTGAGGGAGCCAGGGGAGCCATTGAGAGCCCATTAGGAGGTTAAGTGGAGGAAGCTCTCCATTGTTCTGCTGTTTGATTCCTGCCCTGTGACCCACACTCTCCTGGCCAGAGCCTGGGAAACCCTGTTAGTGATGATGAGGGGGGATAAAAGACGTGGTCACACATGCAAGAGTACACACACACACGGCTCACACGGAGTTGACGCGATGCTGGAACAGTACAGAGCACTGACAGTTGGATGACTCTCTGCGGACCGCTGGCTGTCTGTAAGGGCGGAGAGGTTTCCGGCCAGACGACAGTAGCAGCGCACAAGGCCAACAAAAGGGCAAACCAGGAACTTACTGTTTGCATATAGAGCGTTGCCGCTTTCTAATAAGACACGCTTTGCGCGGGGATTTCGACATTTCCAATACTTTCTTAACGGCTAATGAATTTTTAGCAGCGCTACCAGTCGCGAGCCATTATTACGCTCAATACTTGGTTAACCGGGTTCCAGGGAATTTCTTTGATTGGCGTTTATCCTCCTACTAAGTAGCTTTGTCTTCTCAGCTCTTTAACGAAACCGTTTGATCGGTTAACTGCTGGATAAGTGCCGGCTGAAGGATGAAACAATACAGCAAACACTACGGTGTCTGTGAGGCGCCACTTAGGAGCAGCGGTGTTTTCACATAAACTGTAACATCAGCATGTTAACCGGCTTGTACTGACAATGGCCACTTCAGGTTAGCCTGATTACATTCTAAAACAATGAGGTAACTAGGAGTAAACACAAAGCGCAAGCGAGGAATGTCTTTAGTTTTGCAGGTATTTAGACATAAACAAGATGTCGCCAAAAAGACAAACCAATGGACGTCAACTAAGTTATTTTACTGAAATAGTGAAATCTGAACTACTTGTGTGGGGACCTGTGGGTTAGTGGTTTGCGCCTTGGAACTGTGAGTTCATCGGTTCGATCCCCTCTAAGTTCATGGCTGAGCTGCCTTGAGTAAGCACCTAAAACCCCCCAAACTACTCCCCGGGCACCTTGCATAGCCTCCCACTGCTCCGAATGTGTCGCAGAGGGCAAATTCCTTGTATGTGTGTTTATTTAGATTTTGAAAAAGTCAAGAAATCAGCCAAATTAATTAACCGTCCTGTGGGAGCCACAGATGCCTGTACTAAGATCCAAGTTGAGATATTTCAGCCTTAGGTAAGAGACGGACCTACAGAGCCACAAGAATGATTAAAAACCTTTGCAATGAATGAATTATTAACCTATGAGCTAAGATTACAATTAAGAAAATGGTTTCCACATTTTTGTAGTAAGCCAGCCTTTGGTCGAAAAGGACAAACCATGGTGAAAGAGAACAAAAAAACAGAAAAATGTCCCCCCCCAAAAATGTCCCAAAAATAACATTTTTCAAACTTATTAATAGCATACAACTGACCTGTAAGCATAAGAATGTGATTGTACGTATAAATTGTGCCTATTTAGAAGAAGAGGTGCTGCAAGGAATCCTGAATTTGTGTTTCAAAGAGCACAAAAAAATCTGTTTGCCATCATGCGCGGCACAAATTAGAAGATCAAACAACATAAGACAGAAGTCAGAAAGCTGCGCCGTGACGCTGAAGAGTCAATGTGGGAACATCAGATGGAATCATCACATTAGCTCTTCTCATCGATCCGTGGATTTACATTCCTCTCTTTTGCTCTATTCCCCTCTCGGCTCTTTAAAGCCTTCCTCGCTCTCTCTCTCTCTCTCTCTCTCTCTCTCTCTCTCACAGCTGAGGTAGTTCTCCTTCAGGGGGGAAATAGTGGAGGTGTAGCTCAGCAGGAGGAGGTGACGGGTAGCTACCACGGGGTGGAGGAGAAGGAGGAGGAGGAGGTTGTGTTCGGGGATGGGAAGGGAGAAGGGAAGGCAACAGCTGAGGGAGAGGAGGACCGGAGGGGTAATGTGGAGGATGGCAGTGGTGGTGGGTGGGGGAAGAAGGAGGAGGAGGGAGGGAAGGAGAGGGGGAAGGAGGGGGAAGGCTGGATGTCTTGTTTGGCTGATAGTAATCTGACAGCTATTAGAGAGGGGAGAGTTAGAGACCTGCTGGCTTGGGGTGGCGGGTGGCGGGTGGCGGCGGTGGTGTTGGGGTGATGTGATATATGCTCTCCTTCACACTGAAACCAGCCTGAGAGTGTGTGTGTGCGTCCACACTCAGTATGTGTGTGTGTGTGTGTCCATATTACTTCATTCTTCTACATTCAATTCTCTCTTAGCCTCAATGGCCCCTCTCTCATCTCTCCCCCCCACCTCCATTTCTCTCTCTTTTTCCCTCCCCCTGGCCTCCTCCCCCAGTCTCGCCTCTTCCTCCGGTGCAGCGGGTGCCACTGTACATTTCGGTGTCTCCCCGTGTTACGAGGCTTGCCCTTAATTTGACAGTGTCACAGGGATCCATCTTCATTCTCTTACTCTTTTCATAATCTGATCCTCTTCCTCTAGCATGCAATTAGTGCCCCTCCCCTTTTTTCCCTCCTCCCATCGCTCCGTCCCCGGTCCCCTCGCGTCCCCCCGAGCGGCGTGCCGCTGCCCCTTCTGAGCGGCCTGGATGATTGCTACAGCTTTCCCTGTGCAATCCATTTAGAGCCAGCGCCCTGTAATGAATATGTACATTGAGAGGGACCTCGGCAAGGGGGAGGGTCACGAGCAATCAACCTTGAATTCAATTATGCCAGTGAAGGTTAATGACTGTGCTCAGTGGTCAGAGGCACGCGCCACATCGCCCATTAAAGCAGCTTGTCAGAACTGACAACGTGGGGGCAGGGATGCACTGGCTTGGAGGGAGAGTGTGGGTGGGTAAGAGAGGTGGGAGAAAGATATAGGTGGGAGGGGGGGCAGGAGGGGGCGGGGGTAGAGAAAACAAGCAAGAGGGATGAGAAAGAGTTTGCAGGGCGGTGGACGCGCACTGAAGAGGTAGAGAGGGAGGGCCGGTGAGCAGAGGAGGAGTCATGTGACACGCGCAGCCAGATAGATGGACAGATAGATAAAACGGTGTCAGTCGGAGGTGCTAGATTACATTGAGTTCTCCCGGACAAATCAGATTGTAAAGTTCGCCAACCTCCCCCCCTCCACATCCCTCTGTCTCCCCCGGGGTGAAGCTGAGCACGCTAGCTGTAATATGATTAGTCTACATAAAGACGTGTCTGGAGTGTAATTCACTGCTCACTAATGAGGCCCTGTCTGAACCCAGGACAGATGAATCCCCCTGGTGGCACACGCTCACCTGCTGCCTGAATTGCCCCCCCTCCTACCCTCTCACAGTCAGACCCCTTCATGCCTCTGTACTACTGGCTCCCCCCCCCCCCTTACTTCCTCCAAAGTCTCACCCGCTAAAGTCCATCAGAGCTGCACACACTGTCTCTCACATCCTCTACTGTCTTTACCCTAAACTGTGCGTAGCGTCCAATCACCCATCAATTTACTAGAGCGGCCTCCGAATTTTTTCGGGGGAAGCTTATGATGAGTCTCAAGTCCACTCCGGGAGTGTAAGTGAAATCACAAGTCAAGTCTTGAAGTTATATCCTTGAGGGAGAAGGACAAGCTTTCAGGCATATTGTGATTGAGTCTCTGAGTAAAGAGACTGTGAGGACTAAAAGGGCATTACATTTGACTATTTTCTTTTTCCTATACATTGACAATACTTTTTTGAATTACAACCAGATTTTTTTCCCAACATATGGGCCTATCACTTGGACATTAAAGGTGTGTAATAATGGAAAAACAGCCCGATGCTGCAAGACTGATACAAGCTTGTCACTAGTTGTTGTCCTTTCCATATAGACTTAACAAATAAAGTTTCAATCAAGTCTCAAGTCTAATCCAAGTCTAGTCTTAACCTTTAATTTTTTTACTTAAGACACACTTGCCACCTGGATTTAACTAAGCAAATATGTACGAGCCTCCTGTTGGATAATTACTGCATGGGTGATTATCTTTCAGCTGGCAACAAGTTATTTAACCCCAACGGATGCAATGAGTAGCTTCCCATTTCTTAAACAAACATGTTGAAAGACTCATACCGTGGTCGTGGAAAAGATGTTAATCTCTTTGAGAAGGGTCAAATCATTGGCATGCATCAAGTAGAGAAAACATCTAAGGAGATTGCAGAAACTGCTAAAACTGGGTTATTAAATTATTAAAAACTGGAAGGATAGTGGGGAACCATCGTCTTCCAGGAAGAAATGTGGTCGAAAAAAAAAATCCTCAGCGATCTCTTCAACGTTTGGTGAATACAAATGGAAGAAAAACAACAGTAGAACTCAGGGCTATGTTTAATAGTGAAAGTAAAAGCATTTCCACACGTACAATGTGAAGGGAACTCAAGGGATTGGGACTGAACAGCTGTGTAGCCTTAAGAAAACCACTAATCAGTGAGGCTAACTGGAAAAAGGCTTTAATTTGCTAGGGAGCATAACGATTGGACTCTGGAACAATGGAAGAAGGTCATGTGGTCTGATGAGTCCAGATTTACCCTGATCCAGAGTGATGGGCCCATCAGGATAAGAAGAGAGGCAGATGAAGTGATGCACCCATCATACCTGCCTACTGTACAAGCCTGTGGGAGCAGTGCTATGATCTGGGGTTGCTGCAGTTGCTCAGTTCTAGATTCAGCAACATTATGTGTCCAAAGAATGAGGTCAGCTGACTACCTGGATATACTGAATGACCAGGTTATTCCATCCACCAATGGATTTTTTCTTCCCTGATGGCACGGGCATATTCCAAGATGACAATGCCAGGATTTATCGGACAAATTGTGAAAGAGTGGTTCAGGGAGCATGAGACATCACTTTCACACATGGATTGGCCACCACAGAGTCCAGACCTTAACCCCATTGAGAATCTTTGGGATGTGCTGGAGAAGGCTTTGCGCAGTGGTCAGACTCTCCCAACATCAAGTATCTGAAAAATACTTATTTTTAAAATTATATTTGCAATCTATGTTAAAAACTCAGCTATTTCCGTACGATTTCCTATACTTTTTTTTTTTTTTTTTTAAACTTGATAATCTGAAAAAGCTGCATAAACAATAAAATAAAATGCAGCATGCAGCATGCAGAACATTAAACAATAAAAATTGACTGTCATACTGGATTGAATGCCTCATGCTGATTTAACCAGCCTAAACTTGGCATACTTTTTTTGTGGAGTTTAGAATGTCTGACAGTGAAACCCTTGCTCACCTTTTATCCTTAGCCTAAAACTAGAAGCAGCCAACAAAGTTCTGCCTGAGGATTGATAGCTGAGCTCTGGCTCAAAAGAGGTTGTAATGTCAAGAGCAGGCCCTAGATGACCTTTGAAAGTTTGAATTCAAGTCCTAAAATCTAGTTCAAACCTGACTACCAAGTGTGAGGATGCCAAACTGGGCGCAACACTTTCCCTTCACCTTCTCTCAGTGCTGGTTGCAAACTTCTGCCTGGGAACGTGATTTGTTCTCTCAACTAGAATGCATACGTACGCCCATACAGTGCAAGCTGACGCACACACACAAACAGATCAAGCTGGTGGTGGCGGCAGCAGGTTGGGGGGCCATCTGGACATCGATGCTTGCAGAGAGATAATGACATTCTGCAGGACTTGAGCCTTTGATGGAGATAAAATATAGTCCTGCTGTACTGTTTCTTTACTGCGCTGCTGGCTTCTACCACCGACATCTAAACAGTCAGGCTTACTGCAGCTATTGTTTAAGGACATCAATCTAATGTGCAGCTAATTGGCGTCACACAATGTATGCTTATCATAGCCAATCATCAGTCTTCATCAGCAGATAGGAATTACTGTATGTGCACTGCATTTAGATTCCACATAATAAAAGAGAAGACTGTCCTCAACCGAAAAAGTCGAGTACATGATGTCCTCCCTCCAAAGGAAAGGTAACGGCAGAGAAGTATTTGCATATTGCAGGGAAACCCCTTGAGAGAGCAAATTGGTTTAACAAAGCACTAACTGTGGCTTTGACACGGAAATATCGAGATCTCATCCTAACAAGAGTAGACGGATTTTTATAACCATGACCGAAATCATTCCAACTTTAAGTACTGATGTGGAAGAAACATTTTGTTTCTTATTGGCGGGTCTACTCACAACAGTCACCTTGTTTTCAGTGCTACGCATCCTGCTTAGACACCAGTTAGACAAAATTGGTGATTAGCGATTTAGCTACAAGAGCTATGCGGAAAATGACCCTCACGTTTGTCATGAAGGTAAAAACACAACTCCAAATAGATGCTCCATGTTTGCTGACATGTTCACCTTAAATTTATTCATATTTTTAATTGCACTAAACACTGATGACGGAATAACCAACATCTAGTAAAGCTCCAAACAATGTATTCGTTATCTGTCTACATAAAGGTGTAGCACGAGAAGCAACTAAACAAAGTGTTGGTTACATACTTGACTTGCTAAACTTCAGTATATGACAAATACAAATACTTTCAATCCAGCTGCAGTGTAATGTCTTGTGTTTTACATTTACACATAAATGGAACCTAAAGTATGTTTTTACATTTGCTACATGCGTGTTGAGTTCCTTGTACTTCCAAAACATGAATGACCTACAGTTCAGTAGAGTACCTGAACACCCCGTGTTTGTGCTGATGATGCTTTGTTGGGGTAGCTTTTATGTAGACAGATAATGAGTATTTTTTTGATATTTGCTAGATCTCGATTATTCAGTCATCAGTGTTTGATGCAAATATAAAAATATATAAATGTAAGGTAAACATGTTAGCAACATTTAGCAAGATTAGCATCTATTTGGAGTTCTATTTCTAGCTCCATGACAAACCTTTTCCTTACAGCTCTTGAGAAATAGCTAACTTTGTCTAACTGTTGTCTAATGCCGGATGGGTAGCACTGGAAACAAGGTTGGTGAGATGGTCATGAGCAGACCTGACCAATAAGAAACAAAACTAAATAAACCCAATACCAAAATCTAAACAGTGAGCTCCAAGACACTAAAAATCTCCTATGAGCGGTGATGTTTTTTCACTAATTAGTACGAGCGGCTAATTCACGTTACAAATGGTATTAGATCCAGTGAAAACATTGATAACTGTCATTTAAACCACAACGACAGACTTCCCTTATTTTCATCAAGCTGTAGTTGCTAAAACACAACCATACCTAACGACTGTATAAGCACTGAAAGATCGTTAGCTCAAAATGTGGTCAGTCAAATTGGCTGTTTGGAAGGTACACACAAAGAACCAACTGTATTCTGTTGTCTTCAAACAGATATGGTAGTCTGGGTTACATGGGTGGTTTTAAAAAGGTACAATCAAACAATCTGGTCAACTGGATTTGTGCTATTTACCCTCTACTTCAACATGTGTGTGTTTCATGAGCATGTAATTGTAACAAGAGGTTAAGGAGGTCAAACAGATGACTTGAGAAATAAACCAAAGATTTATTTATCGGTACCATTTAATAAATAAACAGTCTTTGACGAGAGTTAGACCTGACAGTGGATGTAAATCATTTATGAATGGAACATCCAGGGTCACGGATGCCGCGATAAAGCTACGTGATGTGTGTGCATGCCCCAGCGTATCACACTCCAGCCGCCCAATATTTGTACCCCTCCTACGCCGACTCTTGAGGCATCCATCACCAGGGAATATCCAAAAGCAGATTTAAGGACGGGAGGAAAAGTTTGCCACACCAGCATCCTCTTTAAATAGTTTATGTTGTTCGCTGATGAAGAAAATATCAAATTCCCGATGAAAATTTATGGAAATTGGATCAATGCTATTATGGCAGCGACTTTTTAAAGCAATATATTCTTTCCAGCGACAGTCTATGCACGGATGATAAATAGAAGGTAGTCAGAGAGAGTTGCAAGGGTCTTTCCTCCTGTGGAGCGGACCTACGTATCTGTTATTGCATTTCAGCCTAACAGGATCAACATGCATACTAAAAAATGCAGCTTCCCAAGAAATCCCCCCAACCCAACATTCCTGTCATTCTCTACCTCTCGTCCTCACTTTCTTTATTTGTCATCAAGAATCTAATACCATTTTCACCACAGTGGAGTGTCAGGTTATTGTAAATAAGATGATATTTCCCGGAGTGTGTGTGTGTGTGTGTGTGTGTGTGTGTGTGTTTGCACAAAGAGACAGCAGAGCTTTATAATGTTGATTTATCAGCTTGTCAGAATCAAGTATCCTTTAGACACTAATGCGTATGTGCATATTTGTGTGTGTCTGTCTGAGTGACAGCACCTCATACGCAGGCCTTGTGCACTTGATTTGATCCTGTCACAGTCCCACAGTCCGTCCTGGCTTCCCGTCGGCTTGTGTTGATTGGTTCAGTCACATCAAACCAGCCCTAATTCTGTTCATTTATTGGCCACTCTCTCAACTCTCCGGCTAGCCGGCCGGCTGAGTGGTATTGGCTTTCCAATCAATGCGTTGATTGTTATGGGGGAAGAGAGGGAAGGGCAGGGGAGGGAGGGGTATTTATTCAAAACTGAACGCTTTTTTCTGCCTTTACAACTTCCTTTGATAGCGCATGATATCGATTTTGTATTCCTCACAAGCAGCTATTAAGTTTCCTCTTTCACAAACAATCAGCTGTTTAAGTAAAAACGATAATATCAGCAGGAGTGAGGCCTCTATTATGTGTCTGTGTCAGGCTGGTGGAGTTCGAGTGCCACCGTCTACTTTTCTGCAGCTGCAGTTATGAAATCATCGTGCGGATCGACTGTTTGGATAAAATGTGAAGAAAGCAAGAGTTACAGAGGTGTTTGTTATTTGTGTTGTTGTGTAATACATGACACTGTCTGCACAAGGAAAGAGGACTGTTCAAAGATACAGTTTTTTATTGCTTATTTTTTTTTTCTAGTTTCTAAGTGTTAAACGGGTTCATTCTTTCTCAAAAAATACACCGCAATAATGCGATTACTTTCTAAGGAATGAGCACTGTAAGGCATCGCTTCTTCTCTTCTGAACTTAAGTCCGGTTGCTTTAGTTTTCAGCTTTGTTTTAGATATGCAGTGACCTGGATTATGGTCACCGACATGTGTTTCTAAGGGGGGGGGGGGGGGGGGGGGGGGGGGATACAAGTCAACCTTTCAGGTCCAAAAGTGATTAGACTAGAATCCACTGCAACCAACATGATCTTACCTATAGACATATAATTTTATTGTCTTTATTCCCAGGACATATTCCTACCATCTGTCTTTAAACTGAATAAATAGTGTTTAAGCACTGTATGCTGCTCCATCAATAGAAAAGTAAAATCTTTTTTGCTACTCTCTAGATTTATTATTATTAATATTGAATTAGGTCTCTTCTGGCAAAATAAAGGTTCGTAAAATAATAATAAACTCAAACTGAGCAAAACTGTCTTTTTTCATTAATGATAAAACTAACAGTGAGTTTTTGGTTTGGTTTTCTGAGAACCACCATTCTAGGATTTTTCTTACTATCTGAAGAGTTACATAGTTGAGGGGTTTGAAGATCTTTCCGTGGCTCTGAGTGAGTCAGTGTTTTAGAGCAACATAATCTTTTTTTTTCTTTTTTTCTTTTTTTTTGTTAGTATCGAGTCGGGTATGGTGCACAGTTTAAAATCTCAGCTTCCTGTTAAGATTTGTGGAGTTCCATTGTAACATGAATCCAGTGCTTCCATTTCTGTGAAGAACAACCCATACGACATTAAACCTTAAAATCTACAAGGTAGGATTTGAAAGTAAAAAATAAACTTACATTTTTGGGTTATAATTATTAGATTTAGGTCAGTTTGCAGAACCGAAAGACTAAACTGACAGCACTACGTCACCAACCTTTTCTCCTGCTGACCGGGACAATGAGGGCCTCAAATGAATGCAGGGAAGTGTGATAATTACTGCTATTCTGAGAAGGAGACACAGAGAGCAGGAGAAGGAGGGAATTATTGTTCTACGGCTAGGGAGGGGAAATGCATGCTTCCTTTCCTAAACCTAAATATTTACCCTCCTCTACAGCCAGCTGACTCACGCTCAGACGACAGCACACACGGACCCGGAAAGGCCCCTCGCCCCGGGCCCGAGCGATGCCTACGGTCCACCGCCTCCGACAACATGACTGCCATTAGTGCTCTGAGTTTACATGTCACCCCTCACCACCACCACCACCACCACCACCTCGCACACATACAGCCACGCACACACACATGCTTCCCCTCTAGGACACACACACACCCAGCTTCCTGATCTGATTAGTGGACCGCGGTGCCCCGTTAGCCCGATAATAGCCCATTTCCCATTTTCCCATCAGGCCGCGGTCCTGCCCTCGTCCTGCGGCCGTCATTTGTCGCAGCAGGTGACAAAAGATTGTAGGAAGTGCGGCAGCGTGTGTGTGCCATGTGTGTTGTGACCTTGCGCCGTCGGGGAGAAAATGCAGACGAGAAACGCCGTCCCTTCGGCTAAATGTCTCGAATCTGTTCAGTTTTATTTGAAGGGAAAACAGAAAAGTGTTCAAGGCAGTTTTTAAAACCAACTTATTTGACTCTCTAATTCACTGCCAAGTTTGCCAAGGAAGAAGAAAATATCCTCACGGAAAAAGTTTGCACGTTATACAATCTCGTATATTACACGGCATCCCGCTAACCTTTTTTAATTCAGACAATCTTGAGAACAGGTGGTCAGATATTTTCCTCACAGCATAGGGCAACCCTATAGAGGATTTGTATTGTAATATTAGTAGGTGGTGACTGTATTAAACAATAGAAGGAGGACGCAGTGAGCAGGGGTTTGTTCCGACCGCTGTGACCTGAAAGCTGGAGTCCTTCTGTCACCTGTGTTTGGGCTGTTCTTGTTGTTTTTCTTGTTCCTTCCCCCAGTGTATGGTCAATCTGTCTTCACGACCCCAACGCGCTCGCACACTCGCTTCGCCGTACTGCCGCCTCCTCTGCTGAGCCTCTGCAGCGACTGAGACACTCAGATGTCAAATAGTTTACAGAGACCGAGCTGTGATCCAAAACTGATGGAACACAAATGAGAGAAAAAACAAAACAAAACAAACCAATATTTATGCGCTAAATTAAATGAATGCAGTCTCTACGCTGATAATTGGCTTTCATAGTTAATATTAAACAGGTGAAGAATCCTCGTGCATTTCTTAGGCTCCAGGCTACAATCATTTACTGTCACTGGTGACTGAACTGTTAACAAAGAGTATTTGTTAACAGTTTAATCTCCATTATGCATTCAATATGAAAGTAAAAGCCACAAAATACTTTGCGTTTTGGATGTTTTTAGCTTTTTCCATGTCTGGATAGTATCCCCATTCATTGCAGCCAATCCAGCTCTTCAGATGTGGTGGAAACATAAAAAGAAATGTGCAAAAGAGACATTTTGAGTTCTTAGTTTACTGTAGGTCCTGGGTTTTGTTTCTCAGATCCACAGTTTGTGGAATTATTTGTTTGAAAAGGGCTTTACTGTTAACGCTGAGAGCACAGCATGTGGGTTTTGTTTGAGGTGGACGGGAGGGAGGGGAGACGCAGCAGAGCTTCATCACCTGCCGAACACAAATTTGAAAATTTCTTTCCACGGTTCCTCACAAAGCTGTTACATCGACTCCGTACGTGTTGTGCGTGAGTGAAAAAGACAGATAAAAACATTTCTCCGCAAATCAATCACTGCGTCGTTTTCAACGGGAGTAACACTCTCACTTTAAAGCAGCTCTGAAGGCTGGCGGTGGAGCTAACTGCCGTGTTCGCTGCAGTAGTCCCGAGTGAAAACAAAAGAGACAATAAATAATAAATGGTTCTCTTTAAGCTGTGTTCCTAACATCAAAAAGTAATGCCTCTAATATGCATCTAATATCCCACATTTTGTCCTCGGTGGGATCTAATGAATAACAGAGCCATAGCAATTAGGTGCAGGAAGTTACTGTTAATTACATTTCTAAGTTCTATTATGTAGTTAGCATGCATTAATCACAATGTTATTTTTCCAAATCCTATTTGTGGTTAAAGCAGAGTCAAAGTGTATTTGGAGTGGATTATGGCTCAGCTCCTGGAAGTAAAAGATCTCAGATAAACAGCAATGGATCCTGATACATTAGAGCTCTATGATATTAAATAGGAAAAAACACATTCTTAGAACAGGCTAATTCAATAAGATCTATTCAGATTCTTTATTGTGAGTTTAAATCGGGATTTCTAAAAGCAAAGAGCAGACAAAGTCGGTAATAATTAGCGAAAGAATAAAGTACACCACTTTGACTACAGTAATAAAACTAAGAGTGCTCAGAGCTAATGTCAGCATTTGCAAAAAACGACTACTCGGTTTGCAATGATATATTACAAAAAAAGGAACAAATCTGCAGAGGATGGTTGATATTTTTCTCTATCTTAGTTTGAAAAATGACTGAAATTCGGTTTTTCAGAGAAAGCGCTTCCATTTTCCTGTTCCTGTTAAATCGGCGTATTTGTTGCAGCCATTGATGCAACACTGTCCCAGTGCTCCGCAAGTATGCCGTTCTACAGAGGACACGTGCTGAGGGTAATAACGTAATGATGACTTTGTGACAACAATTATTCCATTCACCTCACAGAGGAAAGCGACTGAGGCCCGAGAGCTGGAGGGAGACAATAATTGTTTTCCTGAGGTCAAAGAGAGAGTGTATAGAGACAAACTTCCTTCTAATCAAATCCAGTAGAACAGTCCCCCAGTTTCCTCCTCTGCACTCCGTATACTCCAGCCGGAGGAAACACTGAGCTAAACAGGAAATGTCAGATTATAAAACCAGGAAGTAAGAGTTAGATTATCAAATCAAAGAGGAAGAGAAAGTTTAAAAACTATGAGATATTCTGAAACTTTAGTCCTGCACACCCAGTGGGTTGAGATGAAGGCCATCCATCCACCCATCCATCCACGCTAACCCCCTTTTCGGCCTCCGGTTAAAGACCTCCTCTCGTACTGAGCTCGGCGTAGGTAAACTCAGACATCTGCAGGCGGAATAAACCAACAAACAACATGCATTTGCCAAAAACAATGACAGGGACAAGAAAAAACCTTTTCAATGGCGATGCACAATAGAGCTTGTCAACATTTGGCCTGTTTTCTTGCACAGGCACCACCTATAAATAGACAAAAGCACTGACACGAGGAGGCGAATGAGGAGGAAGAGGTGGGATACTGCTTCAGTGTAACCATCTGCTCTGACCCTAATCCACTATTCAAGTACCAAGACAACCTATTGGCATCTATTAATCCTGAATTGGCTGACAATCAATGGGCTCCTCAATAACTCCTTATTCATTCATTCATCAATACCTATTGGCCCACTCCTGATCCCCTTGTGTCCTGACTGTAACATGCTTCTCCCTGCGTCTCGAGTGCTACCCCATTACCCCCACTTATTTATTTATTTTTTAAATCCAGGTTGGTGCTGCGGCTCTAGGGGTAGCACTGTCATTTGGTTGGTTGGCTCACTACTGTGGTTAAGGTTGAATTAAATAAAAAACTACTGAATAGATTGCCATGAAATTTGGTGTAGCCATTCAGGATATAGAGAGGATAAAGCCCAATCATTCTGATGTCACCCTGACTTTTCCTTTTCCAGCATCACACCAGGATAAGGTAGGGTATTAGAGACATATCTCAACAATTAATGGATTGCCGTAGATTTTAGTTTGAACATTCATGTCCTCGTGTTGGATTTATGACCAAGTTGTACTTGTAGCATAGCCAATAGCATTGCCTTTGTGAGCGTGTCACACATTTAGGCTCCTTAAAGATATTAAGAACCATGCTTACACGTTTATTTTTTTATTTCATCGCTGGAAATAGGTGCTGTGATGGCTATGGTATCCCCCTACAGGTCCAGCCGTGTCACCATGTCACAGCAGATACCCATCTGTTTTTTTCAGTAGCGTCACAGAGGACAGGAGTCCCAGCACGCGCCACCGACATGTGATCTGATCGACATGTAAATGGGCGTGCCATTCTGCACCAAGTAAATCAATTAAGCAGAGGGGATCCCGGGGGAGAGGTGCTGCTCGCTGTCCCCAACTCCCCAAAGACCCCTAAAACACACATATAATTTAAAAAGTAATCTGTGTTCCCATTATAAAGCCCTTAACCATACTGTAGCCACATGTCGGGTCTCCATGGTCGCAGCTGTTGAACCCACAAAAAGAAAATCAGCTGTGATTTGATAGAAATCAGCTTCTGATACGATTTGTCTCGCTGTATCTTACACATGAGATTCAACATATAATGACGATTAATCAGATCCGTCTTTAATCAAATTAGGTTATGATGAAGCATAAAGTGTAAATTCAGTCTCCTGGTACCTCAGGTGTTTGAATCAGACGGACGGCAAACATCTAAGACAGCAGAGTATTCATGTGTATCGGTCCCATTACACGCTGGGTTATACATCACAAATGATTGTAAACAACTGTAAACGGAGGCAAATATTTCAGTGGTAATGGGCACCGCTGCCGTGTCGTGCAGATGTTGTGCGGCTAAACTCTGGAGCTCAGAGGTTGAAGCGTCCCTGAGGGGGAGTGGGGAGGGGTTAGGGTGGGGTGGAGCGTAGGTGCATGTGGTTCAAAAGGGGTGGAGCAGCCACCGAGGGTACGCTTAGCCTCTAAAACAGGAAGACCCAAACCCTGCCCCTAAAAAAAGGAAGGGTCCACAGGGACAATGTAACCCCTTTTTTATTAGAAATTCATGAATGAATGAAAAAGCTTTAGTATTCAATCCTTGTGACTGAAATAAAAACATGAAAAAAATTGATTATAGGAGCGGACACTGATTGGATGTCTATATCTAACATTTTTTCACAACTACCAATTGCTAAAACATCCTTTTTTAGCAACATCCCAACCTTTATCCCCCCGCTCCCCCTCTTCCATCCTCACCCTGAACTTTCACCTTAACTCCCTGAGAGGAGACGGGGGGGTGCAGCAGGCGGGGGACGCGGGGCGATAGATGAGGGCGGTGGAAAAGAGCAGCGTTTTAATTGACACCCTTTAAGTTATCCGCGAGATAATTATAGCCAACAGCTGTAGACGGTGCAACATGCAACAATGGGACTTATTAACATTCTGGCGGAGGTTTGTCAGGGAGAGCCCGACCACACGAGCGACATAGCTGCTATGTAGCATACGCAAACGGCATTAATACACAGTGGAAATACGAATCAACAAAAGACGCAAACACAAGCGTGGACCGTATGGACACACGCTTTGATATGAATGGGAGAAATGGTTGAAAAGACGCTGCAGCTGATGACTTTTGTTATTTCGTATAACGTCAAAGGGTCATAGCTCTTTCTCTCCACTCTGCCCCAAAGCAACAGAGGACCCCACTGCGCTTAAGAATATGTGCTCTCCACTTTATTCCTAATGCTAGAATTAATTAGGAATTAATTAACATTACACTTAGGAGCGGCTACTTTTAAATCTCTCCCCTGCCTTTCTTTTTTTTTTTTCCCCCTCTGCTCTTTCTGTGCAGTCAGGAATAACAGAGGAGAGAGAGAGAGAGAGAGAGCAGAGCAGAAACAAAGAGGAGGGATCGAGATATGGATGCATCGTGTTCTTACGTCTAAGACTATCTCCAGGTTATGAATTAGAGAATGTGTGTAGAGTTTGTTTCTCCCGGGGAGCCATTAAATATTTCATGGAGGGGGATAAACGCTGGGAGAATGCCAGCCCCTCCCAACCTGATCCACACTGCAATTAGAGGCCCATTATCCCTTTCTCAGCCCTCACACTCTTTACAAACTGGGCCTCAAAAGCCGTAATAAAGAGCCCTGTGATGAGATATGACAACAGAAATGATTAATAGAATACTTATCTTTAGGTTTTATAATGAAATTACATAGTTTCGCTAACCCGTGTATTTTTATAGGTCATTTCCCACAAAACATAAAAAACAAAACAAAAAAACCCTCCAGCTTTACACTATTGGGTTTCATTCATTTCATTTGATTTGACATATCATGCTTCTGTGCCTTGGCAATAAGGACACAACATTGCAGCATATTGGCAAGCTCATTTGCTTTTCATAGTGAGCGTCGTGTCCAAAAAAAAAGTGCCCCCTGGGATAAACACGTGTACGGGGACTGCGGGCTCGCCGCCCCAGCAGCAGGTGGCCCATTGCTGCCTAATGAACACCGCAATCTGTTACTATCGCAGCGGTGCTTTTCACCAGACAATTAGGCGACTAAGCATGTCATTATTCCAGGCCAACAAGAAGAGCCTCTTCTCTAATTTCATCTTTTCATTCCTGTTTACTCACCCACACTCCCCTCATTAACGAGAGATTTTCCAGTCCATGCTAATTGGTTTCAATAACATTCATTTTAGTTGAAAGGAAACGATTCTGTTAATTGAGGAGCGCAGAGAGAGGAGAGAGGGAGCGAGGGGAGAGGGACGAGAGAGAGAGAGAAAAAAAAAAAGAGGGTCTTCTTTTCATTTTCAAGTGCGTCCATGAGATGACGCTTTTGAAAAAGCGCTCTACAGGTTCAGAGCTAATGAAATTAAGTGATGCCGGCCGTGGCAAAAAAGGAAAGCCTAAATTAAAAGCAATTTATTTTCATTGAGGCATGCGGCACTGTTCGGGCACAATTAATGGGCTGAGCATAGACACAGAGATATGGAGAGAGGGAACAAAAAAAGAGACAAAGATACAAAGAAATGACTGGTGGCACAGATGAGTCAAGAGAGAGCAAAGTCTAGACCTGGACAGATTAACTGGAACGATTTCTATTATTGCATTTCTATCTCTTGCTAAGTCTGAATTGGAAATGCGCTGGCTGTTCAAATATTTAAAATGATCTCAAATACTGCACATGTTTGTCTAAAATCCTGGCATAGAGAAAAATACTGCGTCTACCCGATCATATAACCCGAGCTAATTCATACTGAGAAAGAAACGGTACGTAACGCTTCATTAAGAAACATTTATGCAACCTTTTGGCTTTTACTCCACGGAGGCAAACCTAACAACAAATTACACATCATCTTACATGGCATCTGTTAATGAAGATTGTTGGAAGTTATTATTTATATATTACATTCCCCAGTAACCATGCACACAGAGGAAATTTTAGTCTGTGAGTTACAAGAACAAAACTGATCTTTTTAAGGAGCTTTAGATCATATATGATCATCATCAGCAGACTGGAGTTGACCAGTTGTCAGAAAATATATAACATTGTTCTAGTCTGCAGAATTCCCAATTATTGCAATAATTATGTACATGAATTAAATGAATGTTGTCCATGCTATTTTAACTGAAATACATGCAATTAGAAAGAAATTATTACTTTCTACTACGTTTATTTGATGATGACCTTATGTACTTTATATAAAGTATGTTACTTTGTGCGAATATATAGTCTCAAATCATGAATTTGTCTATTTTGTCAATTTACGACAAAGGAGGCACTCAGTCATTTAGGATATAGATGAACAAACCATGCACTTGTCTATTCTTGTTAAACTTGTCTGCACAGTGCAAGCAGCAATAGTGAACATAACGTTGCAGGCCTCCCTGAAAACGTCACCAGAGTCTGTAATCCTTCCGGGTGGTATATCAAGCGTTAGAGCCTGACGTGCCAATAGGAGAGAGGGCCATAACTCCTCAGACACGGTCAGTCAGCTGCCTAACCAGCCGTTGCGTGATTGTTTAGTGAAGGCAGAGTGAGCATGCTAATGGCCTGTCTAAACAGCCTCAGCTGGGGGGCCGGCAGTAAAGGGAGGAAGGTGGAGAGGATAGACGGACCCTCCGGTCGCTCTGCAGGCCGCAGGTGTGACACGCTGTAACCTGTGAAGGCATCTATGAGGCCACAGAGTGGAGGGACAGAAGGGACGGCTCAAGCAGCTTTAGTCATTACTGATCAATATGTTGACAAGCAGAAGGAAAGCAAAGGGGGGGGAAGCTTACGATGGAAAACAATTACTTAAATTATTTCCAGGCTCTGCTAAGCTGTGCGTTTCATAGCTGAATCGGTATGTCTGTCTCCCGCCTGTGTTTCAGCCAATGAGAAACTAAACTAGTATAAAGTATGACTAAATGCCCTGCTAGTCTCCGAGGAGCTCTGAGAGCGGAGCTAGAGGGAGATCAGTGCAGTTAATTTACATAGCATTTGCATTATGTCAGGACATGAGCTACAAATAGGTATGAGTGTGTGGCTTAATTAGAAATGAGCCAGGCTTTTCAAAAACACCCCTTTGCATCATAATTGAGTCAGCTCGGTGCTGGATAAACGGCAGTGAGTGGGGGGAAAAGATGCCTGTTTCTGAACATGCTCAGAGATGATTGGTAATTATGATAAATCTACCTGGGCTCACAGCAAGTTGTATTATTCTTATAGAAAACATTAGTGCATGCTTTGAACTGCAGCAGAAGAAACTGCCCTCTAATATTTGGGTTAAATACATGACGAATACTACTTATGCTTTGCATCCAGGCCAAGTATGACTGGTTGATTTGCTAAATGATACGCAGGAGATTTATTTTCAGCAGACACACATCTTGGGATTTTTTTCCCCCCATATAGAACAACTGCTATCACCAGGAGGTCCAAAGACAGAGTGGAAACACCAAGCTGGGAGTTTTAAAATTAAAGCTAAAGCATGAAACTTCTGTCTCCCCCTCATGGCAGTGGGAGTAATTGCATAAACAGTGACAAAATGTGCATATATGTCTCTCAGCTCCCTCTCTTTTATCAGCGTTCTCCTAACAGACAAAGCAACACCTTCATCTGAATGAAGAGAATCTCTTTTATCTGGAGCATGAGAAACTTTTCCCGGGTGCTTCCAAGTTTCTATTTCATTCCTTCTGACCACCAGGTGATGAAACAATGGACTATTAATTACATTTGTAACTCTAGTTTCTATGCCATACTTAGGTACTGTAGTCTATTCCATTGTCGTTGCCTGTAATTGCTCCCGTCTTCAGATTTGGCAGAAAAATATTTGCCACACAACAGGTTTAATACAGAAATAAATGTATACACCGAGAAACACAACAAGGTTTGTCTCTGGTTGGCTTAATCAGTGTTGTGCGCACTTACTAGCAAATTTAAATGTGACAGATGTTTATTTACATGAAGAAGTCCAACATTACAGCTTTAAGTACTAAATGTAATGAATATAATGAATACAGTGAGATATATGACTGGTTTTTGAAAATAAATGGGTACTACAATAGCACTCTAAACCCCAATTAGCGGGTCGCGGGCAATATAGAATCCAATTGTCTGGCCCGTGTTTTGTCATATGTTAAATAATAGTGTGCAACTTGTGTAATAAAATGTGCACTGCTTTGTTGTGGTTTGGCCTCGACCCACGCCACACGCTTGACCATCAACATCCAGGCGTTATAATACATGACGTACTGCAGCTGTATCTGCTCCTTAACTAGCTTAGCCGCCAGTTCAAATCAGACTGGACTGATCGGTATTTTTTTGTTTTACCTGGCCACGCAAATGCTAAGCTAACTTGCTTGATGTGCATGCAGACCGCAGCGGTGTGTTGAAAGCGGCATTTCAGCACTGTGCGTGCTACCAGTTTTAATGCCAGCTACTTCAGAAGGATTACCTCAGACCATCGCTCATTCTCTCACTGTTTGTTGAGCCAAAGTCCATTTATTCTGGACCATTTGTAAGTTTCATTGTGGCATTTTGATAATTACAACAACAGTACTAATAATTTCACTGGTATTTACCACATTTTATACTTCAAATGCTACATGGCTGCATTTAAAAGAACATATAGATACAAAGAGAGAACAGAAACGGTGGAAAAAGGCAGTATTAAACTTTAAATAATAAACAACGACATTTAAATAATACAAAAAAAGCAAGTTTTACTGCATAGAAAATACTACCTGGCATTAGTTGTAAGTACACTTTTTAAAGTGTGTAATGATAATAATAGGTTGTTGTGTTATTGAGGTATTTAACCTCACGTTTCGTTTCCGTCTCTGTTTGTCCTGCCTCTATCTTTGCAGTCATTTGGCTCTTCTGGAGCTGAACGTGATTGTAAAGATACTCCCGATAGCCGTCTCTGTGGAACAGCTGTCTCTTAGGATATTTTGCTGATGGGTACACTGTTTAACAATCAGCATTTGTAGATATCAATGTTATTGGTGGTACGCAGAGGTATGTCAAGCCTTTCTAGAAACGTTATAGGTATATATCTTTGCCTCAGGGTCCTCCTTTCCGTCTGTCAAGGTAAGGTAATACGCTTTATAAAATAAACAGAAGCCACAAAGAAGAAGTGATTCTTAGTCCTTGCTCTTCTAAACTAGATATGTGATCCCTCCTTATTAAAGGATGTGACTGGCATTAAAGAACCAAAGTTCCAAGCTCTCTGACAGAGACAGATAAGTCATAACAGGGTTTAGCGATGGTGGTGTCATGGTTAGCACTGATGCCTCACCGCAAGAAGGTTCCGGGTTCGAATCCAGGCCGACTGGTGCCTTTCTGTGTGGAGTTCGCACGTTCTCCCTGTGTCTACGTGGGTTGTCTCCGGGTCTTTCCTCCCACTGTCCAAAGAATAGTTTCTGTTGGTGTCAACAACTAGCACTAGCACAGATGTGGCCTTGACCAAGCCATAAAAAAGCTCTCTTAATCCGACCTGTGACCAAGGGGTCAATAACGTCTTTCACCTACATAATCTACTCATATTCATCCATCTCTTTATATAGTTAATAACCTCTCCCCGGTAACTGACTATTTTCATATTGAGAGCTTTTGTATTCCACATGAGTTTGAATGTTTGTGTCTGTGTGTTTGAACGCACACAGACTGCATTAATGCCACATACAGTATTTTGGTTTTGCGTGTTTTGCCTATTGCACTTGCTAAGTGATGTGCCAAAAACGGGTCTGTGATTGGGGAGAGTCTGGTTGTTCACAGTACCTGGGGTTACCAAGGTTACCAAATTGAATCGTCCCCTCAGACATGGCTGATCTACATAATTCGGTGGTATCATTCACAGCGTCTCATGGCCCGGGTGATGAATGGCACCCGCAGAAGATAATATTTCTGCTTGGATGTAATAAATCTTATGTAAAGTGCTCCACTGCTTATATAGGAATGGCGAGAGAGGTGTGAGAAGAAAAAAAACGCACACTTCTACTCTTCCGCAATTTCTCTTTTCCTATTTTTCCATCCGTCTATTCCATGAAAACATGCAAACAGGTCTTTGCAGGTCCAACAAGAGATGTCTAAAAACATCTGCAATCTAAATTGTAACACTGAAATCACTATGTAGGTCCATGTGGGTGAAATGTCACTGACGTTGTTTCTTTGTATACACTAAACGTACATGTTTTTGTTTTTTTTACAGTAGTGTAGATGTGTAGATTCTGATAACGCTGATCTCCTGAGAGATGTCTTCTCTCTGCTCCCTTCTCCTGTACCTGTTGTATCGATCGCAGCCCGGGCCAACTGCTCCAGACAGCCTGCAGTGTCCTGCTAATACTAAACCAGCCCCTGGGTTGTGAACTTGTGACCTCCTGCTGCTCGGCACCACTCAGTGCGGGATCATGACCTCCACAAGGGGCCGGGAGGCCAGGGACACTCCGGGAAACTATTCATGTTATTCACAGCTCCCCGATCATCATGTGTTTGCATGCGTTTATCATGCATTAACATGATCATTAGAAAAAAACATAGATTTGTGATAGAGACCCAGACTGAGGTGGATTCAAGAGACTGGCACGCCGGTGATGTGAAGTGGTTTGTTTAGATGCAATAAGACTTCCAGAAGAGTTTGTCTGTGTGGACTATATGCAAATTAAGTGTGTCGCCTTTTGCATAATTGCATACACAGTACTATAACACGGTTCTAAAAGTCAGAATCAGAGAATGTCTATTTATTTCAAAGGTTACTAATCACAATTGTTTACTAATTAAGTTTTTCGATCTCCTTCCTCCTATTAAGCCTGTTTTTAATAAGCTGAGAGTCAGGTGTACTTGACAGTAATGAATGACTGATTTTAGCTGATCGTTATTGCTGCCCTCCTCTTCCCCGAGTCGCCCCGCGTGTGTGAGTGCGCACACGCGCCTCCGCCCGCGCGCGCCGCTGCTGCCTAATAAAAGGGATAATTGTCCCGTCTTTGCTCGCAGACACATAAAGCAGTGTGTATTGACTGCTTGACAGGCTGTGATTCCAGTAAAGCTAATGGCTTTCTCAATTCTCCTGCTCCATCCATCAGGCCCCGAGAGCACCCCGTCATGTTTTCAATTAATGAAGAGAAAAACCATAAAAAATAAAAAAGTTAAAAGCCTAGTGTGACAAAGTGGACGACAGCAAGTACACACACTCAGGCAAGGGCGTGCGCACGAAATTTGTAATCACCAATATGAGGCACAAACACACCAAGTCGTGGTTTGAAAAAAACAAAACTTGAGACTTAAAAGCTCACAGATTTTTTATTTATTTATTTTTTTACTATGACACACAGAGAAAGCAAGACAATTGTAGCTTTTGTTTGCTGTGGGTTTGAAGCTCTCCTGTGCCTCAACTTCACATCATCAGCTTGTAATCATAATGTATATGTATTCTGGTGCCGGGCCTGCTTAGTTCGGGTGCAGCTTGCAGGCTTTATGTAGGAGATAAAGGGAAACTTCCGATCTGCCTGGCTGAGCGATAGTAAAGCCCTCCAATTCAGGCAGGAAATTATGGAGTAAGTGGCTTGGTGGCTGATAGTCAAATGAAGCCAGGGCGGCTGGATGCCTGCTCTAATTAACCGGCTGGCAGGTTTCAGCGATACCGGGAATCCTACCGGCCGACCTGATGACAAGACCAGGGAGTGAACGGGGGTACAAACAGGCACACGTCCAAAACTGTGCAGGATAATCCACACATGCACAGACACACTCAGACACGAGCCTGCACAAATGATCTCTTCCTCTGAATAAATAAATATATATATGTAGATATACACAGCACAGTAAGGTGCTTCCTCGTGGAATTAACAATGCTATATTCTTCCTCAGCACTTACCAAAATAAAAAAAGATCAGAAAGCGAACAGGAAATGAGGAGACAACTTGAACTTTGCATTTTGTTTTCAAATGCGCGCAGCGACAGAGGGAGTCAGCTGCCTAATGACGGCTCGTGTCTGAAAATCAGCAATCTAACGATCACATCATCAGGCGCCTTACAGAATTAATTTTAAATGATTGACAGTCTTTTATGCGCGTATCACTAATCTCTGTAATTCTCCATTACCTTATTGGACGGAAATAGGGGAAGAAAATGGGAAAACTTTGTTCGCGGAACAATCAGTCGAGAAAAGAAATAATTAAAAATGCATAGGATTCACTGATGAATTATTAATTAAAAAATATATAGCGTATTTACCGGGCCTGCTGCAACATCTAGTACTCAATTATTCCCTGGCTGTGACGTGTACAATTACAACATTGGACAAAATAAGAGCATAAAAATAAGCTGTACGTACCGGAGCCTGGCATCGAGGACATTTTTGTCTCTGTTCGTGTTTAATTTGCTGCTCTGAATCACCAGTGGTGTGACGTGGAAATAAAAGTCACATTGACAAGAGTGCCTGCTGGGAAATGTTCAACATGACTGCCATGTTCCTGAGGTCTGCTGGCAAGTGTTTACTCCACACAGGCACATAAAACATTTATCTCCTCTTCGGGTTTCACTGAAATTAATCAGGAGAAATACTTTGCTGAAAGAGAATATTTCTAGAGCCTTGACAGCACATGTGTGTTTTCCATTCTCCTACTATTAGAGCCAATGTGTGTGTGTTTCTGACTCGCTGTTATGGGATTCACACCGTACCCCGTGGGCCCCTTTTGGTTTCCTGACCAGTAATAAGTTCTAATAAAATGATAATTTAAAGCGGGGATAAAGAGAAGTTAACTTGGTGGGAATGACTTGATGGAGCGCCCGGTGCTTGCGCCTGCACGCCTCTTCACTTTAACCAAACAGAGCTGAAGGTGAGAGAGCTACTGGAGGATAGATGAAGGCGGCGTAATCATGAGTGGGAGTGAGATACAACCAGCGCTTGTCAATCATCATCAGGCGCCCTCCTTGATGCTCGCAGTTTGACTTTCCTCGTGATTCAGGATAAGTTCCGACTCCGCGCGCTTCGATTTTTGATGTAGTTATTTTTCACTTTGCCCGTGAATGTCGAATGTGACACATACCTTATTTTGTCTCACAAACACACTTGCATTTTCACTGCAATGTTTTTTTTTTTTTTTTTTTTTTTTTTGCAGAGGGGAGAAAAGGAGGAATGGCAGCCGAAGATAAATGCATTTTTCATTATTATAGATTCTCTCCACTTCTCCGCTGGCAGCGAGAGCAACCTCTGCTTAAACATCTCCTCTCTGCCCCTCGGCGCTTCTCCGCGTTTGGATGCCGGCCAAGCAGAAAGTAATTTAAACATTACAGGAAATTAAATCTCACATTTCCAATTTTTACCCTAAAGTTTAAGTACAATGAAAATGTCACCCATGAATTATGGAATCAAGCTGAATTTCTCCCGCAAACTTTAAACCGTGAACGTAAACGTCCTTGACAACAAGGTGGGCACTCGGAGGCTCTGCCGCTCCCTTCCTCTGATGCGGTGCTGCAGCCAATCAGAGGCGGATGGAGAGTCGGACAGGGTAATACCGTTTTCGCTGGGCGAAACGGTATTTCCCGCTTCGAAAAATGAAGGAAGATCACATACGAGAGAGACGCAGAGATCACTATTGGCTACATTTTTTTGTTTAATCCAATTTGTACTTTTCTTGGAACTCAAAGCTACACACACATATATATATATATAGGTATATTTTAAGGCAAACTGTTGAGTCTCTGACAAAAACACCACCTGTTCGAGATAATTTATCACAGCATCTAATGTTGTATTTTATATTAAGACATTACACCAGTCTCCAATGTTCTGAGTTATCTTAAGATCACCTGTTTAAACACGTCTTCGCGATATTTCATTCTCAAAGCGCGCCATTACTGCAAAGATAATACATTCACTTGATATGTCTCACACCCAGACCAAATTATATTTACTGCTAAATCACATTTTCTGATGGCGCCGCGTTATTAGAAAATTGCATGTTGTGCGTTTGATTTATGTTCCGGCACATCTAGAGGAAGGGGGAAAAAAAAAAAACCACACACATCCACCCTCCCACGCTTGCAGGTGAGATGAGTTCCTACAGATTGCTGTTAGTGTCATCCTCCGGGCTAAGTGTTGTATATTAAAGAGACAACGCAGTGGATTGTCACCCCGGTGCCCCACCACCTAGCAATGGGCCACCTTTAATTACGGTCCGACGGAGGTGAATGCATCAGAAAAGGCCTGACAGAGCGGCCAGTGTGTAGATTATTTTAATTTGTGCCACGCCTCTAGGTGAGCGATGCGGCCGGCCTTGACCCTCCTCTGACTGCATGGATTAATGCCTGGTAATGACTGCTGAGGCTATCATTGCAGCGGGCATCATTAATTATCCTTATTGATTGTTGCTCTCAGAGATAAAGCGTTCTGCTGACTGGAAAATACCCTCCATGCGCAAGGTCAAGGTATGAAAAGAAAAAAAAAAAAGGAGACGAACTTAGGTAATCGCATAGGGACCGCGACACCTAGAATAGAAAATAAATACCCCAGACAGCTAACGTCTTACCCTCTCCATCCCGTCCTTCACTCCTGCCTTCTCCTCTCTCCCTCAATCTGTCTGTCTCACCGTTTCCTGCTGTCCCGTCTTTGTCTCCCAACAGGGGAATGTAAGAGAGTCCAACGGGAAACCCAAGCAGGTAACGTTAGGTGTACGCCGCTGTGTGCTTGTGCGCAAAAAAAAAAAGAAAGACTAATGGTATGACAGAGAAAAGTGGTGGCAGCGAAGAGAGAAGGGAGACGCTGAAAGAGAGACGGGGGAGGCGGTTGAGCGACGGCAGGCAGGCAGGATCGCGGGGAAAGAGAGCAGAGGAGTGAGGGAGGCTGGCAGGCGGCTGTAGTGCTCGGGCAGATTATGTTTCTGCGGCTGCCATAATGGAGGAGACAGCAGGAAGTCAGGGTTTTATATTTACACTACTCTACATCACCCTGCCCTCAAATACACAGAAACCGGCGCACACACACACACACACACACACACCCTAGTTACTCTGACTCTTCATCACAACACTGTGTCTTCGTACGAGTGGAAAACAACCCAAAACATCTGAATTTGGATTTGGATCTTAAAAATTTGGAACGTTTTTGGTTTCAGATACCATGAAAAGGCCTGGAAGCAAGTGGAAAACTTTTGTTTCAGGGAGTTAGCTTGAAGAAATACCCCAGCACATTATAACCCATGAAATCACAAGTTGTCTTTGAACTGCGCTATTATTTGTAGGATTAAAAACACAATATAATATAATGCCAATAAGCTATAGAGGTGACGAAAGTCACTTTGTAATTGAATCTTGGAATAAAGAAAGTGATAAAACACAAAAAAATCTATTTCTGTAATGTCATGGAAGGATTGTGGTTACCGCAAACAAACCACAGTTCAAATTTGTCGACTGAACATTTGGTTAAATGGAAATTATGGTTATGGTGCATAAAAAAGATGAACACTGCATCTGTGACAGGATGTAAATCCATCCAATATAAACAGTCTGTGAGGACGCAGGCCTGCATATCCACAACCCGAGAGTCCGCGTTCAGTATCATATGCCAGTATGCGTTGGACCGCTTGTAAGTCTACCGCCTCCGTGAAACGCCCGAAGTGCGCATCGTGTCTACGTGTGCCTCCCATCCCCGAACTCGAACAGGCAGATCCGGGAGAAGGGAAGTGAGTGTGACAGAAATGTATTCTCTTTTCAAAAGCTGGTTGGAGAGGCTGCCGTAGCGCCGCTCCTGTCCTCTCTCTTCTCTAAGCCTGTGATTGGCATGTCTTCATATGTGGATCCTGTTCTCTCCGCGACTCACTCCTTTGTACAACTAGCCAGTGTCAAACAACAAATCCATCCCAAAGCGAGGGACAAGGAGAGAGAAAGCTACACTTAAGCGGTGGGATACGCAGATACTCAAGTCGTAAAGCGTGACACGGCCCCAGAAAAGGAACATTTAAGTTTTCATGCTCTTAAAATTAACATTAAGGATACATTTATGTTTTTTTTTTTGGTGGTCTTGATTCATAAATGCACTTGTCTGGGCTTCGTGAGGCGATAGAGACGCAGACAGTGGAGGCAGGGCAAGATGAAGGAATGGTCTGTCTTTTTTTGTTAGTACCTGTTTGAAGTGTATCAGAAGGAGCTTTCCAAGGTCTGGAAATTCATTACTGGACAGGAGCTTTGAAAGAGGTCTGCTGGATGTGTAAGGCTTTCTGTGTGTGTGTGTGTGTGTGTGTGTGTGTGTGTGTGTGTGTGTGTGTGTGTCTGCAGCCCATTGTATTCAGAGTGGAATTGCTAAGCAGTTGCCTGAGGCCATGTGAAGGCAGCTACGGCCAGGTATGGCTAGCCATTACTGCAGGGCATCAGACTCTATCAGACTCTCTGGAGAAAAGATCACACGGGCCGTACACACCCATATAGATGGTGCGTGTCCATCTGGACGCACTTGCATTCGTGCGACTGAGACAGCAGTAAAACACCGTGTCACTCCATGTCTGAATCATGAAGTTTTTACAGGATCCACAGCATTTGTACTTGGATTGTGATCTTATTAAAATGACTTGTTTGATTCGGATCAGAGGACTCTGTCATGTAAATGTGTGCGTGTGTGTGTGTGTAGGTATGAAAGCATTGGAAGTAGAAGAAGAAAGAAAACCGAGAAAGAGAAGTGTGTTCTACAACTGTCGGGCAAATCAATACATGACCACAGCACTGCCTGGAGATCCCAATCAGAGGCAAGGTATAGCTTCAATGCGTATACGCTGGGACATACAGGTTTGAAGGTTTACAGGTTTTTGTTCTTCTCTTTTCTTTAAAAATGATATGAAATGCCTTCAGCTGTGATCAGGAGAGGAGATCCTTGGGATATAAAGACAGACTGTCCTCTAGGACAAAGACCAATGAGACCAATGAAACTGCAAGAGTCCCAGGATGCCTCAATCACCCAGGCTGTCCTGTGAGAAAAAGTCCCCATTCTTTGTATTTATTCATATCTGTAAGTAGTGTCAAAAGTCCTAATCCTGTAATTCATAGTACGTATATCAGATTCTGTATAAAAATCATCGTACGCCTAAGTTTTGGATATTTTTTGTGCAGTATTTGACTATTACTATCAGAATGTTTTGGACTCACACGTGTGTGATGTGATACGTATGATAAACACACACATGCAAAACAATTTGAGAGGTTTGGGGGGGGGGGGGGGGGGGCTCACGTGTCGTACCATGATGCCCATCTATCTTTCTGACATCTCCTAACCCAATCCCACTGGGGCTAACTGAATTCAATCCTCAACATTAGATAAGCACACACCCCCCTCCCCTCTACACATGCGTGCGTGCATGTGTGTGTGAACACATCACACACACATAGCAGCAGGTTTAGATTGTTTCTACAGTCAAGTGTTAGTGTGCAGGTCACATAGCAAGAGGGGGAACGAGGCAGAAATCAAGAGAAAGAAAGCCAACGGGGCCCGGCAGACAAAGAGGGACCCTGGCAGAGACGGAGGCAGAGACAGAGGCTTGACGTTGCCTTTCCGTGTGTGTGTGTGTGTGGGGGGGGCATCCCTCACCCTTCCTCTCCCTCGCTCTCTACCCTGTACCGCCGCGCCCCTCCCTGCGTGATTTGTCCCTCACGGCAGCTCTCTGCTGATTGTTTGGGTGCTTCTTGGTGCCTATCAGGCCCATCGCTCTATGTTTCCATCAAACACAGCATTTATCTTATCATTGCCTTGACAACTGCCTATTAGTCCAAAAGAGTCTGCGGGCTCTGTGTTCCCATGGCGATGACATGGTGACATTGCCAGGCAGCTCTGAACCGCCCGCCGAGAGAGCGGACCCTTTCCCTCTCCTCCTCTCGCCCTCACTCTTCCCTCCGTCTTCCCTCTTTGCCCATCCTTTTCGCCTCCCTCTTGCTCCTCCTTTGGCAGCAGCCCTCCTCCCTGGAGCTTCAGGCTCTTTGAGGCCGTGTGGATGAATGTGTGTCTGGGTGTGCAACCGCGCGTGTTTATGCACAACAGATGGGAAATTCAGCAGTGCATCTCCCTGCCTTTGTGTCTATTAGTATGTGAGGACAGACAAATCGTCCTGATGGGGACATCTGCAGCTTTGTATTTTTTTATTTTTTTGTTTGCTGTGTGTTTCTTTCAGTGTCTATGTTTAGGATGTTCTTAGTGAGCGTCTACGGCCTGTGAAACATCTGACAGAATTTCTATTTTGGAAAAGATAAATAAAAAATACTGGGAAACACAAGTTCAACTATGGCCGTCTGAACCACAGCTTCGCAACACACAACGTTGTGCGAAGCGAAAATGCATGTTTTGAACAACAAATGAGTAATAACGCTGATGCTGACCTGGCGAGTATTTTCATGCCGGGAAATAACACGTAGATAATGAGAAGCAGCCTTATAAATGACAGTGTTCGCATGCAGTACGTTGTGCTGACTAATTCCTGTTTCCTCGCTCTCTTCCTCTTGTCTGGTCACTGAGCTCCGAGGAGTGTAATTACGAGTGGTTCAGTTCACGGGGTTAACGTGCAGACTTCGTTACCTTGTCTTCTCTAGTTTCCGCACCCTCACATATTTCTCATGAGACATTTTCCAAACTGCGTCTTGTAATCTGCAGCGTTCTTTGCGCTTCTTAAAGAGTATGTGATGATATGCAGACACAGGGAGCACTGTAATTTTTACCTTTTATCAGCGCATTATCCTGTGGTTTGGTGATTCAGTCAGATCCGTGCTCTGTCTAGGCGCTCGCTCTTGCTGGATCTGGATGAGGGAGGAAGGGGTCTCCGGTGGCGGCTCACAGGGGCCCGGCTCTAATAATAGAGTGTAAATCTCAGTCATTACTTCTCTGACAGGACACTGTGTCATCATCGTCTGGCGCACAACTCCGCTCGAGTGGACAGGGTTCAAGTTAACCACTGTTTTCATTGTGGCCAGCCCAGAATCCCTTGTAGTTTGGTAAATGACAGGGGAGTTAGCAGTCAGCACAGTCACTAAAACATGTGATTCTAAAGGCAACAGATATTATGATCCAATATTGAACTTTGACTTGCCGCCTATCGATCAAAACGACCGTCACGGCACAGAAAATTTCTGTATTTCTCGGATTCGATCGCCGGCCACGGACCGCCCAAATTTGAAAATCTCCTCCTGCCACACCGTTGGTTTATAAGATCACTTAAAAGCGAACGCCGGTGGGACTGACATTCCGCGTCCCGTTAAGCAGGAAATCATCATTGGTCTCAATAACAGCGGCCCATAAAATCGCATTTCAGCGTCCATCGATTTTTATTTCATAGTAAATGGCAGGTAACAAACCGCGGGGCCGCCGAGCCGTGCAGTGTAAATGCCCCTCTGATAAACAGTTAAAGAAGTTCATCCACTCCGCTGAACTGAGGCTTGGCGGCAGAAAAATCAACACTAATCTGATGAGAGGCAGCAAAGCAAATTCTACTGTTGTGCTCTCAACACTGAACTCGGGGGAGAGGAGAGGAGAGGAGAGGAGAAAACTGAGGTAAGAGAGAGGGGAAGACAAAAAAGGGAAATAGGGAACGGAAAGAGAAAGAGAAATAAGAAAGAAGTAAGGAAATGAAAGAGGGTGAAAGAAAGAGAACAGGTTAGGGTGATGCTTGGAGACAGAACAGGATAGAATATATATACATATTAAAGGGGAACTACCGTTTTTTACAACCTGGACTTTATTTCTGGCATAAAACATGATCGTTTACTCACCCATATAAGTATGGTGTTATTTGGTGTCGTTCGTCAGATATTTACATCAGCGTATATTCACATAGTGGGAGTTACTGGGGCACCGAAACACAGCCTCTAAATAACGCATTATCTGCCGTGAAACTCATTCATTTCACCAATATTTTGATATTTAAAACGGTAGTACCCCTTTAAGATTTGGTTAAGAAAAAAAAAGGCTTGAACAATAATATAATTAATAGATTTCTTCCTTTTTTTCCTCAATTTCTTGATATACTCTTCTTCTTTAACCTTCAATGGTTCTGCTGTTAAATGGCTATTCAAGTGCATTTTCCTGTACTATTTCAGTAAATACAAACTATGTATGTATTATATTGACTGGCCACCATTTTTAGTTTTTTTTTTGTTTTTTTAAATAGCTTATTGTCAGATTCATGGTATTGTGCTGTACAACTCTATTTTCTTAAGAATCCTACGTGAAACTCAAATGTCTACAATTTCTAATGCATGTAATATATGTTTGTGCAACGGCTTTGTCATGTGATGATAATGTCATTTTCATGAACAAACCCCAGCACACAGTAACGAGGTGAGGTGGATCTTGTAGTAAGTATGCTAAGACATTTAAAATGTATATTTATTGTCACTGAACCAAAGCGAATGGCTGCCCAAGGATGAAGAAATTCATTCAAAATGTTTGGAGAAAAAACAACAACCTTGTATGTTCTTTCAGCTCTTATCCGTGTCTCTATCCTCCTCTGTATTCTTTCAGCCTCTTTCCTCTCTGTTCTCTTTTTGGAGAAAAATGCCAGATCAACAGAAACGTCACATCCAGGATGAGGGGCTTACTTTTGTATCTTCTAATTGAAGTGCCTTCCTGCCTTAGTGTCTGACAGCTGCTTTTGACAAGTGATGTGTTTTTTGAAAGTGAATCAGCTTTCTTCGGCTCTGAGTGCTATAGACAGCAGAGATCAGGGAGGGTCAAGCTGAATGTTGGTCTCTTTGCTGAGTTGCTGCTGCCTCCTGCCATTACAAAACTTGTCATTCATCTCATCGTTAATCCTGCCCTCTCCTTTCGGTGGGTGCTTTCTGCTCATGAGTTTCTTTTTGTTTTCCTCGGAAAGTAGCAAACATGCCAACCAGACGTACGGCCTGGGTACTCCAAGCAGTGTTTAAAAATGCACAAAGCAGTATGTCAATGGTAATGAAATTACACAGTGTAATGTGAAATGAATAGGTTGTCGTGAAAAGTGAACCGCAACACTCAGTTTACCTCAACTCGGCGTGACTTTGAAAACACATTTTAGGTCTTGACTTTGGTTCATTAATGTGCTAAATAAACCTGCAGTAGCCTACCTGCCGAGCACCCAACAGCAGATAGTTTGCGGCTCACTAGTCAACATAGTTCATTAGTTGATTTGGAGGAGACCAAAACAAAGACAGGAAGTGAATACTGGACCTACTTTTATATCAGTTTGATAAAGACATGACTCAAAATTAATGTTAACAATGTTCATGCTTGAATCTTACATAGGTAATATTTGTCAATAACCTTCTAAGGTGACAATAGACCGGTCAGCCACAACATTAAAACCACTGACAGGAGAAGTAAACAACATTGACCATCTTGTGATAATACGATGTTCTGCTGGGAAACATTTGGACCTGGATGTTACTTAGACATGTACCACCCACCTAGACCAGACCAGACACCCCAACCAAATGGCAATGACACTCACTGATGGCAGCAGCCATCCTCAGCAGGCGCACGCACAAAAACGTTTTAAGGAACAACTTCAAAAACATGAAAAACAGCACAAGGTGTTGAACTAGCCTCCAAATTCACTAGATCCCAAACTGATCAAGTATCTGTGAGATGTTCTGGAACCAGCCTGATACACAGAGACACCTGCCCTCAACCCATAGGACCCAAAGGCCCCCACTACCACAGGACACCCTCAGAAGGCCCATGTCTATTCTCTGATGAGTCACAACAGTTTTGGAAGCACAAGGGAGACCTACACAATATTAGGACAGTAGTCATAATGTTATGCCCGATCTGTGTATGTGCAATTATTAATTTTTAGCTTGCGAGACAGTTTGATTCTCACAAGATTACAAAATAATTCATCCTGCCCGGCCTCAGGTTATTAGGGTGATCCACAGAGGCCATCAAGTGAGGATAACACGTTTTAGATGTGATGACAATTATTAAGAGAGCCTTTTTTCCCAAACTTTCCTCAGAAAGACAACTAGCTTTCAAACCCTTTCAGACCTCCACTTGTTGTGTTTCGTCTTTGGCTCTCTCTCACACAACTTTTAAGAGATTGTTGTTTTAAGTTAGCCTGTCCCAACTGTATCCAAGGATGACTTCCCATTCAGTTTTGTGTAACAAGCCATTTGGCATGTCAGGTTAATGGCATGTTCCACTGGCCTAAAAAATAAATGATCACTGACTGAATGCTAGGTCCACGTGTTCCTGACAAGCAACCTCTCGCAGTTACAAAAATAATGAAGGGTGGAACTTGCATCGCACCAGACGAAGCCTAAAATGCGGAGGATGTGGAAGTCATGACAGTAGGTCATTCAGACATGGCGACTTGAATTAAACAAATGAAAACCAGAAGCCTATTGTGCCTAACATTTATCGTTGCCCAAGGCAAAGTCCACTGATCAAATTTTACATAAAACTTGAGATGACTGCAGTGAAATGGTGATGATGACGGCCTTTTAAGCTTGACAAACACGATCCCAAGTTAATGGAAGGAACACGATGTTTGAAGCATTATTCTTTGGTGTACGTCTTGTGTTTCTGGCGGTGCAGCACAAAGCTCAATACCCTGCAGCTTCTGAATGTATAATCCCATCTTTAACAGCACTGTTTAGCACCGCTCCATCAACAGCCAGAATGAACTTTCAATTATATCTTTGACCAAAACACACAGCCAGTCCTCTGCATTGGAAGCCAGCCACATCCACATGGAATGGAAATATGGTAGGAATTAAGTCGTTTTGTCTGGACCTTTTCCTAAATTTGACTCCCTTTGCCTCTCTCCTTGGCGTCTTCCCACTTTCCCACTCCAGCTCTGTGTGTGTGATATTATGAAGAACAGATTTTCCAGAGAGGAAATGAAAGGGTTTGTTAGCAGAGGAGAGGGAGAGAAGGAGAGAGATCAGAGGGCCAGTGTTGAGGCTGACAACAGACCAGTTTCCCTGCACCATCAACCCACCCACCCATCCAGCAGCTAGCCAGCCTTCACAGGACCATATAAATCCACACGCAGGTCACATTACTGCTCGCCTTCATCAGTGTTTACTGGCATGTTAAAGATTGTAATAACATTGGTCAGGACAGAGATTTTTAATTTAGATGTTTTTTTGCTTTCTTTTTTTAAGGGTTTGTAACCCAGCTGTGGCGTGAGCGGAGAAGCAGTCAGAAAGAGACAGACTCTGGCACGGAGCAGAGAGGTGTAACCGCACTTGGACCGAGATGAGAACGAGGCCCGCGAGGTCACGCTCTATAAACACTCTTCAAATCAGGACGGTCGACTTTTGTTGTGCGCACGACGTTCAGGCAACAAGTTGTGCACGTCTTCGAGTTTTCGGTGGTCATTTGAGGTAAAATAATAAAAGCAGTTTGAGTCGTGACAGTAAACATTCAGCTGGAGCGAGAAAATTACCCACAGGAACAAACGTGCAGCGGCAAATCAGAAATTCCCCTTTTTACAGCTGCCATGTCTCTCTGCCCTTCTCTCCTGTGCTTGTTTCTGTGTTAAGGCTTGGAGCGGGCGCAGTTTATCGGTGTATTTTCTTTAGGTAGTGGGCCATAACTCTGCTTAGCTTAGATATATTGGATTTTGATCAAATAGTTGAAAAGTGGCACAAGGACTGCGTGCTTATTTAAACTGTAATGTTGAATACACAAATCAGACTGGCTGCTGTGATGAGATGAAACGCGCACGCGCGCGCGCACACACACTTGCACATTTCCCTCTGCCCTATAGCTCGTTGTAGCTTGAAGAGCCTCTGCCTTGTTCAAGGTTTTACACCCACCGTTCTGTTCCAGTGAGCTGTGTAACCATAACAGTTTAATGACATGCTATTACACGGCTATCACACTTACAGCATCGTGTTAACACCATAACCACTGCCTCGGTCCCACACAGACAGTAGGCTATATCAGATTTGGGCCCTAATCGTACTCATTTGCCCCATTGTTTTGTAGTTTCACACAGGCGTTCCCCCCCCCCCACCACTGCCTTAGGTCCTTTTCTGCTTTTTAATCTTCCTTTGCAACGGTGTGAAAAAACATTTGCTGCCATATAATACCTATTCCTTAAACGTCTGTATAATGAAATAGTATTAAAATCATTACACAGCACATTTATGTACCGAATAGTTTATAAAATATTTGAAGTAATGCTCTTACTTCGTAATTAATTAGAATATAACATACATTTTGGTGACAATACTATAAAATGAAGGACTTTTTGCATTTACATATTTTGTACTGTTATTTTTTGTATTGATTACACCACTGCCTCTTCATCGTTGTCATATCACCTCTCTCTGATTCATCATGAAAACAGCCAAATATAAAAAAATAAAAAAATTACTGTACCGTCTGGTGTACACTAACAAAGCTGGCCTGACTTGTTTATTTTGATGCATTAAACCCGACCCTGAGATTTGCCCACAACAGCCAAATGCCAGCCCTCGAAGCGGGGCGAATCACTCGTGATTTATTTCATACTTCCAATTTGAATGGGGGCTGTTTGGGGGTAATCAGGCTCTGACATTGGGCCCTGTTGCTGCGGCGGAGCTGTTTACATAGCTCTGCTGGAGACATGTTGACACTGAGGAAGGCTGAGACGCAGAGCCGCGCTGTTCTCAAGGTCTGAACGCAGCCTGGATCCGAGTTGGCTTTTTTTTGTGGTGAAGGACAGGTCAATCGAGGCGAGGGATGACGGTCAGAATATTTAGGACAAAGGACAAAGGCGAAAACTATCTTAATAGCTGCGTATTTCTGAGCCAATTTTGTTGCTTGGTGGTACCCTCTTATTTCTTCTTCCTTACATTAAACAGTTGAATCATATTCCAACATAAACATTACACGCCAATATTTGGTGTCAGTAGAAGTTATGCACGGAAAAGAGGCAGGATAACAGGATCAGGATATTTTTCTTCAAATTTTCTCAACCAAAAAAATGAGCTCACTTGCCAAGATTTCCATTACTTTCTCTCTCTCTACCTTCTCTTCTGCTCACAAAATGCCTTTTCCGAGACTGAGGCACGCAGGTCGAAAAGCCAGAGAGCGCGGTTAGCGAATGCAAGCGAAATAAAATATAGAGCAAGGACTGAAATAAGCTGCACATGACTGAAGAAAAGTTTTAAAAACAAGCAGGGATAACTTTACTGGATTTTACTCGCAGGATTCATTCTGGCAAAAGTGCCTTCAACCTGCCAGAAAACGAAATGAGGCTAAATGTACGACAGCAACAAGTTCCAAAAAGTTAAATTCCTGAGATAGAACATAAAGCTGGAGCTGTCACACAGGCATTTTTATTTTTTTATATATATATATATATTTTCCTCAACAGTAAAAGACCCCAGTAGAAAAAGTTAGCAGCACCCCTCTGCACCTGCTCAAGCAGAAGGCCCCCAGGTCGCCGACTGGTGTAAAGAGAGACAAAAAGACATGTTTGTGAACCTTCCAGTGCGAGCAAGTGGAATATTGAACATTTCACACCGAGTTGCATCAAAAACCTGAAAAGTTCGCGGAGCCTAATCAATTTACCAAAAGGTTTCTATTTGACTGCAGAGCAAGAGTCAAATCTTTGAAAAGCAAAAGCTGACATCCTTGGAAAAAAAAAAAAAAAAAGAGAGAGAGAGAAAAAAAAAAAAGAGGCCTGCACTGAACCCACGCCTTTGTATTCTTTTGGTCTTTGTTTGTAGAAGGTTCGTACGTGGAGGAGGAGGTAGTTGGCTCCGAGTATCAACCTCAAGTAATATCACACACGCGCGCACGCACACACACACACACACACATTTGTTTCGGTCTTTAAAAGAAATGTATAATGCTGTTAGATATTATTTTAAGACGAGGTACTGATTTCAATGCCAAATGTCAAATCAGATGTAGATGTCTAGGAGGGTTTTTTATGCTAATGAGGTGGTTAATATTCTGATGATATGTCTACATGAAGCCTGAGTGTGTTTTAATATCCCAGAGAAGGTGTGTGTGTCTGTGTGTGTCTCTCCCCCCACATAGAGACGGGGCTGGTGCACCCAGGGGCGAGCCAACGCACCAGCTAGCCTGTGTCGGCTCGACTGCAGCGTCTTTCTGTTTTACCGCAGGAAGTAACACAAAAGAGCAGCAGGAATGTTTATGAACACCTCCAATCCCCGAGGACCTGCGGGCTGACCTGATTATCGCCTGTCTGTAATTCCACAGTCGGCAAGGTGCTGCTACTCCTGGAGGGGTTTGAAGGGTGTGTGTGCGTGTGTGTGTGTGTATTCCATCACTGATAGGTATCATTAAACATCATTAGAGGGTTGGAAGAGTCTCAAGCTTCTTTAGTTGTGTGTGCAAGACTGTTTCTGTCAGACGCACTCGAGGAAGATCACTAACAGCGCAGCCCTGAAGACACACACACACACACGCATCTAAACACACACATACAGTGAAAAGCGGGTATTTATCAGTCAAGCTTGTTTTGTTATTGCATGCATTCTTTTGACATGAGCTCTGACTGTGGCCTTTGTAAAAGAGGAAATCAAATAACAGGGCCAACAGGAGCGGAGCTACAATCCCCTCCAGCATATACAAACAGAAATAAACCTAGGCTGTCTATATCTAACAATAGGACAACAACTTTTACTTCAAGGCTATTGCGAAGTTTGAGCAGTCATTTAAAAGGTTTGTGTATATTTGTCTACTTGTGTATCCAGAGACGGCTGGCATCTCCTCATTCATTTCCCCAGACAGCTGTTTGTTAAGTTATGTTTAGCATTCACTGCCAGGATGTGTCACGAGCGATTCTGTTGATCAGCTGTTGATTTGTGAGCCGATCCGGGAATGCCGCAGTTAACTGGTTCAGCATGTTTAAATGTGGAGAGCAGCGAGGAGGACCGGGCCCCCAATCAGCCCAGCGACCTACGCTGTGTAGCGAGCGCAGCCGCGAAACATCTCTATTCATCATTGGACACAGCGTTTCCATGTGCAGGCCGGCGGAACACAATGGAGAGCAGGCGGGGGCCAAAGCATAGCAGGGTGCTGCCATCTTCTGGCCGAGCGCTACGCGGAGAGGGCAGACGCGTCTTTGAGAGGGCATCATGCATGTTTTCACATTGAACTCCATCCTAATTTTGCAAAGTAACCCTCGCGGATCAATACCAGCGAGGAAGAGGCTACACATCTTGCAGCCATGTAACACCCTTCATCAAACCTCATAGGCGTTGCAGGTTATAAACCAATTTTAAGGCTTCTCTACCTTCCTGCTTCAAGCTGAATACACATTCAATATGTGAGCAGACCTCTTCAATCGCAGCGGAAAAAGTGATCAACGACGAGCAACTTAAAACACTTCAAAGCTTCGGTAAACTGTATTTCTTTACAGGGGAGTGCGCTGCATGTCCTCAGGTGATCATACAGTATGTACACGGCGGCTGGGAAAGGCTCCTGGCTACCTCTCTACGCCCCGGCTGAGCGCGTCAAGCTAATGCGTGGCGACGCATGGTGAGTTATTGCGCTGAGTACCAGGCCGCTGGTTCTGCTCACAGGCCTGGTTTGATCTTTTATTTACACTCCTTTTTGCTCAGGATTTCAGGACAATTTTCCCAGCTCTTTACAGTCAACAAACTACAAAGACAGGGCCCCCGTCTCTGGGAGGCATGTTGAAGAGAGAAAAAGACCGCTGGTTTGGCTGCTTGCTTCAGAAACAAAAAACTCCATCGGTTCAGCCACTTTGGACTCAGCGTTGGTCTGGTACAGAGAGAGAGAGAGAGAGGCTGATCCGAGCGCCGCAGCTTCGGAGAGAGATGAGTGGATTGCCGGGTGGATGGATAGTTGTGAAAGCATACAGGCAAACAGGTTAACAGACTGAGAGACGACACAAATTGCAGACGGAAAGACAGGAAGGCCATTACATAGTCAAGGTGTAGGACAAACCATCTCGACTGCAAGTACGGATGCATATTCACTCAAGTGGCTGTCTGCATCAGAGAAACAGAGCCAGTACCTAAAACTATTATTCTGCCATTAGTTTTCTGCAGGTCACGATTGTGGCATAATGCAATAGCATTCATCTATTTCATTCATTTTAGTTCTTAGAGAGCGACACACAATTTAATTACCCATCCTCCTCTTTGGCTGTGGGAGCGAGAGCCAGCGCCTCGCCCCCTCCCTCCGCTCACTCACTTCTCGTAAAGGATCGAGGGTGCCGAAACAATGATGGATAGAGTCTGAAAAGTGCATTATTTCTGATGCATTTTTGATTATTTCTACCCTTTCCCTTTTTTTTTTGGAGGTAATGCAATAAGCCTGATACGCTCTGAGTTCTGTCAGAGACATGGATATTGCAACAGCTCAGCCATCACTTTCTATCGGCAGGAAAGTCATTGTTTCTGAAACAAGGAGTTCTCTGCTTTTTTTTTTTTTTTTATTATAGCTCTTTTACTCTTTTTCTCCCTTTTGTTTTTTTTTTTTGTCTGTGTTCTGTATGTCTGTCTCTCTCCGAAGCCTCTCTGATTTTGTCTGTCTATCTGTCTCCAGCTTGGAGACATTCTCATTTGGACTGGTGCCTTGGATGCCCCAGCAGACTGCCACAATAGTTCCTCATCGAAACAATTTCAAGGACCTCTTCAAAGTGAATGAATCAATAGTGCTCATATGTGGGGTTAAAGCAGGGGTTACGCTGATATTGTTCAACTCCAGACACTCCCTTAGCCCCAACGTGCTAGCCAGAGCCGGTGACCTCTTGTTTGGTTAATAGAATTCATTCTGTAAATAGAGAATATCAATCTCTCCGAATATAACCCCACTTTGCCCTAAACTAGAAAAGATATATATTTAAAAAACACAAAGCACAGAGCGAACCTTTGGGCTAATACTCTCATGTCTAAACTTGGTTTATCCACAATCAAACAATGCAAATGTTTCTGATGTCTGAAATGTAGGTGCTTGCAGCGAGCATTGATCCGTAGCCCTCAGAGCTACTCTCAACCAAACCAATTGTGAGTGCACTTCTTCTTTATACAGATTAGTCCGACAATAGTTTCCTCACTACACATATTACACTTTCCTCACTTTGTTTTCACGGGGGCAACAATTGCTGTTGAAATTCATGTATTAACATAAATGAGTGTTGTTTCTGAATTTTTAAACTAATTTAATTTATTACTGATACAGGTCAGAGTCAAATTGAAACACATCCTACAAGCTGGCGGACAAAATGAACGATGAAATAATGATATTAAGAATTGTAGCAAACATACACTTATCTGGTGTGGGCTGTATAATACGTGTCTGTTCATTATCTAGAAATAAATAAACTATACTATTTAATTTCACAGCAAATGCATTAGATAAGATATCGACCTCCTACAGGAGTAACACAAGTTTAAGAGGTCAAATTAAAAATAGCACAGTTTCATTTAGCTGCTTCAGTTACATGGTCCTGGTCTCTGCTGGCTCAAATGATTTACTATAAAACTCCAACAACAAGCTTGGTACCGTCACGATAATGACATTTTAGCTGATGGTTAATTGTCATTCAAATGCGTCAGATTTCGCCAGTGCTTCTCTAAATGCTTGTTTTTCCCAATAGCACTGGACGGCAGCATTTCTTTGGCTCTATACCGTCACCGTGAATTAGTTTTTAAACTAATTCTCAACAAGATAACTTCATTAAAAGAGTCAAATGTTAAACGGCGAAATACAGTGTGGAAATAATGATGGACATGAAACATTTCTGTCCGTTTCATCCGGCGGTTTTTATACCAGATGAATGGAAATTATGAAAAATGGCTCAAATATTTGACATCAGGCGACCACGTAGTAACCGTGAGAAGCCTGCACTTGCTATGAAATGTCTAATGCATGCTGTGAAAGAGTTCAAACTATTATACTATATAAGTTCTTACAATGGATTTATGGTTCATTACCGTTAACTGTGACTGTGACTGCAAAAAAAACAAAAAAAAACATGCAGAAACAACTTAAACGTACTGTACACTATGTTGATTTTAAAACAGATTTACTTTGTATTAGAAAATAAAACACTCGGAATGAGTGTTTTCGCCTCACTCTTCATAAATGGCATTTTAGAAACATTTCTGCGTATGCTTTGTCCTCATCTCAAATGTTTGTGGAAGTTTCCACATTCTCCGAGGCTTGGCAGGACGTCATCCATATTCGTTAAGCAAGTTTATGCTTTATTTACGTAACTATGACTCAGTCAAAATCTTCATTTTTTTTTCTCTTGGTTATTTTTCGGGAATAAAGATTTATTTGTGAGGATGTTCTTTATCCAGACAGAGGGTCTAGATGGAGGGTGTCATGCTCTAGTTTTGGTTGTTATGTATAAAACTGACCTGACTTGTTATGCACTTCCTTTATTACATATTTATCAATGCAAGCAAACATGGAGTCCAACTCTTGCGTTTGCATTTAATGCACTGTATAAAACTAAACATTAATTAAAAAAAAAATGCCCATTTTTATTGTTCAGAATGTCTAAAACCGATTTAGCTATAGCGAGGCTGATTATGCTATATGTCAAGACAAGAAACAAGTTCGGCATCGCTCGGCAGAGAACCAACATTTGGCACCATTGAGCTCCTCTCATTCTGTGAGTGCACGCCCTGCACCTTGCTAACCTGTTTCAGTGTTACACACCACTTCCCTTTGATTCAGCCAGCAGCTCTACACGCATAACGGAGCCGTGCCGCACCGCTGGGTCACAAGCGCAGGTGAGGCAGTCCAGGTGAGTTTGGCAGGAGAACGCAGGCGGCTGTGATTAGGACGTGAGACTCAGACGGGCTCTGAAGCCTCGTCTTGGCATCCCACTTCACACGGGAACACAATGTAACCAGGTAAGGCAATAATGTACAGTACACAGCATTGGCCACGCTCCACCATGTATTTTATTGGCTGCGGTCCTTTTTTGCGGGGGGAGATATACAGTAAAATGATCACTCAGTGCTTAATTAGTGCAGGGGAAGCATAATCATTCAGGTCAAGACCCGAGTGTGCACGACTTAAATTGATTTCCTGCTGAATTAATCAAAGTATAATACAGTTTTATTGTGTTGTGTTACTGTTGGTTGACTGTCTCTTAAAAAACACATCAACTGCTGCCCTTTTACTGAAGAGTGACATGACGGCATTATATTCATGGCAACACTCTGTTCAGTTGCTTTGTAAAACAAAAGTGGCTGAAACACCAGCTCGTAATAACATTATTCCATCAGCTGTTTTTAAATTGGCTGAAGGAGTCAGAGGGTAAGTCAATCGCAGAACTTGCCACTCACAAAAAGAAACAATATAAGAACATGATAAAACACAGACGCTATGGATGGTCTCCTGTTCGGCTCCAACCTGAATCTTTAAGATTTTCCGATCTCTCACACACGCTCAGCACTTAACAGGCCCGGGGTCTCCTGACATAGCCTCTCCAGTGACATTTCGTCAGAGGGTGAGTGTGGCGTCCCGGTCATGTTGGCGTGATTGGCTTTGCGCTTTGCTGTCGTAGCGACCGAGGGAAGATTGATCGTGAGGATGTAGGGTGCGAGTGTGTGTGGGATGCATTTGAGGGGCGTTTTAGAGAGGGGGACAGGCTGGAAAGGTCAGGCTCTGAGGTGAAGCCTGTGATATTGACTCTACAAAGGTTCACTCTGATGAGTGTCTAATACCTGTGATCCCACAGGTCCACGGTGTAAACACCAACACACACGTAATCTGTGGTTCTGTCTTTGCGAGGGGGTGTCACTGGCGTAACGCTTAACCAAGCCCCTCGCCATAATACTTACCTAAATCTAATTCTATTCTTAACCTTGAAGCCACATCTGAACACCTTTACAGGACTGAAGTGAAGCAAAAAGGTGTTTACTATTCAAATACATCCCGACTCCAGAGGTCTAAAATTTAAATAGGGCCTCAGAAAGCTAGACATGTAGCGCATAAACACACACACACAAGCACAGTCACGATGACACACATTGAATAAAATCATAACGCCGCTCTGAGGATTGCACTGAACTGATTAGTGCAACACTTGAGTACGACGAATTGCCTCAGGGTCTGGAATAAACAGCTGATTATTTTTCCTCTGGCGCGTATTAAGTCGCAACAGTTCAAGCTGCTCAAGATATTTCATGTCAGAAACTCTTCAGAAGCTGCTGACCGTTTCCGACAGAACGACTTTGTCATCTTAAGAGCGAGAAAGTTGTCATTACTCACAGAGCTGCTGACCGACTTTAAGTGATGGAAGCATACGGGCCATTTACAAAATAATTCGAAAATTAATGTAAAAATCACATATGATTATTACTATATTTTACTTCAGTAAAACAAAAAAAAAATGAAATATCAAAACTAAGCCTGCAACGAGAAATATATTATCACTTGTGTATTTATACAGTGTTATGGTCATGGTTGTGGTGGAGCAAGTCCAACATAGTATTGAAGCACAGCACATACTTAAGTAGTTTAACCTCTTACTACAAACCCCATGCTCTTTGACCTTCTTCATATCATCTCTGTACTGGGATGTTTGGACTTTTATCTAATAGTTATTAAAAAGAGAGGAGAAAATCCTGTGTGCTCGGTTGTCCACAGTTTAATAGAAAAAGTTTGTGCACTACTGACATTGTGGCACACCTGTCTGTAACCCACTGCTCCTTTGCACAGGAGTTTAAACTCACACAGAGGACACAAAATATGAGCGAGCGTCGCAACACATACTATAGGTTCCTCCATTTTTGACCGTCTGTGAATCAAATTTGAATCCGAAAAGTAAGACGTAGCTATACGGGAATGTAGGATAAATGTGCGCGTAACATGAATTCAAACTGCACCATTCTTCTCATTGTTTCTCAATCCATAAATGTTTCTCCACTCTCTCTTCACCCTTTCTTTCCCATTTAATTCCTTTCTTTCGTCTTTGTTCGCCTCGCTCCTCGTCTTTCTTTCCCTCCTTCTTTCCAGCCTTCTTTCACCACTGGCTGGTGTGTTTTCTCCAGGACATTTCCTAACATTGTTCTTCACTTCGCAGCACCATGCCTCTATGTTTCCTGCCCCGTCTCAGTCTGTGCCTGCGCCCATTCGTCTTGCGGCCACCTGGCAGCGGCGGTTGCCTCTCAGCATTTCCTCATCTGATGCTGCTCCGCGGGCCCAGGGCTTCTCGCTGGCTGAGCCCCGTGCCCAGGGAACCTGCCCCGGCTAATTAAACGAAAACAAACTCTGCGCTTTCCACTCGCTCTCTGCGAAACACTGCTTATTAAGGAGTAAAAGTCAAACTTCATGATTCATTAACAAGAGGAAGTCTGAGCAGACTGGACAGATCAGTGAGACCGGTGCGCGGTGGAGAGATGGAGCGGGGGAGGAAATGGGGGAGGGTGTGGGAGTTTATGTTAACTTTATTTAACGGTATGGAGTGGCAGAGCCCGGATTGAATCGAGGAGGCTTCACCACATGCAGTTTTGATAATAATCCCCAGCACTTAAGTAGGAGACATGCTTTCCTTTAGAGTGATAAGACAATCCTGTCATAGTCTTTTCTGACACACAGATAGAAGACATTTTTGTGTCTTTTCCCACCTTTACTAGCCACTCAGAGGTATCTTATTACTTCTATACTCTCTGTCTCCAATGTGAGTCTTGTCATTTCCTTCTCAAGTGTTGAGAACGCACCTGCTCTGGTGTTACAGAATAAAACAGATGGGAAAATGGCCAAGCAATAAAAGCGCAAGACTGTACTTGTACTATATCACAATGAAAAAGAAACAATGTTTTTGTGTTAGTGTCTTCACATGCTGTTAACGGACTCTGTCTGTGCAATAGTATTTTAGGGGCTGAGACGAGTGTCATTAAAGTATATTAGGATAAAGACTTCTAGCCTTTAATTTAAATGTATACAACAACAACTATACTTTCCTGGGGCTTTGAATCGAGTACTACAACGTTCACAGTAGCAAATACATTTGGTGTTTTTCCTTCTTTATCAATCAGCAACTGTGAAGTTATATTTAATCAGAAAGTAAAAACACAAAGAAATAAAAATCTACCACGACTGCCTGCAGCATAGAGGACAGAGAGAAAGCTTTAGAGGTCATTATGTCTGGGAGTATGATGAAAATGTTACCAGTCCATCTTCTAAGGTTGCTCGTCTTCCTGTAATGATGACGCCGCCTGATCTGTCAGCCATCAGTGTCAGTTTTTTATAACATCTGGCATGGGATTAAATCTGGACCCGAATATTAAGACTATTATATTCGTGAGTAGGTATTCAGTTTTCTATTTTTGGGATTCAGATTTATTTTTTTATTTTTTTTTTGTTGGTAATTGCAGGCTATCAATAAAGGTCATGTGCACAAAAAAACAAAATTCTTGTATTATATTCTGTACTTATTACACGCGCTGTTGTAATGTGGAAATGTTTCAGCTTGGGTTCCCCTCTCGCTCGCAGCGGAGCAGCGAATGTCACGCTTCATTTCACCCCAGCTATTAAATCAAAGACAGCATGTCGAAGAACTTCAGCTGCGAACACTTAAAACTGAGTGATGAGAAGACAAAGGCGATGTGGTAGATGTGCAATTTGAAACGGGCCTACCGTGATGGCACAACACGCGTGAAGCCTGAATGCAACAAGTGTTACAGTGTTATACGGCGTAAAAAAAGATCAAACCTCATTCATCCAGTCGCCGCGGTGAAGCCGCACGATAGAGCCGCTTATACAACATGTGTGTACAGTCCGTTTTAGCCAGAATAAATACGTGAATTCTCCAGATCTGAGACACGTGCCCCCAGACTAAGCTGATTATTGCTACCAAAGATCAGGAGGCCAGAAAATTGCATTCAGTCCTGCCCTACGCAGCATAATTCTTGTTTCAGTCCACGGCGTCACTGTCTGTAGAGTTCATCATCATTAATATTAGCGGCTGGTGTGTTACTTATGTGGTTTTTGTTACTAAAACATTTGACTTAGGGTTTACCATTAATTAATGTATTTTAGGAGCAGCACGTGCAGCATTGTGTTTGTGTGGAGAGGGGCTTGTTTTTTTTTTTCATGTCTTAGACGTTTCATCCAGTTGGAGGCCGATCCAGATGAAAGACTCCAGACGGTTTGTGTGCAAGTGCGCGGATCCCGGCGTAACCGCTCTCTCTTGCCGATGCCATCACGGAATGAAAAGTATATGACCGCTGACATGGCTTTTAAATGAGGTTACGGTATTGTATATCTGTGTGTGCGCGCATGTTTATGTAAGTACTTATGTGTGTCTATATGTATTTATGGGCTGGCATGCGTGTTTACATATGTCAGTAACATTTTGGAATAACAACGTAATGTAGATGTCTGTAGGTGTGCCAGGTAGCATGAGTCTTTCAGTATGTACTGTAAGTTACAGTGTGTGTGTGCATGTGTGTGCGTGTGTGTGTGTGTGTGTGTGTGTGTGTGTGTGTGTGTGTGTGTGTGTGTGCGCGCACCACTCCTCTCTTCTCCCCTCTCCTCCAGCCTTCCTCAGTGTGATGTTTTCCTTTGGCTCTAATGAGTTCTAAGTGGCCAATACTTTCTTCTGCAGGAAACTCGTGTCAAACTAATTAACTTTTAATGAGAGGAAACCCACTGATTAGAGTGTTTTTCTTGGCAAACGAGCCTATTAATTCTGTTGGTTTGAGCAGCAGGGCCGAGGAGTCGGGCGAGAAGAAGGCCTCTCTTCAGCAGTCTGCACCACTCCTCTTTCTCTCTCTCTCTCTCTCTCCCTCTTTCTTTCTCGCACATGCATACATGCAGAGCTCCTGCCCCGAACTCCTGCTCAGTCTGTTTGGCCAGCTGCTGAAGCTTGGGCTTTTTGAGTCCACACACTCTATTATGTTCTCTCCTACACACACACACACACACACACACACACACACACACACACACACACACACACACACACACACACACACACACACACACACACACACACACACACTCACCATCTCCCCTCTCATCGCTGCCCAATACTGCTCTCTAGTGACCGGAAAGGTTCTTGAAGATAACATAGTAGGGTGCGTGCTGTCCTTTAGCGAATTAATATATTCTGATGGTCAGATAAAACTAGGAATAGGGTTAGGGTTAATGTTCTGAAATTTACAAAATGATTAATCAAAATGAGAAAAATAACAAAAAGATACATGTCCTAATTGTAACTGGTTCAACTGCTTATATTCTTAGATAGGCTGACAATACCAATCAGGCATAACATTATGCCCACCTTCCTAATATTGTCTAGGTCTCCCTTGTTCCTCCCAAACAGTTGTGACTCATCAGAGAATGGACATGGTCCTTCTGAGGGTGTCCTGTGGTGTCTAGCAAAAGAATGTTGTTAGTGGGGGGCCTTTGTGTCCTATGGGTTGAGGGGAGGGGCCTCTGTGGATCAGGCTTGTCCCAGTGCATCCCGCAGATACTTGACCAGGTTGGGATCTAGTAAACTTGGACGCCAGGTCAACACCTTGTGCTGTTTTTCATGTTTTTTGAGTTGTTCCTAAACCATTTTTGTGTGTGTGCCTGTGTCAGGCTGCATCCTGCTGGTGATGGCTGCTGCCATCAAGGAGTGTCATAGCTATGGGGTGAGGGTGTCTGGTCTGGTCTAGGTGGGTGGTACATGTCTAAGTAACAGCCACACGAATTCCAGGTCCAAAAGTTTCCCAGCAGAACATAATATTGTGGCTGATCGGTGTATATTCTTTAAACCTGTGGGACATCATGTGAACCATTAGCTCCATTCTGCTGCTTTCGAGTCTTGTTCCTGATATCCAAAGTTTAGCCTTAGTACTGTATAAATCCCCTCACAGACATGGTGTCTCTTGGCGCCTTCTTTGAAAATTATGCTATCGATCTTCCAAATTAGCTACATTCATCTCTGTTCTACTACTCCCCTGCATGTGCATTGAGCCAAGCAGTAGATGTTATCCTAGGACCGGACGACAAGAAGTATGCTAGAGCTTTTATTTGTGTCCGCAAATAGCTCTTCACCCAGGTCTCGTTCTCTAACTATATCCCTGTCAAAATGGGCTTCTAAGCTAACACACGGTCACTCTTCTACAGTCAGTAAACTCAACGTATGAGCAGACTGCATCAGTGCTCTAACCTACATCTCTGCTTTTTGTTAACAGCTGAGCAAGCACTTTTGTTTGAAAAAACCTGCAAAGGGAGGCAGATGGACCTACTCTTAAAACACTTTGTGCAAAGATAAAAGCTGCAGTTCACACAGAAGATTCAATATGCTACCGTAGCACAGTTATAAATCTGTGTAGTGCTAGACTGCCATCCACATCAGGGCCACACATCAGGGGGTAATGACATACATATTTCCATGATAATAGCAGGTATCTGAGTGTGTGAGCGTGCATATGCGTGCATATGCGCGCTTCACCGGGATCTGCAGCGGGCCTATTTGACATGTGCTTTCATATCAGAGTGGGTTTAACTGCCAATAGACCACATTAGAAACGGCTAACATCCTATTACAGCAGCATTTAGATCCAGTGGGAGCAAAGCGCTGCTCTCTGCCATTCCCTGGAATCCCGAGTGGGAGCGTTTGATGCGCCGATCGGAGTGGGCCTCTCAGAACCTGGAAAATGTGTCTGTTTCATCTCTCAATTACTGTCAGGGTTTGAAGTGCTGATGTTCTACCTTTATCTGTCACAATATGGCTCAAGTTTGTTGAAGTATATGGGGGAAAAAAAAAAAAAAGCCAACGAGCCCAAAAGAGAAAGAAAGAAAGAGACAAGCAGGCCCGGCAGCTGGTGCCGTTTCAAAGCCTGCCCGAGCCCTTAAAGATGAAATCCATTTTGTTTCAAATTCCGCACCCAGCTCGCCTGATGAGGGCTCTAGGGGTGAAGAGGGGGAGAGAGAGAGAGAGAGGGATGGAGAGAAACAGAGGGAGAGGTAGAGAGATAGATCTGTTTGATTTGTCAGAAGTTCTTTAATTTAATCTACAGCTGTCAGGATGCTGAGGATCCAGACCTCATCGCTGCCTTTTATCTGCCTGATTTCACCCCAGGCAACAGACACTCTTCTCACACATGCACTCTCACACTCTCACACACACGTGCAGACACACATACAGTATAAAGAGTGAATACAAGAGGGATAAGACAGGATGGACACTTCATATATTAAAGTATGTAAAGGAAAAGCTAGAGAGTAGGAGTACCAAGCACATTTTTAAAAAGGCACGTCATCTAATATCTGGGAGGGAGTCCGTGTTGGACTCTGAGTGACACTTCACATACGGTGTGTGGCTGACTTTGTAAAACTCCAGCATGGAGGGAAAAGAAAGAAACAACAATATGAAGCCAGAGAAAACAGAGCATAGACAGGTGCCAGATGTTGAGCTGAGGATAGTGGGATGTACACTAAAGTTTGTACAGTATGAGCAAACACTATTACTGTAAATCAATGACGGCTTCCACTGGGTGTCAGTGGTCAAGATAAATCTATGTGGGATTTGATATTTAACACTATGGTCGGATCAACCTCGGTCGGTTGGATGACGCCTTGTACTTGGATTGAACTAAAAGCTCATAAATGTTATGGACATATTTCAGATAAAGACCCAAAAATATTTTTGCCTGTCAATCCTCAGAGGTGCATTTATCTCCTCACAGGTGTTTAAATATAAGTGGATGTGCAAATAGCTTATTTTAGCCTATGTGATTTATAAAACAGTTTAAGTTTGGATGGAATTCTGCGTTGCTCATGTACATCAATCAGCAATATTATTAAAACCACCTGTCTAATATTGTGTAGGTCTCCCTTGTGCCTCCAAAACAGTTGATTCATCAGAGAATGGACATGGGACTTCTGATGGTGTCCTGGGTCCTACTGCTTAAGGGGAGGAGCCTCTGTGGATCAGGCTTGTTCCAGTGCATCCCACAGATACTCGGTTAGTTTGGTATCTAGTGAATTTGGAGGCCAGGTCAACACCTTGTGCTGTTTTTCATGTTTTTTTTTAGTTGTTCCTAAACGGTTTTTGTGTGTGTGCCTGTGTCAGGCTGCATCCTGCTGGTGATGGCTGCTGCCATCAAGGAGTGTCATTGCTATGGGGTGGTGGTGCCTGTCTGATCTAGTCTAGGTGGGTGGTACATGTCTAAGTAACATCCAAACAACTGCCAGGTCCAAAACCTTCTCAGCAGAACACTGTGTCTATGTGATTACTTCACCTGTCAGTAGTTTTAATGTTGTGGCTGTATTTCTCCATGGCATTATGATTGACTCTTTATTAGCCGATTCCTCCCTGGGGTACACATCAGCCACATGCATTTACTATTTACTGCATTTGGACTTGACTACTTTGCAAAGCTTATGGAAAAAACGTTTGTGTATATTGTGTAGACTTTCAAACCTCACAAGCTTTATAAATTTATTAAGATGCAAATGCTGGACAGGTCCTAATGTATGAGAGTTAAAGGTGAAATGACACATAAAGGAACAACTGATGTTGTATATGATCTACGGAGGGGAACCGAACGCCCAGTTCCAGTTGAGAGCCCGTTATAAATTGTCCACAATCCGTTGGAATCGTATGTCGCCAAGCAAGTCAGTTCCTTTTATCAAAGCTAGCGTGTCTCCCTGAGAGCTGCAGACTGTAAAACAATGGCAAACTCATACATCTACACTGCTCGAAAGTTGAAACAAGAAGTAATCATCATGGCCAAGGGGGAAGAAATTGACCAATGTGTGGCTCCATTTCACACAAATAATATATGGAAAATAATATATGGAAACAAATACTGCACAAATACTCTCTCATTCCCTCCATATTACATGATGAAAACATAGTGTTGCAATAGCTGGGTCTTCGACTATTACTAGGTTTTAGGCTACAGCCAGCACTGCTGATCCAACAGCTCACTGCCACACAGAAATCTGGTCAGGAGTCAATCATGTAATTTCTAAACAACAAATAATAATATGCAAGCAGTACACTGAAATAAGGTTCATCTGGATGGAAGACGCTAACCAAAACATGAGGTTTTTATGTTGAAGCACCTCCAGGAATCGTCTCTTGAACTCATCACAGACTGCTTTGTGGTTTTTGCCTTTTAGAAAGGGTTTGGCTCAGGTTCACATCTACTGACTTAGCTGACATGCTAAGAATAAAAATAAATAAAAATGATCTAACAGCACCTCTACACTGGATTTTCCCAATGACTTTCACACATCTTTCACAGTTGGAGACCCATACCGTATGTTCATAACTGTCCATGTGGTATTTGCATATTTGCTTTTTCTTTTTCATTTTTTATCCCTTTTACAGCTACGTCTTAATATCACTACGCGTCTCGCCGCATGAAAGTCTCTCTCTGTGGCTGTATATCCACCGTCAGCTTGTCCACTCCTGGCAAAAGCTCTCATTTCCCATACTTTCTCAATCTTACGCAAGTCCAGTCACTTACTCTATATCCACAGCTTTTAAAGAATCTCTCAAATACGAAGCAGCACACATCACACACTATTCTTCTCTGTCTCTCCCACAGGAATATGCAACTGCAGGTGGACATAAACGCTTTCTGTGCAAGCTTGTGAAAGAGGAAATTAGAATTAGACACTTGGGCAAAGCCTGGCCTGTAGCAATCCGATCCGGCTGCTCTCCCTAAAGGCTTTGAATGGTCTCTTTCTTTCCCGTGTCCTCAAGATAGTCTTGAATTGAGCAACCTGTGGATGCTGGGGAGTGCTATCTTGTTATTAAATCTGAGGACTTGAGAAGAAATATGGGCTGCTTAAAGTTGCGCTATGTCCAACTGCTGTCCGAGGAGATCCAGCATTTCACCAATCCTCTTCACCCCATTTTATTTTTATTTTTTTCTGTCTTGGCTGCTCTATTCTCTCTTTTCCATATCCTGCATTTCACTTATACCTCTCACTTAACCTTAACTGTCAGCCATACAGGGCTGGGATTAGGTAGGACTCACAGGGCATTTATGACTGTCTGGCTAATGCATTATGAGATTAATATATCATTTATGAGTACTCCTGCACTTATTTCTTGACTGCTTTACTTGTCTTCTTCATTTCAGATACTTCACACAGCACTGTCATTATTCCCCCTTCTATATCAGGCCTTCCTCATCTGGCTTGGCTGCCTCCATCTGCATCTCTGAGATGAAACTGAAATTCTGTCAGACCGCAAGATTTTGTGAAGTGGCCAAATGGAATTGGAAATTTTCACTGCAACTTTATTAGTCGAACCCAAGAGACGACCTCCAAAGGTGAAATATAAAGCCAGGACACAATTGTTAAAAACTTGCACATTATCAAATGGCCGCCTGAGTCATGCCCCTTGATGTCCACGTTAAAATCCCTAAGAAATATCTATTAATATTTACAGCATATTTAATATTCAAGCATATTTACAGTGTGGTAGAACAATGGGTTTGATCTCTATAGCTAATAACCACAAAGGCATTAAATTAACTGAAGTTTCCTTAATCTTTGTTTACAGTGAGTGGTTACACAAGCGGTTAAATAGTGTACATATAACAGGCTGAAATTAGGTCGAAGGCTGTGTTTATGACTTGAAATGTACCAAGGTTTGAAAGCTTATTACTTCCACTTATTCAATTTCCTACACTACTGAGATATGCATCTCTGTAAACCGAGTAATACTCCAGTACCCAACAGCGCAAGACATTGTATTCTCTGAGGCCTAGATTCAACGGAGCATATTTGTTGTCCATTTATGATAGATCACGATGTCGAGACTGAGCAGGCTATTGGGTTAAGCTACAGCCATTAGTGGAGCTATTTTGGTTATATATGCTGACTTGAGTAGTTAGACTGAGGCCATTATGGGTTCTAAATACACCAGTACAGAATAAGCACCATGGAAAAACTTTTATGATCTAGTCAGAAATATGAGGCACTCTATCGCTCAAACATTATAATGCATTTGATTAAATTTTACCTCATTATTCAAAATTAAAATGTAACTCTCTGGAGGAGTTAATAGCAACATTTTAAATAATTATGCATTATATAATTTAGGCCAGTATTTCAATATCTGTACAGATAGTTAATTGAGGATTTGCTGGGCGCAGGGGGACAAGATTCATGGTGTGATACTGCCACCTAGAGGTCACCTTTGGTACACGGAATTCATATTCCCAAAGTCACATTCATGTCTTGAAATGCATGATATTACACACTACAGATCTTTAGATTTAATTACTGGAGAAGGAACAGCAGTCGCTACACGATAACTTGTCTCACGGTATTTTCACTGTTCGTTCACTGTTAATAATAATTATATAATTTGGCACTATGGGGATGACAGGTCAGAGTTAGGACTCAAGTTGGGCAGACATCTTAAAACATCAGGGCACCTGGGTTATGTAATATGTTAAACTTAAGCCACCAACCAGAGATCAAATTTCATACATTAAATTTACATTTTGCAATAACTTTAAACTCAGACAACTCATTCAGGCTATAAAATGTACAGTTATTTACTCAACACTAATAACCATTAGTTTGACACTACAGGTAAGTAAACGCTACATGCTATACGTGGCATATAATGGCATATTAGGCCTCTGAGCTCAAGGGCCCAGGCTTTGGAGTTACTGAAAACCACATGAAGGGATGGCTCAATGCTTGAAGGGGCCAACTTTAAAGCTGAACACTCATTTGAATTGCTCTGAAACCACGTCAACAGGTCCTCTTACGAAATAAACTCGGGCAGTGTGTCGTTTAAACAAACAAGGTAAGGAATTCAGATCAATTATACTGAAAACAGACCAATAATACCAGAAAAACATGTCATATATCACAAGATATACGACTTGTGCATGTTTATCAACCTAGCATATAAAAACATACTGAATACTGAGCAATAAAACATTTATCATCACACCAACAACAATCAATCCTTAAATATATGGATTCTTGGTCTGAAAGTACACAGCACAAGTGGGGCCATCCGAATTAATCAGAGGCCTACAGCTACTTTCTGTGTTTCAGTGTCCTGATACACAATACATTAATACTAAAAGCACCTTAAGTAATTAGTATACTGGAAAGAGTTGACAAAAAAACAATGCTGACTCACCTCATTTTAAGTAGGCTATCCATGTTATATCCAGTTGAATCTGTGGCTGTGAAGGCCGTTTTGCTGGATTGTTTGTTTGTTGGCAGCTCCTTTAACATCACTGCAAGCTAATTACTTTCGCAGTACAGCTAATGCCACTAGCAACACCTGACTTAACTGACCTAACTTACATTAAGGTTAGCTAACTCTCTTGCTGTTGTCTGTTTTAGGTTAGCTTAAATTCTGTAGTTAACTTTCTTTTATTTTTTATTCCAGAGTACCACGGCTTTTATAGCTCACTGCAGATGTTTGTTTCGTGCTAAATGGTCCATCCACAGTTTCATAATGCCATGAAAGTGACCATATCATTGTATATTTATAACAAATGTCCTTGTTTCCCTCCATTACACTCACGTGATGGCGTAGACACTGTATTACCAACTTTGACCACACAGACTGACTGACCTGTACCTACCATTATCTACCAGAGGGGCGCTGTTTCTCACATCTGAAGGAAGTTCATGAAAAATGGGGAAGAGACATTAGAGGAAGTCGCAGCAACAATAAAATACCAAATCAAAAAACAGTTTTTTTTTTTGTTTTGTTTTTTTGTAGTTGCTTTTTTGAGAAACATACTTTATTAAAATAACATGTCTAGTATTAAATAGTGAGAGAAAGCTCACTCAGACAATTTATTCTGAAGAGCACTACAACATTATTTGTACTTTAGTGTATCTAGGCAGCACAAATAATAATAATATTAATAAAAATGGTCTTTATTTATGTACGAAGAAATTCACATTCGCCTCCATATCTCTGAAAATAAATCTAAAACGTTATTCCTAACTGGAAAACTTTGGATTAGTATGGTTAACCCACGTTTCACATTTCCCCAAACATCTCAAAACTGCAGTTCTGCTTATGAACACAAGAGGGAGGCAAACAATAATGCATGGAAAAGGGGGGAGTTTCAGACACGAGTGGCTGCAGTTTGGCCACAGGCTTTTATGGAAGAATTACTAAATTAAGACAGATGATCAGATTATGAATCATATTATTATGTATAGTTGCTATCACAGAGAAGCAGAAATAGCATTTTAATTCTTTCCTGTAAATGATAGGCTGTAGTTTTAAAAAAGTCAACTCTATCCATCTTACATCGTGTACTGTCCTCTCTGGCAGGAATATTAATCCTTTATTTACGAGCCAGCTACAATTATAAATTAAAAAGGCTTCTTTGATGCTAGGGGAGTATTTCAGAATTTCTTGTGTGTCCTGCCGCCAGGTGTCGCTGTTGGCCTGTGATGTCTCCCATATCTTGTAACCTCTACTGTAAATGCTGCTCCATCCTTCCTTGGTCGTGACTGGACTGCTGATGAGTAGCTGGCATTTCAAAGCTGTTCGTGAGATGCATGATGTATACAGTAGACTAAAACCACCCTGGTCAGATCAAGTTTAGCACAGGCTGTGTTAGGATGAATTTTGAATAAATGCGGATACTGCTCATAGGCTACACCAGATCGCTCTCAGCAGTGTATAAAATGCATCTTAAAAAAATGGATTTTGAATGTGGCTTGATGAGAGGGGAATTCATATGCAGCACTGTGAAAATGATCAGCTTCTTTTGACACGTCAAGTCAAGCAAACAGACGAGAGGAGAATTAAACTGGGATTGATGTCTGGCCTTCAAAATAAAAGCGCCACTCTTGCTCACAGACCCCCTTCACGCTGCGTCGCAGAAAGGTGTTTTAATTTGAAAACGCCACCAGAAGAACTTGACGTCAATTTGTGCGCGCAGGCACACTGCGCGTGTGTGGACCGACCGTGTGTGAAACGTGTGTGTGTATGTGTGTGTAAACACATCTCGGCAGGCTCATGTTAGGAGCGAGGGCCAGGAACTGACTACTGCAGCAGAGATTGCGAGGCTGAACTGCGCTCGGAGACCGCTCAGATGAGGAGATGGCAGCCGAATCGACCCGGAGATTCACCAAGAACCTGCTGAAACCGGGGACCGCGGCGGAGATACGGCAGACGGCGTGCAACGCAGTCAGACACTCCGCAGTGACGGTGAGTACACCCGTGTGGACTGTAAAAAAAAATAAAAAAAATATATATGGTGGTAGTGAAAAAACGTATTACCACCTGTCGGCCCAACGTTTTTCACTGCTCCGAGCTTCTAAACACCCAAAGCCTTAAATCTGAATGAGATTTAGTATCATCTGCGTTCCAGCTTCTATCAGACACACCGCACCACTGCACCGTAGCTGGAGCAGACCCGGCATTGGCATTCATGTTGCATCTTTCTTTGCGGTGGAGGAGCAGTGCAGCAATGCTGTTCAGCTCCTGTCCATTGATCCTGCAGTGGGAACAATTCAATACGTTTAATCGGATAAATGTAAGTAGGTGCAGGGATCGACGCATTTGATTCCATCCAAGGTATCAGTGACCCGTTTATTGGCTGGTAATGTGGCTATAAAGTGGTATAGCCTATCGTACTCTCCCGTGGTTTGGAGTTTATTTCAGTGTGTCCGGATAAGTGAATGAAATGCTGTAAACAGGGACTCGGTTGTAGGAGAGTGGGATGCGGCATGACACAGACAGCGGTTTACATCTGCCGAGCTGTGCTCAGAAACACCAGGGAAGATGGAGGGGCATATAAAAGAGAAAAGAAGGAGACTGATTCGTAAATCAGCCATGGTAGATTTACGACTAATTATATCGTCCGGCTATTTTAATATCGCGAAATGCGAAAGATGCTCGAGTGGGTGTGTCACGCCTTATGATGAGAGGCTCCGCTTGACAGATTCTGGGAGGAGGGGTAATCCAGGTTAGAGGGGGAAAAAAAAAAGAGGCATAGACACTCAAGTACGCGCACAAACACGCTAGAAGAGGAGGAGGATTTGTGTTTTTATAATGTCCTTTTTATTCATCTGGCAGGGGGGCAAATACCCTTTTGCGCGCACGCGCCTTTACGCACGGATGTGTCCATTCTGTAGAGATTAGCATAGAGAAAGGTCACTCCACTCCAGCCTCTTTGCTGCTACTCCACATCCTCTTCACTCCGGTGTTAGTATGTCAGTGGGACACACACAGGACGCAGCGTATAGTGAGAATTGATCGGTTTAAAGAGGGAAAATGGAATATTTCATGGAAGACGACAGGATTAGAGTAATATAACAGACTCACAATGACTGAAACCTGGACATTTCAGTGTGCTCACTAGAAGATAGCGATTTACTTTGAGCAGCTGGATGTTATTGTGTGGTTTTAAAGCAAAGAAATGAAAGAGAACGATATATATGGTTTTCTAACAAGAGACTGATTCAGAGCCTGTTTGAGATGCCTTACGTTCCACCACTATCATCTCATCATATTTTACTTTACTAAACAGGAACATAACCTTGGTTTTGTTATTAAGTAAGTCAGGTTATTTATATCCTTCATTAAATCTTTCACCGATGTGTGGCCTGAAGCTGTGTCTTTGCCCGACAGCCCACACAGACACAACACACCACCTGTAGAGTTTTTCATTTTTTTTTCTTTTCTTTCCTCCTGTTGGCTTGGTTACTGCTTGGCTGTACAGAACGCAGCCATTGTTACAATTATTGATAACCTGTGCTTTGCCTGAAGTGAACATTTCTTCTAAGGATGTGTAGGTGAGGAACGTGTGTCAGAAAATTCTTGCGAATCCTGTTTCCTGCAAAGGTTATTCTGATTTTGATGACGTATTGTGGCAGATGCATACAAATGCACGGTGGAAATGACATTGGTGCAAAATTCGAGTACAATTCCAATTTGGTCTTAATATTAGTATTCCTGCCCATTAATTAGAAGCATTGTACAGAATGGCCTAATATATTGAGACAAAATAGCATGAATATATCAAAGTAAACAGTATTGCACAACATTATGTGGAATTTACCCAAAACACCCAACAGATGTTTGGGCGTTTGTTTGAGGTTTTATTTACTTAAAGTGTGAACTGAACTGGAAACTGTGACTAATGTTCTGTTTGACACCCGTATGTGCAAGAAATGTCAGCTTTTCATTTTTTCTTTGTCATCTTCCAGTGCGGCTGACTTTTTAGACGCAATTCTTCGAGACAACAAAGATGGAAATGTGTTTATAGAATGCAGAAATGTGGGGAGGGGGAGCTGCACAAGAAGCATGTGTGTGCAGGTATAACACTGATGGGCGTAGTGGGTGTCTAAATGTCCCTAGGTGTTGCGTTGACGTTTTTTGTGAGTGTGTTAATGCGTTGCCTTTGTTGGCGAAAGAAACCAGGTCAGCAGAATCAGGCCCTATGGCATAACATTCAATGGAGCGTAAGCTGTTCTCTCTTTCAGTGACCCCTCTCTCCTTTTTTCATAGTAGCTAGTTTCATTCATTTAATTCCACCCCCTCTTCCCTGACTCCCCTCACATCTCTCCATGCCTTCGCTGTTTCTTCTATATCTGAGCTGCTCCTGACACCGTTTTCCTGTGTGCGTCTCACTGTCCCACTGCTCTGCATGGGTCCCCAGTCAGTCAGGTTAGATCGGTTTCTGAAGTGTGTGCGCGTGTGTTTGCGTGTGTGTGTATTTGTGAGTGTGTAGCATACATGATACCTGCTTAATCCCCCTGGTGCACTCTGCATTTTCCTCTGATGAGCTGCTCTGTGAAAGCAATCACTGCTCTCTGACTACTTCAGTGTTCCTCAGAGCGGTCAGCCCACCCATCCCCAAATATGCAGGGAGCGTGGAAGACCACATAGATACAAGATGGAAGGATGTAATGATGGTTGAGTTCTGGTTTAAAAAATGGTAGATTTTATGGGAGAGCTGCATTACGTCTGCCCTGGGCACTGCCTCACATGAATAATATGTAAGATCCTGTATGTTTAATATATAAGATTATTAATACACATTCCCGGAGTGCAGTATTTAAAAGATGTCACTGGTAAAATTCAGGATTTTTGACCATCCTCTGCTATTTTTTGCTTTGCCACTGAGAGTGTTTATTATGCCTCTCAGCAAAAAGTGAGCAGCACGGCAGTGTAGACACAAGTGTCATTCTTGTTGTGACTCTGGCGCCCTGCTGGGATGAACCACATGTCGTACCATGCCTCCAGGATGCCAGCCACACTAACCACGCAGCCAGAGATTGGGGCCAACATTCTCACCCTGGCATCTCACTGCAGCTCAGAGTTTATTTGCCCAGTAGCCCAGGGTTGCTCGTGTGCGCGCTCGCCCCCACACTTCACGCCATATGCATCCCCATGCCTTTCAATGTGGCGTCCAGTTTTTGGTGTTATGTCACCATGGTCCTGTCTTTCCCTTGGCAGATAGGGCCACTCCTTGTATTTGGCATCTTTGGTGCCCTTATGGTACCACAAGCTTCAAACCTGATGGCACATCTGCTATTTTTGGTGCCTAGTTCGAGTCTCTGGGCATTTTCTGAGAATTTTCCATTGTGCTACTAACTAGTGTCCTCTGTTGTCAAGTCATAGAGATGACACTGTAACCCTAACGCATCCTAACAATGTGTTTGTTTTTCAGATATAGATTACTAACTACAAATCATGATACAAAGCTGCTGTTTGTAGTTTACCATGGATATTTCAAGCATGTTTCATGTCTCTGCCACTGATTTATTGTCCATGCCTGAAACCAACAATTGACACAACAACGTCACGTCCTAAAAAGGAATATGCCACTTTAGCTTAGCTTGAAAAGGCAGAACGTAGTTAAAGATCCAAGAAAACTGTCATTTACACCGACCACGCTATGACACTATGACCACTTCCTAATATTGTGTAGGTCTCCTTTGTGCCTCCAAAACAAAACTCATCAGAGAATAGACGTGGGCCTTCTGAGGGTGTCCTGTGGTGTCTGGTAACATAATGTTGTTAGTATGGGTCATTGGGTCCTGTGGGTTGAGGGGAGGGGCCTCTGAGGATCAGGCTTGTTCCAGTGCATCCCGCAGATACATGATCAGTTTGGGATCTAGGGAATTTGGAGGCCAGGTCAACACCTTGTGCTGTTTTTCATGTTTTTTGAGTTGTTCCTAAATTGTTTTTGTGTGTGTGCCTGTGTCAGGCTGCATCCTGCTGGGGATGGCTGCTGCCATCAAGGAGCATCATTGCTATGGGGTGGGGGTGCCTGGTCTGGTCTAGGTGGGTGGTACATGTCTAAGTAACATCCACACAGAGGCTAGGTGCAAAGGTTTCCCAGCAGAACATTGTATTGTCACAAGCTGGTCAATGTTATTCACTTCACTTCACTTCTAATGTTGTGACTGATCTGTGTAAATATCAATCAAAAAGGTATTTTATTTTTTCACCTGCTCTCTAAACTGCTTCCATTCTTTTACAATAACCGTATCTAAGGAATGAACAGGTGCTGATTGATAAATAATATCTTTATCATCCCTGCCAACGAGTAATGCTTCCTTGCAGCCATTGTTACCCATGCCATGGAAATACACTTGGCAAGCAAACATTTGAAATATCAAAGGGAGCCCTGAACATGGGGTGCCATGCATTCACACGTTTTGACTAATCGAGCGAAGCCCCAGCTAGCCTTAGATTAACTGGCGTGCCGAGGTTAGCCAGCACAATTGCTGAACAAAGGCGAGAAGAGCGTGGAAAATATGTGCACACTTCACTACTGGCTTATTTGTGTCGTCATCGTAACGTCGAACAATGTTATCATTCACTGCAGTTTTTTCTCATATGCTGCAGGACTTGTGTGAGTCACTCTAAAAACTTGTGCTTTGGAAATTATCTGACTGTGTTATAAAATACTATGTGCTGTTTAGATGTATTACACTTAAAGGGCTTGCACATATGGTATGGTGGCCCTGGGCCAATGTGGTTCACCTCCATGCTTATACTGTATGTGCATTTCTGTTATTCTAATCTAAACACCAGAAAGAAGGCCACGCTTTGGTTAAAGTTCAAGTCTATTTCCTTCCTGTAGGTTTACGTTTTTTTCTACACGACCCCGAATCTTGCACTGAACGTTCTGAAATATTAAAAAAGGTGTTCATATTTCATCAACCTCCATTTAGCCTGCCTTTTTCTTTTTCGCTCACTCTTCCAGCCTTGCCTCTCCAGTCATCATCATCTCACTCTATGTTGTGCACAGGTATAATTTCCTTTCCCGGGAAATTGAACCGTTTTTAGCACATCTCATTATATAAGTTTAATTTTCTCTTTTTTAAAATTATTATTATTTTTTTTAATCTTCATACTGACCAGCTTTCATTTCTGAGGCTTCTGTGTGGCTTACCAGTCGCGCCCTGTGTGTCCACGCGTCACGTCTGCCTGTCTGCTACTAAAATGTGTGTCAGACGGCGTGCAGCGCTCGTTTGTTGGTGGGGGGCCCCTCTGGGTGGACGTGTCCCAGCGAGACATTGTGGGTGTGTGTAGTCATTGTGGGACACGCTGTCACTGTGGCTCCGCTTTCTCGTCATGGCGATTCATGACGACTGCCTGGGGGTGCATTGTGTGTGACTGCTGACCTGCCTTTTTGTGCATGCATGGTTGCCTTGTATCTCTCTGTGTGCACTTGTGGGGACTCAAGGCAACCAACCAACGTCTTAGGCTCTATAAAAAAATCTTGCATGCATGCATATGACTCAGCTTTAGATGCCTGTCAGAATGGGTTTATCTCAGTCCGACCACAGCTACAGCCACAGGCAACACCGGCTAATATGTGCGTCTCATGTCTGTTAGTCAAACTGATAGTGCCGAAAATCAATGGTCCCAGAGGAAAGAAGCCGTTTAGATTACCAGTAATTACTCTCCTACTGCCGTGTTTCTGTTGCCACGGTAACAGATAAAGGTCAATTAGGATGGAATTCTAACAGGAAGCACTCGTTTTGGCTCCTTGCATACCGTTATCATTACTTTTTTTCTCCTTCCTTTGCGGTATATCTCACTTTGTCTCGTCTGTCACTGCTCCTCTGTTCCCACGCTCTCTCATCTATGTCTTCCAAGGTATCCCATTAATTAATTTGTGTCGCCGCTCCCTACACACGAGACGTATTCTTTTAACTGTGTTCGACTATGGCCCATCTCCTCCTATGACTTTCTGAAAACCTACTCCATCTTTTATCACTCTGCGCGCCTCATTCAATTATATATCTGTTGTTTTTTTTTTTCTTCTTCTTTTATCCTAAAGCTATTACTTAAAAATTAGCATTTCTGCCTTTTCATTACATCTGGACCCAGAAAGGTAGGACAGGAACAGGACTGGAATCACGCCTATAATTAGGTCAGACATCACCAGTCTTATCACTTTAGAGAAGAGGGGAAAACCAGAGAGAGGACGAGGGAGGGTGGGTGAGAGGAAGAAGACAGATTCCCTATTTGTTATGCCTCCCAGAGGAGTTTGCCGACTGCACTGCAGACAACTTTCTGACTTTTCTAACCACTCCTGCACGGCTTTGCAGGCGTGCTGTACATGTGTGTAATCATAGATTTAGTTATTGTGTCGTAGCATTGGCAGGCCCTTGGAGTTTGCACGCAATGTGAGCGTTTGTCTGCTGCACGCATTAACTACGCACCCTAGCAACTTTTCAGGCCCCCGCGGAGGATAATGCACTCGTTCCAGTTGCTGATTAAAGTTGGATGCACAACACTGGAAGTAGAAAACGCTGCGCCGCTGTATTAATTCCCATAAAGTCTGACATAAAGCTGCTTTACAAATCAACAGAGACAACGTTTCCGTGACTGCCAATACAGTTATTCTCTTACATAAGTCTGGGTTTTGGAAACCATACCGCGGTCGGGTTGTATAACTGTATAAACAAGACTGTGAGAGAAAAGAGACTTACCCAGCAAGACCAATCATGAGCGGCGCATCTAACTTTGCAATGGAACTGTTAACGTAGGGCTTCGCTGGGTTATTGGAAGGATTTATTAAATACAATATTAACTCTGAGGGAGAAGAGTAGAAAAGCTGTTTGTAAAGTCAAGTGATTCATTGATAAATCTCTTTATTTGCACTATTAAATAGATTAAAATGTATTTATTTACTGGAGAACCAACAAAATAAGATGCACCTTTTTGAATAACATTTTTTTTCTCTGATATAGCTTCTTAAATTTGCATGTGTGGTCGTCGTTCTTTAAAAAATTGATGTGCAGTCCAGGCTCTTGGACCAGGACTGTCTTCTAAATCAGTTGAGATGTTATAAAACCTGCTGGCAAGTTACACGTCCCAAACAGAGAATCCAGATAAGTAACGTTGGCCAAAAACGCATTTTTTTGAGCGGATCTTAAATTGTACATGATTTACTACGTGTGCCTGCGTCACCTCTTGTCGGCCATGTTTCATCTGCTGCTGCTGCCGCTGCTCTGGATGAATCACGACCGAGAGGCGGCTCGCATCGGGTGCCCGCCTCCGTCTCAGTTTGCGTGTGCACACATCACCCTCTACAAGTGTGAAACCAGATTGTGAGAATAGAAGCTTTTGTGCGCGTTACTCTGATGGGAAACAGGATGTCATGCTCACTCTGTATTTTTCTGCATCACTCTGCATTTTGCACCTCTGAACCACGTGTAGCATTTCTGAGCTGTGCATTTCTTCATTGTGCCTTTGTCATGTTGTGCAACCTATGTGCGTCCATCACTTTAGATGTTTTACCAGCAGGGTGACATGTACTTATTCTCTTCCTTCTGTCAAACCTCCCCTCACCCTATCTCCCCCTCTTTTCCTCCTTCCACTTTGCTGTTTCCTCTCAGCCTTTTTTTTTTTCTGTAGCTTCACCTTTTTAATTTCTGCATGAATTCCCTAATTGCCTACACTTCCTTTCTACACCCTCACTCGCTCCCAAAGTCAACTGGATTACATTCACCCTGCCCTTCAGTTCTCGCTCCTTGTTACGCCGAGTGAATGCGTCTACAGTCCTTGCCGTGTAGCCGTGCGTGTGTGTATATATGCTTGCCGACAAGAGAATAGAGCAAGGGATTAGAGGAGATGAATAGCCCTTTGACATTTGTTATGACTGAGCTGCAGACGACTCAGCCGTGCTTGCCCGATAACAGTAGGGAACGTGCACTGCCAGGCCTTGGTGTGTGGTGGTCCCGATATTCTCAATGACTCATTGAGAAAGGACAGAGAAATAAAAGCGAAGAGAGGAAAAAAAAAAAAAACATCAGAGCCTGTCACTGTCGCTATTGGCACTGTCTCCCGCTGAATCCCCCCACTGTTTGCCTCTGCATGATGCGCTGCACAGTGATCTCAGTAGTGTGTGTGTGAGCAGCGGTTGTGGATTTTTCTCTGTTGTGAAATAGCCTTGTAGCGACAGCCTTCCGGTTGTTGAATTGTGTTAGAAGAGAAAAGTCTGTTTAGTCTAGGTGGGAGAGCGGCTTGCAAAGAAAGTAGGCTTCTGTCTGTGTGTCAGTGTTTGTGAGCGGTCACATGAGAGGAGGAGTGACGGAGAGCGAGAGAGAGGTCCCCGGGGCTCCATGCATTGTGCCAGTGTACGTTTACAATAGGCTCTTTGGAGAGGCTTCACAGCCAGTGAACTGCTCCATTTAGACACTCAGCTGAGCGGGCTTTGCCTCACTGCAGCTTAACTTTTATCCTCCCTCTCTTTCTCACTAAAGCTCTTCATCCAGCCTCACCATGCTCCTCCATACCTTAATAGACACCACCGTCCACTTGTGCATCCAGACTCTTTTCACGGTCTCCACGGATGGGGCGATGTGGTGGTGGAGAGGGTCCACTTCACATACTGGACTAAGAATAGTTCAGTCACTCTCTGAGAGTGAATTGCTGTGTTGTCTCTCTCCCTCATGCTGCATTCCAGAGTAGGAGGCCTGAATATGCTGCTGCCATTACCGTCCGACCTCCGTGCCCCGCTGCCCTCGCCCTGTTCTCTCCACAGACACATACTCATGCTCACTGTGCGGCGGTGATACGTGATGCGGACTTTCCCTTGTTAACTGTAGCCACTGGCTGGGCAGTAGAGAGACCACAGGAGTGACCTAATTAAGCAACAAATTGGAGAGATGTAAAGAAAATTAGTCAGATGCTGCCATTTATACAAGCTTTCCTTACCGTCTCGTAAAAAAAAAAAAAAAAAAAACTGAGCCATGTTTCTAGCACATGGTGCTCGAATCCGCTTAGAGCGTTTTGTTCTATCTAGTCTGCTTGTCTAATTTTGGCCCCGTTAGCTTTGATCAACCTGGCTTCCCACCACCGATCCTCCCATCTCACCACTTAAGTTCAAACACAAAAAGACAGTAACGAGCAGCCATTATTTTTCACCATCAGCACTTACCCCGAGCACCAACACAGACTCACACGTACGCTCAAAGATAATTGTACACATAGAAATGCGTGCACAGTATCCATAGAGCCTGCTAGAAATAGAACTGATGGTGGTCACTTAATTTCCTTAACTGCTCGTGGCACAAGCTAACAGGCAGGAAATGGCTAATAGCTTTGAGATACAGCTGCTCAAAATGTTTATTATTTACTGGTGGCTTTCCTATGGAGGACTGAAACTGCCAAGAAAGGGAAAAAAAAAAAAAATGGCACCAAAAATCACTCACCTGCTCTGTACTGAATATAACCTGACAGAGCAAACGACAAGGTCAACTCGTAGCATGTGAAGCTATTTGTGTTGTTCACTAATAAAAACTGACATTACCGCAGCAGTTTAAAATCCAGTGTTTGTGCTCTTGATTTTTTTAGACCATGGAGATTTTAAATTATTTATAGAGAGCAGGTCAAAACCCGAAGGAAACGACTCCAGACGTAACGTGTACTAGCTAAACTTTATAAGCGCTAGCTAGCAAAGTTGAAAGCCAACTGTTTATTATAAATTAGATTTATTCACTGATACTTTATTCAATCGTACATACATTTGTCCATAGAATACCATGTCTGAACAGCATTATGTTTATTATTTCTGTAGATAAACAGCACAGGCTGCTGCTATTTGTCGCTAAATCCCAGATCCACTTCATTACGGTAATTTAAAGACGGGGTGATACAAAACGCATGATCTTATTTTATGTGCATACATTTCATATACTGTAAAAATAGTATATTTTATGGGATAGCCTCATAATTAGGGGCTTTTATTAGGAGAGTAGTATTTTTTTTACAATTACGTGTTCATATACTTGCATTTTTCGATTTCCAGCCCTTAAGCTAAGCTAAATGGCTGTTGACTATAGCTTCATATTTGGTTATGAATGGTATTTGATTTCTTGCTATCTAATTTTAACTCAACCATACGGTGACATACAAAAGCCAACATAGGTTCAACTTTAAACTTTCTCCGTCTGAGTTACTGAGATGTTTCACGATGTTTGGTCAGTGTGCTTTATGTTGACATGGTGCTTTCTGTGACATGTATAGAGATAGATTAGACTCAAAGATGCCACTTCCACTTACTGGTTTTCCTGCTGATAGGTGTCACCTTGACGTAGTCTGGAGCCAAAATGCTTGTGGATGCTCCTATTAGAGGTCAGGAATCTGTAGCATTGCTTTCTGTTTTGGATCTACAAACTTTTTATTGATCTCTGTTTTCTCACTGTCTGTGTCTTTCACTGCACCTATCAATTTTGCGTGCGTTAAACACCAGCCAAAAGAGCTGAAATGGGATCTGCAAAAGGAATAGGAAAAAAAAAAAAGCCTGGGACAGAAGGGGAGACAGAGGAGGGAGTTTAAATCTCCAAAAGGGGGGGTGGTGGAGGAGGGAGGGAAGGGGGAAAGGGGAAAAGGTAAGGGAGGATAATAGATATGAAAAGGCATGAGGGAAAGTCTTCAGAACAGCTGCGTCCTCAGCCTAAACTGGGACCTCGGGGAGAGGGAGCAGTGCTGAGTGGGCGTCTGGTAGATTGTTAGCGCTGGCGTAAAGGTTATGCAGAGGTTACATGTAGGCTTTGTGTTGGTGTCATATGTGGGCGTCATTACTGAATGATTTATTGCGAACTAGGCATTCACGTGGGCTTTTATTTTTTTATACTACAGTGAAGGTGTAGATTGGGGGTTGGCATAAAATCTTCTAAGTTATTTTTCACAGATCAGCCTGAAAATGAAGCCGATATTATTGTTCATGATGTCCATAACTGTAGTAGCTTATTACCACGCTATCCATTGTGCTGGTATGTGTTTCTGGCATGACTGCATGAAAGTAAATATTGGCTTGGGCCTGATTTAGGATGAATGTGGCAGGTTCAGAGTAAGGACACATTTTTCAAGCTAACATAGTTTCAGGAAACAGAAATCATTAGGGGTAATTGCTTGTGGAATAGTTACGGTTTCCTAGTGTCAGTGGCCCAGGCGTTGCAGTGGAAGTGGAACTCAGGTTTGGGTATTTGAGAGTTTGATTTGGCTCGCTCGAGGAAGTCAGTGAACTGTCTTATTGGTTGGAGATTTTCTTACCTGGACAGGAAACTGGAGAGGCCTAGCAGCTGTGTAAATGGCACAGATAAAATCACAGAGAAACAAAGGATACAAGGCAGCGCTGAGGGAGGAATCATGACTACTGCCGGACTGGTATTTATTATGTTGCTGTTGCAGCCCTTCCAGTAATATTAAGTTTTAATGAAGAGATGAATTTTGGCAAAGCCTCCTCAGGGCCTTTTCTGTTTCTAATTCTCTCTCTTTGATGGACAATAAAAAGGAACAGCTCTTGTGTTTCGCACGCTCCTATCATCTTAAACCTTTTCCTGTAGTGTGATCTCATACTTTACCTTTTTTTTTTTACCCATAACAACATAACAGCACTAAAAGTATGGCTCTTGTTACTACATAAACCAAAGAAAAGTTTGCTACCTCATGCAAGTTCCCACAGACAGGCATTATTGTGAATATTTATTGCAGAGCCCGTATGAAGCCGGTGACCTCAGACGTCTATACTTGACTGCTGAGGCCCGGGACGGGACAGTGTGGAGGAGGGGGGGTGGGCTGAACAGCGGGGAGATGTGGAGAGATGCCACGTGGGAGAGTGAATTAATGAGCCACCAGCTCTGTGACAGTAGCTGTGTGTCTTGCAGCTGATTTTACCACATGGCTGCTCAATAACGCTCGGCTTCTCACGTCTCACAAGTCAGATTCTTATCTTAGGTTTTTTCTTTATTAATGTCAGCGTGTCATAGACGCTTGTGGTATGCTAATAATGAGAATAATAGTCAAACCAAAATAAAAATGCCTCATGTAACCACCACCTCTGAACTGACTGGGCCAACCCGGACAGCTTAGGAGGGGTGATGTAAACCCTGATTTAAAAAAAAAAAAAAAAAAAAAAAGGATCTAATTGGATCATTTTATTTATGTACATGTCAACAGTTGAGTTAAAATTTGTGATGAAAGTGATTTCAAACATGGCAAACATAACCAGAGTGAAAGTCACAATGAAGCAGGCAGGAAGTAAGCTGTTTAAAGGGGAAATACCGTTTTTTTACAACCTGGACCTTATTTCTGGCATAAAATACGATCATTTACTCACCCATATAGCTTAGGTGTCATTTGGAGTCGTTCGGAAGATATTTAGATCCAGCGGAGCGTCACGTATATCCATATAGTGGGAGTGACTGGGGCACCGAAACACAGGTAACTCCGGACTCAACGGGGAATAGCACTAGCGTATCATAACAAAATATTGGTGAAATGATAATGCGTTATTTGGAGGCTATGTTTCGGTGCCCCAGTCACTCCTACTATATGGATATACGCGGCGCTCCGCTGGATCTAAATATCTTCCGAACGACTCCAAATGACATCAAAGTTATATGGGTGAGTAAACAACGTATTTTATGCCAGAAATAAGTCCAGGTTGTAAAAAACAGTAATTCCCCTTTAACTCTGTTATTGTTGTCACTGTTACCTCCATTGAGTTCAGATAAACGCCTCAAAGGAGCAAAGGCTTTGTTTTACACAGGAAACACCATATATACGTAATTAGCGTGGCTGCTAATCTCCTGGACTAATTACAAGACAAGACGTATAAAGATTTTAGCGGTTTCTCCTCCGATGTAGGATGTAAAACCATCTCTGCCGTGTTTCATACAGCTCCTTTAATCATGTAGTCAAGGAATCAAAAAATAAATAAATAAAAAACATTTCCCCTATTACGTATAGTTTACAGATTTCAAAGCCCTTTTTATTTAGAAAGGTTGTATTGCCTGCTTCCAATTACTCTCCCACTGATTCCTCACCTATCCTCTGTCAGGCTCTATTTAACCTATCATGCTGCCACAGTCTCTGTAATTTTAATGGGTGATCTCACACACATATGGCACACATAGAAACTCAGATTAGTGTTTGTTTTGGAAGTTTTGCATATGATTCGCATTTAGGATAAGCTGACCAATGTTTGATGTTTGTTTTGGAATAAATTTCAACCAGGAAGTGAGTCTAGGGAGAATGAATGGAAATTTTTAACAACACCCCTTTTCCCGGCAGTTGATGCTCGCCAGTTGATGCCCCTCTCCCATGTACCTCACCGCATCTGCCTCGTCCCCTCCCCCAGCGTCTCCCCTGCCTCAGGACTTCACTTCTCGGTTAAAGACATTTTAATAGCTTCCTTTTCTAAACAAACACTATGCCAGAGTGCCAGATACCATCTCTGGCACGGAGCGCCTCCTGGAGGTCATTCATTAAAGACGTGGCAAAGGGAGCAACAGCGACACGAAGGTATGTGTGGAGGCTGGCACTCCATACATGCCGCTGCTGTGTTGTGTTCTCAGCACTAGATGGCATTGGCAGTGTGCTGCTGTAGCTCTGAACTTGAGGAAAGAGCCAGATAAACGCTCTGTCTTCCTGTTTAGTCTTCAATCTGACACACACCATCATTACAATGCTGCAGAATTGCTTGAATTAAAAAAAAACAACAACTTAAAAACAACGTAACTGTGCAGTTTTACAGTTCTGCACAGGTTCATAGATGTAACACCCAAGAGACACACTAAAAAATTATATTTTTATCTATTTTATCTTTCAAATGGAGGTAAAATTAAAAAAAAAAAAAAGTGCATTTTTACCACAGCTGTTGCACAGCAGGGTGACAGTGTTAACCTACACTGCCACCTGAAACATCGCAGTGAAATGTGTCAGGTAAAAAAAAAGAAAACTCACTTTAGTACACGTCTGTTTTCCTGTTTGTGTGAGAGATGGTGTGCTGTGGTGACGCATCCGCAAGCTGAGGTTTTACTGAGAACAGCATGTCAGAATGGCTTTGAGGCAATATTAGCAACCAGCATTAGTGTGATGTGTTTCTAGTGCCAACTACAGTGACTGCAAATAAACAATAACACGTTGTGCAGCAGATCTCCTCTCCTGAGCAGCTGTTGCAGAAGCCGACTGGTTATTTGATAGAGTTAATTTTACCCAACAAGTCAATTTAATTCTCTTCCTGATTATATTTTTCTTCATCTGCCGAGTTCCCGTTTTAGCACAGTCATTGAACTTTCTCCATCTCTGCAGCTCGTCAGAGAGACGCTGCATGCGTACGTGCTGTGTGAGAATAGGGGCTGACCTCGTGTCCCTTTTGTTGCTCTGTGAGTGCCAGGGGCCAAAGCCGTAGTCTGCTGAGAGCTCAGCACCCCTTGTGAGTGACAGCATCCTTCCTGTTGTGGTCACCATGGGAACGGGAGAGTGTTTTCCCAAGTAAACGCCGTGGAGCTCTGCACCACATCAAACAGCGCTGCCATGAGTCAGCCTCCAGCTCTACAGGGAGCCTAACTATAGCAGAGCTAACTGCTTACAAGGCAGTGTGCAGCAGTTTTAATGGACTGTGGTTTCCTATTTGGCCTAGTTGGCTGAAGTATTTGGAGTCAGGAAAATGATCACATGTTTGTCTTGTGCCTAAATAACTAACCTGCGTGCACACGCGCACCGAACCTCCTGCGAACCTAGTGCACAATCCCGCTGCACTGTCGCCTGTAGTTTTGTTTAGCAGAGTAATAGTTCTGCTGGGAACAGAGGGATTACGGAGACCGAGGCTCTACAGCTGGAAAACATTAACTCCGCAAATGACGGCAGCACACTGCCCCGTACACCCCGATGATGTCATCCCTCTACAAAGGTTCAGACACACAACTTAACCCCGGTCACACAGGCAACCACAGACAAGCATATGCAGGCACACATGTAGTCAAGGAAAGTGAAAATGCAAACAATAGCATGCAAACACAAAGAAATACATTTAACAACTTCATAGATTTCTCACTAATATCCTCAAAATAATTAGATCTTTTACTTTTTTACTGAGCGATGCTAAAAATGCAGCGCTGTCTTGAGCAACTGCAACATCACAATATTTACCAATACACTGAACAGGCACAACATTATGACCACCTTCCTAATATTGTGTAGGTCTCCCTTGTGCCTCCAAAACAGTTGTGACTCATCAGAGACTGGACATGGGCCTTCTGAGGGTGTCCTGTGGTGTCTGCCAACAGAATGTTGTTAGTGGGGTCCTTTGAGTCCTCTGGGTTGAGGGGAGGGGCCTCTGTGGATCAGGCTTGTTCCAATGCATCCCACAGATACTTGATCAGTTTGGGATCTAGGGAATTTGGAGGCCAGGTCAACACCTTGTGCTGTTTTTCATGTTTTTGTTTTGAGTTGTTCCTGTCTGTGTCAGGCTACATCCTGCTGGGGATGGTTGCTGCCATGAAGGAGTGTCATTGCTGTGGGGTGTGTCTGGTCTGGTCTAGGTGGGTGGTACATGTCTAAGTGACATCCACAGGAATTCCCAGCAGAATGCTGTATTGTCACGGGATGGTCACAGTTCTCCTGTCAGTGGTATTAATGTTGTGGCTGATCGGTGTGTAATGTAGGACAGCATTTTTAAGTGGCTGTATTGATGTTAAGGAAGTAAATCACATATTACTTCCACCGTTTTTGTCTTCCTATCTCTGTAATGTTATCTAATGCATCTTGGTAAATTTTCTCATGTTATTAAAAAGTCCATAGTTCTTTCCCAGATATATTTCTGTGTGTTAAATAGCTGTTGATTGTTGACTGTATTCTTCTTATTTGCTTATCTTATTTCTTATGAAGCCACGGTTGAAAATCCTGTGTACTTTCCAAGTTAAATTTATCTCGGTCTATTCTGAAACCAATGGTGAAGTGAAACACTTTCAAATGACGTCACGCGTCAAAGACTCTCAGAATGGCTGTGGTGGATCACGTCTCAGGCGAGCAAGATTAAATAATGCTTGACGCAACAGTCCACGCTCACAACACAAGTCTTTGCTTTGGTGTAAATGCATATTTTTAAAAAGGGCATCTATCTTGCATAGTTATTTAGAACATGCAATGATTAGTTTAGATGGAAACATACTTACAGCAGCCGGTGACATAACATAAACTACATAGAGCTTAGAGAGAGTGTGACACCACGATGGCAGTGTAACATGGGGACTCCTCTGGCAGCTAGAGGGCATGATTGTGTGGGCATATTTGCATGACAGGACCATTGTGGAAGCCTGGCATGCAAACAAAGCCCATCTCTGTGGTTTCTGTGTTTAATAGCTGCTGCTATAAGGCATGTTGCACTGAAGAGCCTTCAGTGAGACGCTGTGGAGGGTGGTGACGATGGTGGGCGCGGCTAATTTTTCTCTTTCTCCCCCTTTTACGCGGGACGTATGCGCTGTCATCTCCTACTGTGTAATATTTGTACACTGTGTGGGAGAAGAATGGCAATCTCTCATTTGCAATCTTTTGTGTGTCCCTTTGAGTATTTGCGTGCGCTGTCGTGTTTATATTTAGCTATGTAAAGGATTATAATAATGAGCATTTATGGGGGCGGTGGGTGGGATGCTCTGTCACCCTGTCATGGATACTGATGACCTTAATCATGACCTAACAACATCCCCGTGGTTGCCTCCCACTCTCTGCGGGGAACCAAGGAGAGTGCACATGTCTGGACCTAAACGTTACATGTCTCTTGATTACAGATCTGCTGGTGGCCTTTAAAGTTAAATTATTATGTACTATAGTTCAAATAGTTCACATAGTCACCCATATTACCTATGCTCAGGAAAACTAGCTCTTTGTATTCAAGTGAGGCTTTACATATGCAATATTTTGAATGTATTTGTTACATAAAGGATTTTATTAAAAGTATTTCTCATTGTTATTTATACGTAATTCAAAGCCTCGTCCACGTATAAAGGGATTTGCTCATCGATCTTCGCTCAGTAGGTGACAGTCGGCAGCTAGTAGATATACCAGGCTCTGGTTGCCAAGGTAGCCTTCCCGTCCCCCTCCCAAATTTTTTTTAGGTGAAACAAGCAGAATATTAAAAAAATATTGCTAGTGTATGGATGAAGCTAGCGTGCCTTGCCATCACCGCTCTCTGATTGAAAAGAAAATACCGCCACCACCGCTGCCGCTCCAGAGAGAACAACGCTATCATTAAAGTTTGGACTTAGACAGATTTTATCCATCCACAAGGGAAATTGCTTGGTCACCGTCGCTCAGGTGCACATAAAAAACACTCTTGAGAATCACTAGTAAAAAGTAAAAAAGGTGAATATAGTTAAAAAAATAAAAATAAAATAAAATGTAAGTAAAAATGTAGTAAAATCAAATAAAATAAGCAAAAAATTTACAAATTGTGCATATGAACAAATGTACAAGAAATAGAGACATAATTAAATATATATTATATACATAGGAAGGATAAATAAGGTGCAATAATGTGCATTAACATTAATAACATGGAGTTATCTGTTGCAGAAAGGTGAGTTGTTGTAAAGCTGGATAAAGTAAGGTATGAAAGAAGTCCTGCAGCGTTCACTGTGGGAGCAGAGCTGGATCAGTCTGTTGGAGAATGAGCTCCTCTGCCCCTCTGCAGTCCGGTGAAGTGGGTGTGACAGATTGTCCATGATGGAGAGCAGTTTGTCCAGTGTCCTCCTGTCCCTCGCTGACACAAATCTCTCCAACTCTCCAGCCTTTCGGATGCATTCGCCAAAAAATTATGATAAATTTGGAACCGAAGTCAAACCATATGGAACCGGTAACCATATGTGGGATCTTGTGACTGCATCACAAGTCAGTCCACTGTGTGAGACACTCCCATTGCTCGAGGACTCAATTGTGTTGCATCAGCATTGAGATTACTTCAATTTGGCATCCACTCACTTTTTTTTTTGACCAATCACCGCTACAACTTGCTGAATTGGACTTAATTGTTGTTTTATTGTAACTTCCTCTTATATCATATGTCATGTGCACCCACAAGAGCCTATGTCTGCATTTTGATGTCAATGGTTTCATGAAATTCTGAGGAAATCAGTGAAAGAAATCTTCAAGCTTCTGTGTTAAAATGACGTTTGGTGAAGTTAGTTTTGCTTCCTTTGTCTTGGGTTATTTTAAGAGGTGTTGTTCCAGCGAAGAAATATTTAAGCTTAGGGGAGAATTATTTTTTGACTGACTTACGAGTGTTTCTGCCTGTCACAGTCTGCTCCACATTTCCTCTCCAAAACAAACAGAGATTTATAGGCCACAGTGACTGGCAGAAGAAGATGGCACAGAGCAGCAAGCGAATCAGAATCGAGGCTTCGAAACTCACGCTAACCTCTGGCCGAGAATGGTGCTGCTACATACGTACTTTTTCCAAGATCAATATTTTTCTCTGCTTCTAGGTCAACAAGTACAACTGGCAATGAGCACAAAGGGGAACTTACAATGAGAAGAATTAAGTAAAGCATATGAAAACCATTTTGCTCTGAGAATGCACTTTTTTTTGTTTTCCCTTCGGCCGCACACAAGAATAAAGCAAGACCAGATGTTATGGTGACATGAGAAAAAAAGTCTGAGTGGTAAAAAGTGAACGTCGCTGGCACTCACGGATGCAAAAAAAGTGATGTAATGGAGTTTTATGCGTGCAGTATTTCAGTCGGTGTCCTCGTGCATGTCTAGCATGTGCCGAAGCAAAGTTAGGAGAATTTCACATGTAAGCTCTGCAGCCATAAAGCTCTGCTCGGTTCATCGGTGAAGCCACCCACTCCCCACTTTCCATCCACTTTCCGTTCAGTAGCCTCTCTCACCGCTTCCCGACACCCTCCCCCGAGCCTCTGCCAACCTCCGCTCTGGAACATTATGCAGATTTTTACTGAAAAACAAATGCATTTAAACAAACATCCCTACGCTCTTTATTTTTATTTCGGCATATCTGCGCGTCAGGTCCTGTCTTCGGTGCATAAACCGCAACAGCACAAGACACAACCGGCAGAACTCTGACTTGAAAGGACTGGTGCAGTTGGGAAGACAAATGGAGCGGGAGAGAGCTGCAGAATGAAAATTAGAAAAATTATGTAGGTTTGTGTGTGTGTGTGTGTGTGTGCGAGTGCACAAGTCCAGCATGTGTAGCAGCTGGTTCTGGTCAGCTGACAGTTATTGCAGACTGTGATTTGTTGGATGTGCTGGGCTGGGCTGAACCATGCACAGCTGCAGCCAGTGAGTGAGTGAATTGGAGGAAGAGAGAGAGAGAGAAAGAGGGGAAAGAGAGGGAGGCATGTAAGGCTGCCAGTGTGTAAACCTCAGCAACAGCAACATTAGGAGTTGGAGCCTGGAGCAGAGCGGTGAAAACAGATAAAGCTTGCAAAGCTGGTAGCAGTGAAGCTGGAGGGTGAGGTGAGGCTGCACAGAGGTTAGGATGGAGCCTTAGTTGTTGCGTTGGGCTTCAACGGAGCACAACAGCAGCACCACTGGCTGGACCAGGGGCTGAACTTGAAACAGGGCAGAGCTCAGACTGACAAGGAACCTCCAGATCAGGTGAGGCCTGGACGGGATCAGGCTGGACGAGCAGGAGCCTGCAGCAGGATTATGGGTTGCTCGGCCAGTGTGGTCCTACTCCTACGCTCAGTGGGTGGAGCCGACTGCGGCCACATATGTTCACGGCAAGACCAGATGTCAGTGGAGGCCGCCACACCCACCCTAGAGGGTTACACCACCACCTCATCACCAGTGACCATCATTGTAATGGTAACCAGCACAACTGCAGCTCTGAAACATTAACAGCAAAATGCATGTGTGTGTCAGACAGAGGGGACTGCACAGTGTGTTGGTGCGGCGTGGTTATGTAGTAATAGGCACCATATTTTGATGTGGTTTACTGTTTTGTGCTTTCTACATTGCAATGAAAGAGCCATGTCTGGAGCCACAAGGTGAAATTTTGCTAGTTTGATGCATTCTGACTTTCCTGAGGCAACTTTCTTTTTTCTTATTTTTTACCTTCTCCCTCCTTCTCCACTAAGACTGATGCACAATCAATGATTGCGGCCTGGTCTTTTTTTCCTCACAGCTGAGAGGCAGAAGGGCGGAAATGGAAGGAGGAGACTAGAGGGGGATGGCGGGGTCAGACATGAGGAATCTAGTTTCTGTGGGAAAAATCTGCTTTCTCTACATATGTCCTACAGAGAGGACGACAAAAATAGCCGCTTAAATAGAACCCTTATTAAGACGGTAGAAGGCGAGAGCTGCCGAAAACGGCACGAAGGAATGAACCGATGAATGAGTCGCAGCAAAGTACACGTGTGTTTCTTCTTTTCAGTGCAGTGTTGCATGTCAGCCATCTGTTTGGTATCTGTATCAATGAGTCTTGGCCAGATTCTTTCATTCCCAGAAACATCCTGGTTTCTGTAAGCCTGGTGGAAAATTTTTTAGGCTTTTTGGCAGTCGGGGAATCTTTACAGTCGCCCCTTCTGTTTCCCCTGCTTTCTTTCCCTCCAATAAATCCTGCCTTGTCTGGTGCCCGTTTTCTGGCGTCCTCAGTGAACAAGAGCCGTGGAAGGTATACTGCAAAATCACGTTAGCGCGCAGATGCATGGACTCTTGGAGTGTAATGGTATCAGCTGATCTATTCAGTGTTTCATTATTTGTAAAAGGCTTTTAATTGCACAAGACGCTCATAGAGGCAGTCTGGTTGTTGAACACTAAGAGGACCAAGGGAAAAGTACAGTTGTGTGTCATCTGTATAACCTGACCTTTAAGCAGGATGTAAACAGAGGATCGTCATAGTAGTACACCAAAACCTTTTTTCACTTCGCGAATGCACTTGTGTTGATGGTGGCTGCATTCCACTTGGGGAGGTCCCGCTAATTTGCATACTGCCTCACTGTCATGGCCGTACACAGACTACATTTGAAAAACAGATGTAGCCACGGAGCCTCAAAGCCAATGTGGAAGTGGCTTAAAGTGCCATCTCACTGATGGGCACTACATGGTTGTAACTGATCTTTGTCTCCAGCAGACCACCGTTCAACAATTTCCTTTCACAAGCCATTAGCTAAATTCACTTCTTCTGCTCAGTGTGCTGGTGGTCCTTCCTTGAAAATAATCCCACGATGACTCAAAGAGAGATATGTTTGGGGCCGTGCCTGACTTGATTGACACGTCTGGAGTGACTGACAAAATGAACTCTGTTTCTCAGTCAGATCGACCCCTCGCTCCTCCCCAGCTCCTCTTCAAATCTGTTCACTCCAAAACCAACCACCACCTCCATAACTCCAACTGGTCATGGGAGTCATTTATACACCTGTAATCTTTCTACTGTTACAAAGTGTCTGCTGTGAGACACTCCCTCTATGACTTTGTGGTAGCTTGACACTATGCCATCCTTATACTGAGGACAGTAAAGGCTGCATTCCTCCTTGCATACATTGTGCACTTCTTGATCGGCTTATTAGCCATTTACAGCACCTGTGAATTCGCTGAAATATTCCCCAGTTCACTGTGAAACCAGTGCTGCGTACAGTTTTCCGATCGGTCTCCAGACAGTTCTGAGGATCACTAACTCCACCGCGCCACATTGTCCCCGAAAAAGTAACAAACACTGTGTTTCATCAAAGGATTTACTTCCCTTAAAACTATGAGTCCCCATTAGTCTCACTGTGTCTCACACCAGGCCCTCTAATGATGCAAAGCAGATGGCTTCTGTCTGGATCCTGGTTCACTCTGCTGTCTCAGCAGCTGTCTGTGTCCCATTCTCTCTCCCCCTTTCTGTCTCCCCCTCTTATTCCCTATCAATCTCTCACACCATTTCTCTTCTTCCTCACTCCCCCACTTGCTGTTCTTGATACACATTTTTTTCCTTAACTGGATGATGAGGCCTTAAATCTTCTTCTTGAGAATGATGGAGGTCAGTTTGGGTACTTGATGTGCAGCTTATGATTTCCATCTGTCCATTTTTTTATGTCTATCTTAACTTATATTTGTCCTCTTTTTTGCTTTTGGCTGATTTAGAGCTCCCCTCCTCATCCTCTGCCCAATTCTCACTCCTTTTTTGTTATAGTTATGCTGGAGGAAGGCCACGCTGAGCCACCAGGCTAAGTGCTCTGTTTGTGTCCTCCATACAGCTGTAGTTTACCAACATCAGCACCCGCTCTGCCTCCCTCCCGCCCCCGCCAAGAGGGAGGGAGGGAGGGAGAGAAAAACAGAGGGAGCGGGGAATGAAGGAGAGATGTTAAAAGGGATGTTTAATAGGATGAGAACAAGAGAGAGAGGGCAAGGACAGTGAGAGAATCAAAGAAAAAAAAAAAGGAGTACGCTGCCGAGGGTGTTTGATGAGATGAGGAGGCTACAGAGGAGGGGAAGAGAGGGATGGAGACAGCTGAGGCAGCTGGCGTAGAACAGAGGAAGGATGGAGGGAAAGGGTGAAAGAAGAGAAGGAGGTTATTGCTGCAGATGTTAAATGGACTTGCAGCAGTGCATTTCTAAGAGCGTAATTAGGATTCACTGCTTCAGGTAAAAAACATCGGAGACTTATTACAAGGTATTGAATTAGGAAAACATATAGTAGACTACACAGGCTACACATACGGTATCCTGGTAGGGCTGTGTTGTTTCACTCTGTCATGAACGTTTTTAAGCGAACAAATCACATTAAATCAAAAATCACAATGGAAGACTACATGCACCGATCAGGCATAACATTAGGACTACAGAGAACTACAGAGAATAGACATGGGCCTTCTGAGGGTGTCCTGTGGTGTCTGGCAACAGAATATTGTTAGTGGGGGCCTTTGGATCCTGTGGGTTGAGGGGAGGGGCCTCTGTGGATCAGGCTTGTTCCAGTGCATCCCACAGTTGCTTGATCAGTTTGGGATCTAGTGAGTTTGGACGCCAGGTCAGGTGTTTTTCATGTTTTTGTGTGTGTGTTCCTGTGTCAGGCTGCATCCTGCTGGGGATGTCTGCTGCCATCAAGGAGTGTCATTTCTATGGGGTGTGGGTGCCTGGGCTGGTCTAGGTGGGTGGTACATGTCTAAGTAACGCCCACACGAATTCCAGGTCCAAAAGTTTCCCAGCAGCACATTGTATTGTCACAACATGGTCGATGTTATTTACTTCTCCCGTCCGTGGTTTTAATGTTATGCCCGACTGGTGTATACACATAATAAGATCCTAGCTGAAAGTAAAATGGAAAACACATCTGTGCAGTTAAGGCCTTTGCATTTCACACGTTTGTATGTGAAGTGCAGTTTCCATTACACGTGAAACGTCTTTGCAGTTGCACTTTTACATCACATGGTTTGGTCAGAATGAACTGTCGTTGGTTTTGGTAAAACTATTGAACACTTTTAGACTTCCTTGTTCTCAAACTTTATTCAGTCAGCTTAAACACATTTTATCCGCAATGTCTTTCCATGCAGGCTGTTTCGGATTTGAGCACCCAAGTTTTCAGACGCTATGTACTTGTTACTCCCCCCTCTGCCCCTTACAATTTTTGATCCTTACAGCAGTGAAATGTAGAAATGTTCTTTCCTGAAACTTTCATTCCAGTTAACTCGTAAAAACGTAAAAGATTGTGAAGAAATTGTGATTGAAAAAAAACTGCTTGTGGCGATTGTTAATGAAAGAACTTAAACATGGTTATTACAGAGCAGTTGTCTCTTTGACATTCTTGCATTCTTTATCACAAAGCACATTAAAAAGGATGTAAAAACAGTGACTGGGATGAATATAATTAAGTCACAATCTGACACACAGGACTAACTCCTCGCCTCAAGTAAGAATCCAGCAAAAAAAAAGATAAGGTGGGACGTCATGTAACAAACCAGCAGAGTGTGTTAGTTTGTTGTATCATCAAAAGTTGTTTCCTCTTGAACAGATCTCTGTTCTCCTATGATCTGGGGAAGTGAGTGTATGCGTGTGCAGACAAATATAAATGTACAGTCTCATGAAAGGCTATAGACTGGCTTTAGAACAGGAAGTTGACGGTTTGCATACTTGTTCGCGTCTGTTTGTGTGTTTTTTAGCATAATGTGCTATTGATACATTTGGACGGAAGTTTGAGTTTCTGTTTAGTTTTCTAAAAAGGGATTCCCCTCATAGTATCTGTTTGGTGCGTTTCGTAATGGGGAGTTTAGAAAAGAGCTGGTACCTTCCATTTTCTTGTTGAGTTGCCTCGAATAATATAGAAAGTTTAACAGTGACAAAGCTGGAGAAACTCAGTGGATTTTTTGGTTTGCGGGGGATTTTCTGTCTGGCAGTTTGCATTTGTCTGTGTGTGTCTGTGTGTGTGTGTGTATATGGGTGTGTGTGTGTGTGCGTGTTGGACATCAAACATCAACTTCCTCTACATCCACGTGTGCTGACACAAACTCACCAACCTACCCAGTGTTAGTTCTGCTTCTGAAAGAGCACATGCCCACAATGTGTGTTTTTGTATAGTTCAGTTTTTAGTTTAGCGAATTCTTTTTGGAGTAATGTTATAACCTGTGCGCTTAACTCTGCCGGCAATGAGCTTCAGGAGCAAAATCACCTTCAGGAAGAAAATAAAGAGCAAACGAGTGCGATCGGATTTCGCCCGGCTGAGTATTGTATGTATTTGTATGCTTCTTTCTGTCTGTCCTAGTCGTTGCATCACATGTCGTCACTAGTTTTTGCATTTGCCGTCAAGCGTGATTAATACACATTTTTTGACTCAGTGTATTTACCCTAAACAGTACTCGTAATGATTATTGTGTGCTTCATTTCCTCGTCTTTCTGAAGTTTGGTTTCTTACGGTTGTTTGAGCCAGGCTCAGACAGGAAGAGCCAGATAAAAGAGATTAAATTAGAATTAAATGATGCACGTTACCAATGCTGCTCTCCTTGCACAGCTAATGCTACATTACAGTATCTGGTAGATGTCATCTCGTGAAGGGAAAGCCAGACTTTCCCCCAGAAACATTTGCTCTGATGTCACATGGGTCAAAGTCGAGTCAGTAAAACCTCAAACCTTAATCTACCTGTCTCCCTGTTGCTCTTATTTATTGTCATTAGACTGCTCTAATGCGTTTTCTCGGGACAGAACGTTTTATATAATATTGGCTTAACTAGTAGTTATGAGGGCTGTTCAATCTTTTGAGTATTTTGGATTCAGTCTTTTGATTCAGTATTTTTGTCATTCATGGTTTAATTGTTGATTTTTATAACCGAAATAGTAGAAACCTTCAAAATGCTTGTTGTGTCCGACTGACAATCTCAATTTCAGAGATGTTTAATCTTCAAATTGGGGAAAATTTTCAACGTCAGAAGCTAAAATCTGCACTTATTTTGTATTTTCTGTTAATTACTTTTATTGGTTCAGTTATAATTAATGACAAGCAGTTTAAATACTGTTTCAGCAGTAGTTAAGCTGTTGTCCAATACTGCTTTATAAGTTTAAACAGAAACAAGGAACAAAAAACTGAAGACGACCTCCAGGTAAATACTGAAGGTCTGAATGGCGTTTACATAATGTTGGCTATTAACAAGAGTGAGAGAGAATACTAATAGTGTACAGTATGGCTGTAAAGAGTTGTACATGCATCTCCTTTCGTTGAGTTACATTCTTGCCTTGGTCTGCCTTTGGTGTCTTTTGGTTCTGTGCCACAAAGGCCCGCTCTGACTGTTGAGGTAGCTGCAGTTGGTAAAAGCCCCAGTCTAACACTGTGCGTGTGAACCAAGCCCATGCTCTTTATACTTCCTCTGCCTTTCTGACCACAGCCTGCTCCAGAACTCAGCCATTGCTCCTCTGCTGCTTTCATCTGAATGACAGAAGTAATGTACCATTGCGCCTCGTTCGTCAAACAAGCTGTTTTTTCGTGTGACGTAATAGCTAGTTGCACGATCGCGCCACTTAGTTTTGCACCTCTTTCGGGAAAGAGAAAGTAGTGTAATGCCCTGGTTTGATGGTAATTTGAGGACAGTGTGAAAAGAGACTGCTTAGCGGTTTGTCTTGTATGTCCCATATTCATGTAGAGTTTGATTAAATGCTCAAACTTCACATACAGTATGCATTGTTCAGCGGGGTGAGTCAAAGCTTCACTTCAGCTATTAATACTACTTCCTCTACAGCGTTTTTAGGACGTGATGATATCATGGCAAAACACAGGGTGTTGGCTATTTTTCAATTTCCAGAATGGCGAGATTATTCGTCAGTTATGGTGAATATACCGCCACCATTTCCTTCTTTAAATCCCGTTAATTTGTTGGAATGTCTGACACGTTAAAGTCGTCATTCAGACTGGTGATAGGAAAATCTTCAGATCGTATCAGGCAGTGGTTAATGAACACACCTACACTGCATCCACTTCATCCTGTGTTGACAGATGTGAGATATCAAATGAAAAATAGGTCTTAAATTCTGAAGTATCAACTACAGGCTTAAGCATTTGGTTAGCTTATAATTCACAAGGCTTGAATTGTCCACTGTCTGCAGCTCTGTGGGTCAAAACCAGCCAGCAGCATTTACTTAGTTCAGTTAGATAGTAGGTTTAATCGTTATATCTCATGACTGTAGGTTTGTTAAGGTTTCTCAGTTGGACAGGGCCTCTAAATGTGTTTTACTTGGGATCTTGGCACAAGGGATTGTAACATGTAATCCTGTGCGTTAACGAATGTTATTTTTCTGGGGATCTACATTTTTCATTATTTCCCATAACTCACTGCACTAAATACCACAATAACTTTAAAGTTTATAAATGGTGCCAGTGAGAAAATATTAATTCACTTTTAAATATGAAAATCCGTATCGTATCGTATCGTATCGTACGGAGGTGTTATAAGCTACTCGCTCCCTCTTAATTCTGATCAAATATCTGTTACCATTTGCAGCAAGAAAAGCCTAAGCTGATCGATCCTCTTGACTATGAGGCCGTCATCTCTGAACTGAGTGATGAGTTGAAGGAAGACCCTCTCCGAGACCTCCTCCTGTTTCCTGACAATGATTTCTCGGTAAGTGTGCCCGTTTGTGTAGAAGCGATGCTTCAGTGGTTGATGTGAACAAAAGCGTTTGTGGTTCCATATACCAATGTGTTAAAGATTCTTTTCGTCATTGGAACTGACAGAAAGAAAGGTGGGATGATCAACCACAATGAGATGTTAAAATGTTAAATCAGGACACTCAATATGAGCTCTTAGAATACATGGATTTCTTAAGCCAACTACAAAAAAATATATATATTTAATTGCACAGTACGGAGAAAAAAGGACTGGACATTTTAGATATTTGGTGTTTAACAGCAGAGATACCCTTAACTTTTCTTTAAGACATATAAACTCAATGAACACATGAACACAAATCCCCCCATAATAGTCCTGTATGGTCTAGGTTGGCATACTGAATCAGGTGTTACTCAAACTGGATCTCAAATTCATTATCAACCCCTAGCTAGGTTTTTTTTTTATTCCTTTACACTAAAGACACAGTGTTATCTGCTAGCTCCACAACAATATACCGATGTCTAAAATTCAACATGTGCCACCTTTCTCGCCGGCAGGGCACATTCATTCACACTAATCATACATGTTAGGCACTATAGCCTTTTCATTACGGTCAGTAATATATTCTCACCGGCTCCCTTTAGCTGTTTGTTCATTAGTAGCTTCATTACCGTGCTAATGCGCTGCTGCAGACGCAGATCCACTGCACATTAAAATGGTCTAATTGGCTGCTTGTGAGAAAGGGGGGCTCCGTTTGCTTTTGGACCCCAGTGCTGCAGCTTTAATGCGTGACTCTGCTGGTTCTCAGCATCTCCTCTCATTTTCTCTAACTCTGCAGTTCACAGTCCGCTTGTAAGTGAAAGTGGCTTGGCGGTGTATTACTAATGCGCACGACGTATTTACTAGCTCTGCTTCTTTGCCAGTTGGCCAGGGAACACAAATATCTTTAGTCCTGCTTTGTTTTCATTCCCCTTCAGCCAGTGATTGACCGGGAAGGACATTTCTATATTTCTTTCCAGATATGGCCGTCCATCTGAAAGATTAAAGTTTGATTTTCTGTTTCATAGATCATAAAATGCACTTAAATTAAAAGCGGTGTGATTCATAGGTGGAGTTATTAACTGCACGTCCAGTCAGTTCTGAGAAAGGGAAAGCATGTTAAAGGATCTGATTTTAATTATTCATATTCGCTGCATTGAAGCCAGGCCGAAACGATTTCAAGAGGAGGGAATGAATGGAAATTACATTATTATACTGGATAGATGTTTTCCTCTCATACCCTCATTCACGTGGTGTTCATATAGCGGCAATTTAAGCACGATAAGGAGTCACAATAGGACTGATAGTCTTCTGTACTGCCAGGTCCATGGGGCCGTACTAATGCGCAGTGATTCTTATTTTACAAACTAAATGCTAACATAGGCTAATACAAACATAACAATATAAAGTTATGTTGCAGATGATGATGGTGGAGATTGCTCTCTACATTGCATGCCTGCCCACCCTGGAAGATCTTTGTGTGTTAAATTAAATGAATTTAAATAAAAAACAATTTAAAAAACGTAGGATGGTTTTTCCTCTGATCAGTCGAGGGTCTAAAATTAAAGGTACGAATTATAACGCCGCAGACCAGACCAAAAACTCTCTCATTCATCAGTCATGAGTTTTTATATTACATGTGACCCTGAACACAGTAATTGCATCAGAAAGTCAATGGAAGGATAAATGGATGAAGTGCTATTAACCCCTAAGCTTTTCAAAACTCACACTAAACAATAGCTGCCAACATAAGGGGTCATAAGGGGCTTGCTACATGAACTAGCACCTAATTTCTTTTCCCTAGAACTTTTTCCTGATGGTAATCTTATTTTTATCACCTTTATCTCTTCAGGTATCTACTGTGCCTCAGGAGAGACGGACGCTCAAGTCAACTGTTCCTGAGGGGGCAGAACAACAGGCTGAATGTCTGCTGGTCAGACAGGTACAGTGTGTGTGTGCACGAGTGTGTCTGAGACTCCCATGTCTTCAGGGCTTAACTGAACCCACTGTGGTTTGGAAGGTGGTAGGTTTCAGTTGGTGGTGGTTTAGTCACTTTAGGCTGTTCTTTATCGAGCACGCCATGATAGCCGTGGAGGGGTCTCACCATGTATCTAAAATAAACCAGATGCCTTCGCATATCAGGGCTCATTTCAGATCGACTGGTCATAATCTCAAGATCTCAGTGAAGAAGTAATATCTGAGTAGACGGAAACTCCGCAGACAGTTCAGTCACACCTCGCTGGACACTAGCATGAGTGTCTGACTCGCTTTGCACAAACGTGCAGGCTGTCTTGTTTGTGGTTGACATTGTATCTGATAGCAGGCTTGGTTTATTTATTTATATTGCGCAAAAGCTTTGCATCCTTCTAAATTGAGGGATTAAAGAAAAAAGTGAAAAAAGCATTCGGTGCGTACACAGGATGTGAAACCACCTTGCAGTCTGTGTCACTTCACTTTACTATACGTGCCCTGACTGCTGTTGCAACCGCGTAGTCTCTCGAGACGTAAAGTTATCTTTATTAGCATATTCTCCAAGGACAGAGTCTTAATCCAGTTCCTGTTTAATTTAAATAATCTAATGATGAATCCCAGCCTGCACAAGCATAACTAGGCCTTAGACTGTACATTCATCCAAGCGTTGCTGTCTTCATTGTCTGTAGATATTTTAGCGGCACCAGTTTCTCATTTAAACTTCGTTCTCTCCAACAGGCCTGCAAGTATTACAACTCTGAGCAAAACGTGGTCCAGTTCAAGTATGATGACTACGCCGGAGATTATCGTCTGCTGCCCAGGTAATACACTTACTCGCCTCTTATTTGGATACAAGCAGAACTTCCTGTACTTAGAAATCATTTAACATTTGAGAAGCTGGACTCTATATCAGTCAGACATGACATTAAAACCACTGACAGGTGAACTAAATAACATTGACATTGCATCTTGTGACAATGCAACGTTTTGCTGGTAAACTTTTGGATCTGACATTCATGTGGATGTTACTTAGACATGTACCACCCACCTAGACCAGACCAGGCACCCCCACCCCATAGCAATGACACTATTTGATGGCAGCAGCCATCCTCAGCAGCTTGACACAGACATACACACAAAAACAGAGGCCCATGTCCATTTTTGGAGGCACAGGGGCAATGACGTTTTGCCTAATCAGTGTATGTGCCGAATGAAAAATCTTTAAATCTCAGGTAGCATGTTTCTACATCTCCAGTCCTGTACGTTTGCATATGCATGCCGTTAGTCAATCCTGAATTAACTCTCTCAGAGAATACTTTTACTAATGTACAGCTTAATTGTTCTGTGCATTATTTTACCTTGCATGACCAAAACTGCAAAAAGTGGTTCCAGGTTTGTTTGTCTTGCCGACTTGATTAACGACGAGCTGTATTTTTTTCCTCACGAACACCCAGACCCGTAAGTGGCTGCTAACATAAAGAACAAGTGTAATTTATTACGCTTTGAGTGAAATTCCCTCCCTCTGGCCTCTCTTTCACTCAACGCCGGCCACCATCCTGCTCTCGTTAATGACCTACCACTTGAAATATGTTAACTTTCAGTGCTCCCTCTCTCCTTTTTCTTTTTCTTTTTTTCTTGAAATGTCAGTCATCCAGTCACGCATCCATTCAATCTTATTTAAGGCTGTCAGTCAGTCAACCGGAGTTTTGTCGGCCCCAGTGAGGCTGACCCCGGAGCAGCCCTGCAGTTACTGCTCTCAGCCACAGGAATGTCTTCCTTCTGTCCCATGGGTTGCCACTGTATTCCTTCAGTCAGTTCACATGACCTCTGAAGTGACATCCGTGATGAACTATAAAATAGGCGCAAGTTAAAGCTGCTGAAATATCATACCATGCAGCTCAGTTGTCCTGTCATTTTAAATGTGGGAAACACAACGACTGTACAGCTTGTTTACCAAGTTTTACGTGCATGCTTGCTAATTTATAGGACGAGCTGAAGAGAAATGCAGTCTGGAAACCATAGTACAATGGCAGTCTGAAGCTACTGTTGTCGCTGCTCTGATCTGAGTGGAGCAATCTTCATTTGTGAAGGCCAGTATTAGCATTCCTGCGTCCGTAGCCAGCCCATAATCACTCGAATTTTTCTAAACACAGTCCAAGCGGAGATTTTGTTGGACAGCTTTTACGACTGTGTGACTTTTAGCGGAGGCTGGTTCCAGGGTTATCCTCCGCAGACTTGCAGCCCCGCAGCCTCGCTGTCTGCACCTCACAGCACACACACAAAGCCATTTCATCCCGCGCACAAAGGCGGGTCGGCCTGTGAAATCAGTGGAGCGGGATCGAGTGAGGACTACCTATTGTTGACTCCCGACAGAGAGAGCGAAGGAGCCAGAGTCAGCCTTCCACGTTTGCTCTACTCAAACTGAGTGCATTCATAAATCGTTTTCTCTTTCCTTGCGCCATGTGTCATTATCAGAAGTCCATATTTTCTCAACATCTTCCTATTCTTTGCCCATTCCCTTATAGGAAGCTGTACAAAGCAGAGAAGCTGCCGTCACATTCTTTTGAGATAGACTATGAAGACGTGGACAAGGATGAGGTTAGTAATGACCATTTTCTGTCAAAGGCTTTTTAGAGTGAATGCATTACACACTGGTAACATCCTGGGCCTTATGTTTAAATTAGTTTACTTCATCCATAAGGCTGTTACACTATACTTTGCAAGCTCAGTCAGTTTATTACAGGTCAGCGGGACATTGTTTATAAATGTAATTTGACTGACAAATGGCCATACCAGGACCGATCGGGTCTAGAAAGTTTCCTCTTCCGTATCGATCATCGGCTCTCGTGTGTCAGGAGGACGAATGGGCGGCTAATGCATCTAGAACGGATCCCATTTGTTTCCGCAGGACACCACCTCCCTGTCCTCGTCCAAAGGAGGAGGAGGTGGAGGCGGCGGCGGAGGAGGAGGGGGAGGGATCGGCGTGTTTCGGTCAGGATGGCTGTACAAAGGGAACTTCAACAGCACCGTCAACAATAGCATCACAGTTCGGGTGAGGAAATGTCACTCGCCCTGTTTTCTGTGCCCACACACTCACCTTTCTCTGGTTTCGTCCTGTCTTCACCTAAAATATTTTCCCCTGCACTCTGATCTGTTAAACTCTGATTGAACTTGAAACGTGATGACGTACTCCGATCCAGTAATTTCCAAAGATCTTTACTAGCAGATTCATCATTACACCTCTGCCTGCATTACTGTTTGCAGTTCAAGGCTGGTTTTAAAAGTTCATATCGATTTACAGAAACTGTGTAGAGAACATTTGTAGTTGCATCTAACTTTATATATATGTGTACATTATATCTGAACCATATTTCTGCCCGTGCAGTCATTCAAGAGGAGGTATTTCCAGCTCACCCAGCTGACAGACAACTCCTACATCATGAACTTCTACAAAGATGAAAAGATCTCTAAGGAGCCCAAAGGGTGCATCTTCCTTGACTCATGCACGGGTGTGGTACAGGTGGGTCTTAAAGTTTATGGACTGCCTTCTACTCACACTGTCACAAAACACTTGCACACTTAAAATCCATTGAACCAAAGTGGTCTAATCCAAGCTTTATTCGTAAACACCTGTGTCAAAGCACATCTTTATAAACTAAAAGCAGGATAAAGCTCCAGGTATTACCTGTTATAGAGAGACATGAGTTTTGTAAGCATGACCACACAGAGTGTAAAGGCCCTGCATGTTTAAATTAATAAAACAAATGTAGCATTTTCCAGAAACTGAACCCTGCACCTTGACTGTGCTGTCACATAACCCAACCCTTCCGTTCGCCCCCTAAAGAATAACCGCCTGAGGAAGCACGCCTTCGAGCTGAAGATGAACGAGGTTACGTACTTCGTGCTGGCCGCGGAGAGCGAACAAGACATGGAGGAGTGGATTAGCACGTTGACCCGCATCTTGCAGATCAGTCCACCCGACGGGCCCGCTCCAGACCGCAAGAGCCTGGACCTCACCGAACATCGGCAGGGTGAGACCGGCTCTGTTTTTGCGTTCAGTAATAAAAGAAAAAGTTTATTTCAGCAATGGAACTGTAAAATAGCTGGAAAGAGTAAAGGGGGTGGAAGGAGAAATGGTAATTTAGAGGAGAAAGAGGTATTTAAAAAGAGACGATGTGTATAATTTCAACATATGGATAAATCACGGTGCCCTCAGGAGAGGACTGATTTTATACTGTCGGCAGCATTTTTACTATTTCCCCTCCGTCTGACTTACTCTCACTAAATAACATTTGTCATCTTGCTATGAACTTTGTGAGGATTTCTGCTGGGCCGAGGTTCAGTCCATAACATAGAGGAAATGAGACCTGACACTGAAAGTGACTCCGCCTTGCTTTAGTACATCAAATGTAGTTCTTAATAAACCTTGCGTGCCAGCTGTGTAAGAGGCTGGGCATGGCTCCGCAGCCTCTAACATAACATAACGCACTGATAGAGCATTGAAAATTGGCCCCCGTGTAAAGTGAAGGTATGATGTAATAGCCTCAGCCGCCATGGCTCTGCGGTCTGTTCGCATGCCTCTAAATCAGGCTGCGGGTGTGTGGTGACCTACCATTAATGAGCCATTTGGTTCAGCATTGCCTTTGGGAAGAATCGCTCCAGGCAACATGAAGGGTGTATTTCTGCAGGAGCCTGCCTGCCTTATTATCCATGAATACCACAAATGGAGTCATATTTTACCCCGAGATGGATGTACTGTATGTCAGCAGACTCTTTTTAGTGTGCCGCCGAATCCATTTCAGAAAATGTTATATGAGCTTTAACATCAAAATGCACGGCTTGGATAAACCTTGTGAAGGCCAGTATTAGCATTCCTGTGTCCGTAGCACGATGGGTCACCGCTCATAAAAACGTCACTTTCAGGAGTCCTCATTGTGTTTGTTCTCTCTCCAGATGTGTTCGACCTGTCGATAAGTGACGGCTGTTTGCAGGAAAATGAGGAAACTACAGAGAATGGCATCAATCCAGAGCTAGCAAAGGTTGACTACCCACATTATTATACTCTAATACATGTGCATGTGAAGTCATGTTTTCTTGTTTTCTAGGTCCGCTAGTGCTTGTTTCTTATGTTGCACTGTAACAATGAACGTTTTGTGCGCATCCGCTCCCGTGGTAAAGCACCAAGAAAACTTCAAGCTGAAGGAATAAGTCTGCTTGTCAGTGTAAACATGGATTAAACAATGCTGGTTTCATGATATTCAAAAAGTCTGCTCTGTAAATATTTCATGAGGAGAGAAATTAATAGGATTTTTTCCAGGCCTCAAAGATACACACAATGCTTTTTGGAGAGAACTACTGAACATAAATGTAGCTCTCTTTGTTTACAAGACAACGCCACAGCCTACCTTTAAGTCCAAGTCATCAGAACGCAGTAGAAAAGTGAAAATATGAACACGCAAGTCACTATTTACCGCGTGTAAATGTCAATGAAGGAGCTTAGCCGTCTTTTCATAATTCAGATTGAGTCGTATATTTTTTCACACAGAGTTGTTCTCAGACTCTCTAACTTTCTCTTGCTCCATGTGTTCACAGTATATCTCGGAGACAGATGAGGGAATTCGCTCTGCCAGAAGAGAAGAGCGGTTAAATCTGTTCTCCCTCGACCCTGACACACCTGTGAGTGCCCCTTTTTTTCGAATTGCCACTTCCTGCATTGCTGTATTTTATGGTTTTCAGTGCACTTTTGATCACATCTCCACCGTGAAATGAAGTAAAACTTTTTATGTTACCCCGACCACAGGTCCTGAGGAGCCCGCGGACTGAACATTCATCAACGGAAAGCGCGCCGGTGCGTCCGTTTGAGGAGAAGCTGGGCAGAAGGTTTATGATAACTTGCAAATCCCTCAACCTCATGCTGCAGGGCTGTGTGAGCGAGAGTGAAACTGGACCAGTCACTAATGTAAGGACAAGGAACATTTACAAGAACTGCTGCTTGAATTTCTGAGAAAAGTGCAACCGGTAACCGTGCTGAATCCGCTCCTCTAGATCGAACCCTTCTTTGTGTCGCTGGCTCTGCTGGATGTACGAGAAGGGAGGAAGGTGTCTGCGGACTTCCACGTCGACCTCAACCACGGGACGGTGCGACAGATGCTCGGGGGCTGCAGTAACGGGACGGGGGGCACGGGCACAGGGGTCGGAGGTCAGGAGAACGGCTTGAGCTCCCCTGCAGAGAAGAAGCCGGGCGACTGTTACCTCAGCCTGGACATGGAGCACTGGCTTTGCTTTCCCAAACAGGTACAGGGCTGTTACTCCTACACTGTGTTTTATAGATGCAGTCAAATGGAAATGCATTTAACGTGTAGACTGACCGTAATTTGCTGGTCCTGTTGTGTCCGTGCAGGCCATTTTCTCCGTGACCAACCCCCATACGGACATAGTGATGGTGGCAAGAGTGGAAAAGGTCCTGATGGGAAATATTGCTTGTGGCACTGAACCTTATATCAAGAACACGGACTCCAGCAAGGTCAGAAACATTATCACTCTTACTGCCGTACCTTACTTATGCATCAGTTTTAGCTTGAGTCTTGATTCATAATTGATCCGCAACGTAGAGCTAAAACCTTTTTATAGCGTCTTGTCTCTTGGAGCTAGCCGGAAAAACGTCCCCCTGACATTCTGTTCAGGCGTTTATTGTAAGGAAAAGGGGCTTAATCTAGTAAAACAGTTTCGACTGACGTTTGCGGAAAGGTTTTCCTGTAAGGCCAGAGTTTATCTCCATCATCTCAGAAATTGGGTTTTTCCGAGATCCTATCCAAGACTTTTCCCGGCTTTCCCCTCTGGCAGTGCTCCATGCGGTCCTTGTTTAAATGGTTAAATGAATCAGCAGACATTCAGCCCGCTGCCAGAGTTACTGTATTAAACGACCCCTGATTACGTCTGTCACTCTGTTGAGGTCAACTAGTCCTTACGGCCCATCGCATCCTGTTGAGTTCAAGAATGTCATGTGTGGCTTCTTGTTTCCCCCTGTCCATGTTCCTCTGCAGACTGTACAGAAAATTTTGAAGTCCAACAAACAGTTTTGCAGTAAGCTGGGGAAGTACCGTATGCCGTTTGCCTGGTCCGTCAGGTCAGTGCCTCTGCTTTTAATAAGAAGTCCCTTACTCCATTAAATCTTACCCAACATTAGCAGTTTAAGTGTCTTTCTTTCTATTATGCCTCTCTCTATTGCAGGTCAGTGTTTAAGGACAACCACGGGGGACTGGACCGAGAGTCTCGTTTCTCACCTCTTTTCAAACAAGAGAGTAACAAGATTTCCACAGATGACCTGATTAAGCTGGTGACTGAGTACAGGAGGTAAGATGGCCAGTAGGCTTCTTCACGGAAAATAGGTCACGCACACTTCTCCGAGATGAGATACGCATTACTTCTTCTATTCAAACTTTTGTCTCTGCAGGGCTGAGAAGACCAGCAAGCTGCAGACTGTTCCCGGGACAATAGACATCGCGATGGACTATATTCCAATGGAGCATCCCAGTATGTCCACAGTGTGTGTTCTTTAATGTTCTGCGTCCTCCCTCCCTTCTCTGCTCTGACATGCGTTTTGAAATCTGCCTTTCAGATTGCGTGACGTCCTCCTACGTGCCGGTGAAGCCCTTTGAAGAACTGAGCAAACACCAGCCTACGGTGGAGGTGGAGGAATTCGTCCAGGACACCACCAAGTTCACGCAGCCGCACCGCGTCTACAGAAACCACATCTACGTCTATCCCAAGCACCTCAAGTACGACAGTCAGAAGAGCTTTGCCAAGGTACGGCGCTTGAGCGTTAAATGTGTCATTTAATGGTATCCTCACTTAAAAATTGGCCGCAAACTGACTTCCTGCATCCCTCTCATTTTTTTTTTTTTATTGTACAGTGTTCAGTCATTAACGTTACAATGGTCCTCTTGTTCGCAGGCTCGTAACCTCGCAGTCTATGTGGAGTTCCGCAGCTCAGACGAAGAAGTTGCCAAGCCCTTAAAGGTAGAAAGTTATCCAGAAACACGCTGATGGGACATTTAGTTTGCTTTTATACGATTCATTCCCTCCCCAGTTAAGCTCTCTATATCATGGGAAACTGCTGTTTTGTTTTAGTGTATCTATGGTAAGCCAGGAGGGCCGGTCTTCACCACAGCAGCCTGCTCCACGGTCCTACATCACTCCCAGAATCCAGACTTCTATGATGAGGTGAGGAGCGCCGTTGGAAAATAATAGAGGGGAGATTTATGGAGTTCAGTGTTATTGAGAGCACTTTTTAAAATATTAAATGGTGTCGTGTCCGCAGGTGAAGATAGAGCTCCCGACCCAGCTTCATGAAAAGCACCATCTTCTTTTCTCCTTTTACCACGTCACGTGTGACATCAATGCCAAGACAAATGCAAAGAGGAAAGAGACCCTGGAGACTCCAGGTGAGATAGTGGTAGATTTTTCCAGCTGGATTATGTGTGCTTAGTCTTTTCCACTATTAAGTGTCTTTTTTTTTTTTTTTTAAGTGGGGTATTCTTGGCTGCCGGTTCTCAAAGAGGGCCGCGTCTCATCTCAGGAGTTCAGCATCCCCGTCTCCTGTAACCTGCCGCCTGGATACCTGGCCATCAAGGAAGCCAGCAGCTCCAAGGTGAGAGTGAGGGAGAGGGAAGGAGAGGAAGAGAAGAGTGGTTAAAATTTAAAGAGGCTGCTGAATAATGAAAAAATTAATATGAGAGCGGTGGGGCGATGTTACGCATTAAAACATGTGACACGTATCTGTTCCTGTTCGTTTTCCCTTTATACAGAACGGAGCAGATGTGAAATGGGTCGATGGAGGGAAACCTATCTTCAAAGTGTCCACCAATGTCATCTCCACAGTATACACTCAGGTAAACCCCTTGTCTGGGTTTCTATAGACCCTTATTAGGTCCTTACTTATTAGTCTTGTTCTTGATTGACAAACCAGTGAATGCTGGGATATGTCATAAACTGATGGCTATCTATACAATTGTTTCAGCTACTACTGTACATCCCTGTGGAACGAGCCAGACTAATAACCCTCCCCATCAAAGTTTTAGCCTCTAAGGAACACTTTAACTTGAAGCCGTCTCAGTTTCTCTTGCAGAAGTAAAACAAACGAGGCCTGTCTGTGTAATGGTAAAATGGACTTAAAACGACCATTAGATATCCCTAAACACATTATGCGTGAGTGCATACCAGCCAGTGCAACGCGACCCCAAGATGCGCAATCAGCATTAATGGCTAAAGTGGTGGCTTCTTGCTCATGACACATAAAATAAAAAAAAATAAAAAAAGGAAATGGTCTGTTTCTGTTTACAGAGGATGTTTGGAGCTCTGCACAGCAATGCCTTGATTGGCTGGTGCGTTCAAATCACACTGGCCTCTGTGTTAGTTTCACTTGCGATGCGATATATTGAATAAATAAAAAACAAAATGAGTCAGAGCCGCTTGATGTAAAAGCATCAAGTGTTGATCATTTGCAGTCATATGCAGAGTGGGAAGTAACGAAGTACAAATACTTCCTTACCGTACTTAAGTAGATTCTTCAGGTATCTGTACTTTACTTGAGTATTTCTTTTTCTGACGACTTTTTACTTTTACTCCCTTCATTTGTACACAAGTATCGGTACTTTCTACTCCTTACATTGGAAAAACAGTCTTGTTACTTTTTTAACCCCCACGGATGACATGACGTAAAAGAGGTGACATGCTTGGACACGACTAGAGCTAGACCTTCCCCATCCATGGCCTTATTTAAGAGAACTGGTCGATGTTGTCGGCTCCAACAATGATTCATGGAGAATGCGCTGTGTCTTGTGCCGTCTAATCCAGTGGTTCTCAGTTATTTTCTGTCCAATCTACTGTTCTCATCTGAAAAAGAATTCAAGTATGGTGTGGTTTCTGTTGTCGTCATCAGCTTTTCGAGGACTTTTTTGGAAACCAGTTTACAACGTTAGCAATGCTATGGGAACACATCGTTTTGATAGCATATAGCTAACGCTAGCTAGCGCTCGGTTTAAAAAACAACAATCCAATGACCCTCAGTTTATTATTAAAAAATATCCAGATGCGCATGCAGGACCTCTGGTTAGGTCAGTCTAGATTATTCTGATAGAACTTTTTTTCATTTTGTAAAATTATCAACGGATGAATTGTTTCATTAATGGAAAAATCATTTTTACTTTTTACTTAAGTACATTTCAGAGCCTGTACTTTCTTACTTTTACTGGAGTAAAGGAGTTGAATCAGTACTTTTACTTTTACCAGAGTGTTTTTTTACATAAGTATCCGTACTTTTTCTTAAGTACAGAATCTGAATACTTTTGCCGCGTCTGGTCATATGTAAAAAAAAATAGATGTAAGAAATAAGGAGCATGATTTTGAGGTATCGACCGTTCACCTTTCAGCATTGACTGTCACTTAAAAAAAAAAAAAGAGCCTGTCCTCTAAGTAGTAGTGCAGATGCTAGCTGCAAGTTTTCATGAATTCCTCTCTCTGTGCCAGGACCCCCACCTGAACCGTTTCTTCCAGCAGTGCCAGAAGAGAGAGCTGGACCTCTCTCAGCCTCCTACCTCCAACTTCCTTAACTGCCTGAAGGTCAGAGAAAATCCGCTATATCTCCTCCAGTCACTGTGAACGAGACAGAAACCAGGGCCTTGACTGCGATGCAATACGTCAGGCTGTTGAATGTGTGCTGCGCCGTGTTTTTTGTTAATATATATATATATTTTTTACCCTTTTCACTCTCAATCTTCTCCACCTCCTCCTACTCCCACTCTTCTTTTCCACCCATCTCCAGGGTCTCCTCAGTATGGAGAGAATCCCAGTGATTGTTAGATTTCTGCCAGTGCTCTTCAACCAGCTGTTCAAGGTTTTAACTCAGAATGACGACGATGAGGTCACTACTGCCACCACCAGGTAGGCTGTGGTACTACAGGTGTCCTCATGACAAATCTGTTGATATTAGTGACACAGGCCAATAATGGATGGGATAAGAACACACTGCACACATAATGTTTATAATTCTTGTTTTTTTCTGGTTTGTGTTAATATTTTAATTCAGACTCGTGTATAAAAAGCTCCTTCAGCTTTTGAAGAGAAACAGAGACAAACATTTTGTGACATTATTTAAGAATAACAGTTGAATTGTAATAAACACAATTCTTTGTTGTTTTCCTGTGCCTGCAGAGTTTTGGTCCACATTGTTGCCAAATGCCATGAAGAAAACCTGGATCACTACTTGCACTCCTACATCAAGGTATAACAGAGGCTGAATTGTGTGTGTGTGTGTCTGTGTGTGTATGTGCGTGTGTGCAGGAGGATCGTATAAGCATTTTGAAGGATGATTTTTTTCCATTTAGGGAAGAAACCCTTGCACTGACAATTTAATTTGTGGAGAGAGAGAAAAAAAAAAACATGAAAGGGTGCATTTTGTATTTGTGTATATTTGTGTGTGTTTAGGCCAGCAGGAGTGTGGCTAGGGCCAAGAGCGAGAGGAGAAGAAGAAAGGGGGACTGAGTTGGAGGCAGGCTAGGACGTTCAGCCAGCTCAATCAGAAACACAAGGCGTGTTTGTTTCGGGTGGAAAAATCAGTGAAAGAATTAGAGATGAGAGCAAAAAAAAAAAAAGAAAAGAAAAGAAAAACCGCGAGACCTGTTTGATGTTGGCCTCGGCGAAGGAAAACTGCAGAGTTTTGAAGAGGTAGTGGCTGAGAGGAGTGGTGGGAGGTACAGTAAGAGGAGAGGACTAGCAGGGTGAATGGAAGCGGGGTTGCCATGGTAACAGATCGGCATGATCACCACTGCTGGCGGTGCCCAATTTAAACCGCTGATTGTGTGTCTTTGTGTGTGTTTCGTGCAAGCACAAGTGTATTCATTTACTGTAGCACGCAGGGATATTACATGCAATCATTTTTATTTATTTTTTTTTGTCCAGAAAAGATATTCAGCACTTTCTTGTTCCTGTTTTCCAGTTTTGAGGATCTGTTGCTTTTCTGAGTTTTGCTGCATTACTATACTACATATATGTTCAATATATTTAGCTTTAGTCCATATTTTAAAATGTCACTTTAGGTTAATTTTGTAGTTGTAAGTTTTCTGTATTTAAAATAATAAACCAGTTAATTAAAACTGAGAATATGCACAGTATTTCCATCAACAGTTAATCTGCCAAATGTTTTCTCAGTTAATCAGAGAATTTGTCAGTAAAATCTGTGGAACTTCATCAAACCAGCCAAGCCCAAAAATTTGCTATAGGGAAAGACAAAGACATTTGGTTCAGTAATTAACCATTTAATTGATTTATTGTTGCCAGGCAGAATTTATCTCTCACCTCATTTCCAGTCATTTTAAAAGTCAAATGAACAATTTCCCTCTTAAATGTCCAGTTCATTTTCTAAAAAAATGCCTGAGTTTTTCTTTTGACTCCTTTCTTTTCTTCCGTCTGTGTGTAGTTTGTGTTCAAGTCAGAGGCGCATGGCTTCAGGACGGTTCATGAGGAGCTGGCTAAAGGGATGACCTTTGACCTGAAGAGCAATGAGCAGGCAGCCGTCAAGAATGCCTTGAAGGTTTGCCTTCGTATTCATACCTACTCTTTTTTTTTATTTTATACTAAAATAACGAAGTAAATTAGTTTTAAAATGAATAAAGAGAAAATTCTTTATCCCTCACTAAATATTCAAAGAAAAATGACCTTGCTTTAACCTCTCCTGGTTTCAGTTCTCCTGGTTCTTCTTTGAGCTTATTGTCAAGTCCATGGCCCAACATTTGGATGACTCGGACAAAGCAAAGGTAAGGTGTCTTTCTCTCTGCTCCTCTCCCCCTCTCCTGAAAACGTAGCCGCGTACGCTCGGTCGAATTTGCTTCCTTATCCTGTTCTCTGGGACACGGTGCATGAGTTTGCCACGCTTTGTGCTCCCGCAGCTTCCGAGGCCGCAGCGTTTCCCCTCGTCCTACCTGAGCCGCGTGGAGACGCTGGTGGAGACGGTGTCCGAACACATCTTCTGGAAGAACAAGGAACTGGCGGAGGAGACGCGCAGTGCCAACTTGGCTGTGGCAGCTTTTGTCAAGGTTGTTTAGTCAAATGTTTAGAGATGGTGTCGTGGATCTGTCTGGCTCTCACTGCCTTATTAACTAATGCTCTGTCCGTCTCCTCGCAGCGCTGCTTCACTCTGATGGACAGAGGCTTCACATTCAAACTGATCAGCAACTATGTCAACATGATCACCGCTACTGACAGCAAGGTAAAAATATATACAAATCAACTATAAAGATGAATCAAAATGTTCGTGTTTGGACGTTTGTGACTACATAAAGATGAAACAATACAATGAGAGTGTTTCTTTGCATGCCTGATAGGTCCTGTGTGAGCTGAAGTTTGAATTCCTGAGAGAGGTGTGCAACCACGAACACTACATCCCTCTCAGCCTGCCCTTACCCTCGGCTCGCATCACAGGTGAGAGTCCATGTCGTACGCTGTAGTTAAGCGGCATCAGTCTTAACGTGGTAACTGCCACAACATCACAGCGCTCACTCTCATTTGTTTATTAACACCCTGTCTGTCTCTTTTTCCTTCATTGTCCCTCACTTTATTTGTCCATGTCAGACCATGCATCCCCAGAGCCACAAACTACCCATGGTAAATATGTTCACTCATTTCCTTCGTAATGTTGGGTGTGCTGCCGCGTGTGTGACGGCGATGGAACTCATTGAAAATGTGTCACATTATTTGCCCACTGTAACCAGATTTCTGTTTAAACAGGGATTAATAAAATCCCTGGTGGAAAGCAAATATTGGCGTGAGTGCTATTCAAATGATGTGCAGCAGTTGATTTCCTATTAAAATGGGAACGTTGTGTCTCCTCAGTGTCGGTGCCCGAGTACAATCTCACCGGAGAGTTCTGCAGGAAACACTTCCTGACCGGCCTGTTGCTAAGGGAACTGGGCCTGGCTCTCCAGGACGAGCAGGACCTCAGACACCTAGCCTTGGCCACCCTGAAGACGCTAATGGCCAAACACTCTCTGGACGCACGATATGCCACCAAGGTAGACAGAACATGATGTTTATATGGGAGAAAACTAAGGGGCATGAAAAATGAGTCATGAGTGCACAGTAGAAATTCTTCCACTGTGACTCATGCAAACACATACGAACCGACATGTGATCCCTCATGGCAGCTGCAAGCTACGGTCTTGATGAGTGCTGGGAAGTGTCTAAATCAGATCAAGTTAGTAATCCGTGGTCTGGTGAACAGTACTAAACATGGCCAACCACAACACAACAGAAGGACTGGAGGCAAGATCTGAGTCTACACAAGGGGAAACCAAATGTGAGCAATCAGGAAGTAAACTGGAAAACAGAGCAACATTCAGCGATGTGAATGAATGTTTAGTAGAAGGCTGCAACATTTTCTTGGAAGGATATATTATAAGCCTTTTTGGAAACATTAATAAGGCATTGATCATTTTCTCATGCAACACATCGCAAGCACAGTTTTATTTTTCAGTTTGCCAAGGAGATGTCGTATGATTCATAATAAGGAACTATTTCGACACAGCAGCCGGACCGTAGTTGTTTTATTAAATTATCACCGGAGACACTGTTAATTTGAGAAAAACAACATACAGACAAGCTTTGGGACTGTGCTCGGTAGCTTCCTAACTGAAAACAGGGCTAAATTTGCAAAACGTCTCAAAAGACTCTACACAAATCTTCAAATTTATCTTCTTTTCCAGGACAAACAGGCGAGGATTGCGTCTCTCTACCTGCCCCTGTACGGTCTGATCCTGGACAACATGCCTCGGTTCTTCCTCAGGGACCTCTTCCCCATCTACTTCACTTCTAGTGACCAAGTAAGAGTCAAGATGAACGACGAAGTCATTGATTCTCTGTGTGTCTTATGGATTGACTATTGTGTACATGCATATCCATGCTGTGTTTGACGGTTAAAACTTTTGATTGATCCGATCTTTCAGCCTATCTCTTAAATTTCACAGTTTTAGCTTTTATTTATATTAATCATGGCAACGTTAGACCATGCCTTGTACACAGCATATGCATTTATCTGCTATATTCCTGCATAAGTGGAACCAACTTTGCAGCAAACTCTCAGTCTTAGTTGTTTAGTTGTCATTTGAAGAGACTGCAGCCAATTATCTCAACTAAACAGTCTCGCTGAATGCTGCTTGTGTGGTTGCAACCCCTGCAGCTTCTTAATAGCACCTTAAAAACTATAAGAAGTGATGGATTGAATTATAAATTATTCCTCTCCCCTGCCAGGGTTCTCGAGATGACCTCAGTGTGGGAGGAGGAGTGGCTGGAGGATTGATTCCCGTCACTCGCCACGGCAACTCTGTGGACGCCTCCTTTTCCAAAGAAGTACTCAACTCCATCACAGGTAGCGCAGATGTGCTGTGTGCCACATCTAGTGTCTATATGAAGTAGAAAGGTGTGAATCGGGACATTGATGCTGACGCCCCTCCCCCTCTCCCCCTTCCCACCAGCCTTCTCGTCCTTGGCAGTTGCTACGGGTAACCAGGCCGACTCTCGAGGTTCTCTCATCAGCGTGGACTCAAACCCTAGCAACAGTGACAGGAACAGCGAGAAGATGGATGGATGTGAGAAGGTGAGACGTGGAAAGAGAAAAGAGAAGAAAGTCGGTACGGTGTGTTCTGACCAGTCTCACATGTGATCTGGTGGAAAGAGAAACAGGGCTTTACGTGCTCCGTTTTCAGAACTGATTCAATATTATGCTGTTTGTAGGTTTCTAAAGGAAAAGTGTGCAGAAAAAGAGAGTGGCCTAATCAACGGCATTGCCATCAGTGCCTCATTTTACTTATTTTTAATTATTTAGAGTTCTTATATTTCATTCTCCGGCCATATTTTCTAGAAATATCGTTTCCTAACACGATATAAAAGATGATTGCAAATTTCCACATTTCCTGAAATACAATTTTGGCAGCAATTTAGTGGAGCCGTAATTCATTTAATATATTTTGGCTTGAATGTAGCCAAATCTAATCTAAAAGTGCTGCATCACCCCATGACTTCGGTGTCCACAATCGTAGCCACGACCCTGATACCAACACTGGCACTGCGTTTTCTGCCTTGTTGTTTTTAGTTTGCCCGACCCCAGTCCTTGATAGGCTACGGTTCACGCTGCGACAAGCTGGACCAGGCAGAGACCCGCAGTCTCCTCATGTGCTTTCTGCACATCATGAAAACCATATCCGAAGGTAAGAAATGGCATTTAACAATTATTAACACGCAGAATCCTCACAGTCCAGTACAGATATTAGTTTGAAATGCTACGTTTGAATGATTATTTTACATCTGCTATTATTTTTAGCCTAAGTCTGGTTTGTTTTAATAACTCCAATAACATCTTGGTGTAAAAACCCTGACTCCTGCGAAAAGCTTCTTCAGCACTTGGCCAGCAGTCTGCTGGCTGCCGCGTCTGATGTGATGTCTTCTGCTTTCCGTTTCCAGATGTGCTGGTGTCCTACTGGCACCGAGCCATTCACCAGGAAATCTCAGACTTCTTCAACATCCTGGAGTAAGAGCTCTTCTTTCTTCGTTGCAGAGTATCACCACAGGCCGATTAGTAAATCCAAGTGTTCACGTAGAGAAAGAGAGAGAGAGAAAGGGAGGCGGGGATGGGGACAGGCGAATGAGAAGAGAAGAAAAGGGAACATGGCCAGGAGGGAACAGATGAAAATAATGACACAGCGAGAGAGCGAGAGAGAGAGAGAGAAAAGAAAAACTGAGTGTTATTCCAACTAGAGATCCCTATCCAAGGAGGAGCGCAGTAAATTAACTTTGTGTGTTTCCTGTTTGTGTCAGCATCTAGACTTTTCTGGTGCAGGGCACTTTGATCACATGCTCTCCATTTGCCTCTTGCAAAACACACACACACACACACAAAAATAAAAATAAAGCAGCTTCCACTCATACTGTTTTTTAAATCGTCTCTTTCCTGCAGGTTGTGTCTGCAGCACTTCAGGTTCCTCGGAAAACGCCACATAGCCAGGTGAGTCTGCTCTCCTCTCTGCTGCCTTTGACAAAGACCTGGACCAGGTGTCATTCAGATGCATTTGTTATAATGCTGCACATACGAAAAGCAGCTTATTAACCCGACATACACGCCGCAGCCAGAGGTTGCAACACCCCCCGCCCACACACACACATTCTAATACATAATTCATATATATAATCATGCTCACACACAAGATGCACACAAGTGTAAACGCAACTGCATGCAGACAAGTGCGAACACACACAAATAAATGAATCAGATGCAGTCGGGCAGAAATACTAATATGTGTTCTGTATGCGTGTGCACACTCGGGGATGAGCTCTGAGAGGGGAAGGGGTAGAGGAGGGAAGAAAAGAAGGATAACGGGGCGGGGAGGGAGGAGGTGAAACTCCTGGATCATGCTGTTAGGAGAGAATCACTGCTGGATATTGTACTGTAGTAGTTGGCAAGCACAGGATGGGGGTTGTTATCATGTGTGCGTGCTCTTACTGGAGCTGAGCCATTGGCACTGCAACACTCTTCCATCTTCTGGTTCCTCCCAGCTAATTAAATTAGCCCTCTTTTTCCTTTCAGCAGTAGGATGCTGAGATGTAAGCCAACACAAGGCTGGGAGAACACACTGCTTTACTGTGTGTCGAGGCATTAACTGAATAAAGATACTTGGAAGCCTCGCAAGGGCTCTCAGACGTAGCTGAGCCCGTCTGGGTCTGCCTGCTACTTAACATTCGTCTGTAATACCAGGCCGTGGGGGATTCGCAGTCTTTACGCCTAGTGTCTCTCTCTCTGTTCGCTTTTTGATGCCCCGGCTGAGTCGGTGCAGGCACCCAGTGAGGTTGAGGAGGGATGAAATACACTAGCAGTGTGTAGCCAGCCAGTCAGCCAGCTAAGGAGACAGTCAGGCGACGGGTCAGACAACAATTCGGTCATTCAGGTCTCTGAAAACGTGGGTATACAAGTTAATTAGTTTCATTATTTCTCTGTAACTCTAAGTATCCAGCGTTAAAGCTCAGTTTCATCAGCTGATGGTGCACATTTAGCCTAGACAGGCAAAATTTACATAACCCGAGCTGTCTCAAGACTTTTATTTGAACCACTGCTCATATTAAGAAGCTAATTGAGAGAATAGGTTCACCAAGAAATCCTGCAGTTCAGTCCAGGACAGTCCTCCAGCATATCCCCTTTCCATCTGTGTTGATTCAGGGAGCCTTTCTTCCTTAACTTGCCACATCCTGCACTTTGATACACAGACACACATGCACCTGCACACTATGCAGGACACACACATGTAACAGTTATCCGTAATGTTTTCTCCATGTCCGACCTTGCTGTTGTCGTCTCCATCCCAGTGCATGCCTCCGCCCTCCCCCTCTGTGCATGCCGCTGCTGTTAATGGTTTGTCAGTGTGACTGCACATTTATTGGCGTTCCGTTGCATCAAGTAACCCCCTTTTTCTGTCCACACAAGCACATGCATGTTTGATCTTTGCATCCCTTGCTTGCTACGTTTCCTTTCTCTGACGTCAACCTCGTGCGTGACCCTCTGTCTCCTCCTGCTGCTCGGCTCGATCGAGTTTCATTATCAGGCTCTCGATGCCGTTTGTGCTCACTGGCTTACACTGCAGCTGTGTCTTCTTTTTCTCTCGTCTGGCCAAGGCACCATTTGCTTCACTTAGATTGGCAACCGGTGTCTGATCAGACTTAATTTGAGCGTCGTAAGAATATGTCGGAACATCTGCTGGTTGGGACTCGGTTACTGAGCTGATTCGTGCTGCAGCTTAATTGACATCAAGCTTCATCAAATCTGTTTCACATTAATGCCAAGCCCAAGCCTCTGCTCTCTCTTTACTAACACTGCACCAAGAGTTAATATAACATTTATTATGCAATTGGAAAACTAAAACCATTGACTCTGCTTATGCCTCTAGCCTTTCCATCTGGCTGACCTTTCTCTCTATATACGAGCTGTTTGATCTGTTTTTTTTCCCGACTCCCGTCGCTCTCATCGCACCAAGGTCAAATTGGAGATCTTGTGTGCTTTCAGCATTTCATTTAGCCTCACTGGAATACAGTGCGAGCTGAATGAATGAATGCGCAACAAGGTCACGAAAGTGCAGAAGTAGTACTGCAAATTGCAAAGTGCTTACATTCTGTCGTTTTTGCTTTTTTATTGATTGTAGCCCTTAACATGCCACTCACAGTTAGAAAAGCTGACTGATGAGGGTTAACACTAAAACAATGATGGTCTCAACTAAACTCACTAATGCTAGCTCTGATGTGGTTGGCTTGTGAACAGGAAGCTAGCAGCGGCACTAAAGCTGGCCCAGTCTACCCAGGCCAATGGCACCTTGAAGGGCTCTAACCACCCCTCCTCTCAACCCTCAAGCATCTTCCCACAATGGTAATCACCCTCCACCCCAGCCACGATGACAGAGTGCAGATACTGAGTCTTTGGTTGCTGCTAACGGTGTAATAAGCTCAAAAACACTCCAGATTAGCTCAGTGCAGCTGCAGCCTGCAACAATAATGACAGTCAGATAAATACATTTTTCTCCTGTGTATATTCATCGTTATTGTGACCACTGTGTTGTGACTCCATGTTAGTGAATATAATTGTGTTCTCAGCATGCCACCTCCTCATACCTGCAGTGTTCTGTGTACTCTTGTGTGTTAGTAGACTCCTGATAGCAACAAGTCCTTGGGACATGGATGCCATTTTTATATTTACCTGCCTTCTAACAAATGCTAAATCCCTTCTTATTATGGTTTCTAGCTGTCAACCGTTTTAGTTCTTTAAAAAAAAAAAAAAACATTATTTAAGCAAGTATTTAGTACTTTTATCGAGCTGCTGACCCCTGCTGTTGCCTCCAGGATGGCATCTGGAGGTGAGGGACACCGTCACGCTCGCTCCCAAACCATGCCCATCATCAGGGGCAAGAATGCCCTCACCAACCCCAAGCTGCTGCAGATGATGGAGACAGGTAACACACACACACACACACACACACACACACACACACACAAACACACACACTGACAGAAGTGGCTGTAAGGACTTCTCCGGTGGTTTCGGGGTTTTTAACAGCTGGCTCTGCTTCCAGATACGAGCATTCAGGATGGGGACTCGCTGAGTCCCACGGACATCGAGGCAAACTTGTCCACTGAGGTGGCGCTCACTGTGTTGGATGTACTGGAGCTCTTTGTTCACCATCACAAGGTCTGTGATTATTTAATGCAACACAACGTAAAACTGCATTTAATGAAACACACTTAGAATTTGCCTCTATTTCATCTATTTTCTTTTGTTAAGGAGGATCTTATTTCAGTTTATTCAGTTTAAGTTATATGCTGGATACACATTTGTGTTTCTTGTTAATATTAATTTCATTGTACCAAATCTTTGCCTGGAGCAAATTCACAATTATATGTAAATACATGAACATTTATTTAAATATATTAATTTCGTGTGGTACACAATATGTCTTTCTGTCAAAATCAATTTTTTGTTAGATTTTTTATTTTTTTTTACCATAAAAATACATAATATAATCTGTTTTGTTTTAATCCTGCACACATTTAATACGCTCATAATGTCTCTGTATTTATAAATACTAAGACATTACTGCCACCTGCTGGACAGGATCTGAACTTCTTTCTTTTTATGTCCATCCTCACAGAAGCAGCTGTTGCTGGATGATGGCCAGAACACTTTGATGAAGAAGGTGCTGGACACCTACCTGCTCTTCTTTCAGATCAACCAATCGACTGCGACTCTACGGCATGTCTTCGCTGCACTCAGGCTTTTTGTACAAAAGGTCCGGCAAATTTCCTTCAGACGTACAGCCGCTGAATTGAAGCAGCCTTTTTTTTCTCTTATGTCTGTCGTTTCCTCTTTCCCTCCTCCTCCAGTTCCCCAGTGCGTTTTTCCAGGGTAAGGCAGACCTGTGTGGCTGTCTGTGCTATGAGATCCTCAAGTGCTGTAACCATCGATCCAGCTCCACCCAGATGGAGGCAGCTGCCCTGCTGTATTTTTTCATGAGAAAAAACTTTGAGTTTACCAAGGGCAAGTCTATAGTCCGCTCACATCTGCAGGTCAGTAACACCCGACATGTACTAGTGCAAGTATTTCTTTATTGTAAAACATATCCTCAGAGCTGCATTGACTTCTTCTCTCTGCTGCAGGTTATCAAAGCAGTGAGCCAGCTGATAGCAGATGCTGGAATTGGAGGCTCAAGGTTTCAACAGTCGCTGGCCATCATCAATAACTTTGCCAACGGAGATGCACCACTCAAGGTACTGCAGGTTTTAGGGTTACATTACAACTTCCTTGTCAAAATCCATAATGTATAGTCAGCTGGATAATGGTATTTAATTTTATAATATATTTCTTACAGAATACTCCATTCCCTGCTGAGGTGAAGGACTTAACCAAAAGAATCAGGACGGTTCTGATGGCCACAGCCCAAATGAAGGAGCACGAGAAGGATCCAGAGATGCTGGTGGACCTGCAGTACAGTCTGGCCAACTCCTACGCCAGCACGCCTGAGCTGCGTCGCACCTGGCTCGAGAGCATGGCCAAGGTCCACGTCCGCAACGGCGATCTCTCAGAGGTTATAAATGTTGTACTTATCGGAGCGCTCTCAACTTCAGAAGCGTCATGAGTGTCTTTAAAAATGAATGCTCACGGGGTCCGTCTTTCCCTCAGGCCGCTATGTGCTACATCCACATCTCAGCCCTGATCGCTGAGTCGCTGAAGAGGAGAGGTTAGTGCGCACTCTCTGCCGAGGCTTTTACTTCACAAGCTTTTTGCGGCATGGTTTGTGTGTGTTCATAGCACTGCACGCGCACGAGCATCTGTGCACGTGCAGTGCTATGAAATTGCCAGTTTGTGCATCTCTGCAGACGTCCACTAAGTGCAATCACAGCTCCCCTTCTCTCTCTGCTAACACGTTCTTTGAAACTTTTGGGCATCAGTCCTTCATTCAGTGGTGATGTGTGTATGTGTGTGCCTGAGAGTGGAGGCAGTGAGCGTGTGTGGTGGAGATTCATTCCATGCCACCAACATGTAGTCTTAGTGATCACACCCAAATACCATCGTGTTCCTGATTTCTACTAGAAATAGAGACTGATGTCCACACGTTCTTCTGTGTTGCATTTCTATTCGTCGGATCTCGTCTCGTCTGCATGATTTCTCCTTTAAATTACAGCACGTGTCTGTCCTCTGCTCTGCGTGCCTGACGTCTTTTTTTTTTTTTTTTTTTGCATGCGCTTCACCCACCTGAGCCGTTAGCTAGCGCAGCGTGGCAGCAGCTCGGCTGATTTGTTAACCTTGTCCTTGAGCATAAAAAAAGCCAAAAAGCAAGTGGACGTAAACTTTGTAAACCTGCTCCTCCTCCTCATCCTCCTCCTCCCCTCCTCCTACCAAACAGGCTACTGGAGAGCTGACAAGGCCAGGATGTCCAGTGTGTCCCCTGAAGAAAGCCCTGTCTTTAAATGTAGCTCCTTACTAACTACCTCCCGAGATCAAGACAGTGAGTGTGTGCGCCTGGGGCCTGCGGGGTGGAGGGGTGGGGAGCTCAGAACGGAAGGATGGTGAGACGAGGGACCAAATGCGACTCTGGGTGTGCACTGATATTGGGTGAAAGGTCGTGATATTGAGAGATGACCTTGAATAGATGAATAGATGGGTCGTCAGGGTGTCAGATACTAGTTGAAATTTTAACAACCTTTCTCCCCTACCTGTAAACCCTACTGTATATATTATATTGTATAGCTACACTCACCGTTTCACTGGGTATGATGCACAGTTTCACTGGAGCTCGATATAAAGCACACTCACATTTCATTTTTTATTTTTTAAATTCCACAAAAATGAAATGATTGACCGTCAACACTGCTTGTGTTGTCATACAAGACTATTTGAGTTTGTTGCATTTTTTTTATGCATCTGATGAACGTAACACCAGCAGCGATGTGTGACCTTTGTGGGAAGCGTGCAGGTGTGAATATAATTGGAGTATTTGCGCTGCCCTGATATCACTTTCGCTTGTTTGAAACTGCAGCGTCCTTCTCCATGGGCTGGGCAGCATTTATGTGCATCAGCCCTAATGTAAAAGAGGAAGGTGCCATGAAGGAAGACACCGGTACACAAGACACACCGTACACTGAGGTCAGTGAACAGAACCTTAAAAACAGACTTGGTGGGGTCTGGCAGTGCTATGGCTATAATCAGATTTCTCTCTGTGCGCTGTTGTAGGACACCCTGGTGGAGCAGCTGGAGCTGTGCGTGGACTATCTGTGGAAATCGGAGCGACACGAGCTCATTGCTGACATCAACAAACCCGTGATTGCCGTCTATGAAAAGAGGAGGGACTTCAAGGTAAGGCCCTGTTTCTTTGTGATTTTGTAAATGCTGTCTGCGAGGGAGGGTGCGTCGCGAGTTTCCTCTTCATTGTGTGTTTGCGTGCGCACCCACAGAGGCTGTCGGAGCTGTACTATGACATCCATCGCTCCTACCTGAAGGTGACGGAGGTGGTGAACTCGGAAAAGCGTCTGTTCGGTCGCTACTACCGCGTGGCTTTCTACGGACAGGTGAGGGAAAATCAGTTCACGGTTCACAATTAGAAATCCACACACACATGCATACACGACACAAAAAGTACAAAGCTACATGTACTGTATGAAGTAATGGAAATGTGACTATCAAATTTATGGAACAAGTGCAAAATATAAATTTGTAAATGGTATCAGTGCGCTTTTGTTTCACACGACAACCGAGGAGAAATGCCTTTCTTCTTGCAAACCACGTCCTGGTTCCTGTGGTTAAAGCATTATTATTTAACACCAGGTGAATTTTGCACCGATTTATTTTTTAATCTTTATCTTCATCTGTTAAGGACCATTGCGCAGTTTGGATGCACAACTTTTTAAGAACCTGGATGCTTGACACAGTTTGCCTTATGGTTCTATCGAGGTCTGACGAGTTTTTAAGAAAAGCTTAAAAACTTAAAAACAAGAATCAAATCAAGAAATAGTCTAGTTTCTGAGCCGCGGAGGTGGAAACATGAGGAGGCCAGATTTGTTTTGACTTAGTGCTTAATTTCTCTGTCTGCTCTTTTCTTCCTTTTTGTTATATTCTAAATCAAGATTGCGGTAAGTTGTGTACGCCTTTGGTTTTCCGTATTCCCCCAGTGCTAACCACTTTTACCTCTCTTCTCCTTCTACCACTATTAACATCTGCCACTCCAAACCCTTTGAAGGGTTCGTCTCAAGCTTGCTGTGGTCCATCTTGCTTCCCATAATGCCCAGTGGTGGAAGTTGTTTCCCCCCTTAAGCATTAAGAAGAGCTGATGTTAAACAGCCACGGCGGACAGGAAGATACGTTTTAATAAACCCTCATTCACCTTTGACACTTTTGACATTTGACTCCAGTGCTGACCTCTGCACTCTCCCATCCAGCACTTAACCTTGTCAGTGCTGAGGTGTCCTAACAAAATGACAAAATGTTTTATTGTGTGTGTGTGTATATGCACCACCTGTGACTCAAGAAATTACTAGGGGGCGACATGAAACAGGTTGACAAAAGCGAAACAGTATAAATCATTGCATTGCATTACACACAAACACCAGTCTATGCATTTAAAATGCTTTGCTAATGAGTGTGTGTGTGTGTTCTTGTAGGGTTTCTTTGAGGAGGAAGAGAGCAAAGAGTTCATCTACAAAGAGCCGAAGCTCACCGGGCTTTCAGAAATCTCCCAGAGATTACTGAAACTCTACTCAGACAAGTTCGGAGCCGATAATGTCAAGATGATCCAGGACTCCAATAAGGTGAGTAAAACATTTGCGTAGTTGTTTTTATTTTAGTTGTCGGTGGATTTCTCATTTTGACGTACAACCTTCCTTGGCGTCCTTCGACGACAGGTTAATCCTAAAGACCTGGACCCCAAGTTTGCCTACATTCAGGTGACGTACGTGGTGCCCTACTTTGACGAGAAAGAACAGCAGGATAAAAGGACCGATTTCGAGAGGCATCACAACATCAACCGCTTTGTGTTTGAGACACCCTTCACTCTGTCGGGAAAGAAACACGGAGATGTGGAGGAGCAATGCAAGAGACGCACTATACTGACCAGTGAGTTGACCGCTTGACCATTTTGTCCTCAGTGACGTCTGTCAGGATAAATTGATCTGACCAATGGGTTTTTATTTCCACCTCTTCAGCGAGTTCCAGCTTCCCGTATCTGAAGAAGCGTATCCAGGTGGTGGAGCAGCAGAGCACAGAAATGAATCCGATCGAAGTGGCCATTGATGAGATGTCGCGGAAAGTCTCGGAGCTCAACCACGTCTGCAACATGGAGGAGGTGGACATGATCCGGCTGCAGCTGAAACTGCAGGGCAGTGTCAGCGTGAAGGTGGGGTTTCCTTTCCGAAATACAGACGCAGGTATTTGAATTTGGTTTGCTTCGGTTTGTCTCACCTGATCGTGCCCACGCAGGTCAACGCAGGGCCCATGGCTTATGCCAGGGCATTTTTGGAGGAGAAGAATGCTAAGAAATACCCCGACAACCAGGTCAAACTTCTTAAGGAGATCTTCAGGTAAGAGCTCGTTGAACGATTTGGTGCAGTTTTGCGCATAGCACTGAGTTAATAAATAGAAGGGGACTGGTTTCCATGTTTACTGTGAAAACAACTATGCAGGCGCACCCAACCTGAGAAGTCTGGTCTTGTACAATCTGAGAGAGCTCAAATGAGTAGTGCTGCTGTTGGAGGAGAGATGCATAGAGACCGAGGGACATGAGAATTAAAGAAAGCATTTAATTATGTTAGGACACGCCCCCTTGTGCAGAATGAGTCATCAACATTTTTAAATAGTCTGTGAGGAAATGACAGACGCAAGGAGTGTGTATGTAACTACTTTTTTTTGTCAATTTCATGTTCGAATTTTGTGTATAGATGATGAGTGTAAGACATATAATATAAAACCACTTATGTGATATGATTTTAAGGGGACTTTAAGTTTATACTGATACTCATATCAAAGTGTTACGAAGGACCATTACAGTACTGTTTATCTTTGTAATCAGATTATTAAATGTCAGGGATTATTAATAATCAGCACATTACAATAAATCAAACTATATTTGTCCCCTGCAGGCAGTTTGCGGAAGCCTGTGGTCAGGCCTTGGATGTGAATGAGCGTCTGATCAAGGAGGACCAGCTGGAGTACCAGGAAGAGATGAGAGCTCACTACCGGGAGATGCTGACCGAGCTGTCTGGCATCATGAATGAACAGGTCTCCCTATCCAATGACCAATGAGTGTCCTGACTTTATTACCATACTGTGGCCTCTTTTTTTTTTTTCTTTTTTTCTTTTGCCAGTTTAGTTGCATGGCCTTCTGAGCATCATCCGCATTGTTTTACGAGACATTTTGATTTTTCATCGGTTTCTGTTACAGCTGCATTGTTCTCTCTACCTCTTTTCAAACCCCTCTTCTCTCATTGCAGCTTGAAAAAAGTGCTCTTGCCTTCAGTACCTCCTCTCTGTCTAACAGCTCTCTCTCCGCTCATTCTAAGACTGGTATGTCATGTCACCAAATTCCTTTTCAAAAGACATCTTGCTACTTGCCTGCCCCCCACGCTGTCATCCCCTGATATCCCTGCCTATCTCAGGAGCCAACACTTCCAGTCTTGATACTTTGATGCTTTCTTTTGCATTTCCCTGTTCCAACGCCAGCTTTTTATTCTTGCTCCTGTCTAGATTCCTCACACAAGACAACCAGGAACGGAACGGCACAGCACCTACTGAATGGCCACTAGACTCACCAGAAATTCTTTGTGCCAGTTTGAGCCTCAGAGCGGCTCGTTTGTTTCTTTCTCTAGTTTCTTTTTTGTTTTGTTTTCATTTCCTGCTGCAGGGAGCAGCGAGCTAGTAGAACTGTGACTGATGGCGAGTGTAGAGAAAACAAGGGAAGAAGTGTGTAGACTGTGGTTGTGGTAGTCTGTAGTCCTGTCGTTGAATTTTGACCGTCTACAGTAGAGGCCAGGCTGCTGGACTGTTAGCGTGTTTTGGTTTTAGAGACTCAATCCGTGTGTGGTGTAGATTCCCCTGCCCTGCCGACTGACTCATCAGCTTACACACCGACAAACACATTCATACGCTCATATACACAAACACACAACATGCGCCTTGTCTCCACGACCCCTGACCCTTTAGAGAACAGTGACCTTACTGAGCTTGAGGTGCGTTCAGCCGCGGTACATGTAATATAAAGCCTTCTGGTGCATTTTGATTACAGTTTTTACATTTTTCCTGTGGAATATCGTTGTACTTCAAACTATCAATCCTCCAAGATGACTAATGTGAAAAAAAAAAAGAATTGGACGATTTGAATGCAGGTCTCAATTAACCCAAGAGTCCCAAGAGTTGAACGCACCTCCGGTTCCTGTTTGAATGTAGAGCAGAACCACATTGCTACTTTGTATCCTTGCTAACATTCTGGAAATATCAGCTTGCCAATTTTCAAACGGAAACAAACGAAAAAAAAAAAAGAAAAAGAAAATTATGTTTTGTAACATTTTTATAATTGAAATCGCATTGTTACTGTTATTATTTCCTGTACTGTTTTGAATTGTAAATAAGAAATATTAATATTTAAAAATGTTTGAAATGTTTCTTTTTATAAAATATACGATATATAAATATTTGTTTAGCTGAATTGAAGAAGAAAAAAAAAACGGAACAAAAACTAAAGTTTTATGTATAACATTTAAATAAAAATTTGTTAATGTCCAAAATTTGTCTGTGTATTACAGTCATTCTGCTAAAGAGTTCTTCATCCACTGTCCTGACGTCAGTGCTGCAACAGCTGTATGTTGCCTATGGTTTTATACTGTATTGCAAGTAAGATAAGATTTTATTTGTATTTTTGTACCTGCAGCGAGTAGTAAAAATGTACTGCAGTACTTAAAAGGAAGTAAAATTTAATTCTATAATCAGGGGCGCACCTTCAGGACAGACAGACCAAACAATTGTTTGGTGGCCCATGTAAAAAATGAGAAAGGTGGTCCCCTCTATGGCTCCCTTTTGGCATATTAATGACAATAATAAACCCCCTTAAATTTATGAATGCCCTGTAGTGCATCATCAGTACTCCACAATCCCTCCAGGCGCCTCCTTCTGTCTACCCTGTCACAGATTTCTCTTTGGACAGGGGGCGGTGGCACACGTATGCCTTTGCCTGGCTTGCTAACCAAGGCTTGCTACGGTCTGTAATCCTTTTTACATACAAAAGCCAACCAAAACAGGATTTAAAAGCATTGCAAAATTTAAGAATTACACAATAAGTAAAGCTGAAGTAAAAAGAAAACACTAAAAATTATGAATATAATAAAACACAATATGCTTTTGGTGTTTACATACAGTTTTACCCAAACGCCGGTCTATAGCTGCTCATTAAATGAATCCGCAGAATTCTTGTTACATTACGCGTCTTTCAGTTTATTAATCCAGGTTTCCAATCATGTTGAATGACGTGAAATGGCTTTCTATAAAGAATCTGTGTCTTGGCTGTAGCTGTGCACAACGGACACTAATATCCTGCCTATTGACTGGGCCCGAGACCAGGCAGCAGCTAATTACTGGTGCACAATAGATGGGTGACCTTGTGAAATAAGTGAAACAGAAATTGGCCATGAGCAAATGAAGCGCAAAACAAAGAACAATTCACATTGTGTTAAAGACAACAGACGATGGCTGTGTAAATCTTGAAATACGCCAGCTCCCAATTCCAATTTTAGGGGACTGTACCATTTTTAACACACACAGTGGTATAAACTGTAACCATGGGACAGCAGGAGGCTAGCAGAAGTTGAACTGTAGTCATTTTGTGGTCTCATCCTCTTTCTCCAGTTGTCTGTCATAGGTTTCTTCAAGGAGGAAATGTCACTACAGTCTTAATGCAATGCATGCAGTGATCCTCAAATTAAAAAGGCCAGTGCAAATGATGAAAAGGCTCTGCTGCATTAAAACCATGTGAATAAAAGAGGTCAAGCACTGTTTTAGCTAGAATAAAGGCACTTGGCTTTAGGTCAACCTGTCGCCTTTCTCCATCGTCAGTAATGCAAAGTCACTGCTTGAAAGTTTAAAACTACATCATCGTTATACGTGTGTCCTATAAATTATGTATTTTTATAGCTAACTGATATCTCATCATATCTTAGGAGCCAAGTTTCCTGTCTTTATATTTTGCATTTTCCTGTCCCAATGCCAGGCTTTTTATTTTAAAATTTGTCCAGATTCCTCACGCTAGACGACCAGGAATGACTCACTTGAAACAACTGACCCTGAAAGTTGTTCATTCTCACTAGTGCGTACATTCAGTTTCAGACCCATTTTTCAGACCATTCTTTTTTAAATTAATAGACAGTCTCCAGAACCGGCAATCATTTCTTTTGGCGTGACTGATTTTAGAAAGTCTGAGGCTTCCAAATAAAGTCATTGGTCAAATTAATAGCAGCAAGCTTACATCTGATGACGTCTGTGAGTCCCATCACCGCACCTTGTTTTGTCTCTCTTGCCTCCACTGTGTTTACCCTGAACCACTCTTTTTCTGTGTCTTCATTGTTGACCTTGTATTTCACCGTCTGCCCTCAATCCACTATTTTACTGTTGCATAGGCAGGTAAGATAAGATTGTAAATATGAAAGTATGCCATAATTTAGTTTAGCCTATACATAAAATGGCCATTAGTGTTATCTATTGGGAAGTTTTGTCTGTTGTTCTACAGTTCATGGTATCTTGGGGATAGCTTTCACCTCATACTTACATAGTATGCAGCTCTTCATGATGCATAGAAGTACTGATCTCATATTTCATCAACCTGTCTGCATATTTGATTCCAAAAGAAAAGCATGCATATCTGGCCAGTGGCAAATGTAGTATAACAGAGAGAAAAATCTCACAAATGTATTTGGAGGAACAGACTATTGCACAGACATCAGCTCAGAAGCATATTAAACTGGCTGTTAAGACTTCATTAAAAGTGAAATTAAAATTTAGCTCCGACAAAGAACGTTTTTCCATGGGATCTGGTTTCCCCAGTTGTTGGGTATAATTACTGACCATGCAGAGAAAGAGAGCAGCAGCAGAGTGCTTGTTTACTTATTGATGCTAAGCCTCCAGTTGGGACACCGCAACTAAAAAGAGGTTAAGTGGCCCCGAACAGACAGTGGGTGCTAACAGTCAGTACGTGGTCCTGCGTCTCACCCGCTCGTCTGTTTTTATCTCTGCCTGACGAGACAGCCGACACATTTGCGTCCCTGTCTCTTCGCTCTCCCCCCCGTCACACACCTGAGGTGCACCAGATTGAGTTGCACTGACCTCGCGCAATACCTCTTTATCACAAACTCGTTTCCTTTCGGCCAGTCAGTCTTCCTCTCCTCTGTCTCATCTCCCTCTCGCCTCCCTCCCTCCCTCCCTCTCTGTAGCCTATTTTGTGAACCAGAAACAGCGGGCTGATTGGGTTTCTCTTCTTAACGGACAGGTTTATGCGCGCCTGTCTCTCCTCTCCCTGTGGCCTAGACTCTGGCAGGGTCAGGTTGCTCTGAGCCAGCACCATTCAGTCCATGACACAGACAATAAAACTCAGTTACGCTGCAGGCGCAGTGTCTCAAATCTCATTTCATGTTTCATCTTATATCATTTTAAAGTATGTGGGCAACCTCACTTCATATCAGAGTCAGGCCAGAAAAGCTACAGGTGTGCTCGGAGACTGTGTGGTCTATTCATAATGGACCTTTGACGTGAGCTCAATTGCAGCACCTGACCATTCAGTCCAGCTATGGGAGCCCCACTGGGTGTAATTATCTGTAATTTCCGCCTTTGTGTGCGGCCCACCTCCATTTGATGTTTGTTGAAATGGTTCCTTTTCTTATTATTTATCAAACACCTCTTTTATTTTAATGTGTTTTCACCCCCAAGACTGCCTGTAATCACTGGGTTAACCCCCTGACCTCTGCCTTTATGAAACAGTATGAATATTCAGGACACAGGGGATCATATATTTAGTAGGCTTGAATTAGAGGCCCACACATCCACGTGTCTGTCTTCTGAGTGAAATGAAAGACAAGATTTAAAGTATATAAATACGGTCTATATATATGTTTTAAATGTTCTGTCTCACATATTTACTTTAGCATCCTTTCTTGATTTATTTTTTGCTGACAGACTGAAAAAGAGGCCACAAAAATCATCTTCATCACCTTTCCTTGATCTAAAACAAGTTGTTGGGCCAATATGATGTCGACAAACAAATCGCAGGCTATCTGTGATCTTGGTTGAACAGGTCCCCCGCTATTCTAGCTGTTTGTCCAGTGCGCATTTCATTTCCGACCCCTGCTTAGTTTTCCTGAAACTAGACGCCGGGTCTGATTAATAAAACATGCTTTGTGTGCTGCTGGCCGATCACCGGAGCCCTTTCAGCTGTATAAGTGGTGAAAGGCGACATAATCTCCCCCACAACAAGATCCGAACTGAGATTGAGACACACGGAGAACACAGAAAAGCACACGGCAGGAGGACCACGAAAGCTCTGGGGGCAGCATGTTAAAACCACAGCAGCAGCAGCAGCAGCAGAGGCAGCAGCGGCATTACGGGGAGCTTCTAGTGCGCGACCCCCCGCCGGTGTTTGGCAAGCCGTGGTACTGGCAGCGCAGCACCAGCGCCATGGAGAGCAGCCGCAGCCTGGCGAAGGTCATTATGGAGATGCGCGACGAAATCAAGAAGCTGGAGGCGGAGAACCGAGAGCTGCGCGGAGACTATGGCCAGCGTTCAATTGGGGGCATGCCAGGAGAAACGAGCGCGGCGTCTTTAGCAGCAAAACAGCAGGCGGGAACGGAGGAAAATCCCTACGTGAACCTGAGACGAAATGCGTCTGCGCCAGCTCTGGAGGGACAATACAGAGGTGAGAGGGGAAACTAAACTGAGGGCCCGTCAGGTGGTTGCTTTTTAAACTTGAAGTTAGTGCACTTCTCAACAGCACCACGTTCCGAAAAAGTTAAGACAAACCTGATAAAGTGATATCTAATTCAAGATTACATGAGACCATCGTGCGTAAAATAGGTGTCTCTTTAATTACTGGAATAACTGAATGGAAATGCATTTTTATCCACAGAAATAAAACAAAACACGAGAAAGTGCAACAAGATAGTGTATTTATTGGAAGAACATAAGTTACAGAAATTACATTTAAAACAGACACCAGTTACTTGTTGTTTCTAGTCACACTCCGCTCTGTGAGAACAAATCCAAATACTGTTCATCATGTTATTTCCCAGAGAACGCTGTCATGACTGTCCGGAGGTACTCTACGAGCTCAAACCTCTCAGGGGTGGCTCTGAGAGAGGGAAGGATTGACAGGGGCTGGCACGGTAACTCCGGGTGGGGAAGACTACAAGAAGAAGTCCATCATGTGAATGGCGTCTTTGGTAACTCAGCCAAAGGAGAAGTGGGGAAAGTTACCAACCGGCACTCCCTGCAGGAATACGTTCACAAAAACAGGTACAATCCCAACAGGGGGACTTAAAACACACTAGTTTTAATGTATTTGAGGCCTAATTTCTAAAAAAAACCAAAAAAAAAACTAACAAACAAACTCCATACAGTAGCCAAATAACATTCTACTTCTTTGCACTTTCAGGTCCAAAGTAAAAACTGTCACCTTCCTTCTACCTGTGGATGATATTTACACCAACCGACCAGTTCTGACCAAACATCAGGAGGAGCCCAACACAACAGACCTGGCTTCCACATCTGAGACAAATTCCTGAGAGAGCATCCTTTAAAGGCTCTGGATGTGGCGACGGGCCAAATGTAGGCAGACAGAGACAGGTTAGCCTCTTCATCTAGGTCAGCGTAGACTGGGCTCTTAATGAGTGAGCAAGTGGGCCGATTTTTATCACACCTGTCCACACAAACAGAAGACTCTGGTTACAGGTGTTGTTTTCATCTGGCCATGGCAATCTAGGCCCGGTCAACGGGGATGAGGCACGGGGGGCCCCTCCGCACCGCGGATCATATGTCTGGACTCCTCTCCTAACCCGAGGTGTTGTTTCTGAGTGATACGCACACCTGCGGGTGACGGCCCTTTTACGGACAGTGGTGGTCACCGACTCAGGCCTCGTGACCAACATCTGATTCATTATTTATTCATCTTTGTTTCTTTTCCCAGGGTAAAATGAAATAGGTAGTCAAGCGGCAGCAAGAAGACGTGACCTGTTTCTTGACAGAGTTCCTAAAGAGAGTATTCTTTTAGTACATGTCTCTGCTTTAAATAATCAAGCGTTTGGCGTATTTATATGAAATTTAAAGTAAGGTATCTTTAACAGTCATTGTAAGCTATTACCTGTGAGATATGCAGTGTTATGGACTTTTAATAAGCTCCTTTCAGTGTTACATTAATTGTGAGCATTCATAGATGGATATGAAGCAGATTGTGTTGTAAAAACACATTTTGCGTTTGCTGTATTAGGTTTTTCTCAGTGTGAAACCAAGGAGCCTGCACACTGAGAAAGGCATTAGCCAAAGTGTTTGTACTTGTTACTCGTCTGTATTTGAAAAGAAAAAAAAAAAGCAATAAACATACAGCAAAGGAACTTCAAAAGACCTTTTTTGGAGTGCAGAACGGTTGGATGTACTGGGAATGTTGCTGGTTTGCTTGGCGAACATGGTGGGCACACTAATCGTTGACTGTACAACATTCATTTATTCATCCATCTGTAACCACTTGTCCTCTTGAGGGTTACGGTGGGGGCTGGAGCCAATCCCAGCTGCTATTGGACGAGAGGCAGGGGAGGACAGGTCGCCAGTCTGTCGACTATATTACATGAGAACCGTGTAATCAAACAGGGAAAATGCAGATGCTGAGTACACCGATCAGCCACAACATTAAAATAAGTAACATTGACCATCTTGTGACAATCCAATGTTCTGCTGGGAAACCTTTGGACCTGGCATTCATGTGGATGTTACTTAGACATGTACGACCCACCTAGACCAGACCAGGCAACCCCACCCCATAGCAATGATGCTCTTTGATGGCAGCAGCCATCCCCAGCAGGATGCAGCCTGACACAGGCACACACACACAAAAACGGTTGAGGAACAACTAAAAAAAAACATGAAAAACAGCAGAAGGTGTTGACCTGGCCTCCAAATTCACTAGATCCCAGACTGATCAGGTATCTGCAGGATGCACTGGAACAAGCCTGATCCACAGAGGCCCCCACTAATAACATTATGTTACCAGACATCACAGGACACCCTCAGAAGGCCCATGTCCGTTCTCTGATGAGTCACAGCTGTTATGGAGGCACAAGGGAGACCTACACAATATTAGGAAGGCGGTCATAATGTTATGCCTGATCGGTGTATGGGCTATGTGCAGATCAATATAATATAAATGCAGGAGCGCTAACTGATGAAATACAGAGAATGGTGTCGACAAAATAATGTCAATGGCACATGTTGAACAGACTCTGGTTGATAAATCATTCATAGTCAATCAGATACTGAGTGAGTAATTACCAGCTCAGAGGACAACACAGAACCTGGTTCGTGTGTGTTTGCTTTGACTGTTGGTTTCCACAGAAGCAGTAATCAAGCGTTGTTCCTCCGTCTCCACGTGGCTGCCTCGTCCTAATTCTTCCACATTTGTCTCTGTGCACTTGGCTTCTGTGTGGCCGAATTCACGTGCATCTCTCAGTTGGTCCAAAGCTCGGTCCTCTGATTGATTGTCGGTATGCAGGCTTCCGTAGCTCTCCGAGTCGCAGGGCTTGATTGGCGGCGGGCAGGCCTGGGGATGGGACATGTGCGATGATGGCAGCGGCTCGCTCAGGCTGTCTCTGTAGTCCATAGGGATCAAGGGAGGTTCGTCCCTGTGCGTCCTCTGAAAATCTACAGCAGAGGATGTAAGCGAGTAAGAAACTGAACTGACACACACGCAACAGGACCAATTGTGAGACAGTAAACAGGCCTGTTCTGTGGCGTCCTGGCTGGCAGCTCCTCTGGCTGTCCCCCCATCCATCTCTGAGACCCATAATCTGCTGCTCGCTGACTGCCGTGTTCCTTTCGAGAAAGTAAGTGGTCATCCTGCCCTTCCCCTTCACCTCTATCTCTCCTCGCTTCTGGATAACAAAGCATTTATTCCTCAGAGCCCTGGGAGACATGGATAGAAGATGAAGACATAAAACAATTAATGCAGCCGTTGACATCCCGCGGGGGCATGTATTCATTTGCTCCTGAATGCATATCTGCTCACTTGTAGACGGTTTCACTTAAATGGATCTTGTTGGGGAGGCCGTGGCTCTCCATGCGGGAGGCGGTGTTAACAGTGTCTCCAAAGAGGCAGTAGCGAGGCATCTTCTCCCCAACCACACCTGCCAGTACAGGACCGCTGTGGAGGCCCACGCGGATCTTTAGAGAGACGGCATGTCAGATAATGACACACATTTCAGTGCATCATCGCAAACTGAAGTAAATGTGCAAAAGTACAGAATTAGCAACTTAATTACTACTTTAAAAAAAATATATTAAATGCAGAATGGTTTTAAAAGGATTTTATATGAATGCGTCATCAATATTAGGTACTTGAATCTGTAACTAGACTTTAATCTGATCAGAGTCTATTAATGAACCAAAGTTCAGTAAGAAGATCTCTTCACTTGTCTGTCCCTCCACAGACAATTTATTTAGGGTAATTAGCTCTATACTCTCATGAGCTCATTCTCAACTTCAACATCCCTACTTTTGTCCAATCATGCCCGCGTTTTCAGAATGAATCAGTCACTAGACCCTGTTCTTTAAATTCATTGCAACTCTGCCTTTCAGCCCATCTGTCATGCAGCTTTCCTCCTCCCAATCTCCACCTCATCCCGCTTGTCAAGGGCATCGCAGCTGGAGTCTCCGTCAGCCTACATCTGCCTGCTCGCCACCACCGGCATCTAGACCGCGGGTGGTCCCGTCCCTATCTCCAGCCTTCATGTAGGATTCTCCTCTATGAAAATACACTTAATACTTAATTGCTTTCCACCCCTGTGTATTTGAGAAATGCAGCAGGAAAACTCTTGCACCTGAATGGGTCCTCCTGTCACAGGGTTAATAACGTCCCGGGCAGCCATAATCATACCCAAGGCAAAGTTGGCCACCCTCTCAGCGTGGCTGGAGACAGGTATGGGAACCCCACCTACCACCATATAGGCATCCCCTATGGTCTCAACCTGGGAAACACCAGATAAATACAGAGGCGTTGTCAAATTAAAGGCTAAAACTGTGGCAACATGATTTCTAGTCCAAATTAAATAAATAAATAAAAAAGGTCAAATCTTTTGCGTTTACCTTGTAGACATTGTGCACAGTGGTGAGTCTGTCGAAGCGGAGGTACATGGAGTTAAGCATGAGGACGATTTGAATGGGTTCACACAGGGAGCAGATATTGGTGAAGGTCACCACATCACTGAACAGTATGGTGCACTCTTTGAATTCTCCTGTAGGGTGCACACACACACACACAAACATATACATGAAGACACACAGCGGCCATGTTAAGATTCACCATCGTTTGAATTCCATTCACCTGCTTCTACTGTCTTGCCCTCTTTCAGCCGGTTGGCCACATGCTTGGGCAGCATGGCATAGAGCAAGTTCTCCGTCTTCTGCTTCTCCTCTTCCAGGTGCTGGGACAGGAGGCGGAGCTCCTCCTTCTTTCTCTCCAACTGGTTGGACAGCTCGATTTCAGCCAGCCGCTGCTGATTGAGCAGGATGAGGTCGCGCGTGACGTCGTGGGGTGCGATGTCAGAAATGTGCATGTCCCTCTCCTCCAACTCTTGAAGGCTTCTCAGCAGAGGAGAGGCTTGATAGAGCATATAGTCCAGAGAGGGCATCCAGATCATCTGACCTGAAGACAAAGGACACAAGAAGATGAAATTCATAATCTGTTGATAATTCAAAAGCAGAAAATACTTCGAACAATTGTTTGTTCTTGACCTCTGAGTTGCAACATAGGCCTGTCCTTCCACGCCTCAGGCATCATGTCCCTGCGTGTCTGCAGGACAAAGTGGCTGTTGATGAACTTCCGGATGCTGGAGATGGTGAAGGTGACCTCAGGATGCACGATGCTGAAGTACTGGTCCAGGTGTATTCTCATAGTCTGGAGCCCAGGAACAATCTTCTGGAGGTTCACTCCAGCCTGGTGCACCACCAGCTGCCTCAAACACCAAAAGGGAAGCTCCGGTAAGTTTAATACGATCCAGTTACTCAGAAATAAATGAATCTGAGGTGGGTTTAGGCGGAATATATACCCATGTGTATGTGTACATTTTACCTGCTCATCGAAGACTATATGGAAAGGGAAAGCATGGCAGAAAGTCTTCAGATCAACGTTAAGGGTTGTAGGATAAACTGGTTCAAAGCCTTTCAGTAGTCTGCCTGTGAATAGTAGTTGTAAGAACAGTATGTGCAAATAACAGTTCACATGTAAAGGTGTCTACAAGCATGTGAGTTTATGTCTGCACTATACCTTTACCAAGGTGAACCAACCCCTTAACTGTGTCCCAGTGACTCCCGTGCATGGCACAACCAAAACTGGATCTCTTTCGATGGTGGGCCTGAGAACACAGAGGTGACGGAGTTCAAATTTAAATTCATTCATGTGGTTGTCCTTATAGATAATTAATCTAACCTCTTTAATCCCCACCGTGGTATTACATCTGTTAGTCAAAGGCTGGAGGGGCTGCGCTTTTGGAGAACACCCGGTTTTACCGCTGGCCACACTGGACCCAGGAGCAACCGCAGGTGTAACCTGGAAAACCACATGCTCCTTCGTGCCAGCTGTCTCCTGCTCCTCCAGCTGGTTGACAATCTCCATTGTTATCTCACTGTTGAAAAAATCTTTAGCAACAGCTCCAATGATACCTGCAGAAGAGGGGTGCATACTTGGCATTTAGCTCCAAAGAAGAACAAATATGGAAATCAAACAAAAGGCCATGTGTGAGAGCTATTATTTTAAAGGAAGCGTTTTTAATAACCAGGAACAATGTGGCAGAGTCCTCTGCGGTCTGAGTAATAATGGAGAAGCATGGTGCCATCAGGGGTCCTCTCCACACGAAATGATGGCGCGTTCATCTCCTGCAAGAAAAAAAAAATATATATATATATGAATATATTTATAAAACGATCTCCATGAAATGAAAAAATAAAAAATCCACGGGTGTAGGACCTTGTAGGAGAGGGCGAGGTAGCTGTGAAGTGCATCCAGATTCTCGGTGAACTCAAAGAGATTTCCTCCTAAAGTCCGCAGCATGTGATCGTAGCCAGAGCGCTTGCAGAACTCAAAGAAATGTTCTCCGAACTGCCTCAAAACGACCTCGGGCTCTACTCCTGCCAAAACACAACATATTTAATCCCGACCAGGATTTGTGCATATTAAGACTAAGCGTGGATAAGAGCTGTACCTAAAAGCTTGCAGGCTTCTGCTACTAGGCGCATGGTGATTTCATCTTTATAGACTTCATATGTCAGGAAGCTGTCCTGGACTCCAGCTCCATCCCTGGATGAGTGTGGTTTTAAAGAAGAGGACAACCGCATTCTCCTTTTGAAAATTCATTCGTGCACATTTAATCTGCGTGGATCTTTTCTTTATTTAATATGAAACAAACGCATCAACAAATGCACATTTTCTTTACCTGAGCTTGGCCCACGTCTCCTCGCCAAACTTTTCAACTACCAGCGATTTCAGACAGGTGTTAATAAATCCATACTGTCGACGACACAAGGAAAGCTTGTAATCAGGCCATTCAAAAAAAAAAAAAGAAAAGAAAAGAAAGAAAAACAACTGAGGATAAAGTAGACCGTACAAAAGGAGCATACCATATCTCAGACTAGTTTCAATCGCGACTTCTCCCTTCAGAATATCTTCGTCACGTCGCTTTTCTCCGCGCAAAACAAAACCATCACGCACAGGCAGACCACACATAAACCCTGGATCGTCCACAGTCCGTTCAGTCCTCTGCCAAGCGAGTCGTCCGGCTGGAAGAGCTTTAGTCCGCAGCTGTGTGGAGACCTCCTGGTCAGGTGAGACACTGCACTCTTCATCCATACGGAGCTGTCCGGTCCAACATGGTGCTGAAAACTGAAAACTAGCTATTCATTCTTTCTTAGGAGGGACATATCAGGTTCTCCAAATTTAGAAGAATTGTTGATATGTACAGAGACTTAAGAAACACCCTCTTAAACCTCCAAACGACTCCCTGTGCGTCCTATGGCATCCCACTGTGTTCATTTGGATGTATTAAATGCGGAGCAAATTCTTTGTATTTATTTACATATACACAAGGCGAATAAAGCTGATTTGATTTTTTTTTTCTTTAAGTAGTGTTTGACCTTTCCTTGATTTTTTTTTGTGAGAAGGTCCCATCTATTGGCCAAGTATGTGTGCACATGGAAGAAATCTGTCCAGAATAGAAATGACAGCAAAGAACAACAAAGCTGAACAAATAAAGGTAAACAGGACTGTTATGTAGACACGTATAAAAGTAGATATATATGAAACATATTCTATATTAGTCAACATATTCTAACATATTTAAAAGGATCTCAAATGTATATGTTACTTTACCAATTGATTTTGCTTCATATATATACAGTATATCTTTAATACACCATAATCTGATCAGAACTCGGAAGACTGGAGATGAGTTATTAAGAATTTAATTTAATTTGTGATTGCATCCAGGCCTGATATCTACTGACGGCATGACGCCAGCATCAAAGGTAGATTAGAAGAGCGTGTTAAAGAGGAGAGCCGAACAGGCGCAGCTCAAACACAAGTACACAAATGAAAAGGGGAAAATATTTTTTAAATAAAACCAAGCACTTGACCGAGACTTCACTAATTTGCAAACATTAGTGCTTTATTTCCAGAGGAAAACGCTCAAGGCAAGGTTACCCATGATCACCAGAAATACAGCTTTGTAGAGATACTTGTTAATTTATATAAATATTAGAGGCATTAAACACATATGAAAGGTTGGGAATATGAGTGGGGATTTTGCTGCATACACTCAGTAATACACTCATTTTATTAAGTACAGCGTTGTTGAATAACTCACATTAGTTTAGGTGTATCAAGTAACCTGCACCACACTATTTAATTTCTGTAGTTTTGTATGGAGGTTTGTCACATCAGAGAAATCCAGGAATCTTTTTAGAACCACACGTTTTGCCTTTAAAGAATGATTTTAAGAGGGAACGGATTTGTTTATTTCTTATGTTCTAACTACTTTAAAAAAAGTGTCTGGCTTTTACACAAGGTGTGGGATCTTATATGAAACATGTTGTGAGACATTCACGCCCTCTGCTGGTAAAAAACAAATGACTATGACAAGCGGCAGATGCACGATCCATGCACGAATACACAGTCCCTTTAATGGTACTGGTAAATATTAAACCATTCATTTAAACCCTTGTCTTTATTTCAAATATTCTGTGATCATTCTTATTAGACACTAAGATGACTAACACGACTAACAGATGATCTAACATTACTTTGATAATTTCCACTTTGTGTTGACCAGTAGAAACCAATTAGAATTTCAAGACATGCTGCTTTTTTCCAGTTAAATATAATAGTTTTACAAAACTGAAGCTTGTTTAACACCTGTTTCCAGTCAGAGGATGAAATAACGGCCAGAGATAGGGGGATAGCACAACAGTAACCTTATATCCTGTGTTCATGTCCTGTTGAGTTTCAGGTCCATAATGAAGTCTGCAGAGCCTTCATGTCCCTCAGCAGCCTCAGATTTCTCTTACTTCTCTCCCCTGGTCTGACTTTGACTGCTCCTGCAGAGCGACCTCTGGTGGACACTGTGGTAGACACTCTCACCTCATTCCCACTGCTCTGCCTGGAAGTAGCTTCCTTTCTTAACTTCCTTATCTAGAGAAGAGACAAGACAAAGAGATGATTAAAGAAAAAATAAATTATCAGTGTGATCTGACTTGTTTTCGTCTCTACCTGTGATTTGAATCCCTACCTGTGATTTGTGTTTGTAGAGCTTACTGATCTGATCTCCTTTCCTCTCCATTTTCAGCAACAGCCTCTCCTGCTCCCTCTGAAGCTCCTTTCTTTCCTGTTCAGACACGCTGTCCTCCTCCTGCCTCATCAGCTCATCCTGCTCCCTACAAAACAGAATAAAACTTAACACTATTAATAAATGCTGCAAGCGTGCGAGCTTCATACTCAACTCCACTCACAAGCTCATGTGCCGCAGCTCCTCCTGTAGGGCCTGCAGCAGCTCCGACAGTTCCTCCTCGCTACCGACGGAGGAAGAAGACGAAGTGGCCGAATGGCTATGGCTACCTGTCTCAGAGCTGCTGGTGTTGCGAGAGAGGACGCGGCTGTTGCAGAGGTGCGGCTGGTGTCGCTTCAGGAGGGACAAAACCGACTGGACGTTGGCTCTGACAGAGTGGCTGCAGCCTACTGACTGAAGGCCAGGTAGAGGACAGAGACAAACAGAAAGTTGGTGCAGCATTATAAACAACATACCATTTAATTCTTGGGCTAAAATCACTAAAGCGCAATACCGTTCCAGCTACAAAAGGGACATCTCTAAGGCTCAGTCGGTAGTGTGGCTCTGTGTTGGACACCTGCTGTGGTGAAGATCTCTGGAAAGAGAAAATCAACATCCAGAGGTAAGAAACTACGATTAATTTCAAAGATTAATTTCATTATCTATCACATTTACTGATCAACTGATTTGTTTTCCTGATCAACACCAAAAATAACAATATTTATACAAAGAGGAGAAAAGACAAGCACTCTTATTTGAAACCCTGGCAGAATAAATGAAACTGGACTCAAATAGTAATAAAAACCTGAGCCACCCATGTGAAAGTCAACACCTTTGAGCTGGACTTCTTCTCTTTGGACGGTCTAAAGGACAGGCGAGGTGACACGGACTGCAGGAGGATCCAATTGGTCTCCAAACCTGTCTGTAGCTGAGGGTTGCAAAACAGCATGCAAATGTTTTCATGTAAAAAAAAAAAAAAAGAAATATCAGATCAAGGAAACAAGCTGCAAATGGTGAGCGTAACAAATGAGCTGTAGATGGAATACAATCCAAGCCTCGTTACCTGTTTGGCTTTATCCTGGACGAGCTTTCTCTGGTGCTCCTCTTCCTGCAGTTTCATCTCCAGCTCACGAATCTTCATCTGACACATTCAGACACACACAGTCACCATTACTGTGTTTATAATAAGATCAAATGGGAGTTTTAAAGGCCTGCGCAGATAAAATTGTCCAGTGTGACAAAGAAAGTCACAAAATCGCCATCCCTTTAGTTGACTTTTAACCCATTAGTTACAGTAAGTTATCATGATGCCGCTCATTGCTCAACTTAAATGGAAGAGCAATATATCCATCTGTTGAAAATGATCACTCATCAGTGTTTTATTTACAGAACTAAAATGACCATCTGACGGATGCATTTCTCCTCCAACTTGCAGTTTACATATAGGGTATGTCTGTCAACAAATATAATATATGTAGTAAAGACTTGGAAGGAAGGTACCTTCAAAAAAGTGGGTTTTTTTTTTTTACAATAATGTCACTGTGAAATTTGTCTTTGGCCTGCTGAATCTAAAATGAGGAATTAAAACCAGCCGCGGTTAAGCCTAAGAAATTAACAACATGTCATCGAAATAGCACGATTTTCTGCAACTGTCATCACCATGGACATTGTGCTCCTCCATGACAACATGCTCGTCCTTAAGACAGAAAAAACATGAGGCTCAGTATTTGTTCTTTTTAACAGTTTTTCTAACAGACCATAATATCACCGCTTCTTTAAATTCACCTCTGCATTGTTCTGTGTGCGAGTCAGCCTGAGGTACTCCTGCTCGAGCCGCTCAAGCTTCTCCAGCTGGGCATGCTCAGGCGCCGTGTCAGACTGTTGATCAGCTGATTTGGCTTTCTCCATGGACACCTGAAACAATTAATACATCTCTACAAAACTACTCACTCACAGATCAGAGTTTCTTTGTGTATTTTTGAGTGAAAATGACAACGGGATAACCTGCTGCTGGAGCAGGCTGGTCCTCTCTGTCCTGGCACTGCGCAGCATCTTCCTCATGTGATCCAGCTGTCGCTCCAGCTTCACACAGCGAGACTCGGCGGCAGCGAGGTGGGTGATCAACACTACAAATCAGACAAGGACAAGAAAAGACATTAGAAAAAAAATACTGAAATAATGTCAGCTATAACAATGAGAAGGTTATTATATTGTTACCACATTATATATTAATCATACACCCACTTCTCAGTTTATTGGATACACTAGTGAAAGCGAATGCATTTTAATAAAACAGACTGCACTAAATCCTGGCTTCATGAAGATTACGGTATTTAGCATTTGTTTAAAATAAGTGATAGAGCTGTGTTTTCATTTTGGAGGCTGTGGTTTGTAGTGCTATTGATCTGTGTAGTGTTGTACCGACACATGCTTCTATCATTTTAACAGACCCATTTCAGTCGGTGGGTTCGATTAAATAACAGAAATACTTTCAGTTTAACAGCACCACCAGCAACATCCTCCAAAATGATCATCCAGTTGAATCTCCACCTTTCTGACGCTGTTTCAACATAAATTGACCATTATAATGGTCATGAAAGGTGATTTAGTGCAGGACTGTTATGTTACAGTGCACTAGTAGTGTACCTAATGCTTTGGCAGGTGAGTATACACTCACCTTGGTTGCAGTTAGACCGCCCATTCATTTCTCTTTCCGCATTTGTCTGACCATTTAAGTGTCTCTGTGTAACTTTCTCATTCTGCAGAAGTGTGTGCGATGCAGCTTTCCCTGCACTACGCAGACTCAGCTCGGCTTGTCCTTTTTCCAACTCCAACCTCCTGATCTTCTCCTGGAGGTTCCTCAAGGCGGAAAAGATTGCTGCACATGCACACACGCACATACACAGATTGTGTTTAAATATTAGATGAAAGAATGTGACACATATTGAGACATACTGATAGATCCTAAACATACTATTATGTATATTTTTAGAGGTTTGACTGGAAGTGTGCAGGATAGGAGCATTGGGGGGATGATGTGAAATAATGAATAGATGCTGCCGCAGCTGAGACATTCAAGTAGTGCGGCATCATGTTGCACATGTAACCATGGAGCTCTGAACCACCACAATACCTGAATGGAAACTTTGCAATGGGCAAACAATCCACTCAAATACACACACACACATACATTAAACTTACCTGCACTGCTGCTCTCCGGGAAGGCTTTGCTGGGTGATGGTGGGCTACATGAGTGATGTGTGCGTGTTTCAGGAGTGTGATGCACTAGTGTGCTGATGAATGGACGGTGAGCAGGGTAGTCTTTATAAGAGGGCAGGGACGGACTGTCAGACACTACTCCGCTGGGTGGTGGTGGTTTCTCCTGCAAAGAAATAGGACTAATTGTTAAACAGCATCAAAGATATGTTACAGAACCAGCAAATGAAACAAATAAAATCAATAGGAGATACAACTTTAAATTATTGCTGTAACTCAACATGATTTGTTTGCTCTGTTCAGATCAGTACATGCAACTTGCAACACTGCTACATCAGCTGATCTGAGTTGTAGTAACTGCTGCTAGGTAGCTTTACATGCAATCCAGCTAACTCAACATAAAGATGACAAACCACTTTAATTCAGTTGTTTTCCAAGTTAAATTATGGATAATTCAGTACAGCTACCTTCTCCCTCGTAGCAGCAGGTTTTGACTCCAGAGTCTGCATTGAAACGCACCAAATCCAGTCTGCCTCGCTTCTTGCTTAAACCAGGAAGTAAAATATACAAATGAAGCTAACGTTAGCTTACAATAAACTAAAACAAAGCTCTTTTTTAATCACGACTGACACCACTCTTACAGCTGCCTGTGCTAATATGGTAAAGAAAACATCACTTGTAAGCGCCACAGTCGACTGGTACTGTGGGGTACGATTGATACGCATCCCGGCCTGTCCCGTTTGACGCCCAAACGCATGGATTTCAACGTTGTATTTGGGAGAAAGCTATAGCGGTGCCTCTGCGTGAACAAAACAAACGCTTCCAGTTAGCTTACCGGAAGTGTAGTCTTTTCCTCACGGAGCTTCAGGATTCTAGAACGGCAACGCTTCAGCGTGAAACTACAATAACCACGAGCCTTCTGCGAGGGGCGTGGTAAGGGTTAGCAAGAGTTGCCGGGATTTTCACAGCATGTTTGGTAGTTGAGAGACCTCAGAGGAGGTGGGTGTTATTTTTCCACGTTGTAGCTTACAACGTATACAACAAACTATTAGGAAGTGCTGCGTTCACATGTTTACTGTTGGTTAAACCGAGCGGATATATAAATGCACGTTCAGTTCGTGTTAGTTATCGCTTGTATCCATGAGTTTTTAGCATAAGTGATAGCTAACTTAGCACCATCGCAACAAATCACCTTTCAGTTTCGTGTTGCTAGTAGCTATAGCTAACACTTTACTAATGTTTTATTAATTAGTTAGCTCTCGGTATTAAATATACAAGTGGCTTTTATTATTATTAATGGAAAAAAAAATACTATTGTCATTCTGTAATATATTTTAATAATATCTCACTTTAATTGTGACGTCGTCGTGACATCTTTATTTGTATTGGCTGTTTATACGTTTGAGGATCCTGTGTTGTGTTTGTTGCATGACTGAAACTTTGGAAAAGATGTTCAGAGTTTGTTTTCCCCACAGAGGAGGCCACTTGCTGACCGCCTGCCAGAACAGAGCTCTCATTTTCCAACTTTCATCATGTCCTCGGAGAACACCTTGTGAGTTTGCTGAACCTATTGAAATCACCCAGTGAATAGTAATTAATGATCTGAGCCAGGTAATGTAGGGGGCAGAAGTCTGAATAATCTAATGTATGTGTGCCTTTGTTTCTCTAGGGATGATGAGGACACCTTCAAGATCCTGATCGCTACAGACGTTCATCTCGGTTACCTCGAGAAGGATGCCATCCGAGGCAGTGACTCCTACAACACTTTAAATGAAATCCTGGAATGTGCCAAGAAAAACCAGGTGTGTGCAAGTTAGCAGGTCTGCTTGAGGGACATGAGAGTGATTCAACATCAAGTATGTTTCTATCCGCTTGAAATGACATCCCCACAGGAATTTTTCATAACCTCTACTTTCCTGTCGCTTACGTGTTTGCCTGCAGGTAGATTTCATCCTCCTCGGAGGTGATTTGTTCCATGATAACAAGCCATCACGCAGATGCCTCCACACTTGCGTCAGTATGCTAAGAAAATACTGCATGGGAGACTCGGCTGTGCAATTCAACATCATCAGTGACCAGACTATTAACTTCAACACAACCCAGTCAGTTCCTCTGTCTATACATGATAGTGCTTTCTACCAGTGGTGTGTTTGAGTTTACTGAATGTTGTTACATGTGTGTTGTAGGTTCCCCTGGGTTAACTATCAGGATGAGAACCTGAACATCTCTATTCCTGTGTTCAGCATACATGGCAACCACGATGACCCAACTGGGGTGAGTTGCTTTTAGCTCAAGGAAAATGACGTCACGCTAATATGCAAGTGTTTCTTTGTGTTTGTGAATTAGTTTTTAGCGGTGTTTCTCTTTTATCCCTCCTAAGGCCGAAGGTTTGTGTGCACTGGATCTGCTAGCTGCCTCTGGACTTGTCAATCACTTTGGCCACTCCCACTCAGTGGAGAGGATAGAGATTAGTCCCATCCTTATGCAGAAAGGCAGCACAAAACTGGCCTTATATGGTCTTGGTGAGTTAGTGGTTATGTGCTTCTTTATCATCTAGTAATATACATCCTTAAAACAGTATTTGTGTTTTCTAAGAGCAGTTATACATTAAGGGTTTGTTCTAAATCTTCTATGATCGTGCGTGCAGGTTCAATCCCAGATGAGCGCTTGTACAGGATGTTTGTCAACAACCAGGTCACCATGCTTCGCCCCAAAGAAGACCAAGATGAATGGTTTAACCTCTTTACCATCCACCAGAACAGGTGTGTGCACACGTGTATGTTCATGAAATGTCTGATCCTTTAGATGTGAATTTAAAAGCACTTCATTTAAGAACTAATTTAAAGCATTTAAAGTGTCATTTAAACACTGTCTTATAAGTATTGTATGCTTCTGTATGTCAAATTAGTTCTTTGTTAGACTGACAGATGTGAGTTTAGGGGGAGGTTATGCTTTTACAGTATTAGAGAGAATAATTGGTTGGCTTGTAAATAAGTAACAAATAAATATTCACAGCAGTATCTAACAGTTCCACCTTAGCTGTATTTTCGTTATTGTTTATCTAACTCGTGTGTGTGTTCTGTCTAGGAGTAAGCACGGTCCAACAAACTACATTCCTGAGCAGTTCCTGGATGACTTTCTTGACCTGGTGGTGTGGGGCCACGAACACGAGTGTCTGATCACGCCAGCCAGAAATGAGCAGCAGCTCTTCTATGTGACACAGCCTGGCAGCTCTGTAGCTACTTCCCTCTCCCCTGGAGAGGCTACCAAGAAGTACAAATAAACACAGACACCTCACACACAACTCTTCGTAGTCTCCTCAGTGTGAGTGTATCTTGAAAAGATGAAATAGTCCAACCGCTCTGTTTGTGTTCATCTAGGCACATAGGGCTGCTGAGGGTGAAAGGTCGAAAGATGAACCTGCAAAAGATCCCCCTTAAGACTGTGCGTCAGTTCTTCATTCAAGATGTGGTGCTGGCTGACTACGAAGACGCGTTCACACCTGATACACCTCAGGTCACAAAGAAGGTGCAGGACTTGTGCTATGCAAAGGTAACACTCTCCATCAAGCATACAGCACCAGTTTATTACCTTCTTCCCATTCATTGTACCCTTATACCCTGTTTTTACCTGTTAACCCATTCACATTTTTTTTATCCATCTGCAGGTCACAGAGATGTTGGAACAAGCGGAAAGGGAAAGACTTGGATGTCCACTCACCCCAGAGAAACCTCTAATTCGCCTGAGGGTGAGACGGACACACCTGCAGCCTGTGGACACACCTGCAGTGTTGTTAATTTTAATCTAACCTCTTCCTTGCCTTCCTCAGGTGGACTACACTGGAGGTTTTGAGACGTTCAACACCTCTCGCTTCAGTCAAAAGTTTGTGGACCGCGTGGCCAACCCTAAAGACATCATTCACTTTCTCAGGCGGCAGAGGCAAAAAGAGGAGATCAAAGGTCTGACGCAGAGGAAGTAAAGAGCTGTGGAGATGTTAATCATTAACGCACCACAGAGTGAAACTATTTGAATTAATGAATTTGTTTTAAAATGCTCAAACCGAAATTGTATAAAAAATGTAAAGTAGGACAGTGATCTGGTTAAATTGTTTTTATTCCATGTTGTCTATTTGATGTGGTTCATTCATTGCGCTTTTCTTTTTTTTTTTTTTTTAGATGAGATCAATGTTGACTATGGTAAACTGTTAAAAACCACCGCTATTGAAGGTCTGAGAGTGGAGGACCTAGTTAAACAGTACTTTGAGGCAGCTGAGCAGGTACATAAAAAGGCATTCTCATACTGTATACTTGTACGGTGTCACATCACTTGTTTGGATGTGTGTTCACTAAGCATTTTGTTCTGATTTTGTCTTTGTAGAAGGTACAGCTCTCTCTGCTGACTGAGCAGGGCATGGGAAAGGCCATTCAGGAGTTTGTAGACAAAGATGAGAAGGACGCCATCGAGGAGCTGATCACCTACCAGTTAGAGAAGACACAGCGCCATCTTCAGGCCAGAGGAGTAACCACAGAACAGGATATAGATACCGAGGTGAGACGTTGTGGCATTAAGTGGAAGTGGAGCGGTGGCTGATCTTGTGCATCATTATAATGTTCTTTCATTTTCAGGTCCGGCTATTCAGAGACGCCAAAAAGAACACGACTGAGGAAGAGAATGAGATCAAAGAAGTAAGTGATACAATCACAGCGGGGCTTGAAATGCTGTTTCAGTGGTGTTGTGTTTAATGTCTCCTTCTTTCACAGGCTATCAACAGAGCCAAAGCGCACAGATTGGAGCGCGGTGATAACCCCGTGGATCCAGATATATCAGATGAGCTTGAAGATGTGTCCATGGACCTTGACGAAGGCTCGGTTCCATTTCCTGCCCCGACACGAGGCAGAGGGCGAGGCAGCCGCGGCCGGGGTAGTCGAGGAAGGGGGAGAGGTGAGAGGTTATCCTGGTTAACCTGTGCTATGCCTGTTATGTGAGCCAAGTATGAGGCTAAGAAACAGTTCTCATGCCTGATTCTTCAGTGTTTAGGGGTGTTTAAATACACTTTGACATTAAATAGTATAACATGTGTGCATTTATTCCATTGTAACTATTCTTTGCGCTACTGTTCATCCAGGTGCAGCTGCCTCTGAACCAAAGCCAGCCGGTCGGGGTCGTTCCCAGAAATCCTCAGCAGCAACCCAAAACAGAAGCATTATGCAAGGTAGGAGAGTGTTGTGTTATGTTTGTGAGTTTGACAATCAGTAGGAACCCGCGTTAATGTAGAGAACCTGAGCGAACCCGAAATCTTCTACTCAACCTGGACTCAGCCTTGCACATTTGCCCCATCTCACCATTCTTTAGCATTTCAAGCTCCTTCCCAGAGACCTTCTCGGCCTGGAGCCGCCAAATCCTACGCAGCAGAGGAAGTACGTCAAATCTTATATGTAATAACCACACACGCCACAGTCAAACCTTCCAACCTTCATTCTCTTCTTGATCTTTCTTCAGCAGACGATTGATGACTCAGATGAAGATTTCCCTGCAATGAAAGCTACCCGCCCCCCTCCAAAGTACGTCTGTTTTAATGTACATACAGCATACTGTAAACATGTTCATGTACACATACACACTAAGTTTGTTTTCTTTCTCTTCCTCTTTTCTTTCTTCCTCTTTCCTTTGACTTTTTTTTTTAATCGCGTTCCTGTTTCTGTCTTCCACAGACCGTCATCGGCGACATCATCCTTTACTAAATACAGCTCTCAGAGCCAGAGCCAGTCATCTCGAGGAGTTGCATTTGATGACAGTGATGATGACGATGAGGTAAAAAGAAATGAGAGGAAATGTGTTTAGACTCTCTAGATAGATAAACCAAAACTGACTTCTTCATTACTTTTAACTTTTAACATTATATAAAGAAAACATACCCCTACATTTAAACTCATATAATCCATATTATATTTTCTATCGATTACCTTTACTTTTCTATTTCTTTGAACAATGTTAACCCGTTTTTCTTTCTTTCCTTTGGTACAGGATAACCCATTCAAAGGTCCCAGTTCACGGAGATAACCGCAAGCGCATCCATCTGTGTAACACATGTTGATTGAGTTAGTTGATTTTCAGACTAAATCTGTAACTGAAATACTGTTTAGCAAGTGAGCTACTTTTGTTTCTGAAGGACTTTAAAGTGCATTCTTAAAATTTTCTCAGTACGCAGTCTTCCTCGTGGTAACAATATTGCCTCTAGTCAACTAGTGGGGCTTTGGAAAATAATTAATCATTTAATCAGTTTTCTGGTGAAAGGGCTCAGTGGGAGCAAGGTGGAGGAAAGACTTTCAGTATGTCGTCTTGCTCATTTGCCAGCCGCCAAGTGACCCTTACTGGAGTGAATATGATGCTGTACATCAACAACCAGTGTTGTTTTATTTGTCACTGGCCCTTGTAGTACTTATAATGAAAAAGAAAAAAAAAAATAGTTTTTTGATGTACAATTTTTGTCAGTGTCTTTATTTCAAAGGTTGAAGAGCTTTACAGAGACATGTATAATCTGAGTAATCTTTCTTTTCTTCTCAACGAGCAGCTAATTTGTGCATAGTGTTTACAATGTGCAATATTTCAATGGAGCAGTTTCTTCTTCTACTCCAGGACCTTCTGTGAAAGTGGAAAAATGTTGAGGTTTAATCAAAGGTATGATCAGGCCATGGTGCAACGTAACAAAGATAAAAATGTATATCATGTAGATCTAATCAGATGATTTATTAACATTTTTCAACCGTTATTTTCTCATTAGATTCTACAAAACGTGAGCTAAAACTGTCAACTGCGACATCTTTCGGTCACAAGTTGTATAACGATTCACATAAATAATCCTCCCTGAGGTTCCTATTGTTAACTCTGGCTCACATTGTTTGTCCCCAAGGAGGAGGATGACACTGAACAGAACACAGAGAGATCCTATTTCCAGTGCATGCACTTGCAAAGAATATGACACCAAAACTGTTGTTCCAGTTCACAAATTAAACAATAAGGTTTTTATTATATTTACAAACCATTTACAGACATACAGAAGTAAACAAAACGTACCATATTTACAGTCAAATGAACTTGAGCCACCGTGGCATCTATGTTATAACACACATTATATAATACAAGTGTAAACTTCAACAGGCTTATTGTTTATTTCACTTTTTTCTACAGCTTGAATGATATAATTTTTTTGGCTGAGTGCACTGATTTCATAATTGCTATATATTTGACAAAAACTCGCTGTTGCTCAATCTTAAACTTTAAGGGAAATTCCATTTAAAGTATATTTAGCTGGGAAGGAACAGTTTCACTGATCACAACACAGCTTTGGCATACGAATTCGGAAGGCACGCTGGATATGCAATTGCACTTTCAAGCTCAGTGTGGTGTCACAGCTTGACAGTATAATGGGATTTATTGGGTTTTTTTTTGGTCTTCAGTGCATTATTGTGTCACTTGAATTATCTGCACATACCATGAAGTCAAGTAATCCTCACTTTCCTCTTAAAGTGCTCATGTGTATCATTTCGTGGTAGGAAGTAGGTGCACCAATTGTGCTGTAAAAAGGTGCATTTGCCCTTTAGCAGGGAGACACATCAGATCAGCTAAATCAGCACCATATATGTGTTAAGCTCCCAGACCTGGTGTCCCTTTTACAATATTAGTGAATTTGACCTGAGGCTTCACGCTGGCTCCTGATCACGGAGGTCCCTCGCCTTTCTTTACATAACTGTCAACCATAGGAACCCTTGTAATGCAACTCATACCCAAAGTCATATCACGTAGTAATCAAGTACATTATTTCTGAGGTCTGGCAAAGTCGGTGTAAACACCCTGGACCGGCCAGTGGCAGACAGCTACATAAATATACGTGTCCCCTGAGAAAAGAATCTGAAATGGCACAAACATCACCTGAAATATGTTTGTATGAAATGTGTGTATGTGCATGTGTGCAGTATGTTGTGCAGTGTTTACGCATATGGCTGTGTTTGACAGTTCTTCTGTTTGGATGTTGAGACGCATCTTTGACTTTCGCTTTTTCCTCGCTCTTCTCTTCAGGCAACCACACCGAAACCAAAACTTTATTTTAGTTTCACAGTCTGCGAGAGGTGGTGGCTGTTCCTCGAACTCTGTGACCTCAAGCGTTTTTCTGTAGGGGGGAAGTTAAAAAGTATTAGAAGGGGTGGGGGGATGGGGGGTGTTACTTTTTGATCTGTCGCTGACTCTACGGACAACCTTCACACCGTTTGGTGTTATGTCTTTCTGTGTTAGTAAGCTGGGTTTTTGTTGGGGTTGCATTGTTGCTTGGAGAATTAAACAATGCATGTGTGGTCAAAAATAGTCTGTCTCTGCTTCCCTGTTATTTCTAAGTATGATAAAAGTGGAACTGAGTGAAAAGTAACTGTATAGTTGTCTAGAGTACTGTTTCACTTTAACATGTTACATGGGATATGTACAAAGCTATTCTGGAACTTAACAGTCTTCCTCTGCAAGAAATATTCTCAGCAAACATAAAAAAGGAGCATTTCCCCTAAGCAATACCTCAGTAACCGTATGAATCCAGTTGAGCATCTCCTCCACATTGCTGTAGACTCCTGGCCTTCCTGCCCGTGCACAGCCGACACCCCAGCTCACCACTCCAACCAGATTCCACCGAGAAGAAGTGAAGTGCACCAAAGGTCCCCCGCTGTCCCCCTGGTGTTCAAAACATCACAAAAACATCCAAACCATTTACCAGAGGAAAACATCAATACTGCATGACTATATACACCAATCAGCCACGTTAAAACCACTGACAGGAGAAGGAAATAACATTGACCACCTTGTGACAATGCAATGTTCTGCTGGCAAACATTTGTACCCGGCATTCATATGGATGTTACTTAGACATGTACCATCCACCTAGACCAGACCAGGCACCCCCACCCCATGGCAATGACATTCCTTTGGCACAAGGTGTTGACCACCAGATTCCCTAGATCGCAAACTTATCAAGTATCTGTGGGATGCATTGGAACGAGCCTGATTCACAGAGGCCCCTCCCCTCAACTCATAGGACCCAAAGGCTCCCACTAACAACATCTGTTGCCAGACACCACAGGACACCCTCAGAAGGCCCATGTCCATTCTCTGATGAGACACAACTGTTTTGGAGGCACAAGGGAGGCCTACACAGTATCAGGCAGGTGGTCATAATGTCATGCTTTATTGGTGTATAGATTACATCAGTACCAAATTGCATGTATTTATTGTAATTGAAAATATAGGTCTGTTACCTGGCAGGCGTCCACTTTCCCCTCCAGGAAACCGGCACAGATCATCTGTTGCGTTACGGAGGAACCATAGACTGCAGGGCCGGCACAAGTTTCTTGGCCTATCAGAGGGATATGTGCCTTCTGCAGTGAAGGAGAAACTGAACCTGAAGGCAGAACAAGGATACAAAGCTTAAGCAACCTCAGAGACGCAGGGAAGAGTCATTTCTGTTCTCAAGGTAGCAGCTGATGACGATGATGAGTAATTGTTTGTAGGTTTCTCACCTTGTTCCTCTAGGTATCCCCACCCTGTCACAACCGTGGGGGCCCCATCTGTAAGACCAAGGGCATTGGGAGGCAGACAGGCTGGCCGTTGTTTCTCTGCAATACAAACATTCATTGTGATATTATTTGATTTTGTGCTAAGTTGGGTTTGCTGTTGGTTAGATGAACCACTAGATGGCAACAGAGCTTACTGGATGTATGTGACCTTTTCAAGTTCAGCTACAGGCTACATTAGTTTATCAACACACTGACATGTAGTGTCATGTAAGGTACAGTGAACTTTACCAGCGTGTTTTTATGAGTATTAAAATTAAACTCTAACCTCCCACAGAGATTGGACTGCTCAGTCTAATCAGCGCTATGTCGTAGTCGTTCTCTGCTGGGTCGTAGTTTCCATTCACTATCACCCTATCCACACGGGAACCTCCCAGCGTGCTCATGTGTGTGGTGCCTGACACCACTCTCCACCGACTCAGCTCCTTTTTGCTGCTGTAAGGCCCAAAAGAAGAGGGCAAAGAGGAGGTGTGATAGGAAATGTTAACGTGAAGGCAAATTCATTGGAAATGGTGTACAGGGCGATTATGCTTACCCAGTGAAGCAGTGGGCGGCAGTGACTACCCAACGCGGTGACACCAATGTGCCTCCACACGTGTGATGTCCACCTTGCTGCAGGCTGACCTGCCAGGGCCAGTCCTCAATGTAAGCGTCTGTACCCCCAACAATACGGTCCTGAGAACCCACGTTTCCACAGTCTGATAAAAACAAAAAGGTAATATTGTTATTTTCAACTTTGTGATTCATTTCAAACTAACCTTTTATCCGTACATATCTTTTTATTCAACAGCTTTCACTTCTTCCACAAACATTGTTTTTTTTAAATTTGTTATACAGAAGGGAGGAAGCGACTCTGTCACGTTACAAGTTTTGCTTCTCAGCATAGACATGTTAGAGCCTGTCAAAGCGAAACTCATGACCGCCCCCAGCCAGCCACCACCACCACCACCACCACGCAATGACTTGTCAACAACATTAGCTGTTGCTTTTCTAAACATAAAACTCACCTGAACAGGACAAAGATACCACAGATCCAGTTTTGCATACGCTGCTGTTGGAAGAAAAATCAGGTGTTAAATACTTGCCATGCCACGTGCTCAATAAATCCAACAAAATACCCAGCTAACTGTTGACCTAATTTTAACCTCGTGATAAACTTTGTCTCCCTTTCTGTTCCTCTTTTTCTGGGTGATATACCTGTCCGTTTCACTCACTTTCATAAGGAATAAGACCAAGTGGGAACAAAAACTGGGTACTTTTTTTTTTTTTTTATCTTTGAGGAATAGAAACTATGGGAGCTAACGCTCATCTCATTTATAAGTGATCTATAAAGAATCCAAAGAGCATGAGATAAAAAAAGAGAATAAAAGACTCACTGGGAAACACACAGATTAAAACACGTTGGAATTTAAACATAAAGCAATGTTCACTTCTTAGTTCAGTGGGGAAGCAGCTCTCTGTCAGCAGCTGCTAATTTGTTAGTGTGAGAATGACTGCCGCCATAGCATGACAGTAAAGCTGATGTAAAAGATGACACAGAGTTTCCTAAATATCGTTCTTATAGGTTCCTATAGTGTAATGAAAGATGTGTTACTTCCTTACCGGTCAATGGTTGCCTGATGTAAGGGCGTGCTTGTAGACCCAGGCCTGACTGCTGTGAATGGTCCAGTTTTTAGAAAAGACGTTAAGGTGTTCACTGAGACTCTGGTGCTACTGGGATTACTGTGAAGACAGAAAGGGTGGTGATATTAGACTGGCTTTCGAGTCAAATAACCAGGTCATTAAAGTCTATTAAGTGAATGAAGCTTTGAAAACACACACTTTACCCCATACAAAGCTCTGCAAATTCAAGACAAACTAAACATAAGTCAGGGGTGGAGGTCTATAAAAAGACTTTTTAAAGGAAGCTGCTTAAAACAGTCCAATGATTTAGGACATTTTTATGGATTGGAAAAGTTTGTTCCAGAGAGTTAGAGCACAACCAGCAAATGGATAAGTATCTTTTCTTTTCAGTTGCAGCACAGGGGCGAACAAAAGGAAGCCAATAAAGTGACCCAAAAACATGGGTAATGTGTGAGTGATGGCTAGTTGTAGTTAACACCATGGCAGCTTGACTGAGCTATACTTTATGTTGAGGGAATTACTACTACTATCTAGACGGGAGAAATTTAAAGTGCTTGATCTGTAGGAAGCATGTTTATCAGATTATTGAGATCATTCTTATCTAATACGGCAGGGCTGGAAAATCTTAGTAATTCGATGGTCGAAAGTCATGTACCGCTTTGACTGTAATCTCAGATATTCATTTCTGGTGGGTGTAAACTCACTTTGTGTAGCCCAGTTGTTTACATGCCGTCAGAGTGTGCTGCTGGGTCCAGTCGTCACTGCACACGCTCCTCCAGCCTGAACCTGAACGGTACACTTGTAGGACGTTGCGGCCTGTAGTCAGACGCACTGGAGGCAGGAATATCACAGAGCAGAAGAGGAGTCATTTTTCAAACTTCGTCTTAGTCTAACAAAGCGAGGAGCTGTCAGGTGTTTGTTCTACCTGGAAACGTGGTGTTGACTGTGAAGCTTGCCACACAAGTAATCTCATCTTCTCCGCCAGCGCAGTCATTGTTTCCGTCACAGGCATTGTCTATTGGGATGAACTTCACCGAGCGTGAGCAGAAGAAGTATTTGCTTTCAATCAGCTTCTTGACTAGAAGGAAAAGGAGTGGCACATTGGCACAAAGAACAAGGTCAGAAATTTATTTTGCGTGGGTGATTTGAATAACGGTGAATTACACTAAATGTACACTAAATGCCTTTAGACGCGTTTATTTAGTATCAAAGCAGTTCATGCTCATGCAAAAATAAAGGAAAGGCCTGATTTGCATCCTTGAGGTTATGTGCGTGTCCTTTCAGGAATAGTAACTCACTAAAATATCCCGCGGTGGTCAGTATGCCCAGTAGCACCACAACTATCAGGACTGTGAGCAATGCTTTCTTCCTCTTAGACGCCTTGTCTTTCTGTGTCTTTGGAGCCGTCATAGGCTTTCTGTGTCGGCCTGGTCGCAGAACTATTAAGAAAAAAAGAAATAAAAAGGTGGAAATAGGGCAAAGGAGAGAAAAACATGAAAAAGGCAATGACAGGAAAGCATGATGACGGAATAGAAACCACAAAGCAAAGGAAGACAGAAAAAAGGGTAAAGAAAGTCTGTGAAATAAAAGAAGTGAATGTGCTGCCAGTCACAGTACTGACCAACAGTACAGTTTACAAGAATTCAGCTGATATTCATAGAAATTTCTAATTAGCACAGCATATCTTGACCAAAAACCAACTTTAGAAATGATAGCTTACCGGCCGGCGTGGGATTCAGTGGTGTGGAGACTTCCTTAGGCACCTGAGCGACTGTCTGAGGACAGAATAGCAGCGATGCATAAGACAAGGTGTTAAGTACTCATCAACGCATGACTCAAAAGAACATGAGTGTAAAACCTGTCTGTAAAATGATGCATAATAAGGATGGTGGTCAGAGAGGATTACCAGTGATACAGACAAGGAACATAGTGGAGCCAGGTTAAAGCCCCATGTTACTCAAGTGTCCTTGAGCAAGATATTAGCTGTGGCATAGATGCATAATTTCAGTCTGCATTGTGCATGTAGGACACGAGACACAATGAATGCCAGTAGTTTAACAATCATCAAATCAGATCGGATCGATTGGGTGTCAGATTGTCATCCGTGAAAAACATTCTGCCCTCAAAAGACATTCCTTTCAAAGAACAAACACATTCTGAATGACTAATCAACGTGTGCTGGGAAACACATTTAGTCGTTTTTTACACTTTGTGTGCAAGTTGCAACGTGAACACTGTCGTTTTCTAGGTCAATATAACAAACGGGTTAATAAAATAAGTTTCAACACACCCACCAGTCATGAGGTAACATTTTTCATTAATTAGCAGTCATGTTGCTGGCCTCCTGCTCAGTGTTTGACCATGTTTTTTAGCTCTGTCTTTGGTCTCCACCAAATCTTCAGCTAATGGTGAACCATTTGCCATTTGGTACAAATAATTTCCAGCAGACAGCTGCGGCCTGGAATTAGCGCTGTCTGTGTAGGTTTTGAGTAATAAAAAAACTTGTCAACGAGATGAAAAGTTGATGTAAAGCTCAATAAAACAGAGGAGGAGTTGCAGATTAAGGTGATGATTCCTTGCAGTTTCATCACATACCTAATTTGCACCCTTTGTTTCTGTCATTTGATAAATTGTGTTAAATATTGTTATTGGTTCTTTAACGTAGCAGAACAGAAGTTACTCAGGGTTTTCCATACCAATGTCTGGGTGCCTAAGTCAACAAATGAAAAAGATAACGCTGACAATAAGGATGTGTTCTGATGGCTCAGATCCATTTGGCCTCCAGTTGAATGCCGGTAAATTTCCAGATTTGTTAAGCTCCGTGGGCAAAAACAAATCCCTTGACAAACTTGTTCAGTCTCTTTGTTTCCTCTGTCGTTGTCATTACAGGCACCGGCAACGAAACAAACGTGTTTTACATGACTATGACACAGCAGTTCGATCAAAACAAACATGGCATACTGGCTTGAAGGTGCCAAACAACTGTAAAATGTTGTGGGGTACTCGCAGGGGTGAAACGGTAGGCCCTTCGTTTAAACAGCTAACGCTAAGCATGTAAAAGTAAGAAGAATTTTTACCTTCACGTAACACCAAGTACATCATTGTATTATCTGTCCCTAAATCAAAATTTAAATCTTTAAATTTAAAAGTTTGTTATTAATGTGATTAGAAGAATCTAGGTTGCTAAATATCAGGTTAAAGCACAAAACCGCTGCAATTTGTTTGTCAAAGACTTTTCATTTCAAATCAAAGGGCCATTTATTTTTATTTATATCGCATCAGTTGCAATACAGATTGTCTCAAGACACTTCAGAGAACCCAGAGATTGAATCCCACAGGCCAAGCACTTCTGACTTTTAAGTCATCACTGTCTCGACAAAACATTCACACGGCAATGTTTTGTAATCCTGCACTTGTTCAATCTAGACCCCTTTCCTGCTGTGAAAGCTAAGTTTATCTGCGCTGTGGCCCTTTCACTGTTGCTGGGAGACACTGTGTGTGCTGTTATTCAGCAAAGATGAGTACAGTTCATCGTGTGGTGTCATAGCTCAAGTATCATGTCAATGTGGCTGCTGACTGGCCTACTCTGGCGGTTTCAGGGCATGGTATATGGTTACAGGCCGACAGGTTGCTGGAGCACTTTCGCCTGCCTGCTGTTCTTCATTTGTCTCGTTCTCACAGTCCTTATTGTTCGGTGTATGAACAACAAACATATTAACAGCTTATGTGTCAGTTGATACTTTCATTTGGGTTAAAAAAAAATAAAAAATAATAATAATAATAATCTAGTGCAGACTCTCTGGAAACAAAATGAGGAAATTCCAGCCGCATAGACAAACAAATCAGCAAACTGGAAAGAAATGCCCTTCTTTACTTTTCGCTTCTGCTTTTTTTCCTTCCTCCTATTTGGTAAATCCCGTCATTAACATGTCCATTTGCCTCTGGGCTTATTCTGCATTTTATTTCAACTGAAGTAAGTCCTCAAAGGCTGAATTAAAAGCCCATATCTGAAAACAACAACTGCTGCTTATGTCAGCAGTCTGCTTGTCAGTCAAATGTAAGAACAAAGAATGTTGTCGGGCAGGTTTTTTGTTTTTGTTTCAGGGCCAATGCTGGCCAGCTGCGACTGCTTTACTGGTAGCTGTCGTCTTATATAAGACGGCGTTCATATCACGTCCAACTTAAAGCGTTTCAGCTGCACGCGTCCAAAGGCTCCAAATCTTTCTCAGATTCCTCTTTACGCTGAAAGAGGAACGTTTTACTTTTGTGCCTCATGCCTTCCAGCACTTTAGAGTGTAGCATGAGAGTTCATACAATCAGTTTATAACCATATAACTTTCCCTTTGTGTATTAGGATGTAAGGGCCTCCAGAGGCATCACTTCTTTGCAGTTTTCCCCCAAAAAACAAAGACTTATTCTGAAATGAAATGCTTGTTGTGTAGCTGAAGAAGTTTCGCTTCACATTTTTTTTAAAAGCTGTGTGTTAACCAGCAGATGAATCACACTAACAGATGCCTGCTAAAAGTAATGGAAAAATATCAGATGAAGAAGCTAGTATGAGTCAAGTGGGTAAGAGGGAAATAAAGGCAACTTGGTAAACCAGAAATATGGCTGAACAAGGTCAGTTCCCTGAATTGGACACAGCAACACATTCCTGACGATTCAAGTTCTGCCATGTCATATAATTGATATGCAGTATAACAGTGTGTACTTGGATACATACGCAATATTGTCAAGTGCCCTGACTAATTTAAACCATTTCATGAGTCAAGGTAATCTTTCAAAACAGCCAGGTAGCAACAGCCAATCACATGTCTTCATCCCGCAGAAACAGGTGCTCTGTTTATTTCTTTTTGAATCACACTGACCCATATAGAGGCCTCCAGCCAGTTAAACCGGTGTCAGTGGGAACCATTCCAGCTCTAGAGAGAAAAGCATAAATGGGTCAGACTTAACGGACAAAGAGCTTTGATATGGTTTGCCTTTTGTTGAAAGGAGGTATTTCCATTGCTGCTTCTCGGCTTCGTTGGATTATGTTCCTCTAAACTGAAACGTGAACGAAAGGGCTTATGAGACACTGCGCGTGACATGCCGGATGTGCTTCAATAAAAGGCAGAGATCAAGCCCAGTGTGCCCAACACATGTTCAAATGTTTAGAGGCGGAAACAAAATTCATGGGTGCAAATGTGTTTGCTTTAGTCACTGTTGAGTTTCAGTGGAGAGCAAATACGTTGCCGACACAACAATGATGGACTGATTCACGACACAATACATATAAGGACAAAACAAGGGACAAGAAAACTGGGCTGAGACAAGTCCGCGATGAAAGGTGAGATAACACAAGTGGTTTGGAAATGATTCCAAAGATAGATTAATAGCCCAGTGTTATATTGTACATCATAAGATAGGCCTGCAATCTGCGCCAATAAAGATTGGACACACAATATACCGGATACACAAAGATAGTTCAAACTCCAGCATTTGATTGGGTTCCTGCTTCTTCAGCTGTCCCTTCGCCACGATAACACCAGACAATTATAATTGTTTGTCACATTTTTCTCATTTATGTACTTTAATATTTATGTGGCCCATGCCGATGTCCATATAAATGTTTTAAACAGTGGAAACAACTCCCAGCATTAGGATACAACAGCAAAACTAAGATGCTTACTAAAGCCTTTGTTGAGGCCTAAATGTTTTACCTTATTGGTTGCATAAAGTGTCAAAGGATTGATTTGAAAGTAAATAGTTCTTAGATCTATAACAAAACGTTTGTGTAATTGTAAAAAAAAACATCTACATTAAATTGGCTTAAGGTACCATGTAGAGTTTTCTTGTTACAGGTTACATACAGGTAAACTGAGCCTCTTTCATTCTATGTTTAATATTAATATCAATCAGTATAAAAAAAAAGCAATACATTTTAAAACCCTAGTGATGAGTACAACAAAATTATCTATCATTTCTCCTACCTACGTACGAAGCTGCTGTTAATCACACACCTTTTATGAAATCCTGTATATACAAGGTCGCGTGTGTTCCTATTTACAACCAAATGGTCTGTATCGACACAGCTGCCGTTAGGCGCCAGTACGGTTTAGCAGAAACTGGTTTAGCAGATGGAAGCAAACAGACTCCCACAATGGCTCTTTTATTCCGAATATGATAACAATCTGGTTTCTTGGTTATAATGTAATGATGCTAGTCAAATAGGTCCTCCAGAGCAAAGCCCAACTGTTCGTTTCCCAGTTTACTCACCCACATGATGTAGTTATTGTTCTCTGTAAGGCCTGGATGCTCCTTGCCCGTCACGAAGGATAGAGTAAACACTGACCTCCCTGTTTTGGAGGTGGGACTCCCGAATAATTTGCTGTTCCCTGTATGTCTTTCGCCCTCTTCCTAACACTGTCCTTCAATGTTGGGTTTGCAAAACCAGGTTTGGCTTAATCTCTCTCCCTTTCTCTCTTTTCCCTACTCCCACCCCTTTTTTTCTATGGCAGTGTAACTTAATCTGGTTTTAAGGTTGCCTGCCTTGTCCCTCTTTGAAACCGCACAGCTGTAATAAAAAGTCCTGGTGTGTAGAGTTGTGTTTCGCCGCTGCACAGATTCAGAAGGAGCTGCCTCTGTATGACCAAGCCCTGCTGACAAAACAAAATGAAACTATTCTAGGTAACCCGACTCTTGAACCCTCCTCTTTCTTCTGTCTCTCTCTACCTGTGTGCCTTCCTCAGTTCCGTCCCTCCTCCCACATGTCGTCCCACTCTAAACTTTTTAAGCCCTCTGGACATAAAGCACACCGTATCCTTTTCGCCCCCTTTGTGTCCTTCACGCCTCTTTGGCTATGAAGTTTTACCCAAATATACACCTACACAGGAGTGACTTTACACATGCAGAAACACAGTTTATATGGCACTCGCACACAAGTCCATAGACAACATAGAGTTAACAGGCGCGTGGTGTGTTTGCCGTAATGTGCCCTGAAGCTGAGGTGTGTGCCTCACCTGGTCTGTTTTGACAGTCTAATGAGAAGTCGGTTGGTATCAGTCAGGGGACAGTCTGACATCAAAACATGACTCATGCAATGCCACATGTCACAGTAAACACGAAGGGAAAACACGCTTGATGTCCTTCCTCCAAATGCTAAAACCGAGGTGATGAGGTATAATCATGTCGGCATTAGTGAGACGCATATCTGTACCAAATCTTAAACTAATCCATCCAATAATTGCTGAAACAGATCACTAAATAACAAAAATGTCAGGTTTATGTGACACAAGGGGGAAATTATAGTATAAACACATTTTAAAATGCTTGTAAAATCTATTTAAACTATAAAACTACTTGCCTTTGCCAGAACATTTCAGCCTACTGCTCTAAGTTTCTGAAGTTAACTTGCCCTATAAGGATGCATTTATTGACCATCCTGTCCAATAAGGTCCGTGCTTCTAATAAAGGAAGCCACCGGGAATGTTATGGGACACTGAGCATAGACAACTGAGGAGAAAAAGAGCTTGATTGGGCGTGTGAGAGAAAAGACTGATAAGGCCGCCTGAAGATAAAGAGCCATTGTCATGAACAGCAGCTGATTGTGTTGCTTGACCTGGACGACTGAATGCAGTGAACCTTTCAGCTCGCTTCCAACTCTGTCAGCGGTTGTCTCGCAGTTTTCAATATGGATGGGTTTATTAATGTGTGGTGGGTTGATATGGCAGACGCTGCTTGACAGGACTGAGTGGATCAATTTGAGACTGATTCTCAAAATGACTCATTTTCCTCACACGTTCAGCCAACAACCGCAGCTACCCTTGTCATTATTCCGTCTGGCATAAAACTGCTATGACATTTAAAGTCTCCGCCCTGATGCAAACTGAATTGCATAACTTTGTTTGTGTGCGTGTGCGTGTTTGCTTGACTAAGTTTAGGCAATTAGAATATCATTTAGATTCCAGTTTGTGAAACGATGAGGATGTGAGATGAAATTCACTGTACAGTAACTAATATACTACCTTTCTTACGGAGCCAAAAATATAAATCGCATGAATACCATGCAGTCATAGTGTTTACCCTTTATGGCAGTCTGACATGGCTGAACAATGGCTGACAAGATGTTTGCACACATTGTAAAAAAATGAATAAAAATGATGATGACAGACATTCAGAGATGTCATAACCCTATTGTACGCCCTCGTTTCTGTCTAGGCTTTGCTGCGCTGCTGACATTTTGTTCATAATCCCGTCAGCTCTTACGCACAGCAGCCAAACAACGTCCATAGCACGTGAATGAAAAGTATTTGTTCATTGTTTTTCCATTTGTTTGTCAGTGACACCACCTGATGCAAACAACAACTCGGGATCTGTACAGCTCAAAGGCGGCAGGTAGTTCAGACCGGTTTACATATTAACAAATCCATTCAGGGCTGTTGCTATGATGTTTGTAGTCACAGTAACTGTGTAACAACTAAAAGAACTTAAGCTCAAATGGGTACTTTTAAAGTGTTTTCAAGCATTTCTGTACCTTATTCTCTAAGGACTGCACTTATTTTACATTGATTTGTGAATAATGAAGCAGCTGATTCAAATTCTCTGTTTCTGCTGCCGTCTTCATACACATAAAAGTGTCTTTTTAAATTGACGCCACAGATCTTCTTGCATATTGGAATACAGATCTGATCTCAAACTTGTAAAGCATCTGATTAGGTTGTGCATGACTGACGTTGTTTCATTATTTAACATAAACCAGGGCGGAAAAACACAAGCACAAATGTAGAACTTCCCTTTAAAGCGTGCACCCTTATCAGACAGGTGCATAAGCAGAGTTGAGCAAACGTCAGAGGCTAGAGATGGATCAAAGTCTGAGTTGACTGATTTTGTACAACCCCACATTTATCGCTCACGCTTCAGGCCATTCATTCCTCTGTTCTCTCAGACAAATACACGATCACACAAGTGGTTGAAGTGCCGTGACGGTTAGAGTTTGAGAAAAAGCCATGAAATAAAAAAACATGCTGAAAGCCTCTACACCTCACACCACTGTACTCTTTCTCACCTGCAAAGCTGCTGTCACTCTGTCACCCCTTTGTTAGTGAAACATCTCAGCGTCTGGAAGCAAACTGGGGGGAGAGAAGTAATCCCGGTGTGTAAAGTTGTCCATCTCTCTCTCAGAGGAGCTTCTCGGCCGACATTTATTGTTTCGACTGGGAACACCCCTCAAGATTCCTTCATCCCACCTCTTTCCCCTCCACAACCACAGCAAATATTCTCTCTCTCTCTCTCTCTCTCTCGCTCTACCTCGCTCACACACACACACACACACACACACACACACACACACACACACACGCACACACACACACATGCAAATGAACCCAACATGCCATCTTACCATCAAAGCCATTACACCACCATCTTCCCACCAGTCAAGCCTCCAAAACCTTCCTTTGTTCGAACAGGTGTGTGTTTTGTGAAACTTGAGATGAAGCTTGAGAAACGCTGGGAGAAGCTTGACTGGAAAAATCACAGGTTAATAATTAACCTCTGCACATTTCATGCTTCCTGGACTCTATATAAAGCAGATGTTGCCCCATACTCATCTGTTAAACCCACATTGTTCGCATGTTGTGTTTCGCAGAATTCACATAATGGGTCAGGCTCATTCATTTCAAAAAAACCTTTGGGAAAAACATATTTTCTGCACCATGAGTAGACTGGACACATAGCAATGGAAATTCCTGTTACAACATCCTAAATGTTTGGCTAACGGGCTGCAAACAAAGGTCCTGTGATACAAGTCTCTCGTCACTTTCCTTTAGGAATACTTATTTAACGGTGGTATCATGTCACAACATATTTGACTAAAGGGTTTACAGTATAAGGAAGTAGCCTGCCTGTGCAGTCTGCCCAGAAGTGTGAAATATACCAGTCAATATGCAACCTAAGTAGCTAGTAGCACTGCAACAACTGTGAGTCATGACAGTGATAGATGATATCATCCTAGATAGAGGGCCTTGCAGCCTGCTGACCTATTACTGCTTTGATCACTGTAAATGGGATCAGTGACACTTCTCAGCAAGATGTGGCGGTGAGATTATGTTTTTTTTTTTTTTTTTTTTTTACGGGAAATTTGTAAAAACGTACTACCAAGAAGCCCAAAAAAATTCCTGAAAATAATCTTTCTTCATTTACTGTCACTGCTCATCTCATGAAAAGATAGACTCACAGCTACACACTGCATTTGAGCAGTCGTGGTTCAGTGGTCAGAAATCCAGAAACACATTTTAGAGCTTTTATTAGACGCACTTTCATAACCTTCATCAACATCATAGAACAACTTTGTCGCTATTTAAAAATTTGTTACATATACAAATTGCTGGAATTTTTACCACCTCATACACTGTTTGGGCCAAAAAAAAAAGTCGCCAAAGATTCTCAATGGGGTTAAGGTCTGGACTCTGTGGTGGCCAATCCATGTGTGAAAATAATGTCTCATGCTCCCTGAACCACTCTTTCACAATTTGAGCCCGATGAATCCTGGCATTGTCATCTTGGAATATGCCCGTGCCATCAGGGAAGAAAAAATCCATTGATGGAATAACCTGATCATTTAGTATATTCAGGTAGTCAGCTGACCTCATTATTTGGGCACATAATGTTGCTGAACCTAGACCTGACCAACTGCAGCAACCCCAGATCATAGCACTGCCCCCACAGGCTTGTACAGCAGGCACTAGGCATTTCATCTGACTGTCTTCTTACCCTGATGCACCCATCATTTTGGAACAGGGTAAATCTGGACTCATCAGACCACATGACCTTCTTCTATTGCTCCCGAGTCCAATCTTTATGCTCCCTAGCAAAATGAAGCCTCTTTTTCCAGTTAGCCTCACTGATTAGTGGTTTTCTTAAGGCTACACAGCTGTTCAGTCCCAATCCCTTGAGTTCCCTTCACATTGTACCTGTGGAAATGCTCTTACTTTCACTATTAAACATAGCCCTGATGTTTAATCTATATGTTGTTCTAATGTTGTTTTTCTTTGATTTGAGTTCACCAAATGTTTAAGTGATCGCCGATCACGATCAATCAGGATTTTTTTCCGACCACATTTCATCCTCAAAGACAATGGTTCCCCAGTTTTTAATAATGCGTTGGACAGTTCTTAACCCAGTTTTAGTAGTTTCTTCAATCTCCTTAGATGTTTTCTCTGCTTGATGCATGCCAATGATTTGACCCTTCTCAAACAGACTAACATCTTCCCCACGACCACAGGATGTGTCTATTGACGTGGTTGTTTAAGAAATGAGAAGCTACTCATTGCATCAGTTGGGGTTAAATAACTTGTTATGACCTTTTTTTGTCCAGGCAGTGTATTTTCTTCCTTTTTCTGTGCAGTGCGTGAAGTTGCGCTGGAAATACAACTCCACACTGATATGTATAGTCTATTTTCCAGCACAAACAAAAAGTGAACTTCCAGCAAAACTGTGTTATGTAAAGGCTGTGAGAATTGTTGTCTACTTATGTAACTAAGGTCAGTGGAAGAAAAGTATATTGTAGCCTAAGTTTTCCAAAACATGTTACGACTGCCTGCACATAAAGTTGGACAAACTCTCTGTAAAGTCATCCATATGATACGAAGAGCGGGTTTGAAGCTTGGTGCGGTGGTTCTGGACATCGCCATCTTGGCAGTGCCCTGAGTCCGCCTTACTCCAGCTAACCCAAAAATAGACAAGAAGTTGAGTGTAAGTGGATCTGAGGAGGGTTTGTGATGCCTGGGCAGAAAGCTAGCAACCTGTGAGGGTGCAACTGAGTGATAAGTTTCTTCCTTTTCTTTTTTATTTGGAGATGCAACAAAAACTTTTCGCAGTTACTTAAACCTGCTCCATCTTCTTTGCTAAAGTTGCTCCCCACTTTAGCTCTGGCAAACCAGTGATTGTTGGATGATGTCAAACGTCTCACTACTGTTAAGTTCAGGCCTCTCTGAAGGCAGAGAGGCCTGAACTTAACAGATGTTCACTGATATAAAAGTCCTGCACTGCTGAGTCGGCAAGTGCATACTGAGGAACTTGAGTTCGTCCTAAAGTTCAGATTCATGCGGGGGCGTCAGAGGCGCCTTCCTTTTAGTCTGTAAGCCGTATTTAACTCAACAAGAACTCAGTCAGGTTTATCAGAGATCGAGTCTCTTCTGTGCAGTTGGTTTGCTAAAACGGGGACTCGCTGTGCAGCCTTAAAGAAATGTGGCTCATGTCATGTGGTTTGACTCGTAACGTCAGAGTTTGAAACACGCGCACAGTTCACATAACAGGAAACTTGCCAACCCTCGGAACTGATAATGTCGTGGAGAGGTGACACGTGTAATTCTTAAACTCTGATAAGTCGGTAGCGATTGTTAGATATGTGTGCGTTAGATGTATTTATTTTATTTACTTTCTTAAATGGTACATCACCTGAATTTGTTAGACCAGCCACTGGTTTTAATGCTCTCATTATGTGCTACCGTGAAAACATGTGGTAGATCCTATCAAACCCAGGCATAAACAGAATAAAGAGAAAACTTTTATTTTGTTGAACGGCGAGAATACTTTTTATATTTTGATCCAAAATATATCGTTGGTTATAAGTAATTCCACAGTTGTTCAGTGACGCAGAATTGTAAAAACCCAGGTAACCCACAAACGCAACAGCGAGATACTTATCACCCTATTGTCGAGGATTGTTTATGGAAATTATTTGTGACTTTTTACAATAACTCGAAAACATTTGCTGCCAATATATACTGGAGTGTGAGTCAGTGTGAAAAGCACCGGAGCATATTTTGACTCAGAGGTTTTGGTATCCTTTCTTATCTTTACTCACTTTTGTTTCATCTTGTGTTTTTTCCTGCGGTGATGAAGAGCTGCCTAGTAAATTTCCTCTGGCCTCTTTTTGGATGGGAGCTGCCTTTCTTACCTTGATACAGCTCTGTTTAATCCATCCCTTCAGCTTTATTGACAAGTCGTTTGTTCAGCTTGTCTCAGTGACTTCATAGGGGGCTTCTCTGACCTTTCTTTAACTTCCCTATTTTCTGCTGTTTTCTGCTCATCTAGGGTACTCATCTTTGTCTTTCAGTTTGAATCTCCACACTGCTTCGGTTTCTTCTTTTCTGGTTAGTGTGGTCTGTTTATTAGTTTAATTGTTTTGATCACATATTCACAAAGATTTTGGGTAAACCCTATGTTACTCTCTGTCTTGATCTGCAACAGGTGTGATAACAGCAGTCATCCAGCAGGAGTCCCAGTGCACCACTTTTATCAGGTGTTATTCCCTAGATCCCGGTTAATAATCTCTTAGGATAGAAAAGAGAGATTGTGCAGCTTTGCTGTAAAAATGTTGGGGAAAGGACATATTCTTAGTAAATGTCACGTCGTACATATTTGAAGCTTTATTTCCAAGACGGTCGCCCCGAGATTCCGCAAGATCACAGTGTCAAAGCTTTTCAGGTTTTATTCACATTTCCTGCCTGACCTCGGTCAAACGAATTGGGGAATGACCTCCGTGAAGGTTTACAGCTGCTCACAGTACCAGAGTTTTAAAAGCTACTCGTGATGTGAGAGCAACGTGGCGTCAGAGCTTATTTTAGCATTTGTTAAAGAAGACAGGCGGGACAGGGAAAGAAGATGGACTGGTTTAGAAGAATGAACGGTATGAGGACACAGACTGACAGACACGGGCAAATAAGGAAGACGAGAAAGCACTCTGCTTTTGGTTCTTCACAGGCAAGAAAAAGTCATTTAATAAAGACTGATAAGTGACAGAGCTCAACACCAGACGGACAGGAGATAACAACAGTCATCCTGACCATAGTCAGCTATGGGGAATGGTGGTAAGTGACTTTCAGTCTAGATGTTTAATTTCACTTCTGTTGACAGGTCATCTGACGCACAGATGTACATTCCGCCATAATGTTAGCTTTATAACTATGCTGGTCAGAATATTTAGATATAATAGTTTAGGTTAGTTTCATTATAATGTGTTGCTGGGTTGCTGTTTCACATGGTACTTTCTGTTTGTCCGTTGTGTTTTAAATTGCAAGCTGTGTTCACTGGCAATTCAGAACTTTTAAAATGTCTTCACTGTTTCTGCGCTTTGGGGGACGAAGGCAGCCGAGGCCGCCTGCGAAAAGATTGTTCCCACTGCATGAGTAGTGTTTTTACTTCAAGGATTCTACCAAGTGAAGAGTTCTTTCTTCTACAGCATCTGCTTAGGAAGAGAGAAAAGATTCTCATATTTCTGTCTGTTAAACTCGGTCTCTCTACAGAGGCAACACTAATGAGGGCACGTTCAGCATCTTTCCCAGAAATTGATTTTTCAATCCAGTTTCATGAGAGGGAATATTCATTCATAATTAACACACACACATATATATATATATAGATCCAATTAGGCTTAGGTAGCCAGAGAGACTGTTCTACTTCGTAATAATTTATGTCAGAAATACTACATGTAGAATTCAAACAGAATGTTTTTTTCATGATGCTTGTATATTGTCTTTTAAATGCTTATTTGAGATATGCTGATCCACAGCCCTTAGAACCTCTCTATATTTGTATTTGCAGGAAGCACAGTAAACTCAACAACAGTCGGGGTCCTTGTGGGCTTTGGGATTTTGGCAGTCCTCTTTACCATTGGCATTGTGCAATTCTGCTGCAAGTACAAATGCAAAAAGTGTAAAAAGTGCTGCAAGAAAAAGGGTGAGTGGTGCTTTGATTGTCTATTCATCCACACCGAGACAGTTTGGTTTTTATTTTCATAGCTTTTATATATATCCCTCCTGCTTTCATACCAAAAGTCCAACTGTAACATCACTCTGACTGGGTTAATATGAATGTGAATACTCGTGGACTGTGGGGTCTAAGTTTCATTTCTGCACTATATGCTACACAAATTACGTTTCCCTCCTTCATGGTGAACACAGACATGTCAAATCTGTCTGAGAATAGACATCTTTTAATCTTGTGAAAATGGCATGCACCTGGTTACACGGTTGACTGCGCACAACAGCAAGAAATACAGTATGGACACGCATATTTATTGTAACTCTTATTGTTCTGCAGAGCCGTCGGTGAAAGACAAAGTGCTAACGTAAGTAGATTCATGTACACTGGTATTTCAAATGTGGCTGTGCAAGTTTGATTTCCTTTTCTGTAATGCTTTTGTGGGTAAGCTCAACGTGTTTGATTTTACATTCTGCAGTAAGGTCGGTTTGAAGAAGACGCCCCCTCCCTTCTCGATCAGCGGCGTCATAAAATAACACAATGGTGGCAGTTGATTCGTGCAACCACCGCGATGGAAGGCACGCCTCTGGTCTATCACTTTCCTTTGCACCTCGCACCCTGTTTTTAGGCACGTATGCTGTCTGCTTCTACTTGTATTTTGCTGCTCTGAATCATTGTTAATGCTTAAACCTGATGGTCAAGGCTGTGTATATTTGCATGTCTGTGTAATTGAAATAAAAGTCAAATATTAGTAAGTGTAATAAAATATTTCCAATCAGTTTCGCTTCTCGTCAGTTTTTAATGTGTCATGAGAACCTGACAAAATGCTGCGGAGTCCCGTGATACAGTGTTCAGTACCACACTCCACAGAGAAGGAAACCGCAGCAAAAGGCGGATCAGTTTTCTTGTAAGCTGCAGGTGGCTTCCCTCCTATATTCACATAATACCTGTCGGATACTTTCGATGGTTGGCGGAACATGTCTCATTGTTTTTCCTATTATTAAACTAAAACATGTTTGTGTCTCTGTAAGTGAAGTTTTTTTTTTAAGATATGAGTTGCATACATTGGGGCGAAGAAAGGTCACCTTGTGTGTTTTCTTCAAAACAGTCATAATGTAGTTGTGTAAAGGACAAAAATAAAATTGAGTGGCTTATTTCCCGACTGAAATAGTTTCAATTGATTTGAATCGCCTCTATGTGTTGCCGCGCAGCACAGAAACATAAATGTCAGATCCAGTCATATTTTTGGTTCTATTTACTAGAAATACAATGGTACAGCACTTTCTTATGTCTGGCTGTACATGTTGCCTAGTTGTGAATGTCCACAAAACATCAGTTGACTTGTTTAATCTTAAATAAACTAAGATCCTGCCCCTCAAAAAGTACTGTGCGCATTAGTAATCACTGCAAACATTTACACATCTGCAACATGCTTCAGATGCATCTATTTTTAGTCAAATGATTTCTGTGCTGTGATGATTTGCACTGCCTTAAAATATGTTATGTAAATGCTCAAAATCTGCATTTACTCTGTCAGTGATCATTTGATATGCATGAATTATAATGCCGTTCCACAGACTGAGTTTTGAGACCAGATGACAAGGCACAAACTATAAATGTGTGCTGTCTTCAAAATAGCACACATTTATTTTATGTCAGTCTACTGTATTTTAAATAAGAGGAATTGACAGTTACTTAATTGAAGATATTAAAAAAAAACTGTCTGAAAGAGTTGCATTATCAGCAGCAGCAGGCCGGCATATAAGGCAAAACTTATCTCAGACTGCTGATGAACCCCTGATTAATTTTGACTCCCAGTGCAACGTTAATGTTGGCTTTACGTAACTGTGACGCACAGACCTCTTCAAAACTGCGCCTGGCCCGTTTTATTTATGAACATGGGACGTGTCTGTGTTTAGATTGTTTCTCTGAATGTGATTAAAAGTGCAGACTGTGGTGATCTAGCAGTGGCTCGAATTGAGTGACTGAATAAACAAACTCTGTTAAATTTCGTCATCTCTAAAGGGTCTTGGGCTCCCGACGTGGCATCACGTGGTATAACACTGTAGTTAGAGACATTATAGTTCAGTTTCTTTGTATTGGAATTGTATGGCGTACTTAACAATAGCGCATGTATTAGATGGTGGCTTCAGTTTCCCATGTGAAAGGGCTGCCTGACAGCGATATAAAGAAGTGATATTATAAATATAGCATATATTTAAAGTGATATTGTTTTTTTTTTTTTTAAAGGTGGGTAATGTTGTAGGTGGTAGAAATATGCTATGCTCCATAGCAGTGCATTGGTTGTCAATAAGTACCCCACTATAGCTCCACTTCGAAGACACTGAACTATCCCTCTAGCGCAGAAGTATTCATCTAGCTTTGGCACGACAAACAACCTGTTATGATGCCAAGACTAAACTACTATACTGTGTGGATGACTGCACCCTTTAGGGACTCCAAACGCCGCACATTCAGTTGCTTTGTGGTGATGTGTTATTGCAAAAAAACTACCATTTGTGTTGGCGATAGCAAATTTGTTTGGAAACTCACAATATCAACTAACGTGGGTTCTAATTTGTTAATTTTGTGGCCATGGTTTGCAGAGGCCCCTGCATCAAAATCAAACATAGAAAGGTATTATTAAATCACAGGTAGGGCTGGACTTGAGTGTTGGTGTACATTGTACAGAAGACCGAATGTGAGAGGACCCCAGTGACTCTTAACATGTTAATGAAGCCTTAAGCATAACAGTTAAAAAGGCCAACTATATATCATGTGATTATCATGGAGATGTACCGCAAAGCATGTGACTTTTTTTTTTTTTTTATCAACCTTTAGGATTACCCTAAAATTGTCTCACTTCCCCTCTACTTCATGCTGCACGTGAAGAAACAGGTCACATGATTTTCTTGCTACTGTAACTGTTGTTTAAAAATTCAGCACTTGCGATGATATTTGTTCTCTATTCAGTGTGACACGGGACTTTTTGAAACTGAGTGGAAGCCCGAAAGTATTTCTTTCCTAGTTTAGAAGCTTTGACCCCGCAGCGCTGGTTCCGGTACACAATTTGCATACGGGGATCCCACGTACAGCTTCGAGGTGTGTAATGTTTATGTTCCAGTAGGTATCACTTTGTTGTCTCAGGGTTTTCCTTACATTTGCCTCTGTCATGGTTTCGCAAATCAATTTTGTGTCATCTGTTTACTAGTTGGGAATTTTTTTTTTTGCCCAAATGACCTTTAGAGACCAGTCCAAGGAGACATTTCTTTTTAATCACGTGTAAAATAGCATATATATGCAAGACACAATAAATAAAAAGCATTTTTCATCACGTCAAATAAATAGTTACAACAGGGAAGCGGCTAAGAGGAAGGTCTGTGGTTCAGTCGATTGCAGAGTCAGAGGCCAATAAAAGGAGTCAAAAGCTGAAAGCCCTGCGGATAAAAACTGCTGCATTTCTTCTTAAATATGCCTTGTTTTACACAACGTAATGTCGCACACATTTGTGGAGTGATAACAGGTAAGATAACTGAAAGCATTGTAGATAGGTGGGTTTGTAAAAACAGTGCCGAGGAAAAAAGTCTTCACCACGTTTCAGAGTATGCAACTGCCAAAAGTTGATAATGAAGGTGTCAGGTATGTCGGCAGAGGTGAAATCATAAAATGTCCAAAAGCACGTAACTGTTAAACTGTCTCTCTTCAGCGCATCCCACGCAAGTTTCACTTCCGGCATACTTCATTCTAGTCAGTTGTAAATACACCCAGTGACACAGGGTAAAATAACGACTTTACTGTATATTCTCTCTCTCTCTCTAGGCCCCTGAGACGCCAAGCAACAGCTATTAGCCAGCAGCTGCATGCTCTAACCTCGACTTCCGGCCTGTGTTCAACAACAGCCTGCTGTTTGCTCAGTTTGTCATCACGGTTTACCTCCCTTTTTTGCTGCTGCAGATATCTGACACAAGAGCATTTCAACACATAGTGGTGCTTCTACTTGATGTTTCAATATGAGTGTCATGTCATAAAGGAATGCGCGTTGCTCCACCACATCCGCGATAATGATTTTATAAATAGTGTTCTGAGGTGTGTCATTCAGTTTCCAGCTGTACGTCATACAGCGAGAGAGATACGTTGTTCATATTGAAGTCCTGTCCGCACTTCCCAAGATGCAGCGGTGACAGAGATGTCAGCAGAGGAAACGTGTCCCCTAGTTGTATAAATGTTGATTCGAAATCGTCCATTGCGACAGTGTCAGTTTGTGAGTTTGTGGCATAGCCTGGGATGGTAACCCCGCCTTTGTAAGAGTCCACCATGTCGCATTTTTCGCCGAGGAGTCCGTTTTCAATACACACAGATCTGTATTGTTTGATAACCTCATTTCCATAGTGGCCTTGTTTATGACACCAAGAACACTGACCTGCTCCTGAACAGATACACGACTGAGGCATAGCTCTGTATCCTGTGACCACTTCAGCCAAAACTGTGTCCGGAAGTATCTCTTTGAAAGTGTCATCATCACAAGCTTGAGTCTGCACAGCTGGAGGACTCTGGCTGCGATAGTTACCTCCAGCAACAGTCTCTTTCAGAGGCCCACTGTCTTGTCCCTCCAGGTTCAAGGAAGACGTATCAAGGTGGCAGCTCATGCCCACACCGCTGTCTTCCCGTTTCCTACCTGTATCAGTTTCAGTCCTGTCATCCTGTAGGGGGTAATCGGTTTGACTGCTGGTGGAGCTCTCCGATCCTCCCATGCTTCCACATCCACTGTCCTCTTGTCTCGATGGAGGACTTCTTCCATTGCTCGAACCAGAGTCAATGCTGACTCCACTGTCCATGCTGGTCCTCCTGTCCTCCTCTTCATTGTCCTTTATTACTGTAACATGGGTCACTGGGTCTTTGACGCAGTCTGTCACTGGTGTTCTGTAACTGGAAAGGAACCATCCTTTGTCAGTGACCACCTCGATTGTCCCATCTCCAACAGAAAGTGGAAGCCAGCCACTTGCAGGGGATTTCTGGGGTGAGACAAGAGAAAACAAAGGAACACAATGAGGTTTTGTTTCCAAACAGCTGGCGCAAATTTATGTGTTGCTGCAATGTTCACAGATTTCTATATCTGAATGTACTTACCAGTGCAGCAGGAGTTTTCACAGGGTGTTTCAGGTAACACAGGAGGATGGTTGCCATAATAGCAATGACACCCAGCACGCCCAGAGTTGACAAGGACGAAACAGCTATTACGTACCACTCTGAAAAGAGAGAAATCACCAGGAATTTAATAGGTGTGAAAGTACACAATGAGTAACACATCTAATTATTAATTGGAATAAATTTCTTAGGTTATGTTAGGTTTGATGCTGCCAACTATTGCCTGTGCATGATCAGTGCTGAAATGTTTTTCTTACCTCTCTCTGGTAGCAGCAGACACTGTTTGGTGGACACACTGCTGACTGAGAGAGCTGCAATGCTTTCTACCCTGATGCTGACGCAATACTCGGTCCCCCAGTGGAGAGAGGCGAAAACCTTCTCAGCCTGCTGATCCTCTCCCCCATCATCGGTCAGGTATGCTGTGTTGTTCTGTACGGTAACAACAATAGGAAGGTGATTTATCTGTTACTGATTTTGCCCAGAGTGTGTGTGCTCATTTACATTATTTCTCATATTCTGCCTAACATCTAATAAACCCACCTTACTGTTGTCTCCTCTGTCTTCCAGGAAGATAGTATACTTGATCCCATAAGGGAAAATTTTTTTCAGAATGGGTTTTGGGTGAACATTCACTGTTACAGTGGTGGAAGTAGCCCGCAGAGTGAAGGAGGGAGGCTGCAATTTACCTGAAGAACAAAATGATGAGAAACCATTATTTACCCAACCTGTTGTTTGAACCACGATACACTCAAATACCAAACTGACAATTTTACTCACTTTCATTTGGGAGAAACTTCTTGGCTATCCACTGGGACACATCATCTCCATCCACCAGCTGAACTCTGACCTTGTAGACACTGATGTATTCATGTATAAATCCACTAAGGTCACAGTAGGTTTGTGTGATCCCCGTGCAGCCAGCTATCATCGCCCATTCACCATTGTACCTGAGGACAGAAATCAACACCAGTTACCAAAGGGAAGGAGTATAGTCACTGAATAATATGAAGTAAAATAATAAAAAGCAATTGCAAGACTTAATAAATCTAATCTATAGATAATTAAAATCAATCAGTAAAAAAAAATAATAAGAGTGAAGAGGAAAACAAATGTATGCAGATAAGAGCTGAAGAAAATAAGAGAGGGGAAATTTGAATTGCAAAATATAGGAACTGCAGGTTTTACAGGACGTACTTTGCCATTTCCACATTGTACTTGGAATTTGAGGGGGCATCTGCAGGTTGTTTCCAGAGTACAGTCACCTCCCCATCTACAATATTCACCTCCAGGCCCTTAGGTGGAGGGACCTTCACGCCTGTCACAGAAAAAAAGGGAAAAAAAAAAAAAAAAGAACAGGGAAATGATGAGAAATCACTACAACATGATCATTTGAATTTCTCCAAATGTAATTCACAATTTTATATTACACGGTGAGAGAGAGGACACTTGGTAGAGGTTTGATTTTAGCTTAAAGTGTTTTTATTTATTTATTTATTTTTTAAGGAAGGCTTAACGATGTGCCTTCAGTTTAATCGCACAGTATGCGGTCAGATGTAAAGGGGAAGTCTACCACATGACGAAAAGGGACGGTAAACATGACAATCGTTTATGGGTAGGCTACTGTGATCTCAGACTGACTGTGGGTTTTTTGTGGCATGCACGGAGTTTTTCCTATTTCCTCCAATTGTAGCGCACTTGCTGGAGTGAGACGAATATGGGTAATAAACGTTCTCCAAAGTGATCTTTTCTCTCCCATAAACCTACAAGTCAGAGATCATATCGCTAACTGCGGGCTAGAATAAAAATGGATTACATCACAACAGATCGTCATACAATTTCGTCATATAGTTTCCTCATGACGTTCAATACTTAACTTCAAATGTTGATCAACAGTAGTAATAGTGATGAATGAATTAGTAAAAATATATATATATGTTAAATTATTTTAAACACAAGATGAAACAGTGTTTTTAAGATGAAAACAACCATAAATAAAGTATAATAAAAGTTGTGAATTACCTGATACATGACTTATGTAGAAAATTACGAAGACGAGAACTGCCAGTTTGCTTTTTAAATCCATTTCTGGTGTCTTTAAAACAAAGTCTCTTAATCCAAGCCTCAGTGTAGGACCATCCTCCTTTCAGGTCAACTCTGTGTAACGGTACAGAGTAAGTAGTGGTGAAGCAGCTGTGCTCCAGCTGACACTCCGGTTTCTGTTCATCCGCCTAAGTAATACGGAGAAGGCCACTGGTCTTTCTCAACTGACTCTATTTACATAAACGTCCCCAAATACCTTCCCCTCCAGCTCAACACCCCACCCAGCGAGATGATGAGTTTCCTGTTGTGCCTACATCAGTGACGCTGTAGCTGCGAGTTTCGTCTATCTCTCGCGCTCTCTCTCTCGCCTCTCTCAACTGACTCTTTCCTTCCTCTTTTGCTTTTTCTTTTCCCCTTTCCTCGCTCCCAGCTCTCGGCTTCTACACAGAAATGCTGTGAGAATCAAAGCCTGTTGGACTATACATGGCACAGAAGCAAGAAAGGGGAAGCTTTCAGGAATCCCCCTTTTACTTTATTTATATGTTTGATTCTAGGAAGCAGTGATATGGAAGAGCCGTTCTGGTGCTTTGGGGGAAAATTCTGTTTTTTAATTTCTCAGTTTCCATACCGAAATAAAGAAAAAAAAAAAATAATGAAATGACAAGTGATAACTAAAACAGAAAGTATATATTAGTCTTTGGTTCTTGCTTTGAGTGTTCACACCTTTTTGACTACTGTGTTCCTTATGGATCTTTAGTCTGAGTCTGTACAACCTCGGATATACTTGGCTGCACTGAAGCGGTGGCAGAAATAAGGACAGAAATAAAAAAACATATAAATATAATATAAATATATATGAATATGTTTCCTGAGCAAAATCACTTGATTATAGGCATAAATGATCAGTCCATGCGGATTACAGGCATATAATCCCGTAATAACATCATCTGCATTATATAAAATATAACTTGTAACGTATTCACTGTAGGTTAGAAAGTCATATTAACCACTGAGTAGAATTGAGATAGCAGTAACCTTTGCTAAAATCTTATCAGCTCTCAAAAACGTCGGTTTCAGTCAACCACGGTGACTGTCGAACCCTATCTCCACACCTCATCTTACACAGATAGTTCAATAATTTGTCAGTTTTCGCCCGAAGTTTGTAAGGAAAATGTTTGATATAAAGTTTGCCGTGGGTGGACATTCACGATATGAATTTCTTTTGTCGTAATGGCTAGACGTACTACACAAATGACAAAAAAAGAAAAAAAAGGACAAAAAAAAATGTACTAAATAAATGCTTTTGAATAGTGTCAGTGCTTCCATTATGTAAGAAGGTCCAAAAGTGTCACATATAAATCTGTATTTCCATCCCCTGTCTTTGCAAGAACACGATGGAGGTTTACTGTGGAACTGGTTATACTGTTTATCTTGTCTTTACATTATTAAACCAAACAGAAATGCATCAGGGGAGGCACATTGGCATGGTGGTTGGTACTGATGTTGTCTGTCTCTCTGTGTTAGCCCTGCTATAGACTGCCCCCCCTCACCCCCACCCCACCGTGACTGAATGATGAGGATCCCATATTTAAGGAGGGAAGTGGTCCTATTTTCAAATTCAGCATTGAACTCCTATCATGTAAACTTTCATTCATTCATTCATCTTCTATACCCGCTTATTCCTGTTAAGGGTCACTGGAGCCTATCCCAGCTGTCATCGGGCGAGAGGCAGGGGTACACCCTGGACAGGTCGCCAGTCCATCGCAGGGCCAACATAGAGACAGACAACCATTCACACCTACAGCCAATTTAGAATCACCAATTAACCTAACCAGCATGTCTTTGGACGGTGGGAGGAAGCCGGAGTACCCGGAGAGAATCATGTAAACTTACTTTTGTAAAAAAAAAAAAAAAAACAACCTTTCAATTCTGAGAAAGTGATTTTCTCTTAAACGAAGCAAAATGTCTCCCCTCCGTTTCTCACCTCCTCTTCACATGTGACTTTTTTAAGTTTTAGTTCCTGGTAAATGCAAACAGGCGTTCTACAAAGTAAACCACAGCGCTGTTTGCGATTTCTGAGTGTCACCCTTTGGTTTCCGTATAACAGGTGGACAGAGAACTGCTGAGTAAATGTGATATGTGGGCGGTCAGTTTAAAATGTCAGATTACCTGCTGCTGTAGTTTACAAGGGGGACTTTTCTGATAAAGTCACTTCTTAGATGAGGAGGGCTTTGTGGCAACATGCACATACGGGGACAGTATATCTGATATCTAATATCCCCCTCTAGTGGTATTGCAAGATTCACTGAATACATGAACATAATATTTCCTTATGCTTCTTGTGGGCTCAATGTATCATTCAGTGTCATAGTAATAATACAATTTTCCTCTACATCAGGTCTTTCAACATAGGTCTGTGTTTCAGCAATTAAACCCTCAGCAGTCTAGTATTAGATGTTGATGTGCTCCGTTCATTATTATTTACTTTTATGATATGTGATAGCACAGAGTTGTGTTACAGAGAGGACATGGATGTGCCACAGTGGCCTGCAGCCAGGTTCATATATGGTGGACTGTGCGGTTACAGTATGTGGTACCTGCCCTACAATTATGTTTTTATTTCGTGCGATATCTTATGCACAAGATCAACAGAGATGCCAAAAACACAGGGGTGAAAGATGAAGGGATGCCCAACGAGCCTGTGACATGAAACGAGGCAAAGAATGAACATTGAAGGGCTTGCATACTTAGACGAACATTTTGGCCGTTATGCTGCAGGGACAGGAAATAAAAAAAGGTCTGTTCTGTCTGTGTCTGTTGTAATCTTGAGTGACAGTAAGGAAGGAAAATAAAAAATAAAAATGGAGAAGCGAGTGACTTGTGGAAAGTGTATGTCAAAGGGAACAGAAGGAAAGAAGAAAACACAGCAGTATACAGTATCTTTGGCTTTCCACGTGCAGAGGTTAATGTAAAACACATAAGGAGTGCCACCCACAATTAAAGGTTATGATTTCCTGGATTAAGTGATAAGCTGTATTGTTTTTCCTCCACTATTTCCTTATACTACTGATGAGCATACAGTATTATTGAACAACGGAGAATGTTTTTAGTTATTAAAATCATACAGTAGAGATTTAGATACTCTCTGTGGAGAGAAGGCCATTTGGGTGCAGGACCCTGACAGCTCAGCTGGTGTCATTTTCAGTCTGTGAAATAAGCCTTGATAGTATCTGGCTGCCTCAAAACCTGTCCAGCAGGTAGGAAACTGGTACACCAAGGCACACCCATTTCTGTGAAGAGAAGAATGAAGGACAGAGTGAATGATGGAGGCTGGACGTGGGAGGTGTTAGGGAGAAAGGAGGAAGGTGGACCTACCTGTTAATGCTTGCTTCAAGGTCAGTGACAAAGATAGTTAAGAATAAAGGACAGTAGTAGTGCTTTATGTGGTGCCACCATGCTCTAAGAGCTGCTCTGTAACTGAATACACCTGGATGTGAAAAAATCCCACTCACCTGCTTTCATCTCTACCAAGTCCAATGGCCAAGTATAACCCGGTAAGTTCGTTATTTGTGCTTCTTCATATAACAAAATCTACTTCTTCTTACTGCAGCGTGTCTCTCAGCCTCACTTCAGCATTCCTTACTCTCAGTGGTCATACTTCCTTCTTTATCAGTACGCACCTGTCACCCTCGGCGTAGCTGTGCTTATCTGCTTCTCTGTTTGTTCTGTTTTGGTTTCAGTGTGTGGTGTTGGTTGTTAAATCTGTGAAAAGTGCTGTTCAGTGTGGAGACAGGGCTTTTTTTGTTTCAGCTGACTTGTCAGGAGCCAGGTTTCTGCCTTAGTTTCTACGGGTCTTCACATTTCTACATCATTGAAACTCTTTTCTTGAAAAAAAATGTGACAAAATCGCAGATAGTGTCACAAACACCAACGGTTCCTATGTGAAATTTTTATTAGAGTTTGCTTATACAAATTGAGAACATAGGCACAAATCTAATATATTGCTCTGATTTTAAAACCGTTTAAGACAAACTCCTGATTTTGTTGTCTCATTAAATACATTTGATGTGAAGTCAGGATTTGCCAAAGATACGAACACAAATGGTGAAATTTTCCATTTGCAGTGGCCTGACTTGTTCTGTTTATCTAAAAAGCAAAAAGCAATGAAATTTGACTTTGGTGAATGAATATAAAGGGACACTTTAGCTTCCCACTTCACGTCTGGTGGTTTTGTAACTATATATGACACGGTTATTGTTTGAGTGAAATATTGACCTTTTAAGTGTCATGTGAACCCCGTAATCTTTTAATTTTTCTGGTAGCTTTCCACAATAAAGGCCAACAGGCAAACTGTGCAATATGATCATGTGCTCTCTGCTGGGAAATATGATGAACCTACATCTCTGCCTACGTATACTGCTGATAGGCGTGTTTTTGAAACTTGATCAGAATGCACTAGAAATGAAAAAAATCCTTTGTTAGTGACTCCATTTGCATTTTAGTGCTGTTTCAAAAAGGTCACAGCAACCATGGAGAAGCCGCAATCGTTGGCTTTTGGGAACCAAAACTTGCGGCTGCTCTCAGAGGAGATTTGTTCAGGTTACTGTTTCTTGTGGCAATTATCAGGACTAATGTTTATTAAATAGACAGCTACAGGCTACCTTTCAGAATTATTGAAGCCCCATCAAAATCTTTTAGTGCTCAGTTGCACTGGCTTGTAAAACTGCTGCTACACTGTGGAACCACTGATCGTAAACTAAAATCTGATTATAGAAGACTCTTCCTCCTAAAGTACTGGGTCTACTGTATGAGCCCTTATTCTGGTTGTGTTTTGATTGGTGAGAAAGTGACAGAGATTAATGACAATGACAAATTAGATTCCTCTCATGGTTTCACTTTTAAGTAACACAGCAAACAGGTGACAAGGCTCTATACTGTTCAAACAAGTTAAATCACATTCTTTGTTTGCACACATAGTTACTCCACATGACCATAAAAGCTCAGTTTAACTAAAAGAATCAAAGACATAATATGGGAATGTCTGTCTGTCTGCAGCCTGTTAGCTTATCTTAGTATGACATTATTTTATGCTGGGGACTTTTGAAAGTTGTTTGCAAGAAATAATGTGTAACATTACGCCCACGTCTAGTCTTTGCGCTGCTTTAAGCTAACTGACTGCTGGCTATAGCTCCAGATTTAGGGCACAGCACTGAAAGTGGTATTATTCTTTTTATTATTCTCTGCGCACAATACATAAACAAAGAATGCCGGAAGCATTAAATTTGCTCCTACGTAAACAAATCACATGGTGTCCCTTGTCCTTGTGTATTTTTTGTTACAACATATTAGTTTACAGTAAACTTCAATCATATTCAGGGAAGAAGGAAAGAAGTCATCAACACAAAAATAGAACAATAACAAAGCGCTGGACTCTCCTCTGACCTATTTAACAAGAGTCATTCACAGTGATAAAAAGATTTGCCTATCAAAACCTCAATCCTGACTGGACGTCCTTCTAACATAAACCGAGGTAAACGCACGTGACCTAAAAATCCAAAACACTCATAAAGCCTTTTATCTGTAGTACCTGATATGCCTGCCGGGAAAAAAACAAAAAACAAGGGCAGAGAAGATATCATTAACAGAAAAATGAGGAAATGAACTTTTAAACCCGATCTTTTAGACCCCGTTTCCAGGATACATCTTTGTGTGTGTAAGGTGGTGGACTTAGGCATAGACTTGATAATAGTGTTAGGATTGCACAGAGGACAAAGGGTTTCGTGCTCGGTCTTGGCAACCACAAACATGCCACTGATTTGCCTCTCCATCTGTGATCTATCTGATGGTATTTTTATACCTTTGTCATAGGATCTTGTTTCTAATAAACAGGACAACAATGGAGTCTTCACAAGCCATTTTGTGTTATTGCAATAAGGGGTTTTTGATATATATATATTAGCAAGATATTTATTTACCCTCTTTTTTTTATTCTCTTTTCCCCTCAGGAAACAGACCCCCCTCCTTACTCCGTCGCCGTGCACGCCCAGCCCCCCCTCAAGTCTTATGAAGAGGTGGTGTATGGCGTGGGACCGGGCCTGGCGCCCCCCACCCATCCCCACTACATCCCCCAGTATACATCACCGATGACTGCTCCCCCAGTCACACAGCCGAGTACACGTGAGTGGTACCTGCGTCTCCAATATTTCCCTGAGCGTACAATGAATGGAGGTGTGGCATTGGGCCTAATGAATGTGTGTTTGTGTTTGGCTGTGTTCAGCCCCCAGCAAGAAAAAGAGATGCTGTCAGGGTAACAGACAGTGTTACAGCGCGTTAGGGGCAGCCTTGGTGGTGCTCGCTCTTCTGACACTGGCCATCTGGCTTGGAGGTACACTTTGTTTATTCATGTGCTGCTCTAGTCTGTTCGGGGTTGTTGTAACTACATGCAAAGTAAATGTTAGCTTCTTGTACCCTTGTGGTTCTGATAACACTTGATGTTTGTTTTTATTTATTTTTTGCAATTCAGTTGGCATTATATTACGTGACAATGTATAATGCGTCTTGCATTTTCAAATGCTATTCATTAAGTGAGTGAGACTGTTTTTAATTTATTTCTAGAATTATGATAGAAACGGCTCACTGTACAACTTCTACTTACCCTTGCCCATCACTATCCACTCTTCTGCAATCACAGTCCGTTACGGCACCAGGTCGGGAAGGGAAGGATTCTATCACGACGACGACGACGATGACGACGACGACGACCATGACGACGATGATGATGATGATGAACACAGAAAGGAAGACCTGACAAAGACAGACATTTGCTCCAACAATACTGTGCAGTGTGATGGAATAAGAGACTGCCAGCAGGGCACTGATGAAGCAAGTTGTTGTAAGTAGGGCACGTGTGCACACATAGACCTTACCAGAGTCAGACTAATACGAGGGCATATGGAGAACAACGACACTTTAGGTCACTTTGCAGTTTTTCAGTCATTGTTTGTGGTCATAAAAGTGGAAGCACGCATCCAAAGGCTCCATGTTTCAGTCACATGTTAAACCATAACCCGCTGAAGTGATACCATCTAAGTTGATTTCTTTCCTTTCGTTTCCCTCTGTGTTTCCCCCAGTAAAGTTTGGTGAGAATGGCGGTCTGCAGGTCAGGACATCTCAGGATGGCCGCTTCTTACCAGTGTGTTATACAGGCTTCGACCAGAACTATGCCGACCAGATCTGCTCTCAACTGGGACTCAGAAAGTAAAGACTCACCACTTCAAACACTTTGCCTCATTTAGTCAAAGTCATTTCCTGAAGTGTGCTGAATGTCGCACATAAAATTGTTTCTGGGCAGCAGTGCAGCATCAAAGCATTTATTATCATTCCCCATCGCTATTTGGCCCCAGCACAGACTTTGTGAGAGGGTGAGCTAGCCATTTTTTCCAGACCCCATTTGAACAACAGCCACTGATTTTCATCTAATTTCTCTGCACCTGCTACTGTGCGTTTAGGCTTGAATTGATTCTCCGCAGGTATCACTGGGTGTCCCGGTGTGACAGAACCAGAATGAGTTTCCAGACCCAATCAGGCATTGATTTGACAAAATGGTCTCTGTGTGTGCAAGTTTATCCCCCCGGTTTTCTGAACAGCCCTTGTCTCCATCTCCAGGTCCTACACGAGCAAAGCAGTTCAAACACAGGACTCCATTGCTTTAACGCTAACCGGCAGATCATCATCAACTCACATCCAGGGTCTGGTAAATGTCAGGTACATACATACCTCATCATGTGAATTTCTGTTTGTTTGGCTGACTGTGTGTATTCACGTTAACTTGGCATGTTTTTCTCACCACGGCATTACACAGTTCTTCCTGTCCAAACCAGGAGACTGTCTCCCTGCAGTGTGTGGGTAAGGAGTCTCCATCTGTTCCTGCAGTCATGTGTCGCACACACAAGCCCTTACTCTCTCTGTTTCTGTGTGTATGAGACAGAATAGTTAATCTAAAAAATCATTGTGGATTGGCACTTCTTCAAATCATAAATCTAAACTAAATAAATTCAGAGAACCTATACACATACCATATTATCTGAGCGTTTTAGTGATATCATTGTTATGTGTGGCATACCACAATATGGCACAAGTGAAGATTAGCATTATTCACCTTAATTCGGAATATTTTTTGCTGTCTCTCATTCCCAGACTGCGGTCGACAGCAGTCCACTTCCCGGATCATCGGTGGCACGGCGGCGAAGACGGGTCAATGGCCGTGGCAGCTGTCTCTCCACTTTAAAGGATCCCACGTCTGCGGAGGAGTCCTGGTCTCACCTGATTTTGTGCTGACCGCTGCCCACTGTTTCCCAGGGTGAGTGACACAGACATTGTCTTCGCAACCTCTTCCACCCTTCAAAATGATTATTTTTCCTCAATAGATTTGCTTACTTTTAGTGCAGAAGCCATACACTGTAGTTAAACAAACTTGTTCAGATGCAGTTTGCAAAGCCTCACTGACACGTTTTTCAAGATTAACGAATAACGCTTTATGCTAAAAACGTAAGTGTTAATGCCAAATCAGTTGGAGTCCTTTCGCTTTGCACTGAGTAGTCTCTTTGTGTGCTGCAGAAGAAACCTCGGATATCTTTTCCCCGGAAACTGGGAAGTGTATGGTGGAGCGGTGTCGCTGGACAGGCTGCCTCAGCCCTACCAGGTTAAGAAGATCATAGTCAACGAGAACTATGACACCGCGACTAATGACGAAGATGTTGCTCTGCTCGTACTTGAGTCTCCAGTTGTTTTTAATGGTCAGCCACATTTTAATTGTTTTGTTCATCTGTCTCTTATACCTGTTCTAAGAATTTTAACCTCACACACACGAAGGCATCATGATGGAAAGCCGACATCCGTGCAGCACAGGACGAGTCTAAGAGGGGTTTTAATATGAGCATCCCTTCATTCAGAGTAAATGACCTTGCATGATGCAACAAACTGTGTTCATGCTGGTTGGGAGTATTTGTCCTCAAGCAGTATGCTGTGTGGACAGGTGACCGAAAGGCTTGAAAGACTGTCCTTCTGCGGGCTGACCTGCATTAAAGAGCCTATGTTGAAACCTGCTTGAACTAAATTTCTGCAACCTCCAGAAATTTCTCTTCTCTGCAGACTCTTTTATATTATCAGCAGTTGCTCAATTTCTACTACTGTTGCATCCATTTATAGAATAATTCTCATTGGCACTTGTCACGAGAGTGATTGAATATTAGAGTTGTGCAAGGTAGGGTCTATACCGCGCATTTTCTTTTCTGGGCCTTTAAAGGTTACAGTCATATAAGTAGTCAGATTTCCACGGCTCAGTGTGTTTGTTTGTGTGCGTCTGTTTCTAGTGCTACCATTTTGAACACAAAAACTGAAAATCTTTGGAGAAATTTAAACACACGTTTTTGTGTTATTCAGATAAAGTCCAGCCCGCTTGTCTGCCAGCTTTTAACCAGAAGTTTCCCCACGGCACCCACTGCTGGACGTCAGGCTTCGGCACAACTGAGGCAGGTTCAGGTAAGCTGGAAAAAGGAGCCACCAAGTGTATTTGAATTGTGACAAATTATGTTATTGTCCTTATTCTGTACTATATTTGATCACGATTAGCTTCCACTGTAGCAGGCAGAATCGAGTTTATCAATAACCATGAGACGCCACCACTGTATATAACACTGCATAAAAGATCTAGTACCTGAACACATCTTTACCGTGTTCAAAGGAGAGATTGCAACTGCCAGCAGGAATGCAATCAGACCAGACAAACAAATCTGGGGAGGAACTGTAGTCAGGCAAGTCGGGCCAGTTCAGATCCGAAAGAAAACATGGAAAACGGCAATTTTCTATCTCTGTATAATGAGACAGATAACAAGTGAGAAAGATAGATGTAAAAACTCAACAATAACGACTGATGAGCTGATACAAAATTACACCTCTCAAATGACAGGTAATGTATATGATTAATCAGATCAACTGGTGATGAAAGACAATCAAAATAAAGAGTGTGGGCTAGGTGTTGCCATGGCAGTGCAACTAAATGTTAAATCTGACATATATTCAGTGTCGATTATAACATATATAAAAAAAACAATGATTGTTTTTCCAAAAATAGGCGTAGTCTCCAGGGATCTGATGGAAGTGACTGTGGACATCATTGACAGGCGAGTATGTAACAGCCGCGGCGTGTATGGAGGCGCGGTGACCAAGAACATGATCTGTGCTGGGGACCTTCAAGGAGGCAAAGACTCCTGTCAGGTGAGCAGTCAGTATCAAGAAATGAATGAGACATGAATAGACAGTGGGTTTTAAACATCGAGCAAACATTAAAGTGCGCTTCTTTTTTTTTTTTTCTTTAGGGGGACAGTGGTGGACCTCTGGTGTGTAAGGGAGAAAGCCTTTGGTACCTGGTGGGGATCACAAGTTGGGGAGCCGGCTGTGGTGAAGCAAACAAGCCTGGCGTTTACACCCAAGTCAGTAGTGTCCTGCCCTGGATATATAGGAACATGCAGGTAAGAATTGATGGACAGATGAAAGCAAAATGACCAGAGGGCAGAGGTTTGCAGCATGTTAACTCCTGTACCTTCTGCAGCTACAGAGCCAGTGACGTCTCCTTCTGGCGGTCTACTCCCCGTCTTCCCCAATGAAGTCTGCACTATGAAGGTTAAATGCTGCATGAGCAGCATGACAAAATGCACAAACTGAACTCTGTGTTTTGCATCATCTCTGCCAAATGTTTTTTTTATATATATATATATGTATATGTATATGTTTTACACTACCAGAACCTAGCTATTAATAGAAACTAATCAATGCACTGACGTCAGTCTTTCTTGATTTTATTCCTCATACAGTCGTTACTGTTGTGTCAAGCAAGCTTTTAAAGCGGCTAACTCTTCTCTTTCAGTGTGTTCCTACTTTGTTTGGGAACGATATTCTTTAAAAAAAAAAAAAAAAAAAGATTTGTGATCATAGAGGTGTGTTTTTTTTCCCTCAGGGACGCATCTCAGGCTTTTCAATGTTGACCATTGTTTACCGCATATTAAAATATATGTATTCTCTTTATGGAAGAATGAAGCAGCACGAATCCTTTACTGAGCTGGGACTCTTTGCACCTAAGCCTCCCCTTATACCCACACTGTGAATTTGTTCTGAATTTTTTCTTGCATTAAATGTGTTCTCTGTGCCATATTTATGTGCATATGGGGATCACTGAGAATTATATATAAATATAAAAAATAAAGATGAATGTAAACCATTATTATGGAGTGCATTTGTCATTGGGTGGTCTATGGTGAATGTAGGGTTGAGGGAGGGAGAGGGAGGGAGAGAGAGAGTGAGAGAGAGAGAGAGAGAGAGAGAGAGAAGGATTGAACGCACTGAATGAACAGCCACTCCAGGAGTCACATTGTTATCCATCCTATTTTTTCTGTGAGAAGTAGATGTCAGCAGTGTGCGCATATTGACAGATGAGAATACTTGAATCAAACGCCTTGTGAGACAAGCCTATTGATTTATTATTATTTATTTTATTTTTTATTTTTTGTGGGTGGATATCAGTTTGTTAGCGCGACGGTCCGCTGGAGAAACAAAAGGTAAGTTGATAGCTCATATTTGATGCCTTAGATTGAGCTATTGTTGCATTCATTTTTGGAAAATCAGAGCCAGGGGTCATAAGAGACCCTTTGTGGAGAAATCATTTCCATTTGCAGATTTCTCAATAATGACATGAGAATGATTTTCAGGGAAGGACATTACTAAGTGGAACAATTCCACACCAAAATGCTTGATATATTTACACACTCTTGGAGGTGGCATCAGTGAATCGCGGTGATGCCTTTCACGTCTTTTTATTTACAATATGCTCTAATACACCGTGAGGGTGTGTCTGCTGGCACGGATCACTATAGCCTTCTGTGGTTGCGCGCAAAAACACACACACTTGCCAAACCCTGATCAAATCGTGATTAATGCACTTTCACTGACTAGTTATTTTAATTGCAAATGTAAGTTTTAAAAAAAAACGAATATCATGTTGTTTTGATGTCACTGCTGTGATAATTTACGGTTTCATAAAAAAAATAATACTAATTAAAATATATCAAGGGGCGGATGGTGACTCGGTTTTGTTTGGCATCGGATCATCAGATGATCCACAGGTTGAGGGAGGCAAAAGTGGATGGACGCGCAGACGTCACACATCGGGATATATACTGTGCCGGTTTGTTTGTTATGAGACTCTCCGTCATATCGGCTGTGCGTTTGCATCGTAATAGAGACATTACCGGTGCGCTATCGTGGTCCGTTTCTGTCGTCGGCGCGCAACTTGATCAGATGCAACGACAACAACCCCCCCTGAATTCATCACCTGCCCGTCCCCTATGTAGCTGACGTAACCATTTAAAAATGGCTGTAAGGCGACACATTATAGAAGAAGCTGATTTTTCCAGCCGAGTAATTGATTGCCTGGGCGCCACACCCCTTGCTGCTGCTGCTGCCAGTGTGGGGACTCCGGTTGTGTTTTCATAGTCCGTCACCTTAACCCATTTCTCGTAATTCGGCGCCAGAATTTTCAGCTGGAGACAGTTGCCATGGCGATAGCTAGACACTATAGGACGACGCACATCGTTGTCATGGCGATGCAACATCATTATGATGGCAGATATAGGGGACCAGGCTGCTTTTTTTTTTTTCTTTCCCCGCCCCACAAAGGTTATAGGGATCTGTCGTATGACCTATTTAGGTGCCCCGCATTTTTTAATGATGATGAAATATAGGACTTTAAATGCATCCTCGGGGTCACTGGTCACCAATCTGATGTTCTCACTAAAACCAGCACACCCATAAAAGTCAAACGGAGGCCTGGCACAATGATTGCAGTCAATATTACATTTAAAACCTTTCCTTTAAAAAGGCACACATGAACAAATGCAAACGGGTACAGGCAAATGTGACCTTTTTTAAATTATAAGCATAATGAATGACATGGTATGAATAATTAGCCAAACAGACAGATAGCCGACCTTTATTTACACAAAGTTACACATGATATCATTTCAGATCTCATTGTGCGCAGGATAGGATTTCGATGTCACATGCAGAGGGTTTGGTGGGGTGTGGCCTCCCGTAAAACGCTTCTTTTCTTTTCTTTCTTTCATTGTCGGCTTTTTCCATAATTATTTTTTGTTTGCGTGGGCATGTCTGAGCCTCTCACACGTTTTAGTATCGAGTCAAAGGTCCGACCACAGTTGTTTTTCATGCGGTCTCGCTGCCCCTATTGCTCAATGTTGTCCCTTTTTATCGCCTTCTTGTTTCTCCCTCTCTGCCATCAAATGTGCCTCACAACATTCCCTGACCTTTCTTTTCAACGCTCCGTGCATTTTATGCTGGAAATGTCACTATCATACAACGGTGCCCTTCCACACTCCTCAGCCCTCCGACAGTGTCTCCTCTGCGTGCCCTTCTCCTTTGCTCCCCTGCCAGACAGCGTCGGTCCCTGTCTGCTCGTCTCCCATTTTCGCTGTCTTTCAGCCTGCCCTTTCCTTGTCCCCACATTACAGAAAACAGGCTCCCTGCCTGCATTTAGTTTTCTTTCCCAAACAGATGCAGTCACCCAGGCCAGCTCCTCTCTTGTCCCCTCCTTCTAAACAAAAGGAGGCTTGACTCTGAAACTTGATATAGCGAAACAATGGTTGTAGATAAGAATGGGGAAAGCTGAGGTGGCAACAGGTGCTGTTTATCATTTCCAGGGAGAGAAAGGTTGGCACAGAATAGCTTGATACATTACACAGAGCTGGACCACGCTGCCAAACACTCAAAAGAGTTACTGCAAGACAAACATGACACTGACTGGCTAATGGTTAAAAATATTACTCTTAAATCAAGATTCATATTGAAATTGAAGAAACGTTGACGTGTTCTCGTCATCTTTTTATGTGAGAGCCAAAACATTGGCCAGAAAAGTATATTTCGACAAAAACTTAAATCTGTTGTTACTGATGTGACTTTAAAATACCCCGACTCTGACACAAATCATTAGAAAGAAAGAACCAGTCACACAAAGAAAAAACTGAAGAAATTTAACATCAGAACTCAAGACTATTTGAGCCCAATCTAACATAAATGCTACAATTACAGCCACGGCCAGAACTCTGTCTGTATAAAGAAGGGTAGGGGGTTGGTGTGAATGGACATCCCACACTTTGTGTCCCACTGATTGCTTGGCCTTTAACCCCAGACAATCTTCAGTCCCTCCAGAATCGGTGGAGGTTGTCCAACTGGCCACTTAACCTTAAGTACTTGCGGTAATATCTGTCGTTAACAAGTGCCTTGGTCAGATGAGATACAAAAGAGCATTCGACAGGAGCTAACCTCTCACCATAATCCCTCCAAGCAATCTGTCCTTCCAGCACTCTGCCCTTCCATTAGCCTTGCAATGACATACAGCACGTAGCTTTGCACTGCCAGACCACTCAAGAGCATCCTGCTGGACACACATTATTATTTTTTTAAATAAAGGGTGGGTTAAAGTATATCATGCACAGAGCAGACAAGTGCATCCTCATGCGGAATTCACGTTTTCAATTTAAATGTTCCCCATAAAAGATTTGGCCTTTTCCAATCTCTACCAACAGATAAAATCATATGACTGTGAATTTGAGGGGCAAGATTTACTGGTAGTTTTCTAGCTTCTGTCTGAGCATTACTGGCCGGTCACATTTGACCTGGCTTTGGTGAGCAGAGGAGGCCGAACACCCAATCATACCTTGTTGGCAAGCAAGCCCTGACCCCAATGCTGTTGTAGTGATTTAAAACTGTTTAATTGAGTGTAAACTGTTGTAGTTGTAGTCCCCCAACTTTAGCTGCATTTTCAGGTTCTAGTCAGACTGTGAACAACGACCAGCACACGGATCAGGCACTAACGGCCCAGATATTTTGTTACCCAGGATATCTGGAGATCAACACGAGAGGACTCGGAAGATCCCATGTGCACACACAATACGCAATCCTGCCTACATATTGTCTTACTGATCCACAGGTCGCAGTATCAGAGCAGCACAGACAAGGAAGAAGAAGATAGCTAACAAACTAACTTTAAGGCTCTGTATCTCAAATAAGACTTTATCTTTGTAAAAACTGTCGCAATAAAATAAAGATGTAAGTGTCAAATTTGTAATGGCGTTGATTCAGTCAGTCTTTTTTAGCAGATCCTTGCAAAGTTTTGAGTGAGTACAAAGCTTCTATATTAACTGAGTTAATCAGAGTGTTTTGTGGAATAAACATAGACGACCTGCTTATTGGCTGCCTGACCCAGTTTTCCTTGCCTGTTGTCCTCGAGCTGCATGTGGTTCATTAATGTGCCTGAACTGCATATAAGTGATGTACAGTTTGGGGCCAGCAATCAATCATCACCCCTGAATGTGAAATAAAGATGTCACCGTCAAGATGTGCAAATGTGACAGATTCGCCTTCAAAGACTGCGCTGTCACATCTCATCATTCATATCTATGTTTGACTGTGAAAGAGCCGCTCTGAATGCACCGTATTCTTCTTAATACGTACACTGTGACTGTTAAGAAAAAAAAAAAAAAAAAGACCTTGAGAGGAACCTTCAGAGATTTCTGTCCAGTGTTTTGCAGTCACAGCGGTAATGAAATCCTCACCTCAGTGAAATCCAAACATAAAAAGCAGGTGCACATTTATATCAACTCAAAAATAATACTTTTTCTTTTTCAGGTCATACAGGGTTGAATTTCATTTAAGGATTTAAGGGGTACATACCATTACTTTAATGGATGCAATCACTTCTTCAGTTCCTCCCCTTGTTATCTTGTGTCACATTATCTCAGAAATGTTGAGTCTGTTTGCGGGCTCACAAATCAAATTTACGGCGCACCAACATACAAATTGCAGTTGCAAGAATGCTGCAGCAGATACCACAGCTAATGACTATAATGGACTGTTCATTTAAGTGCACTATGTCCTGTGCCACTGATGCAGCTGAAGACAAGGCAAATAACAAGACGAGTACATGGGCATAAATGGGGCCAGACAATCAGAGACCCAATTTGTCAGATGGACAGAAGGAAATAAAGCTATGTGGACAGGAATGCACCACTCTCAAACAAGAGTGGTAAGGCATGAGCTATATATAAAACCTTTGCAAGGCTCATCCATCCCATGGTTTGCATATGAAGCACACATGTTGAGCTGCAGACTTGACATATTGCATTAATTCACCGTGGCGCTTTGACATGCTTCATCAAATGTGTTGCTGTCAGATCATGTTGCCCGTCTATATTCATCTACACTGTTAGTTTATTTGCTAGCACTTGAAGGTTGATGTTTCAAACACTATCTGACATTTTATTTGTACTGGATATTCTGGGGAATTAGACCTCGTACAACTGCGGGTACTCTTGTTGTTTTTTTTGTATTGAACCGAAAGAAAGAGAAAACAAAAGAATACCTGAAATGTTAAACCTGTTGTGAAAGTTTTTTATGTGAGGACTTAAACACTCAGTAAGATTATGTTACACTATTATTCTTCTATTCAGATTGAACGCTTAAATCAAGTAAAGTGTGGCTTTAGATTTTCAAAACTAAGAGTCTACAACTATGCTAGAGTCCCTGAAAAATTAGCCAGTGTTTTTTTAAGATAAATGCAATCAATGGCCACTGTAAGTGTGGGATATGTGATTTGTTTATCATTTCCACCTTCTTAAGCAAGTTAACTAAACTGGGGGATTTGATAGGCATGTCATTAAACTACTTCCTCCGTGGACAGCAGAAGTCCATGTAGACTAGGCAGTTGTAATGGTGGAATGACTTCACGTTTCAAGAGTCGCCAGAGTTGTCCTCACTAACACCTACAAAGTGGGCCACATTATTTCTGTCCTTAAAGATCCAATGTGTGGGATTTAGTGACATCTAGTGGTGAGGTTGCACATTACAACCAACTGAATACCCCTCCTTTTCCAAGTCTATTTTTGTACCCACAGTGCCAAGTTAAAAACATGGCAGGCCCTTTCTATAGTCAGTGATTGGTTTGTCAGGTCTATAGTGGTTCAGCATGCTTCATAGAAGATGACCTGCATCCTGCGTAGAAGGGCAAACCAAATCAAGATTTTAATGTAAACAATTACAAATACAATGTTAGAAATCTGCTTATAGGTTGGCCTATATCTTTCATAGATCTGTATGCCAGTTTGTTCAATGGCTTATGGTATGAAAGGATAGATTTTAAAATTTTAGGTCTCAAATCGTCAATATATTTCTAATGCGCAGAGTACTTACCTGTTAGCATGCAGACACCTGACATCCTCTGGGACAAGCTTATTCAGTGCTCCCTGGATTAAAATCAAACAGCCTTTAGCTTCTGTCATCCCCACCTGTGGAACAAGCTTCCCGAATAAACTAAACAAAATTCACCATTCTATTTTGCTTTAGCTTTCCAGTAAATTAAACGCACAAATTATTATTTGTATTATGTATTATGTATTATGAATGCACTTTATAGGAGACACAGTTGTGCACCGAATAGCCTACATGGAAGTAGGCCAAGGTTATGTGATGTCCACAGGGACGAAGGAGTAATCTCTGCCAGGAAAAGAGATCATGTATGGCTCTGAGCATGGATCATTATGCAAGATAATATCCGCAGGCTTTTTACATCAATTAAACTCCTGGGGTTTGCACAGAGCCAGTGCTGTGTGTTGATATGATTCCTCTTTCCAAACTTACTAGATGTGGGCTTGAGTGGTCATTGCCTGCACGGTGCATATAAACCAAATGTGTTATTGTTTATGTCTCAAATTGCAGAAACATGTCCGATTATCGTGACTTAGTAAAAAAAAACGGTCCCACTGGAATTTCATTCTCTCTCACCCTCCCTTTTTTACTACTCTGTGTCAACAGTTGCCATGGAAACTATTTTGCTCTTCCTCTCCTCTCTCCTGGTATGTGTGGCTGGTAAGTGGCCACCCACCCACCCAACTCATGAAACACACGCACACAGTACTGTATGCCTACATGCATGCAAACGCGCATGCATGCACTCGCACTAATTGTCCACAGGGAGGCAGTGTTGTTGCAGGTTGTGAAGTGTCCAGATAAGCCAGTCACTGGGTGTGGACTAGCAGCAAAACACCAATTACTCAGGCTTTATATCTGGATTTCCCTGCCTGGCTTTGTCACTGATGGTGTGTGTGTGTGTGTGAGGTCTTTTTATAGCATGTGATTAAATGTAAAACATAGAATTTTTGTAATGCCTGAGCATATTATCTGTTTTTGGAGCTTGTATTAAGTGGAAGCAATTAGTGGCGAGGTATTTTCACATCTAATTTCCTGTCTTTCACCCATTTCCTTTTCCCTAACCACTTCCTCTCTTTCTTTTCTGCCTCCCAGCTGTAACACTGCCCAGTGCACAGAGTGAGTATCCTTCAAGTGGCTGCTGCGAGGGTCAAACCTCAGTCTCTCTGTAACAGCCCTATAGATGTGTTCCACCACAAAGATCCTACAAATTACTAGATCTTACTACAGGGGCATTTTTATTGAGCGCTACAAAAATATGACCAGTTGTTTGGATGTAAAGAGAGAATTCCAGTGTATAGATTGTGAACAATACTATTACATTTGAAAACCTTATTGCTAAACAAGAATGTCAGTAATCAAATATACTGCAAAACCCACTGATAACAACCAGTGACAATGTCTGTTGCCTTCTGTTATATCTATATAAGCCAACTACATTGTGCTGAAGATGACCTTTGACATTTTGTGTAAAATATGTCCTTATTTTGTCCAATTAGACTTGATATTTTGTCAGAATCGATGCATTAATTCATGAGTTACTGCCAAAGCTGTGTTTTCTCAGGTTACAGTGCCCCTCACATTTGGCCGCCAAAATCTAATCAGTTCATCCTTGAGTCTGAGTAGACTTTTCAGACAAATTTCTATAACGTGCTTTCATTTGGCAACAGCAGTGGCATTGTACTCTAAAGTAATGCTTATTCACTGGCTTCAGTTTCCAGCTGTGGTAGTTGCCACCTGGTATTTTCCCATCATGTTCTCAAATTATAGATGAGCCACTGAAGCACAAGACAAGGTATATTTTCAAGATCCAAAATTCTTTATTGTCATGCTACAATGCAGCCTCACTACCAGTAATGAAATTCTTGGTACTCGGTTCCAACTCAACCTCACAGAACCAAAATAGAATAAATAACAGAATAAAAGATATGTAACAAATTAAAATGAAATATATGGAATAGAAATAGGATAAAAACAAAAGCATGTAATCAAACAATTAGGAAAAGGGACACTGGTTAGCAAATTGTGTGTTTCATTTCTGTGTGGTTCCTAATGTGTTGTTCCATTATGTGTTTACAGATAAAAGTGAGACCGATGAAAACCCATTTATTTATGGTAAGGCTAAAGACCTTTTCTGAAAACATCAAACCATCAACACACCATCCAGAAATCCAGACTGCATAAATACCTAGAAAAAAAAAAAAGGAAAAAATATTTTCCATTAAAAGATGATGATTCAGTTTCTCTTCTGCTGCTCTGCCTCTTCTTTTTTAGACTATGAGAGCCTGAGGATCGGGGGTCTGGCATTTGCTGTGGTGCTGTTCACACTGGGCATCCTTCTCATCCTCAGTAAGTTAACCCTCTGTCTATGTGTATCTGATTGCATATAATTTTATCACGTCTACAAGCACTGGATGTAAGTGAGTGTTACAAATAAATTAAAAATAATTAACAATAAATGAATTAATCTTCACAGCATTTCCATACCTGATGTTGCTTCACAATCTCATCTTGACACTTATTGTTCAGTCTTTATAATCAGATGTTAATAATGGTGACACGGTATGATGCAATTAGACCCTCTGGGCGATATAGCAACTAATTTCTTATATTTCTAGGTCGGCGATGTCGCTGCAGTATCAACCAGAAGCCCAGGTATGTCAGTGTCCCTCAGTGAAGAAAATAAGACTTGGTTGTGTAAGTGCTTTTTTTTTTTGGGTCACACTACATGATTTAGTTACCATGACAACCTGTGGATCCTCTCTTCAGGGCCCCCGGAGACGAGGAGGCACAGGAGGAGAACCTGATCGTCTCCAAGGGTAAGATGCACACTTTAACTCTGTCAGTTCCTCTCACCTCCGCCTCACCCCTTGACATACATCCATGATTGAGTTTCCCTTTGGGAGTGGTCAGAGCTCGGAGGAGGAGGAGGAGAACTGCACTGAGAGCATACAAGCTACATATATCTCTACATCTTAAATTACTGTTGAACTTTTTCCATGTTTGATATCATACCATCCAAGCTTCACAGTTTTTAGTTCACTTCAGTACAGTATTAAAAACTGTGGGAAAGACTTGCTGCTTGATTTTATTCCCAGTTTCAATCAATGACTGTTTCTCCTAGTCCGTGAATTCAGGTTGGTCCAACATTTGAGATTTAACAATTGACAGGCCTCTACACCAACCAAATACACAATCACCTTCACATTATTTGAGCATTCATGCTTGCCTGTTGTTGATGCACTGGTACTCAGATCCTTTAGTCTTGTAAAAACAACAACAAAAAAACACATTTACAAGTTAAAGATTTGTTTCTAGATTGGACCTTAATGTAAGTATAATATATGATCAGAAAATTATTCTATCAATGAGTGCAAAGCTTTTGTGTCCCCTGGCAGTGAGAGTAATTACCTGAACGCTGTCAGCATGTCCATATGAAATAAGCCTACAGTGTTTGGTCTTCTTTCAGCGCTCTCCAGCAAGCAACACCAATCTGTGTTTGTCCTCAGTGTTGCTTTCTTTTTCAATGCTCAGATGCACCAAATGTACATAAAACATTTTACCGAAAATCAGCCATGTTGTTTCTTTGCATTTCCTGTCTAGACCAAAATGTTGCACCACATGGACAGACCACTGGTTAGTTTGAAGAGCTATTTCTTCTCAAACAGGCACAGAGCACTGAAGTATGTGTCATCCAAAAGCTGAAACCGGAAGAGCTAAGACTAGCAAGGAAGCTAGGGTTAGGGTTAGGGTTAGGTACAAAACCAGCCTCTCTTGAATCATGCTATTCTGTTGGTCTTTTCATTGCAGTAAATACACTGCCTGGCCAAAAACAAAGTCGCCACCAAAAAGGAGGTCACACACTCTCACATTTTGTTGGACCACCTTTAGCTTTGATTACAGCACACATTCGCTGTGGCATTGTTTAGATAAACTTCTGCAATGTCACAAGATTTATTTCCATCCAGTGTTTTTCACCAAGATCTTAGGTATTGATGATGGGAGAGTCTGACCACTGCGCAAAGCCTTCTCCAGCACATCCCAAAGATTATCAATGGGGTTAAGGTCTGGGCTCTGTGGTGGCCAATCCATGTGTCTCATGCTCCCTGAACCACTCTTTCACAATTTGACAATTGTCATCTTGGAATATGCCCGTGCCATCAGGGAAGAAAAAATCCATTGATGGAATAACCTGGTCATTCAGTATAGTCAGGTAGTCAGCTGACCTCATTCTTTGGGCACATAATGTTGCTGAACCTAGACCTGACCAACCCCAGATCATAGCACTGCCCCCACAGGCTTGTACAGTAGACACTAGGCATGATGGGTGCATCACTTCATCTGCCTCTCTTCTTACCCTGATGCCCCCATCACTCTGGAACAGGGTAAATCTGGACTCATCAGACCACATGACCTTCTTCCATTGCTCCAGAGTCCAATCTTTATGCTTCCTAGCAAATTGAAGCCTTTTTTTCCAGTTAGCCTCACTGATCAGTGGTTTTCTTAAGGCTACACAGCTGTTCAGTCCAAATCTCTTGAGTTCCCTTCACATTGTACATGTGGACATGCTCTTACTCTCACTATTAAACATAGCCCTGAGTTCTACTGTTGTTTTTCTTCGATTTGATTTCACCAAACGTTTAAGTGATCGCTGATCACGATGAATCAGGATTTTTTTCCGACCACATTTCTTCCTTGAAGACGATGGTTCCCCACTATCCTTCCAGTTTTTAATAATGCGTTGGACAGTTCATAACCCAATTTTAGTAGTTTCTACAATCTCCTTAGATGTTTTTTCTGCTTGATGCATGCCAATGATTTGACCCTTCTCAAACAGACTAATATTTTTTCCACGACCACGGGATGCGTCTTTCAACATGGCAACACGGTTTAAGAAATGAGAAGCTACTCATTGCATCAGTTGGAGTTAAATAACTTGTTGCCAGCTGAAAGATAATCACCCATGCAGTAATTATCCAATAGGAGGCTCGTACATACTTGCTTAGTTAAATCCAGGTGTGGACTTTTTTTTTTTTTTTTTTCTCTTACTGTGTCCTCTTGGCTTTGTCGATTGCTTACTTTCCTCACACGCATTTTATGTGCGCTGGTGTGGTACTATTAAACCTAGCAGACGAATCACTGCTGGTTGTTGTAAAACTTATCACCACTGGTGCTTCAGCGTAGGGACGCAGTGACAGAGATTTATCTGTTACAAGAAGGTAACATGGAAAGCTTTACTGGAATAAAAAGACACACCTTTTGGAGAATAAGTGGCCACACCCCAACATAGATGTAGCAACTGTGAAATTGTACAGTAATACTACCCTACGTGAGTAAATATACATACTTCCAGATGGCAGAAACAAAGCTTAGAGTTGTATAGATTGTGTGTTGTTAATTGTTTAGGAAATGATTGACAATGCTTCTCAAGGTTACTCCACGTATCTTTACCAACTATGAGCATTATCCTTTTGCTGATTGCATGTGTGAGAGAAAAGGACAGAAACATTAAGTAAGTAATAACTGTGGGCAGGTTTAATATTTTGCTTTCGTGCTTAGACTAAATCCCTTGTCCTTGACCCTTTTCAGCTGCGGCAGCTGCCAAAGAGACTCCAGCAGAGAACTGAGGCGGCTCCACAGGACCTGACTGCCGTCTCCAATGACGACCAGTTCAATTTCATATTTAGCCACAAAATGACAGCAAAGAGAATTGATGATTATCATAACTGGTTGTGTGACAGGGTTTAGAGGTGTGATATGTACATAATTCTTGTGCCTGTTGTTTTTCGTTGTGACCATGCCAGTCCCTCAGTGCTCTTGTCCATTCTCGTGCCTTCCTGTGACAGTGTCTCACTCCACTTTGTTGTCTTAGAAAGTAGCACCTTCGACACAAGATTGTCTTTAAGACCCTCGAAGAATTTTTAACATTGTGTGGTCTGCTGTTCTTCATTTTGTACTTCTATCTATTACCTTTAGGGTTTAGAATTTGTCACTTTGTTGCTTGTTTTGTCAACTTTGTCCCGAATAATGTTTGTCACATTTGGAATATAACATGCTTTAAGCATACAACATACATATATATAAGTATAGATAGTTTATATATAAGATATACAGTTAAATGTCCTTCAGTTATGTTTATGTTTGAGCGGTTGGGTGTGTTTGTGTGCACATGTGGATGTGCATTCATATCCTGTAAATGTATGACTGTGTACATCACTGGTGTATCTCTACCTGTAAATGTGATCAGCCTTATAATAGACAATCTCACTGCCACAGCTCTCTGACTGAGCACAGGAATGATTTGCAGGTATCTGCACGGGCTCTTCCACCGCAGTGTTTTAGCATCTATAGCGGAGGGAGCTCCTGCATCAGCTGTGTCACTGCCTTCTTCTCCACACACCTTCTCCACTGCTCTGTCACTGGCTCCGTCAGGATTAACTAGTCTCCGGCAGGCTATGATTAGCTCCCCCATCCTACATACACACCCACTAGTGCCGCAAATCTGTGAAGCCAGGGAATCTCTTCTCTTGTTGTCTCTTTATTATATTGCTTGGTCAGTCTTTCTAACGTCATGACAAGTTACCACACATACAGTATAGCACGTTACCAAAAGAGAGACAAAGAGTGGGTGCTGAGTTTGAGAGACGTGAACCGTAAATTGATATTATGTCTGTGCTGGACTACATTGATAGTAGCCTACTGTAAGCCAAATCATAGAGAGAGAACCGATGAGCAGTGCTTCTTGTGAATCTCCTGTCAGGTCAGGCTTTCACAAGTTTTAAGTCTGAGTTTACCTGTTTTAAAGACGGCCGCTGTACAAGTAGACGCTATATGGTCATTTCGCGCATGAGGCCTTGTTGTGTAGCAATCTGTCGTGCTTTTGGCATAAATGAATAAAAGTATGTCTGAACAGAATGTGTTTTTGTGTTCATTCAGGTGGAAACCCTATTTTAGTGTGGGCTCTTCTCTCTTTCTGATCTTTTTTCAGGGAACATTTTAGCCTAAATCTGCTAATTTCCTGTCAATGTCAGTCAAGGTTGTAATGCTATGAAACTATTTATCAGGAAGCATGCTCCTCAGTAGCAGGGCCGGTGATATGTTGTCCTTTTCTGCTGTGATTCCAAAGGTTGTTAGATATTCTCTTTATTGCCAGAGTACAAACTTTATGAGATTGTAAATATGTAACTGCGCAGCTTGACTGAAAAATGGCTGTGGGCGTGGAGAAGTGCACTGTGTGTGTGTGTGTGTGTGTGTGTTCGTGTCAGAGGGTGGATCCTATGTGGTGGAAAGTTAGGTCTGCACACGCAGGCTGGGCCGACCGCACATACACCTGGACAGAGGTGATACAGGGCCTTCAGCAGCTCAGGTGAGTAATTACTTGCTTTACTGAAAAAACATTTGATTAACAGTGCTTCTTGATTATATGACTTTAAGTAGTCTAAAAATGAAAAAACTAATAAACTAATACACTGTTAATCCATGTTTTGGAGAAGTTAGTTGATGTTTATAATGTTTATTAGCGTAGAATGTAGAAATATTGGCGATGGAAAGTTTAAACCTTGCTGCTCAATGATCTAATGTGGCAAAATATAAAGGCACACACAGTCCGATTAATATGCATTGTATGATTGTTTTTAGAAGACAAGACAATTCTTTGTTAGCAGTGTTTAATGATTAATTCTCCCCATCTGAAGAAATCAAAAAGACTTATGTTTTGCTGAATTTTATGGGTTGTTTGCCAAAATCACTGGATATTAATTCTACATTATTAGGTACAGGTAACAACAGATCCTTTTTTTTTTTTTTTTGTCCTAGCTCCATCTATAACCTCTATCAGCCCGTTTCAAGGTTCAAGGTTAATGAATATTGGAGCTGTGATATATTAATGAGTAACTGTCCGGTGTGTCCTCATGCTCAGTGGTCCGTTGCAGAGGCAGGCGCACATAATGAATTAAATAACTGAAGTCCACAATTCACCGTGGCACGGTTGAAGAAAAGGGAGACAGCATGGGAAATCCTAAGTCTGTTAATCTGTGTAAGTTAACGATTACAGCTCAGGAGATGTAAATCAAACGAGAAGCGCATGCGGGTGTGTGCGGTTGGGTGAAGGATGTAGACAGAGGAGGTGGGGAAAAGGGGATCAATATCTCCATTAGCCTCTTAAAGTTCTCAGTAAAGATCAAGGCAATCACGCTCCTATTAAGACTGCAGCAGGAAACACAGGGAGGCAATTTGTCACGACATATAGAATTTCCAGGCCTTTCAACTACCTCTCATCTAAAGCGAATAAGCAGACTCAAATGAGCCTCTGTAAGTCTACTAACTTTATTAAAAAGGAGGGATTACTGAAACCAAATCTGTGCAGCTTTTAACCTAGAAAACACTTTTCAGATACCAGACCTGGTGGTGAATACTTTTATTATCTGCTTGAATTATTTAAAACAGCAGCCGCTGATGGATCACCAGCTGGCAGCTGCCCCCATCAGCAGCCTATTGTTAACTGTTTGTATTATGTCACCTCCAGTTTCATCGAGTGAACACACAAACAGACAACATGTCTTCTCCTAAAGGTAAGCTACACAGCAACGCATCCACAAACAACAGTGTGTGAGAAAGACTCTTTAACATGACACCATGTGAGGATTTTCTGAGTCAGAACCATTAAAAGCAACCTGTTAATCATTCACCACAAGATTGGACTTCTTATTACGCCATATTTAGATTAAAATGAAAGTGCTGGGAAATAATTTACAAGAAAGATGAACAAAAACACAAGGAGCGTCCTGCAGCCTTACAGTGCCGGCTCACCGTCTCCCATTTCGGCATTCTGCCACAGATAATCACGCTCAGCACATTTCCGTGCTACTACTGCTCAAAGCACTGCGGATGGAGCTGTTTTATAATAAGGTGCCATAGTAAGTTAGAAGACAACCCAGAAAATGGAAGACAGTGAATACAGGTGGTTCAGAAGAGGCAGATAAGCAAGTACCAATGTCTGAGTCATTATTTCCAGGAACGTTTGAATTTCTAAAGACTATTGCACATTATGTACATCAGAAGAGCGTGCTGTCTCTGTAGAAACACTTCCAACGAATGGTCCAGTGCTGGACATATTTTCAATATAGCTAGACGATGAATCAATCTCTGAATAATGTGAAAATCAGTGCACAGCGCAGAACAGCTTTAAAAGACAACTGGAACAAAACTGTAACACGCACATTTTGAATATTTCTGATATGCATGCAGCTGAGACTGCAACAGCCATGCTTCTGTAGAACTTCTACATTTTTTCCTTCCCTCTCCCCCCTGCAGTGGTTGATCCTGATGCAGACTTTGTGTATGGTAAGTTGCTACATCTATGGTAAGTTGCTACATCTTTGAAAGTACCATATATCTGATTAGATGAAACAGAGCTAATATTTAACTTATGCAAGTGCTTTGAAAAAGAGAAAGCAGAACCCAGGACAACGGCAGTTTTTGCCAAGGCAGACAATGTGGGGGTGTGTGGAAAGGGCAGAAGAAAAATAGGATAGCAGGCACCAGAAAAAAAGTTGGTGAATGAGTGGAAGAAAACAGAGGGAAGGGGGGAAATGAGGTGAAGAATGTTTGCTTAAAACAAGATAAATTGAGAGCACAGCATGATGATGTGGTAACAATCCCTCATGTGAATTTGTAGACTACCATACACTACGTGTTGGAGGTCTGATCTTTGCCGGGGTCATTGTGTTCCTTTCCTTCTTTCTCTTGGCAGGTAAGTCAACAGCTTCATCCTACGTATGGGTGCATTTTGTGTCTGTTTTGTGTTTGGGCAGGCTCGTTGCAGCTGAAAAGAAAAGAGTCAGAGATTGAAAATAGAAATAGAAAGACAAACAAACACAACAGCTAAGGTGTGATGGGAGTGTGAATGTTGGGGAGCTCCTGTCATACGGCATGAGGCTGCAAAAACTGGCTGGGTGCAAACCACGTGCCTGTGAAAAATAACAGGAATGATTTAAAAAAAGGCTCTTCTTCAGGCTCAAAATGATCTCTGCCTCCATCTTTGCTCTTAGCAGAGCAACTTTACTGGAAAATCATACAGAACAGTTCTAATCTTTGAGATGAACTAATCAATAATTTTCTCTTTAGGCAACAAGCTCAGAAACTGTGGCAAATCTAAGGTAAGATCTCTGCTGGTGTCCGACTGTGAAAACAACATATGGATTTATAGTGACACCTGCTGGTCATTATGAGACAATACAAAAAAAAAGATATTTGGTCAAAGTTCTGCACACTGCCAAGTAAACAGCCACAAGATATTCGTAACGAAAATGGAATGAAAAATGAATCAACCGACGTAATCAAACATAATAATATCTTATTTATTCTCTACAGCCAAAACCTGTCCAAGAAGATGAAGACTAAAGTGAGCAGAGCCAGCGAGGGACCCCGGAGAGTGCTAGAATGTGCTGCAATGCTGTTAATCTGTTATGTGTGTGAAAATAGGAGGCTTTTGTATTAATAAAGTGTATGTAACAGTGCTGTGTTTGTGTGCTCTACTCTGGCCAATTTGCATTTTTAAATACGTTACGAATGAAGACAAGCAAGCAAATAAATACATAAATAAATGGAGAACTGTCTAAAATAATAATACTACTGCTACTTACTACTACTACTACTACTACTAATAATAATAATAATAATACATTGGTGATATAAGTGATCACGGCACAATAAAATATTCAACAAGAGACAGTTTCTTGGAATAACCAGAAGTCCGCGTCAGAAAAGTCACCTGACCACACCTTCTGCAGAGAGAGCACAAAACAAGCGCACCCGGAAGAGAGACGCCCCGCTCAGGTGTAATCGCCTCACCTTAAAGAGAAGCCATGCCACCGCGTGTCTTTTGTTTTTTTCTGTCTTGGCTCTCTGTCTCTCCTGTGAGTCACACTCCTCATTTATGATTTGATTTGCTTTGGTTGCCGACCATGCGCGATTTGTTCCGTCTCCGCAGAGGTTAAACCGCGCAAAAACAAAACTACAAACAAACCAAATAAAAGTTGGTTACTCTGTTTTTCAAACTTACTTGACATCCCCGGTCATCTTCAGAAAGTCTCGCGATAAGAGTATGAAACATTGAAGTTGTGTGAAATGGCGTAAAAAAAAACATTAAAAATAATGGGAACATGTGCAAACGGGAAGTTAGAGTACTTGCGGTAACAACAACGATCACAAGGTGGCGTCATAAGACCAGGCGCACGACCAAAGGAGGAACCTGTCCGACCACAACTCCACAGGCCGAGAAGTGAAAGGTGCTGACTGAAGAGAGGGCAACCAAATCACCCCAGAGAGTGTGGGAAAGGAGTGGTAAGTGGAAAAAAAAAAAAAGGCTTGGTAATCAAAACCACCATCATGACGCTATCATGTTAATTCTGCAGATTTCATCAGAGATGTTGTAGAAACATAAATGGGGGCACAATCAGAGACTGTATTTAGGAGGCCCCAGCAAGTTGTTTTTGCATCCATATGTGCCTCTAGTTACTTTCACTGACCGTCACAACTTGAAACTAGACTTCCCCTGCTTTGCCGTTACTCCAGGGCCACCTAAAGCCGAGCAGCATCATACTGTATTTTCCTCACTGCAGCACAGATGACAAAGCGCATTAATCATAGCGCCAGAAAACTGCGCCTGATTAATTATCCCTGAATAAATAAGTCGTTACAGGGAGAGACAGGAGCTGTCAACTGCCTCAGTCCCAAGGACCCCCTGCTCTCTCTCTCTCTCTCTCTCTCTCTCTATCTCTCTCTCTCTCTCTCGTTCTCTTTTTTCCTTCCCTTCTTCGCCCCTAGAATTTGTGGGAAAATGAAGGACTGAGCTGTAAAAGTTAACACAGCCCACTGCCGAGCGGCGAAGCAGTTTTACCGGTTGGATCCCCCAGGGCTCGGGTCAGCATGCTTTCCATGAGGGCTTCAGTTGAGGTAAGCATGAGAAGTCATTTATCACACAGTTCACTAGAGCTGATAACATCACTGCGCCAGGAGGAGGTTTGGACGACACAGGAACACATACATGCACACGCACACCGCGCTGGACAGGTGCGAGACGGCTGATCAGATACCGTTCCCATAAGCATTCAGGGGGGCGTTTAACTGACGAAACAAAAGCCTTGGGGGCGAATGAGAGAAAGTATATTTTTAGGAAGTTCTTCACACGGTAACTTTCTTTGGTACTTTTATATATAAAAAAAGAGTTTCCTTTACAAGTTTGCTGTTCCACCTGTAACAGTTTGAGTTCAGATGATCTGTTGGAGATTTGTTGCGTAAATATAACTTGAAAATACAAACTTATAGATGTGGTCCACAGCTGACAAATTGCTGATAACTGAGCTACAGTGTATCACCACTATAGATCACACTTTCAGTACAGTTTGCAATAGACTGAACTTTAAGTTCTGCTTGCTGTTCTTGTAGTAGAACAAAAGAATATATGACTTAAATAAGCCTGTCCAGTATGTCCTTCTATTAAGAGCTTATGTCTGTCTGTGTGTGTGTGTGTAACAGTGTGTGTAACGTAGGACAGAGGGGTGTTAAAGTGTGGGAAAGTCATTAGATTAAAGCACAGAGGGTCAAATGGAAACCTTCGTTGAGCTCTTACTCTCACCTGCCTCTTTGTCTTTTCTTCTGTTTTTATTTTGTGCTTCAGTTTATTGTTGACTTAGTGTGATGTAACGGAGCAGAACAGCAAAGATTGGAGTGAAAACATGAGTTTAATTCAGTTTTTTTCGACCCTTATTTACACATTTTACTGCCCCAGAGATTGCTGCTGTTTGAAAAATGAGAGTTTCTTTGAATGACGTATACAGCGCAGTATTTCAGTAACCCATCGTATGCAACAACCAGTTGTTAGTTCAGTTATTTGAAATGATATACACCGATCAGGCATAACATTATGACCACCTTCCTAATATTGTGTAGGTCTCTCTTGTGCCTCCAAAACAGCTGTGACTTATTAGAGAATGGACATGGGCCTTCTGAGGATGTCCTGTAGTGTCTGGCTACAGAATGTTCTTCGTCGGGGGGCCTTTGGGTCTTATGGGTTGAGGGGAGGGGAGGGGAGGACTGTGTTGATCAGGTTTGTTCCAGTGTATCCCACAGATACTTGATCATTTTGGGATCTAGTGAATTTGGATGCCAGGTCAACACCTTGTGCATGTTTTTCATGTTTTTTTGAGTTGTTCCTAAACCGTTGTTGTGTGTGTGTCTGTGTCAGGCTGCATCCTGCTGGGGATGGCTGCTGCCATCAAGGAGTGTCATTGCTATGGGGTGGGGGTGGCCGGTCTGGTCTAGGTGGGTGGTACATGTCTAAGTAACGTCCACACAAATGGTCAAAAATGTATCCCACCAGAGCATTGAATTGTCACAAGATGGTCAATGTTGTTTACTTATCTTTTCAGTGGTTTTTAATGTTGTGGCTGATCAGTGTATGGTTTAATGATCCGGATATGATCTGGATATGATCTTGTAATACATTGCTTTGGAGTCAGTTGCACGCAGCAAACTTTACACAGCAACAGGATTATTTGTCAAGAGACTAACCTATACTCTGGGATTCGTACCACCCTATCCAAGGGTTTCTAGGTAATTTAATTAAATATAACTTTGTTTGGGAATATGAACCACTTAAGTACCATAAAGATAAATTAAAACAGAGTTCTGTCTCATAGATTTTTGGCACATTGCCAGTATAATATTGACTCGCTGTCACGAGTAGGCTTAATTAAAATTACGCTTGGTACTGACACATTTTTCTTCAGAACGTCTTTCAGAGCTTTGCACGTTCAATGTTTCCAACTGTTTGAATAACCAGATATCTAACGAGAAGCAGAACAAGCAGGCTTAACTTGGCATTATTGATCTATGAGCCAAGACCTTGAATTGGATTCACCGACTAGTTTGCTCCACTGAAAACTTCTCCAGTACCAGCCTATTCCGGAAATGCAGCAGTATATTATCTTCTAATCATAACATCTTTAATTGTGACCACTGGGTGTCACTAGATATCTCTGATCAATATCTCCGTACAAGCTGACTTTCTGAAGTCTTTAATATATCCAGATCTAAACGATAATGTTAATCCTTTACTGCGCTGTGCACATTTCATTCTGCTCGTTATGCTTGAGGAACACACTGGAAGGCAGAAAGCGTGTTTGTGTGTCACCCACTGTGGAGCATGAGCAGCCGGTCTCTAGGTTGGTCCCACAGAGGACGCCTCCAGCGGCAGCCATCTTGGAAGTGGTGGTATCGCCCTGGCACAGTATGTTTTAGTCTGAGGGCGTTCTGTCTGCTTCCGAATCGCATCATTCCCCGTCTCCAAATTTTTTTGGTTTCTCTTTTTCAGTCTTATCGTCTTTCTCCCTCGTCTCCAGTGCCTCCCTCCTCTTCCGCCATGCAAATAGTCTCATTTGCAAATCTGCAAAAACAAGGGTAAGGGAAAACGGGGAAAAATAGAGGGACGAACCTCCAGCCGAAGAAAGTGTCCCCCTACTGCACATACAGTATACCTCCTCCGCCCCTCACCCCATCCTCTCGTTATCCTCCCCAGCTCATTTGAATAAATTAACACCCCTTCATGTCTTGTGTGTGTGTGTGTGTGTGCGCGCGCACATGTACTCTCCTGCAAAAGCACACGTTTGCGATCACATCCACACTCAAGCAAACACAAATACGCATGCATGCACCCCCTGACTGTAAGCTAGGAGATCTGCTAGAAATATACGTCCTGCGCTTCGGCGTCATGCAGACACATGCTCACATGCGCACACATCCTCTGATGCACTGATACACTTTCACACATCTGCCACAACCATCACGCATGCTTGGTTGAAGGCAAACAGACGCCATTGGTTGGCAGCTTCCTGTTAATGTACTGCAGCATGGTGCTGTGTGATTCATATTAGCCTAATGCAGAGGCTCGTTCATAGAAAACGGCATGCAGCGCTAGCTAAGCTGCCGGGGTTCTGCAGTACGCTGCTTGACTTAGACTGACACTTTACAAAACAGGCATTCTTTGTTTCTAAAGTCAGATTTCACTTCTATGATTTGGTTAAAAGGGATCCAATCTCCTCCATTTGACCCATCATCTGGTGATTTTCCTTTTTCTTGTCCAAACACAGTCCAACACAATCGTCCCTGTTGCTGCAGCTCTCACCCCATTCCCATCTTGGTCCCTTTGACCTTGCACAAAGCTAAGCAGCAGTGCAATGTGCCCCGTCTCTCTCCAAATTCTAACCTTGCTGAGGTTTCAGTGGGCTGGGGGCTGTGCATTAATACTGGATGCATTAACGCTAATATGATCCTAGCATGTAGTCAGAGCCCGAGGGGAGCTCTGATTGTCTGAGCATTAACATTAACGTCCACATTAACTCATCCGCCTCATCACTCTCTCTGTCTGCCCCTCCGTTGGCTTTCTGTGTTTCTCCCCTGCCCTGCTCGCTCATCTTCTTCTTTAGTCAACAAACTCTGTCCCTCTCACTCTCCTGCTAACCCTCGCTTCCCATCTCCTCCCTTATCTCCGGGCAACGACAGAGGAGAGTGATGGAGATGAGTCACATGCTGCTGTGGTTTTTAGCGGTGTGGTGGCAGCCTGTCCCGGGTCCTGTCCTCAGTGACAGTCACTGGAGCTGTCTGGGAGCTGCATTTCTTTTTCTCTGGCCTGGCTGGCCCAGCTCAGCCTGTCAGCCTCCATGATGATCACTGGCTGACATACAGTATAACCTGCTTGGTGCTGTCAGGCCAACTCACATCAGCCCCTTAACCAGCTTGCCACACTGCCATTTGAAGTCCTGACAGAGACTTCTCTTGTTGCCGCACTGGGCAGCAGGGTGGAGCTTCTGTGTGCAAAGAGCTTAGAGTGTCAATGTGCTGGGTACCTTTATATGACCAGTTTGTCACTGGGAGAGGAGGAAGAGTATTGAAGTGTAGAATACATGTTACAGAGGCAGATTATATTCCCCCGAGGGCTGTCAGATTTCTAAACAAGAGTGCCCGTTTCACTCACCATACACCACAGGCTGCACATATGAACCTGGCCTGTGAGTTGTGGCTGTTGAAGTGCATAAAGCTGAAAACTTGCTCACGTGTGGAAAAAGTCTTAAAAGTACATATCTCATTGTGCGGGAACATGCCGTAGAAATACCCCAGCGCTCACTCTGCAAGTCTAAACATCTTCTTGTTGTTCTGTGGTGGTTGTGTGTACATGTTTGTGGGTCTGTGTGGAAGAGAGAGACAGACAGGTTGCGTGGGTGTGTGTGTGTTTCCACCTGTTACATAACAGAGAGTGGAGGCAGAGTGTGCTTCCTTGCCTGCCACACCACGGCGGCTCTTCAGTAGGAGTGAGAGAGAGGCCACAGCTTGCCTCGGCTCGATTTCACAACTAGGACTACTTTTGGTTACGACTCTCAAAACACAACCACAGAGAGCGAGCGAGAGAGAGAGAGAGACGCGCGGACGTTGAGTGATGGCAGAGGTTAGAAGGGAGTTCATGTCAAGTAGAAGGTGATTGATGTCAGACAAGTGGTACAAGTGAGTACAGTGAGTCTCTGTGGTTGGTCTGAAATATGTGAACAACCGTCAGCCACGGATTCGTGTTGCATCTTTGGGTCTATGTAACCATATTTTTTTCCCCCAAAATTATTTAGGGTGAGATCGAACACGCTTGACAAGGCAACCATAATAAATATTTAAACCACCAGCCTGTGGAGTGAAGAACATTGATGATCTCATTAACGTTCTTCTGGTAAACCTGGGTCCTGGTATTTTTTTGTGGATGAGACCACCTCAACATTGACCAAGCACACCTCATTCCTCTTTCTCCTCCTCCTCCTCCTCCTCCTCCTCAGTAATCCTTGGTCCATAACCCTGTCTCTGGTTCTCCTCCTTCCTTGGACCACTGTTGATGGGTGCTGACCACTATACAGACCAGAAACTCCCCACAAGAGCTGCTGGCCCAGAGAGATGTTCTCACCCACTTGTCTAAACATCACAGTTTGGTTCTTGACAGAGTCTCTCAAATCCTTCAGCTTGAACATTCCTGCTTTTCTCGTGTCAACTTTGGGAACACAATGTTTAACTTGGTGCCTGATATACAGTATATCCTCCCACTGACAGGAGCCACAAGAAGCAGATAATCAGTGTTACTCTGTCACCTGGTCATATTGTTATGGCTGATCGGTGTATATTGTGTCCTGGTCTGGTGCTGAGCTGCAGTGTGAATGCATGTAAAACAGGATGCAATTTGCAGGTTGTGTGGAAAAATGCCTGGATGTGTCCCATCTTCACACCTGTTGTTGCTTGAAGAAGTCTGGAACTGGCTGCAAGTTGAAAAACGTACGATTACCAGATCATATACATGCCCTGATATTATATGTCAAAATAGTTAGAAATAATTTAAGCATGAGAAGTTTTATTCAGAGAAATGTTTCCGGAGTCGGTAACTAACAACGATATGCGTGCGTCTTTGAGCGCGCCCTCTCGATTCTCTGATCGACTTTAACGAGTTTAGTGATAACCTCATACACAGTATTTTAAATAATATTGATTGTGGATAATTACTTGCGGTTGTATAATAAAACATAACTATTCTGTCTCTGATAAAGAAAGGTGATTTGAGCGCCACCACCGTTGGTAGCGACAGTGCACACTTAGGTGCGCAGAGCATAGTGCATTCCCACTTTCCCCTTTGAAGGAAACGGGAGTCTGCATCTTCTTTGCGCTCTTGTTCTCCTACTTGCCTGAAATTCGCAATCCAAAATGCCCATGTTTTGTTTTTATCGTCACACTCTCACATTCTGTTCGTGTGGACAATTTTACTTTCACTTTCCGCGAGAACTACAGCTAAAACGATAAAAACCGATTTATGGAAATCATTAGGCTGATTTGCAAGGGAAATACGCGCATTTCCCTTTTATCTTTCAACTTCCTTGCGTCAGAACAAAATTTAAATGACTTTTCAGCGGGGATCTTTGAAGTTCGCACTTGGAAAACTATCATTTCACCGGATAAAAACCTCCATTCACTGCGTGAGGGTTCGGTGGTTTTCGTTTGGTCCCCCATTAGTACGTGTGGCTCACCTCTCCACGACGGCGCATCATTAGGATACCGGGGGTGGGGCGACAGCAGCCTGTCCCGGTAAGGGGAGGAGAGAACAGGGAGCAGAGGCGGTACTTTCTCCGCTGCTCCTTTCTCGGCGCTGGAGAGTGTGGGACCAGGGCTGGAGAGACCGCCGGGGAGCATCAGCAAGAACCAGTCCAGCACGGAGCCTCGCCTGGCCGACCGCTGCGCCGTGCACTCTTCTTGGGGACTGCACAACATTCCTGTGAAATATAACTGCTTTTAATGGCATGTGGCTTGTAACTTTACTTCTGCTGTATTCTTTGCAAGAAGGTAAGCTTGAACTGCCTCTCTTCAAATGTTGCTTATCTGCATGTTACCTCTTCAATCCAGTCCTGAAGTTGGCTGTGCGTGTCTGTTGGCGTGCCTGGGTCACAAATTTGATTTGAATAATTCAATTAATGTCACATAGGAGGGGCTGAGATGTCGAATCAAACTCTAAATCGTCTTTTAGAGGATAACTGATAACTTTTTGTTTTTGGTTTGAGAGGATGCTTTCCCGATCAGCCATCATTTTCTCCAGAGCGAGTGCTCGTATTCCTCTTACGTTCCCAGTGCCTCATAGTGATTATCAGATAATGTGATTAAAATGATAAAATGGCTCATTGTGAGCTATAGAAATCAACATGCACGTCAGCTTGGTGGCCGCAGAGTGAACCACAAAGATCTCAAAAGTGCACACTGCGTTTGATAAGCCGAAAAAGACGAGGCATTTGCATTTTGCATGATGAATATGTGGAGGTGTCGTGAATATGGAGGCTATTGAATAGGAGGTGAGGCTGATAAGGATCTGCAGACGCGCGCACAGATAAAGGGGCGACCTCGAGCGCCGAGGCTGGCCACAGCTGTAGGCTGTTTACTCGCAAAAGTCCAAAGGGGGCACAGGAGTTTAATGTATTTGCTGACTTTTTCTGCCCTGTCGCAGCACAGATATGTTAGTGAGATTGTGTGTGTGTGTGTGTGTGTGTGTGTGTGTGTGTGTGTGTGTGTGTTTGTGCGCGTGGGGGTGTTGAGAGGGAGGTGGTCCCTAGGGGTTAAAGCATCCTCTTTTTTTTATCAATTATGTTTGGAATGGACACTAAAATAATGCATAAACGTCGATGCGTGTGTTAATATGTGTGAGTGTGAAGTGTATGCGGCTGTGAGGCAACAAGGGTCAATACATTTTATGTCAGACGTGTGAACTGATGCTGGGGGTATTGAGCACTGGCCTTTAATTTGCAGATAACGTGCCCCAGTTGGATGTTTAAAAGAAAGACGAGGTCATATATTAACAGTTTATTTTCTTTGACAAAATGTAGGAGTGTCAGATTGTAGCCTATGCAGTCTCGGTTGTTATCATCCCTGGTCTAATTATTCATCCACCATTTTCTGTGGCACCAGATTCTACTGATTGGCTTCGCTCTAAAATGCTGCAGATGCGAGATAATGATTCATTTTCCCTTCTACATATAAAATGTTTAGTTCTTTTTGCGTCAAATTCTTTCTCTTGGAAAGAACCACACAGTGTAAAAAGAACCAGAAGACTTAATTTTGCACTTTTTTCTATTTTCATCCATTTTCCTTACGCACAAGTCTGCAACTGAAAATACCTGATTATAAACCTTTTTGGTTAATAAATTAGAATTCGTTTTCAGCATTTTGTTATAATTGTGTGCAGCATGAGTGTTTTACGCTCCTGGTCGCCATCACTGGCCTTGGCAGTGCCCTCTGCCAGGCTGCAGCTGCGGCGGGGACTTCCGTGCTGTTTTTGTTGTATGTAATTGGATTACAGGGTCTATTTCGATTATACACACTGTACATCGCCCTGTCCCGTGACTGAACGAGTTGTACTGTGTATGCGTGTGTGTGTTTGGGTGTGCGTGTGTGTGTGTGGTGAAGGGAGGAGGGTTGAGGGGGGCTGCAAACAGCCACTGGAGCGGAAAGAGTGCTTGAGATGGGAGAGATGTAGATAACGCAGTGGAAAACAAACTTCCATTTTCCGTTGTTTTTCTACGCCATGTTCCCATCATTTTGCACGAATCAACTGCGATTTAACGTTTCGGGTGTTTGTTGTGTATTTTAAATACGTGCATTAGTTAAAACTCGTTATTTTAAGGAGGAAAAGGTAGGTCTATTATCATACATGCATATGCATTAGTACTGCGTATTTTCCTGGCTCGGCCGCGCCTCCTAGAATGACACACACTTCTTCTTTTTTCTCTTTTCTTTTTTTTGCATCATTATAAAGACAGCAGATAAAACATTTATTGATTTAAAATAATTTTCTCTTTATCCCTTTTCTGTCATTAATTGGACATCCATTCAGTCATTAGTGACCGTTTGTTGCTTTAGCTTGGCTGCGTATCAGCACACCTGCACCCATGAGAGCGGAGAGGCGGGGGGAGAGGAGAGGGATGGATAGATGGATGGATGGATGGATAGAGGCAGAGGAGGGGGGAGAGTACACTCATTCTTCTTTGTCATGATTTGGGAGGCTGCTTGTCATTTTATGGAAATAAAATAGAGACAAACTCAGCTGAGGGCTGTGTGTGGGGAATCTTCTTTCAGGCCTGACAGGCCAGGACAGGGCCTGAGAAATTGGAGAGGGCTTAAATAATTATTGCAATTAATGTAATTTTTTAAATCAGGCATAAAAACAACTTTCGCTTTAGTGTGAAATTTGAGGAATTGCAATCAGTAATTGTGCATATTTCAGAGAAAAACACCATGTGGTTATCGAGATGGAGTAAGAGCTCTTGCTATAATTATTTCATCAATTAATATGATTCCGGTTTTATCCAGTTTCAGTCGACAGGCGTCCTGCAACACACATTTGACATTAGGCTGAATATTGTCGGTGTTGCAGAGCTGTTTTCTCACAGACATACTGTAGAACGCTTCAATATTGTGGCGGAAGTTTATTTTTATTCGTGCATTTGATGTTGTTTTAGTATTTGTTTAACCTCTATACATAGACTGTGTGCTCAGTGAACAGTCAGGTCAAATGTTGGTGTTTAATATCAGTCACGTTTTTTTTTTTTTTTTTTATCTCGGCAAGCACCACGCCGAAACTTACATAGCAGTTCAACGCAAAGTGTGAAGAATCCTCCGAAGGATGGATTTCATCATGAGTTTTCGTGTTGCCATTCCTTCACATGGGTCCCCTGCATATCGAGGCCGGCCTGAGCCGCTAATCTGACTGCGGACCGCGGGCTGTGTGTAAATTTGGAAACTAAACGGATACGGACTGGAGGAGAAGTGCTCGGAGGGGGAGCCCAGTAATTGCAGTATGAGTCAGACTCTGGTGGCTACTTGGCTACACCCGCACGATTGACTTGGAGACGTTGCCTCTGGATTAGACATCTGAAGCGTTAGTGGCTGATGGAATTATGACTGTGGAGTTGTTTCATTTTCTATCTTTAAATACCCCGACCTAAAATCAGTGTGAACTTGCTGTTGCGTGGAGGAGGTGTGCGGTGTGCCACGTAACTGTTTCTCTGATTTGGTCAATATAATTTAAAGTGGTTTGTGCCGGAGAATGGCCACGAATGTGCGCAATTTAGGGAGTGTACGCTGATAATTTCTTTAATTACTTTTCATTAAAGTGCGTTATTTACAGAACCATGTCGGTAAGGGACAGGACAAGGCGAGCCCCCCCTCTCCTTTGACACCACATATGTTTGAAACCCTTTCAAACACAACATTCTACTCCTTTCATAGGCACACCAAATTCAGATTAAAGAGGTGGTTGGAATACAGTCCAACATTTCCACGAAAGAAATAAATCGCCAATAGCGCGTAATGTACCTAAAGTGACATTTTATCAAAACACTTTAAAGCCACCTTGCGTCCTATTCCTCCCTCTCTGCCTACGCAAGCCTGTAAGTTTTCTTGGAGAGGCACAGCTCCACAGTATAATAGCCACATGTCACTCACAGGTTAACTTGCCTCCCTCGTTGTGCTCCGGAAAGAAAAGCCTGTTTTCAGTGTCAAGTGCTGGCGTCCTGCGCTTGGCAGTTGAATGGCGCAGCGCAGACGCGCGTCTGTCTGAACAACGTATCCGGCTTTGTTTGTTGTTTGAAACGCACAAACTCCGTCGTCAAGTTGGGTGGCGTGACGGGATCGTTTAATTTCACGCATGGCCTTGAAAGCGCATCAAGACGATTGCACTTTCACCAAAACAGGACGTTTTGCTAACAAATTGATTTGAATTTTGTTTGTAGACTAAGTTGTTGTAAGTGAAATGTGGTGCAAGAAAAGACTCGGAAAAGAATAATGGTATTGCGCTGTTTTTACGCACCACTCAAATAGACATATCGACATTCCCTGTTGGCTCAAATTACAGTTTATCATTATACAGCTGTCTATCTTATAGTACCTAGCTGCAACTTCGTATTACACAAAGCTGTCACACAAAGGAGCACTTTGACCGCTCACTCAACAGGTTTTATACACAACAGTAGGGTCCGGTTGCCCGGTGACCTCGCCATTACGCACAGAGAAAGATCTCGTCTTAAATAACAAAACTAAACAGCAAAGAAGAAACTAAACAATCATACCCACGATCAACTCTCTCTCTCTCTCTCTCTCTCTCTCTCTCTCTCTCTCTCTCCATCTCTGTTGTTCTGCTTACTATCAAACAATTTATGGTCCTGTCTCTGAGGAGGATAGGAGGGGGAAAAAACACATCTCCACAATCTGACACTCACTTCAACAGCTGAAATCATCTTTTTGAAGTGAGAGATGTGAATTTTCAAATGCTGAAATGGCTGCCTAATATTTCACTGACACTGCATAAATTGTGTATAGGGGTTGTTTACTGCCTCCAATCCCCCCCCCCCCCCCCCCCGTATATGTGTTCACATCCCTAATATCACGCCATGCAGTTTTCCTTTTCTTTTTTTTCTTTTTTTTTTTTTAACCATTGAAATAAAACCATGTTGGGAATGACTCCTTTTTCTGACTGCACACAAAACCACACACGCACATTGTCATGCAACCCTAATGCATATCTCCATCTGGAGTCATTGTAAAGTAAATGAGCGGCTCCCTCTATCGAACATGATCATATCCTTTGCCTTTCATGTTGTGCCATTTTTGTGCAGCATCACTGCGAAGACTGTGTTGCCACCGACTTCAGTGCTTAAGCTGTTATTTGGCCTGAATGTGCTTTGTGTGCTGTTACCTCCAGTGCTACACGGTTCACCACATAGAAAATCGACTCGCTATTAAGAATGTATAAGTGTAATCTGAAATGTATTTATGTGACTTTGTGTGTGTCTGTTTGAAGGAGAGAGTTCGAGAGGGAGGGATTTATAGCCCTGTTTTTCTATGCACGTGATGGTATGAATCTCAGTGTGTGTGTGTGTGTGTGCGTGTGTGTCTCTGAATGAATCTAGATGAGACAGAAAAAGCTGCATTATGCATAGCGGTTCACCATAGGCAATATCCTTGCTTCTCCAGCATACATATTCATACTCCATTTTCATATCCACTGCAAAAACAGGAAAGAAAGTGTAAATGCGTTTGAGTGTATAGCAAAGAAAGATTTGAGTCAAAAGAAAAACAGAAAGGGAAACACAGGCCCAAAGAAAAGTGAATGTCTAAAAAAGGATGGGGGGGACAAAAAAGTGATGCATTCACCCGTTTCTGGGTGTTTCCCCCACAAATCACTTTGACCTTCTTTATTGTAATCAGTGCATCCATGCTTGAAGAAGGAAATCAAAATACAGTTCATGAATGAATGAGTGCTGCTCCTTTGCTCCTTCTTTCTCTTCTGGGGAAAGGGTGGGGAAGGGGCCTAGGCCAATGGAAGGACTCTGATGACATCTGAGGTTAAATGTTGCCCGAATAAAGAGGAATTGGATTATTGTTGCTTCGCATTAATTGTTTCCAGTCGAGTGTTGGACAGATAGATTTGGTGCTTTTGTGTCCATCTATACATTCATTCACGTTTCACGTAAGAGTTCGGTTGGATAACTCGTGTACGCAGTTTAATGCAACTCACCACATATTTAGATGATGGTAATGCCTGCAACTGCTGTCCCATTCGCACACCTCAGCTATCCTAAAAACGTCAAGGCTCCGGGGAAGACGAAGAAATAAGAACTCTGCTGTGCAACAAAGTGTTATTGTTATTTATTTTATATCACACCAGTGGCTGTACCTGGGAGACCCTTATTCCAAGTGACACTTCTTCACAAGCCCATCTTTTATTGTCCTGTTTTAATATTTTCACGACAAACTCTGAACCATTACCGCCGCAAGACATGTGGTCGTCGTCACGATGGTCCTTTCAGCTTGAGGCCGTAATCAGCGCTGTGTGCTGGAGACGGGGCGCTTGCTTCTGCGTGTTTGTACACATGCGTCTTTGCGTGCAGGATTGTGTGTGTGCGTACGTGAACTCAGTGACCTGAATTCGTACCCTAGGACAATGCGATTAACCGTCGCATCATAAGCTGTTGCTTTTTTCGAGGTTTTCCCTCTGACTTTGAGTTTTTGTCTGATTGGTTTTTAGTGTGTGTGTGAGGCCATCTTTGATGACATCTGAGGAGGATTTAGAGTTTATTTTTGATATAGTTATCTAGTTTTGGAGCCTAAATAAGCTTCCCGACCTGATGGTCTGGACACTAATAAGTGCTCATGGCAAATCAGAAAGGTTGCAAGATGATCAAGCTCGAAGCTGCTATGTTTATAGCATGCATAATCAGTTTATTATTCACAATATGTTCTATGCTTACTTTCTTGAGAGCAACGGTATATTTTTACCCCCTTGTGCATCTAGAAAGGATTTTAATAAAACAGTTGGCATTGCTTAATGTTTTGGGGGGCTTAGGATGGGAAACCGCAAATATCCTCAGAACTACCTCTACAGTTGCAAAGACGGTCACTCAGATGATTGAAAAACTGATTATGATTTGATACAAAACACGATATATACGATATAACAACATATTTGCATTTTGAAGGAGCGTAGGATGATCAGTTGACATGATTCCGATCTATAGCCAGCAAACTTAAAGCAAAAATAAGATGACTACTATCAACCTGCTGCAACATCTGTACACCAATGTTCTGCATGAAAATGTGAGCATAAAGATATACAGGTGACTGTAAAGGATAAAGGGCTGACGCGTTCGTATCTGATGACATGAATGGAAAGCTGAACAAACCCTGTGGGGAAAAAAGGGACAATAACTCAATGGAAATCAGTCCAGGAATACTTCCAGGTTATTTAATTATTCCCATATTTAGCTACGGATGCACTGCTGTTTCCTCTGTGCTGAAACATTTATAAACAACTCCACAAAGACCAGTGCGTCCTCGGAGGTGTACAGTGAAAAAGTCCATTAGGTAGCTTAACATTTTTCTGTGATTAACAGTATGTGAAAGGGCTCGAACAGTGATATTGTTTAGTTTGCCAGGTTAAGTGCTTTTAAGCCAAGGATATTTTTTTTTTTGTCATGAAAATACTTGAAAAAATAGAGTTTGCCGTCAGAGAGAAGCAGGTCACTGTCACTGATATCATCTGCTAGTAGTTTCCTTGTGTATGTGTTCCTCAACCAGCGGTACGTTGTGGTGCTCTCCGTGGTGCTGAAAGTGCTGATCAGTCAGCCTAGCAACCTGTGAGTGTGACTGACACAGATTCAGATGTTAGGACTAAGTGACCTAAATTCAGGTTTTTGAATATGGGATCTGCTCAAACAGCGCCTACCTCCACAGCATCTCTTCCGTGCACACGGACACACATGTTCTGCACATGCACCCCAGCAGCGATCATAGCTTTTGTTCCTCACACCGCTGCCTCGGCTGCTGGCTGAGTTTGACACCAAGAACTGAGGCAGTCATTTAACATTAACCTCTCTATCCCTTTGACCTTACCGCGCACCGATACACACACTCGCTCGCTCACTCAGTTGCATCCAAACACCTTTTCACCTGGGAACCTTTCCCTCAACCAGCCACCCATATCCTGTCTACAATATTACACTCCCGCCGGGCTCCCTGATCTCTCCTTCCGCTTGACACCCACACACGCATGAAAGGCAGGGAAGTCTGGACAACGGCCTCCCACAGCAGTGTGATTACAGAGTGGATAGACTATGTGTGTGTTAAATGTGAGAGGAGATTATGTGGGTTTAACTTTCTGTGCGTGGCATACAAATTCCAATCGCACAACATTGCCTGTCTGTCATGTGGCAGGAACAAAAAAAAGACAAGAGAAAGGGTTCGTGTCTTGGAGGGGTTGTCCACTAGGGATGTAGTAATGATGGCACGCGGGAAACGACAAGAAAAGGACACACAACTCCGATAAGAACGGACGGATGCATGAAGCGTCAAGCGACAATAGAGGCGAAATTGAAAATCACCTTATGTCAGTTTAGGTTTTATCCCTAATCCTTGCCTTTTACTTTTAAGCTTTTTATTTCACCCCAATGATTCGTCCCATTCATATCATGCTATTAGTGTCATGTTTCTATTATTATATACAGAAGAGATAAAAAAAATAGTCTTTTATATCAGCCGTTCATTCTTGTTCTAACTATGTATTCAGATCTTAAAAAGACAGCCAGCGTGCCTTTGTCTTTCATTTTATTGCCTCGACTAATGATATGTATTGATGTAGGGGATCAGTCAAAATTAGAGCCTAAATGACATCTGATATTGTCTTTACGTCTCCATTGATAGCCGACTCATTCCTCCACGCACACGGAGAACTGAATAGATAGGGCTAATCCAGGCATTGTTGACACAATCCAGGAAAAGGGATTAATTAAGTATCATTGTCTGAGAAAGAAAATTCTCTGGCTCGGGGCACGGCGTCTTCCCCTGGCCTCCAGCCAAGCTGAGCTCAGCACTTTTTATTACACTCCCCTAGCCCCCTACCCCCATCCCCTAGCCCCTGCAAACACTCATAGATGCGCGCAGATCTTAAAGGGGGTGCCTCTATACCCCGCTTTAAAGTGTTTGAGGGCGTTTTGAGAGAGAGAGAGAGAGAGAGAGAGAGAGAGAGAGAGAAGATATTTGGTGGTCTGTTTCCCTTAGGACAGCTTATCTGCTAGCGGCTCTTCATCTCTGCCCGCGGAAGCTTTTGTTTTACAACAAGCATATGTGGTCTCCAGCTACAGATAAAGGCCTCCATACAGCAATATGATATGGATTAAGTTGGCCTGACGCATGTAACGCTTAGCTGTCTGATCCATGTGAATACTTTTCCCGCCATGATAGAGAATATAGGCAGTAAGCATAAAAGTGGTAGTGGCGTTGAGTTATGTGACCCAACTTTGTCCTACTGAGAGGCAGATTTTCAAAGGACTCCCTGGATGCATATATTAGAATAGACATATTAGGATGTTGCATAAGGGATGAGATGGATAGCTGCAGTTTGGCATACGGTTGAGATGACCTGGATGTCTCTAGATCCAGCTTGTATTCTGTAACTTTGAGCTTAATTGGGTATAGTATTATCTATAGGTTTTTGTAGACTGAGCAATAATCACGTACAGGACTCACAGTAGTATTATTCCACTGATTTAGTGAGTTGACTCATGAAATATAGTAAATGCACCTCTAGTGCACATTGTGGCTAAAATATTTCATCAAAACTTTTCCCCTGTGTGACACTGATTTAATATGATCTCATATCATATTAAATCAGGAACAGAGACAGAAACACCTAAATTGTTACGCATTGCTAAATAATTGCTGCATTTGTGTCCATACTTTGTCAGTGCAACGTGTTTTTAGATCCTTGTAGGTTGTGTGCGGCCGCAGATAAAGTGTTAATATGTACGTATGCAGTTTTACTCACTGTCCGTTGAAAAAAATGTCTCTCCCTCTTCATACCTGTTTGCTACATCAGTGCTGCCTTTATGTCTGACACATACCAGCTAGCCAACTCCGTGTCCCTTGTCTCTCATCCCAACAGTCAACAGTGAGGATGTTGTCTCTACTCGGCTGTACTTTGTGAACGCCTCCCTGCAGCGGGTGACCTTCTCCAGCTCGGTGGGGGTGTCCCTGCCCTGCCCTGCGGGCGGCGCCCCCCATGCCGTCCTGCGCTGGTACCTGGCCGCCGGAGACGACATTTACGACGTGCCCCATATCCGCCACGTGCATGCCAACGGCACCCTCCAGCTCTACCCTTTCTCTCCCTCCGCCTATAACAGCATTATCCACGACAACGAGTACTTCTGCACCGCTGAGAACCAAGCAGGCAAGATTCGAAGCCCCAGCATCCACATCAAAGCAGGTGAGGGTTCGGACATGCCTTCTTTCAACATTAACATTTTGATGCCTTCTTATGGTCCAGGCCCTGGTATAGCCAGAAAACTAGGGTCTGTTAACGACTGTCATTAACTGATCCTAGTTGTGTGAGCTTCTGATGGGTAACACCTGCACATGTCCTATTTAAACCCCAACTCTCCACCAGTCTTTAGAGCCAAAGAAGCTACTTGGATAAGTGGCAAAATGTCTTCAGGAAACTCTACAAGTCCAGTTGCAGATTGTTTTGGACGTAATTGCCCGTGTGTTTTTGAACCCCACTTTCCAGAAGGCAGCACGGTGGTGAACTGGCTAGCACTGTCACCTCACGTCAATTGGGTCAAACCTGTGTTACGTCAATATATGTAGCACCAAATGAGGTAACACTATTGTGACTTTGTGTGTGGAGGTTGCAGGTTCTCTCTTCCGCATTGCAAAAGGCGTGCAAGCTGACGTTAACTGGTGATTCTAAATTGGCTGTAGGCGTGCATGTGAGTGTCAGTGGTCGTTCGTCTCTTTGCGTTAGCCCCGTGACAGGGTGTACCCACGCCTCTCACCCAGTGCCTGCTGGGATAGGCTCCAGCTCCCCTGCGACCTTCTAATGATAAGCAGTTATAGATAATGGATGTACTTTCCAGAGACATAAACAGTGGCATGCAGATGGCACCTGGAACCTGGACTATACCTTCATAACAGTAGTAGTAGTCCGTATTTTCTTTGCTTGTTCGGTCTGGGTGATGGAATACCCGGTTTGTAATACTGTAAATGCAAGGACTTTTATATAATTTTGTCGAGTGCAGTGACTGTAGTATAACCTTGTTGCTATACGTTGACTTAAGAGAAAGAGAAAGAGAAAACTCTGATTTCAATATTACTCTTGTGACAAGTAAACTGATATTTGTTTATTAAATTGGCAGAGTGCCCTATTTAAGAGCATTACTGAATATTTAACTTCCCTACATCTTGATAAAAGACTTGTCTGAATACCCAGCTGGGCACTTACTGAAATAGTCACGACCTGGTTAAAGCCCAGCATCTGCGAATATGGTCACACAAATGTCAGTCTTATTGGTGTCCTAAACCAACAACTCCTCCCGGTGGGGTTGAAGTGTCTCAAAATACTGTAGAATAATAATAAAAAAAATAAAAATTCAGTAGAAGACAGACACACAGCCTCATAGACAGTTGGTTTAGTGACCTGTCCGCACTCTGCTGCCAAGGTCAAAGCTGGAAAGAGGTGCTGAACACACTGAGGGAAGGTGTTACTGCGCTTTCTCACACTCTGAGACACACATACTTAAAAGTCATAAACACATGCACATGACCTCGTGTGATACACACTGGATACACGTGTATACAACAAACACACATGCGTGTATGTTCACATGCATATGCGCGCACCCTTGCAAACGCACACAGACACACACACACACACACACTAACATGCACACCAGCCTGTGCGCAGTTCATGCCAGCAAGCCTCCTGTCTCCCAGTCTCTCCATCTGTCCATGGACTGGAAAGTCCCCTAACTACACACACATGCATACACACACACACATATGCACACATATACACAGACACAGCCATTTTCCTCAAGCTGGCTCATGGCGTTTAGTTGCCAGCTCTTTGTCAGTGTGTTTGGCGAAAAAAAAAAAGAAAAAAAAGATTTTGGAGAGTGAGCTACAGACATGAAAAGATGTGAAAAGAATCGTAAAAAAAAAAAAAAATTGGATTTTCAGGTCAGGGTAGTGGCCAGACAGACATTTTGACAGTGTTTATCAGTCCTGCATGAAGACACAGTCAGCAGTTCCATACCCGACACATGTATACAAACAAAATAATTCTCCAAAATGCTGCCAGACTCTGTTCCTCACCACCACACACACAAACACACCCATATGGCTTGTGTGGTCTCTAGAGGAGGACAGTCCCTCCAGCGTGAGAGTGACCTTCTAGCCAGCCTCGGCGTTGGGATGACCTTCCCTCCCAAATAATTACAACAATTAATCAATTAAATGCTGAGGCAACCACAACTCCACAGCTCCATAACCAGGGCTCACGTGCATATGTGTGCACCTCATTACCTCCAGAGTCCTGCACAACACACATGCTCACTTACACGCTCACATGCATATTAAACCCTCCGGTTGCCATGGGCGACAGAGGCGTGATCGCTAGGGTGTGGCATGCCTCGTCTCAGGTGGTGCAGGAGAATGATGGCAGCTGACAGCTCGCAGTGTGACACCCCCCCCAAAAATCTGACCCACGCCCCCTCCCCTTGCCATCCGTGTCTTTCTCCCTCCCGCCCTCTTTCCCTTCCCTTCACATCTCTCTCTCTCTGTCCCTCCCCCTATTTCTCACCCTCTACCATGCATGCTGATTGTGGTCCAATAATAGCACTAGCACCTGTCTGGATAGCTCTGCATTTATGAAAATCACCGTGTGGGCTGCTTGTTTTCCTCTATATGTTTTATTATTGTATTTTGCTCTTTCATTGTAACAAATCAAGTTTTGTGTTTGCCTTTTTACTCAAGCTTAACAACAGGCCGTTTCAGGGATTTATTTAATCTATTGAATAAAGTACAGCTCAAACTCAAGATGCACCTCAAGTTGTCATACTCTCCGTAATATTGGGACTTTTCCAAAACACAGGTTTTGTTCTAAAAGTAGACAAACCATTTAAACTTGCTTAAATTCCCGGAGTTATCATAACAAACATTCCTGCTTTAGCTTCTAAGCTGAATTTCATTATTGTTACTTGGTAATTCAGTAAAAGTCCATATTGATTTGAATAGTCTGTTACCTTAAGCCAATTAGACTTGGAGATAAAACTTAAAGGGGAACTACTGTTTTTTACAGCCTGGACCTTATTTCTCGCGTAAAATACGGTCGTTTACTCACCCATATAACTTTTGTGTAATTTGTATTCCTTCGGGCGGTATTTAGATCTCCGTATATCTATGTAGTTGGAGTGACTGGGGCACCGAAACGCAGCCTCTAAATAACGCATTATTTGCCGCAAAATTCGTTCATTTCACCAATATTTTGTTATCGTACGTTAGTGCTATTCCCCGTTGAGTCTGGTAGATTGACCTACAGACCCCGGATGATGTCTTCTGACCTGGATGATGTTGTCTCTGAGCGCCGTGCCGGTCGGCTTGTTTAACTGTAATTTGCTACTGCTAGTTTTTTTGCAACATGGCTGAATATTTTTATAATGGGTAACTCCGGACTCAACGGGGAATAGCACTAGCGTACGATAACAAAATATTGGTGAAATTAACGAGTTTCACGGCAGATAATGCGTTATTTAGAGGCTGCATTTCAGTGCCCCAGTCACTCCCACTACATGGATATACGCAGATCTAAATATCTCCCGAAGGAATACAAATTACACTAAAGTTATATGGGTGAGTAAACGACCGTATTTTATGCCAGAAATAAGGTCCAGGTTGTAAAAAACGGTAGTTCCCCTTTACAGCAGACTTCATGTTGAGTGTGCTTCAGTAAGTTTGTAAGTAACAGTCTGCTATCTGATTGTCATATCATATAGAAATTAATGGATTTCAATGGATTTAAAACATGGGTCAGCAACATTAAAAGTAGTTCTTCCCAAAATAAAAGTCCAAAACAAACCTATGATTATTTTCCTAAAATGGAAATATTCAGTATACTTTGTGTATAGCTAATTTTAGTTTTGGAAGGTCCGTAGAAAACATAATTTTCTCCCATTTTAGTTGTTTTTTCCCCCCTAAAATACTGTATGTTTTGGCAATTGGCCTTAAATTGAAATTATAATTATGATGGATTGTCTGTGAGTTTCTGCCGGTTTCAGCTTCATGCTGAAGGTAGCACATTGTCTCCACTTATCCTTCTTTTATAATATGTAAGAATAAGATTAGTTGAGTTTTTTTTTTTTTTTTAAAGAGGTCATCCTTCAAACCTAGTATTACTAAGGAAAAGGGCAAAGAAAATCTATTTCACATCAATAAATTGATTTAATAGTTAAACATTTTTGTGATGCTAACCCCTAAAGCAATTTTTTTTGTGTGTGCCATATCGAGCATATCAGGCAGAACCTATAGCTTCAGGAGTAAGGACTCTCCGCTCACATCTGAACATATCCATGCATTTTGCATTTTTTCTTCAGTTTCTCTTCTTTGGGAAACTCAGATCATTTACCTCATTGGGTAACAAGTTAAAGAAGAAGAAAAAAACGAAAGCACACCTTTGGTGCGTTCAGTTAGTTGTTGCTGTTAGTCGTGGTAGGAATATATTCTGTCTGGAGTTTGTGAGTCTCACACCGTGTGCACCTAACACCTCCTCACACAAACTTAATAAAATGAAATGGGGACACCTGTTCGGTGAGCCCCACCTCAGCTCCCTTTTGTTCCAACTAAAACACACAAACCCACGTAGGCCCGGGCCAAGACAGCAGGTGTTTAGATCTCCTTCCTCCATCTGCCCTCCTCATCTCTTCTCCGGCTCTGACATTTCTTACTAACACAGTAAACAGAGTCTCTGAACCTGATACACTTCTTTTCCTACCTTTTTAATTTCATACTGAAACTTGCGTCCGTTCATTTCTCCTGTGCTTCATTATGTTTCTCCTGCTCTGTCTCCTTCTGTGTTTTTACTGCTTGCTTTATGAATAAGTAAATGCAGTATTTGGTTTCCCCGTCGTTAATTATTGAAGCGACAGTGATACAGGACTTGCCTCCCAGTGCGCCCAGTCGCCCAGACCCATGTTTTAGCTCGTTCCTAGGCAACCACGCTGCATATAGTCAGGCATCAGTAACATCCTAATGATTCTGCTGCGCATGCGATGAGGGGGAGTGCAATTTACACACAAATCAGTTGGGCTACCATTTGCATCATGTCACAAGGCTTAAGAGGATGAATATGTAATGTTTTTTTTTTTTTTCTCTGTGTCGTTCATATCTTCGAAGAAAAACGTGTGATAAATGACAATGCTATCTCAACAGCTTCTCCTTATTGGGGCTGCTTACATGGTTGTGTGCAAGGGCATGTTGCCACACAGGGCAGACTTTAATGGGGAGATGAGTGGTTAAACAAGACTTTCCTAGAGGGTATCAAGTGTAGGACAAGGTGGGATCACCGACAGGAAGCACAAACCCGACGTGACCTTGACTGGACTTGAAGCGCTGAGCTGAAATGTGATGACACGTCATCATTGCGCCGAACATTTACAAGCTGTCAAGTTGATTTTAAACACTCTATGAAGGCGCGGTGGGCATTGGGGATTTTACTTGTTATCGACAAGAGGCAGCAGGGTCAGTCAGAGAGTAAATAAATGATTGAAAGAATTGGCTCAGCCACAACAGCTGAGGCTACTCCGTCGATCCAGGCTATTGATCTGCAGGTAGATGGCATCAATGAAAAGCAGGGGCTGATTAAATGAAGAATTGAAATGAGGACCTGGTTAGAATTCATTGTCTTTTAGCCTTGATTTGTTTACAAATGAAGCTTCAGCTCACATTAGCGGGCCCGTGTGTGTGTGTGTGTGTGTGTGTGTTTGGCGACCAAAGTGAGAAGTGATATGCTCTCCAGGTTCAAGTGAGGTAGAAAATAGCAGGGTGACACCACGGATGGTAGTCTAAAGGCACAAAGTCTAGTGTTATACACCTCATGTATATGTAGGAGTCATATATATGAGAAAATGTAAAAAAATCCTATAGTTCTGACTAATTCTCAAGTCTTTCACAAGTCAGGAAAGAAAAAAGAAAAGGGTCTAAAGTTCAGTGAAAGAGCTATGGACGGAAACAAACAAAGACTTGGGAGAAAAAACCTCGAACTTTAAGGTGAAAGACTCTCCACCATTTGGACAAGGACATTGGCTTTGGTTCCACTGGGTTCCAGTGACAGTGGAGGCTGGCATAAAGCATTATTAATGACCAAGGAAACTGGCCTTCAGGCTAGGCGTTAATTATATCACTGGAGAGCTGGGGGAAAGAGCGAACACGCGGGAGGGTGGGGCCTCTCCCCGTATTTTGAGTGTGTGTGCGTGTGTGTTTTACATTGTTAAGCCATTACTGTCCTCATTGCTAAAGGGATCCCAGTTGATAGATTGCCAGAAACACTCCCCAATATCTCCGTTAGCCCCTATCTATTTTCTGTAATTGTGCTCATCTTAATCATGTCAAGCAGCCTCCTTTCTGTCTGTGTCAAAGTTACAGGAGAAAAATCGAGTAACATCCCTTTAAACAAATGAGATCAAGATGGCGGGTAAAGCCACGCAGCTCAGCTCAGTTCAGTTTAGTAAACAGCCCCCCTGTTCATTCAGTCTAGCTGGCATGCCCTTGAACTACCTGTCTCTCCTCCTCACCCAAATAATCCATTAACTTAATTTCCCTTTACTTAATTTATTTAATGAAAATGTATGCTCTGATTCAGCATTTCGCGTTTCTCACTAATCTTAATGTGACAGAGTTAACTGGAGAGATAATTTGGTTAGCTACAGGCTACTGTTTTCGTCATTAAGCCTGTCTTAATCACTACCATCCTTTCTGTACACTGGCACAGATTCACAGTCTAGTGCTCTGCATGCCATGTGCAGGGGGTGTGTTTTTGATGCCTGGCGCCTGCATGTGACAGTTCCATCGGCTGTGAGCAGCCCTCCGCTCCTCGCCGTCGCATAGCATCTGTGGCGTTGTTCTTTGAAAGGCGAGGGGGCACTCACTGCGTGTCCCCCTCTACCTAGCTCCAAGTTAGCCTTAGTAAGATACTGTGAACCTGGGGCCTGATATGATCGAACAGGCCACCAGACAAGTTAGTTTACGAGGCTTGCCCTTGCTTTTACATTAGGTTAGAAAAGACAGAAAGACACCATGTGCATGTAGATAAAGTTGTTTAGTTTATTTGCAGATTTATAACACTTAAAAATGACTTGTTTTAGAACGTGGCAGTGTCTTTGGTTTTTGGACTCTGAGATGAGTCACTATGAAGATGTCATATTGTCTTGGATATTGATCAAAGTGAGATTGTGAGTAATAAACTCTCAAGACAGTATCTTAATGCAGCCATTAATGTGGCATGGTAACACCAAAAGAATCAGCCAATAGTTTGGTGTCCTAAAGACCCAGAGTGCAACACCTTCATTGCTTTAGCTCTAGCTAGTTTGATGCATTGCTTTTTTCCTTTTGTATCATTAATTGAATATCTTTGGGTTTTGGACTGTTGGACTGAAAAAACCAAGACATTTAAAGACATATGCTCCTCTGGGGAACTGTTCTCTGGCATCTAATCAATAAAATAATTGTTTCTTAGCCCTACTGTTACCGCAAAACCAACCAAAGTTGTCACTATCACCTCTTTTCCTCTGGCTGAAACTAAAGATCTAAGTTGAGCTGAGACGTCCACTACCACCTCCAGCAGACATCCGTCCAATCCACTAACACCAGCTCCTTTCTTCAACAGTGTTCAGGGAGCCCTACACAGTCCGTGTGGCCGACCAGCGCTCCATGCGGGGTAATGTTGCCGTGTTCAAGTGCCTCATCCCCTCAGCCGTCCAGGAGTACGTCAGCGTCGTGTCCTGGGAGAAAGACACCGTCTCCATCGTCCCCGGTAGGAAATTCCACCATACTCATCCACCAAAAGCACCAAATACGTCCCATACTGAGAGAGGATACTGTGTTTGATCAGTCTGTGGGTAATAAGGGAAAGCAGATGATCTGATGTCGTATGTAAACCTCAAATCATGAGTTGGTTCAGTTAAAAATTTAAATATGATAACTGTAATGTAATGTTTTTTTTTTTAAACAGTTTTTCATGATTGCTCACAGCTCTTAACTGATGCCGATCAATTTGTTTGTGGGACTGCCACTGGTGTCAGCGACAGAAAATGGAGGAAGGTTGACAGAACGATCCAGTCATTCAAAAATAAGTCTGATGAAATGGCCTTTGCCTGATGCATTCCTGGCTCCCCACTCGCTCACTGACACCGCTGTGGTTAATAGCTGTGTTACAGGGATAAATCAGGCATTAGTAGACATGTGCTGTGTGTGTGTGTGTGTGTGATGGAGAGAGAAGGACAGAAGGGTGTGTGTCTGTGTGTGTGTGTGTGGACGGGGAGGATCTAATTTGATGAGTGATAGATCTGTTTAGCTGCTCATCACAGTCACCGAAAAGAGAGCAGCCACACCTCCAGGGCTCTGCCGTGTCTGGAGTTGTTCTCGCTGCTGCATCTGATCCTCTATTCAAATCATTCAATGTTAAACTAATAACGTGAGTTTGAAACCGAGCCTCCTACATGCTGTTCCGCGTCTGTGCATTGGCATTTGTGTGTGCGTGTGTGTGTTTGTGTTCAGGCTCGTGTGGTGCAGTGTTAACATTTGCTCCGCGGAGCAATGGCAAATTGCAGGGTGTCAGATGAGACTGTTTAGGTCAGATGATACGTATTGCTCCCTCTGCCCCTTATCTCGCTCTCTGATACCGAGCGGCCGTTTCATCTCTCGACTAGTGCGTGCGAGTATGTGTGTGTGTGTGTGTGTACGAAGGTGCGTGTGTGTTTGTGTCCCTCTTTGTATTGCTCTGTCCTTCACACAGGAGCACTCATTGATCCACTGTGGTGTGTGTGTGTGTGTGTGTGTGTGTGTGTGTGTGTGTGTGTGTGTGTGGCCTGAGGGGGGTTTCCAGTCTGGATCGATAAAGCTTGCTGTTGGATTCCCCTCTCTCTTGTCACGGATCCGTCGGTGTGAGAGTGGTGAGACCGGGCCAGTCTGTTTGACTCATAGCTCATTGAGTGTGTGTGTGTTTGTTACAGCCACTGTATCATGGCTGTGTGGTAAGAGCTCAGCGGGAGCACGTTATTGATCGACTGATGGACGCATTTGGTGAAACATGCACATGTGAACGAGCAAACGCAAGGACGAACATGGACGGAAACATAAATAGTTACATGAGCAGCTTCTTTAGAGGTTATCCTGACCGGTAAATACATTATTTATAACTTTGAATAATAAAAAAGAATCTTTTTTTTATTATTTTGATTTAAAAATACATGTTTTGTCAAGAACAAAAATGATATTTATGGATTTGCTTGCAAAGTGTATACTGTAAACTACAGTATTTGATTGACGTGATGAAGAATAGACATTTATAGAACGAATAAGCATTTAATAATCATTTTAAGCTATTTTTTATAATAATAAACCAAGTACTGAGGGTTGGACTTCTTTCTCTGTTTCATATTATTGTACATGTAGTATTTTTAAGAAAGTGGACTGTTGATTGAGCGTGTCACATTCAGCTTTGGGGAACCGTTTTTACTGTTTTCTGACAGTAAATATAATGATTCATTAATTAAGGCAGAAAATAGTGATCGGATTATTCGCTAATAAAAATAATCATCCCGAATCATCTGAATTTGCATTTGAAAAGACTTGAGAGCTTTTTTTGTTTTCCTTTTTTTTTTCCTCCCTCGCTCCTTGTCTCTCCACGGCTGATGAATAGGTCTTATTAGTAACACAGTGCTCCTCTTCTTCTTCCCGTCCGTCTTTGACTCAAAGCCTCCTCTCATCTCTTTCCCTCCCTGGTACAGACTGGTGGCCTGTGTCAGCATCATGGCCACACACACACACAGGCTCTCACACAGAGTGCATGTACGCACCCCTCCCACCCCGCCGCACTCCACCACACACCTCATCCATCCATCCATCCATCCATCCATCCATCCATCCATCCATCCATCCATCCATCCACTTCATCTATCAGCTCCTGGTGGCATGTACAGCTTTCAGTCTTTCGATAGCACTCGAGATGCTCTAGTGGTTTGCCATTTATTAGGGACACTGTATGCCAAGGTATTGGCTTGACAGGATGACACATGTCACACAGACGGCTGTGTTGGTCAATAAAGCTGAGTTTGAATGGGCTTTGATGAAGAGGCAGGAGGGTGTTTGCTGACAGCTGGCCTCACTGTGAGACGACCCTGCCTGGGTGTCGTGTCACTATTTGACAGCCAAATCTGTTTGCGTAGTGGCCCGTTCACGGAGCGATGTGGGGGGAGTAGGCAGATAGATAGACAGGCAGACAGTCAAACAGAGGAGGGCTTTGTGTGTTGTCTGGCTATCGTGGTTTTTACTCCGCTGTCATACCTCCCCTTCTCCATCTAACCGTGTTTCTCTCTTTAATTGATGGTTTGCCCGCGTTGGCGTTGGTTAGAAAATTAACATTTTGTTTGCTTGTCAGTTTCGGGGGCCTGAAAGAGCGCGCTCTGACGGATGTGTATGAAGGAACTTCATCTGCGTGTGTGTGTGCCTGCATGTATGTGTGTCACTTTGTTAGTATCCATCTCCCCCTCCAGTTGGAGCTTAAAACAGTGTGAGTTTTATCTGGTCACCATGGTAACGGGTGCGATCCGGCGGGCGGAATGAGGAAGGTGTGAGGATGCATCGCTGCCTGATTTTTATTAGTGCATCACCACGGCTCAGCTCCACCATACTCATGCAAACACACAGACATGCACATACACAAACAGACACGGAGGACGTGGCTGCGTGTTTTTCCTCCTTTCCTTCCTTCTTTCTTTCTTTCTTTTCTTTTCTCTCTGAATATGATGATGTGTTTTTAGTTGTGTGCTGGGGCAATGCATTCCCAAACATCTTGCTGCCGTTTTTGTTTTATATCTACGTACATTTTATTTGATAGGTGACGACAAATTGTCAAACATAGGTTCATGAGAATTTATCCAGAGCCGCCGTCAAGCAGCTTCGAGCGTTCGTGCCAAAAGGTTATCACGCATATAAAGCACGTTGACGTGCATCGATACCGTGTAAAATTATTAATCGGCTTACACCTTTGGAGTTCGTTACACCATTTCACCAAGGAGGCATCCGATTTGCTCCAGATTTGACAACCACTGCAGAGATATACGAAGAACCGGCTTCAACATCAACAGAGACCTGAGTCAGTCTGCGGTCACATAAAGAGATGGGAGCAACCCGGACAGTAGCAAGTTTTCCAAGTTGCTTGGGCACATGTCAAGTATTTTATAAAAACTCTGCAAGCGATCTAACTCTCACTTTTATTGCTTTATGCTATTGCACAGCGGTACCGGAGTGAACTGTCAAAAATTAGCGATAATTTCAAAATTCTGTTTGGGCCTTTAGTATATACAGTAATTAGCCATAATATTCAGGATCATGTTGTTCCTTTAAGACTCACTTCTTCTACACATTCGAACAAAAACAACCATTGTGGTAAAATCCAAATGTAAACAGTGCAGTTGGTTAGATTTATTCTCTTTGATCGTGTGAATCACATTATATATTGTGGTTGAATAAATTACACAGGTGACACCAAAGCAGTGGCAAATGCTGATTAAAAAAAAAAAACAACAACTTATGAGTCGTATCAAAGCATTACTGTGGGGTATGGGAAGGACAAACCTGCTTAAGATGTTTAAATGTTAGACAGTTTGTGATATTTTAACATGTAATTTTCTCTATATTCTCTACATACTCTTTAAGTGAGAGCCAAGCAGAATGACAGAATCCTACTCAAAAAAAGACACAAACTGATAGATGTATAGATCGATTGATTTTTCTATTAAGAGCAATTGATTAATCGATGAAGTGGGAGAAGCGGACAGAAAAGGGAAAGTACTGAGGGTGAAGAGGGTGTGGAAAAGTGTGCCGTCTGTGTTTTTGCATTCATTGATTGAGGCTGTTTAATCCTTCTTCTCTTTCACACACACACGCTGCCTCTCCCTCTCCCTCTCTCTCTCTCTCTCTCTCTCTCCCTCCCTCTCTCTCTCTCTCTGTGTGAAGTGTAGCGTCACCACAGCTGCTGCAGCTTCTGTCCCGGTCTCCATTTTGTGGACACTCTGCAGAGGCCCTGCACTCTCTCTACCCCTCAACTTCATCCCTCTCTCGCCCTTCCTTTCCAGAGGCACTTATTAGGAGACAGTGAAGTGACAAAGCATCGCCTGTTCCTTCCACTCCATCAGACCTGAGTGTGGACAACAGATAGGCACAAAAAATGGCAGGATAAGCAGAAAAAGAAAGACAAAGTGGCACAAAAGCATGACATGCTAAATTATGCAGATGGCAAAGTGGGCATAGGATGCAGGGATGATGGAATGAGTTGGGTAGGTATATGAGGACATAGGAGAGGATAAGCGGATGGACAAAGAGAGAGGTGTATGTGCTTAGATTTCTTGCTGTCCCCAGCACCCTGGGGAGGAAGAGAAGGCCAGGGGCTCTAAAGCCGCTGTGTCCTGCCATTAAAGATGCATCTGACAAGTGCTTAATGCCGCCCCACCTACCCGCTCTCCTCCATTTCTCTTTCTTCTTTAGACTTACCTTACTTATCCCTGTTAGTATCTCACCATTAAGCATCACACACATGGTGTGCATCTATGTGTATTTATCTTTAGGATGGCTGGAGTTCATACCTTGTGAAATCTGAGGGGGGAGAGGGCAGACGGGGGTAACTGTGGAGGGGAAATGGGTGGTGTTTACTTATTGATGTGTGTTTATGGGCGTGTGTGTGTGTGCGCGCGCGTGTGTGAACCTGGCAGTGATGCGTGTGAGGTTGGGTTATTTATTCAGCACTCGTGTTTGGATGTTTTACAGAGAGAACAGGTGCAGAGCGACTCTGAGCTCGCTCTGTTTGAGCGGACTCTGTGTGTATGTGTGTGTCAGAGAGACAGACAGAGAGAGTCAGACACAGGAGCATTCACTGCTGTCCAGGCACTGATAGGGCCGCAGTGTTTATCTGTCGTGGGTAACACGATTTGAATGATGAAAGGAAATGACAATTTGCAGATTTTAAGATTGTCTGACATGTAAATCTCCAGGTTATTTGCATCGGATAGATAGATGGATTGATGGGTAGATATTGTGCATGCTCAGGAACATGGATGTTCTGTGTAGAGATTGAAATGGCGGGAGAGATGGAGGGAGATTGAAGGAGGGAGGGAGGAAGTGAGAGAGGGCTGTGCACGAGGAGAATTTCAATGGCACTCCAATCATGCAGGCAGTCTCGTTAGCCCAGGGAACATTTGCATAGCGCTTCGCCGAATTCATTTGGCCTTACTCAGAGAAGATGGCTCCCTTTCCTCTCTGCTACTTAGTTATTCATTAGCCACAAGGTGTGCGCGAGTGTGTTCTTGTGAATTTGTCTGCGCGTTCGCTTGTGACCTGCTGACCGTCGTGCCTTTCATTTTACACCGTATAGTCCTTGTCGTCTGTGCATGAGATTATTGCTTGCCGCGTTTGCAGCCTGGGCGGAAGATCTGCATCTTTCTGACTGAATGGATGCGTGCCTCATTGTCTCCTTCTGCATATATACCATAGTGGGTAGGTAAATGCCGGCAGACAGAATCGCTGTCAGATATTTTGCCAAATGCAGAGCCGACGTCAGAGCATTACTCATCACCCACCATGATCTCCTCGCCAACACCCTCTTCCTCAAACAGCGATGCCGTGGCTCAACTTTGTGTATCACTGCTGCCTTCCTCCTCCTCCTCTTCCTCCTCCTCCTCCATCCCAAGGAGCTAATTAGGGAAAAAAATACATGATGGAGGTTCAGACAATTGGATCTATACTTGAGGCCATCATTAATGGGGAGCATGACTTGCCTAAAAAAGCACGGCAGTTGAAGGGTGGGGTGATATTCTGTGTGTGTCGGAGGCGGGACGGTAGGGGTGATGTCAGTGAGGAAGCACGGCCAGTAAGTGAAGATGACACACATAATGAAGAATGCAGTGGATGTGTTATTCTAATTATCCCACTGACACCTCCTCGCCGTCTAATGTTGTTTGACAGTGCACAACAACCATGGTGGAGAAGTGCACTTGTATGCACGAGTGTGTGTGTGTGTGTATGAATTTGCAACCAGGCATTTGCTGGAGTCTGACAGTGTTTGTCACATGTGCTTGGGTTGAATTGTGAATTTGCTTCGTGTGACCTTTCCTAAAGTTAGTCTCGTAGTCAGTTTAGGTTAACGGATAAAAGAAATATCCCTGTTCCAACAGTATCCAATGGTCCATACTAACTTCATACACCACAGCGTGCTAATAAATAATACATAATGAAGCTGCAGCTGTGGCCTCAGCTGAATATATTATATTTAAATTACAAACGGTTGCAAACTAAATAGCTCATACCTGCTATACAAAAATATTACCTTACCTCTGAATCCAGTTTTAGCTACCAAAATCTCAAGAGGAGTCTTTTAGGAGTATAAAAGGCAGAAACATAACTGAAGTGTTACCACCATATCATGAAGTAAGGCTTTCTAAACAGTTGTATGTGGCCACACATGGGCTCCTTTTCCAGAATATGAAGAATCGACACAGTCCATCATAGCTGCAACCATTGGTTTGTTTATCAAAAAGACAAATTATCAGCTATTTTGATTAATTGTTTCAGTTTGATTAATGTTTTGTGGGGAAAAAAGCAAAAACAATGTTTTATTACAGTTTTCCGTGCAATTTCATGAGACTTTTATTTCAATAAAATGCCGCCATCAGCTGACTAAAACCTAAAAACGTTAAAAATACAGAGAACAAGTTTACGCTGTATCTACTGTATGTTTAGGGGCTGGAATAATACTCTATTCAGGATCAGGAAACTGAGGAGTATGATCTTATGAGTCAATGAGTAAGTTGACCAACAGGTCAAAAACGTGTCTGGTCTTCACTGTGCGTAATAGAAAGACATATAAAAACAAAAGGAAGGGAAGAGAATGAAGCATTTGTGTGTGCATGTGTGGTTACGGACATGCATGTGTTTATGCGTATTTGTGTTTTAGTAGCGCAGTGGGGGCAGGGCAATATGAGAGATATCCTGTTCCAACACATCCCCGCTGGAGCTGACTTAATGACCCGTGACCTGAAGATGTACATGCTAGGGAAAGGGAGAGGGAGGAAGGGAAAGAGGCAGGGTAGCTGAGGAGGGACAGAACAGGAGGAGGAGGGAAGCAGTGGGGTGAGAAACCAGGAACAAAATGGATGAAAACTGCAGCAAATAAAACAGAAGAGAGATGCAAATGTGTCCTGTCTGATGCACCAGCCCTTTCTCTCCTTCTTTGTTTCTCGTTTTCTCTCTCTGACACGTCCGGATCTGACCGCTGTCATATCAATCAGCGGGAGGTTCACCTCCCCTTACCTCTCTTTGCCCGTCTTTGGTGCTTTAATTCACTTTTCCTTATTCATTTCTGTCATCTGCCTCATATATCACAGCTAATCAAAGACAGGACGGAGACAGCCAACAGAGCACTGACACGCAGCCCACAGTGGACAGGAGCAGAGGCAGCGAGAGAAAGATAGGGAGCTTCAAAGTGAAAGGAGGAGAGAAGGATAGAGGTGAAATAACTTGCTAGTGGAGTGGGCAGAAGACGGGTTAAATGGATTAGCACAATTTACCTGCTGTCCCTTTTTTTCCTCCACTCCCACTCAATTTTTCTTTTCCCCTTTTGACACTCCCCATTTTATTTAATTCCGATGTTTCCCGGACTTTTTCCCCTGTCCTGTTCTTTCTCTGTAACCTCACGTCACCTCTGTCATATCTGTTAAATTCAACCGTGAGCCTGCCTGTGTGTGTGTGTGAGTGTGTGTGAGAGTGTGTGAGCCCACTGATCTCCCCTGTCAGCAATGGCATCTCTGGGCTTTATTAATAGCTAATCAATGAGCTCTCTGGGACTTATGAGATGGCCCGAGGACTCCCACAAGACATGCGCTGGCGTATCAGCGCGCACACACATCAATAGTTCATTGAAATCAGTGGAGTGTAACACGTTTGGAGTTTTGTTTTCGCCAATAGTGTCTTTTTTTTTTTCAAGTTTTAATTATATTTTTATTTAAGCACTGCAACAAAATGGTGCAAGCAACTCTGATCTATATTGGACGGTTTCAGATTTGTCCTTTATGTTTCCTCATTTGATTTATTTGCAGAATAAATTGCAGCAGTCTCCCTCTCTCTCTCTCTCTCTCTTTCTCACTTTCTTTCTTACCTCTGCCTGTTCTCTTACTGCTTGACTTGACATTTATTCCTCTCAAACGCTTATCAGGCCCACTTGATCGCCTCTTGTTTTGCATCATTATTTTTCTTTCCATTCTGCTATTTTCAGCGTGCCTGCCCTCTTCCTATTCTTCCCTCACCTACTTATTTTCTCTGCTCTCACATTCTGTACCTTAGCTCTTGATATTTTGAAAGTGCAGTCTGCTTTTTTTCTTTTCTTTTCTTTCCTTTTTTTTTTTTTTTTTGTTCATGTGCATAGCCATTGTTTTACAATGCCCAGGGCAACGCAGGTTTTCTGTTCCTCTCGCTCTGTCTCGCTGGAGACATTGTTTGAAAACAGCAATGTGAGTTTCAAACATGTCTTAGGACGAATCCACCAAGTTTATTGCTTTTTACCTTTCTCCTTTCCTCCTGAGTCACACACCCGAGCTTGTTACAAGTGTGACATGTTCCATGAATAGCCCTCCTTTCTACATGTGTGAATTACTGTTCAGCTAAATTACATTTCTCATGATTTGTGCATTATGTGGAATGATTTTGATTTTGAGCTACAGTAATGTTGCCACCATATCTACTAGCCCAGTCAGATCTGCCATCAGTGACTACAGAATATTTGTTGATAACAGAAATCGATTAAAACTACGGACGACCCGAAACAGAAAATCCACCCCAGAGGGCAGCCTAGCATTGCTGTCATGGAGGCCGATCTGACAACACCATTAAATTGTAACCCTACACAGCGTTGGAGCTCAGAGCCAACACATTGCAATCAATGACACTGCACACAAGTTAAACTCAGTATGGACAGCAATCAATAATGATCACTCCAAACTGTAGGCAGGTCAGAACCATTTGTACCAATAGGGGGTGCAAAGGGCACTTGTGTTGCCTCTCGAAGAGTTCCTAATCAATTTTATTTTAATTGACTTGGGCAAAGGTCGAAACGTCAGGAGAAATTAAATTAAACTTTCCTTTCCCAGGCCTGGCGAGAAGACCAAACCATTGATCTGACATTGCCCATTTTAAGCCTAATTTTAAACCTCTACACCCTCTGGTACGACACCACCAGGATGGTGATGAAAACTTATTCCAGGTGGATGAAAGGCTTCGACCGATTGTCGAATCTCTGATCTAGAGGAACATTGTGGATTCCACCATAGTTGTGGATCAGTGGACCAAGCCTTTATCCTTGTGAGGTCACCAGAGTGGTAATAGTATTTGGCGGAGGCTTGTTGGTGGCACTACGGGAGTGTGAGTTATCAGAGCCAATTGATAGGAGAACTTCCAGATCATATAGAAAAGCTTAGAGTGTGTGAGTCTTCTTGGCACATTCCTAGTTGGTGTTGGCCTCTGACAGGATTGTCCATGGTCAATGATTCTGTTTGTGATTTCCATGGAAAGGACCTCATGGCGAGAGTGTCTGGTTTGCAGCCATCAGAACGGCATCTTTGTAAATAGGCGATCTCTGCTCAAAGAAAATTCATTGTGGCGTCATCAAACTGTAAACTTAAGTGTGGACTTAGCCATCTGAAGTATCTCAAGGTCTTGTTGAGGGTAAAATGGAACATGATTGATGCAGCATTAGCAGGTGGATTGGTGCAGCATTAGCAGCAATGCAGGTGCTGTACTAGACTGTCATGGTGAGGAGGTCAACAAAGCTTTGGGGTTACCAATTGACATATGCTCCACTCCTAGCATATGGTCATGAGCTTTAGGTAGTGACCGGAAGAATGAGACTACGAATGAGTTTCCAGTTGAGGAGCACAGACGTCCCAGGGAAGATGCTCTTTTGTTTTGAAAGGAGTGAGTTTAGATTGTTCTGGCGGCTGATTATGATGTCTCCTGGGTGTCTTGCATTGGACAGGCACAGTCCAATGCAAGGCACAGAAGACTCAGGGGAAGACCCAGAACATGCTAGGAAGAGATTACACAACACAACAGAATTGACCCTAAATCACTAATATATTCAATGATTCAACATGCATCATCATACTGTAAGCACTATTTCTCAGTTTAGGTATTAAGGTTTTAGATGATATATATTGTATACCTGTAATTAAACACATATAGGTGCATAGTGCAACATCAGTGCAACATATTCCAGAGTTTTAATTTTTTAATATTATATTTTTAATAAAAGATTAAATCCTCCTGCGCATGCATAATACCAGTCTCCACACAATAGCCATTCTCCGCAAATTTTTCAGCTGGATTTCAGTGCAAAGGTTTTGTGGCCATCCCTTTTTTTTTGTTGTTGTTTTTAAAAAACAGTGTTTTGTTGCAGTCAGGAGACAGAGTTGGCCAGGTCTTGGTTATCACAAACTGTTGTGATTGTCGCCTTGTGTTTAAGGTCATTTTCATGTTGGGAAATTCCTTTCCTGCCAAGCTTGTCGAGGCTGTGAGTCATCTATTCACTCCCTATTTGGGTATGCAAACTTGCATTCATAGTGTCATCTTCCCCTGCACCTTTTGCATTCGTGGTGTCACATATCTGCACACTCCCACCCCAGTGTTTAACAGTCGCTACCATGCTGGCACTTTGGTAATCCTGGCCAGGCCCACACGAAACACGCTGGAACCCATCTAATTTAAAGTTATTTTGGTTTCATCTGACCAAAGAATGTTCTGCCAATATTCATGTTCTTTGGCAAGTTTAGTCTTACGGTTTCGTGCCATTTCGTGAGCAATGGTTTTTTATCTTGGACAGTGTCTGAGTAGTCACTGAAACACCAATTTCTGCAGATAATCCTTATGCTAAGTCAGAGGCACTTCCCGTCTGTTTTTTGATGCAAGGTTGAGTAAATATTGAATCGTATATGGCGTCATTTTCTGAAGACAGCCAGTGATTTTCTGTTGTCAGTATGGCCCATTTCCAGTTTATATCATGGGGCAACCTCCAGGGTGGAAAAACTACAATTCATCGAATAGTGGATGAGGCTGGATTCAAAAGCATTTCAGTCCCCATAGATTCCCATGTTAAAATAGGATTTGGTCAGAGCTAGAGCAAGTTGTCAGCTTTTCCACAGCTCCACTCATGATCAGCAGTCAAAAGTTAGATGGAGTCAAGGACTGTCAAAGTGGCAACGGGCTCAGCCACTCTTAAAGAAACCTATGGCTGATGTCACAAAGAGAAGAGACATCTTTACAGTCCATGGTTTTTATGTCAAACTTGGCTTGCTGGTCATTGCCGTGAGCTTCATATTCAACGGACAGATATGAGAGTTGTATTCTAGTTACAGTCTTTTTTATCTAACTCTTTTCAGTAAAGCAAAGGGTCACAGCTGACAGGAGACTTTTTTTTCTATATCAATTCAAGTCGCAAAGTAGAGCCTTGAGTTCACTTTTTCATTTTACAACTATTCACACATCCAGCTGCCCTTTAAGAAGAATGTGTGTGTTTGTGTTATTGTGTGTCTTTGTGTGTGTGCAAGAGAGAGCGAGAGAGACGGAGGGAGAAGAAAATCTTTTTACATCTGAGCTTAGCTGACTAAGGCTCCCAGAAGACAAAGGAAGGGGGTTGAGGAGTGCGGAAAAGGGAGAATATAGAGGAAAAGGGGAATGTAATTTGAATCTCATATACATTTCAGTTGAAAGTCATTCCAGCCTTGATACATTCTCTCTGGAGTCGGCCTCACGCGCATACAGACATGCACGCACCCCCCACACCCCCCACTCTTGTGGACAAAGCTCTTGTGTATGAGCACAGATTGACAGTTGAGTGCTTGCACTACAGCTCATTCATCCTTGTTGGCTACATGTCCGCAGCCAAGTTGAAAATACATGGTGTGTCGGATGCAGCCTCTCTGCTGATAGCACCTACAATTGCTTGCAAGCTCACATACCACGAGTACAACAATAAAATAGAAAGAAAGGGGAAGAAAACACAACCCGTAGGCGCTAAACTGATTTGTCTTGGCGCACTTTATCCCTCCAAACTTATTTTTCTTTTGTCCTGGGAGGCACATTTCTCCACCACCGTCTCCGAAGAGAAGCGGTTGTTTTTAAAAAAAAAAAACTATTTTACGTCTCCGAGTGAAATCTGGTTCGTGTTTCTTGCACGACCACAACATATATCTGGACAGGGGCCTTTGCCTTTTCAGTTTCTTATGAAGGAACATTTTCTTGTAATCTTAGAAATCTAGTGACTCATAATGTGTGCACGTCACCGTAGTGTACACGCTGTAATTTAGGCTCGCAGCCATACAAAAGAAGAGCTACATATCAGGTGCTTCTGACAGTGTCAGGACTAGACACATATTTTGACTTAAGCACTCACACTTGCCAACAGCACCCATCTCCAGATTTGCTATTTGTGTGTGTGCATAGTGTGCGAGTGTGTCTCTTTTCCTCTGCATAAACAGTGTGCCCTTCTCTTGCAGGCTGACAAGTGAACGCCTTGTTTATTTCTGTTGAGGGGAAAACAGACGGGTATTTATTCCATCGCTCCCTTACCTCCAGTTCTTTCTCTTTGTTACCCTCTTCTTCTTTCAAACAAACACGAGGTTGTACCTGAGCATCGTATAGTAATGAGCTAATATCTCGTCTGTTTGAGTTTGCTGACTAAGGACAGAAGAGGGTCAATGACATTCAAGGGTTTATTGCAGGTTTATATCTTGTGTTGTGACATACTCCATAATATAGGCGTGGAAACATTAGAACACGTGTATTTGTACAATATTGTGTAGTCAGTGATCGCTTACTCGTGTCTGCTCACCTGCTGCATCACTGACTTTCACATATCTCTGTCTCTTTCAGTACATATGTCTTCTCCTCCTTATTCTTTTCACCCTGGGGAGTTGACTTTGGATTGGAACACAACTCAATTGTAGGGGGCAGCCAATATAATGTGTTTACGTACTGCAGGAACAGTGCATGATAAAAATTTTATGCCATTTATAAAAACATGAGATGCAGTAGTTTTGTTTTGTTTTGCATGTTGCCTTGCATGTAAATGGGCTGTTCCACAAACAGTGTGCCTCCAACAGCACCAAACCAAAAAAAAAAAAAAAAACAGTCAAGCTTTCTTACGTCTTATTTTAGCGTCATTCATATTTTCGTCCCCATACCCCGTGTGTATTTCCCCCCTTCCTTTGTCTGCCAGTTGTAGTGTAGCGAGGTACATACGTTTAACTTGTAACATTTGCAATTTGCAAACACGAGCCGCTCTAATTTCAGAAACGCTATCATCGCTGCTCTGATGTCTGACGTTCCAGCATCAGGTTAGTATCTGTTGCTATGGAAACAGCATAAACTGTCATAAAACCCACTGCCTCAAGCTGAAGCTGCCTCTTCATACTTTTAAAGATATTTAATTAAGCTTATTTTTAGTTCGTATCTTCTGAATGTGTATTAATCAGTTATGTAACTGTATTAGCATGTCCTTTGATTAAAAGTGTTACATTAGAGAGAACCACCAGAGCCCAAATTTATTTAGAGAACTGCCTGCCTTGGTACTCGGCTACAGGCTAGCCAATGAGTGAGCCGTTTCAGAGCGGTGCTACCGAGCAGCGGAACAACCTGCTCGTGCTGTAGTGGTACAAATCCAACGCACAGAGGTTAGGAGGTTCACGAGTTAAGACTGAAGCATGTGCAGTCACATCAAAGTCTGGCTTTTTATCCCCAAAAGTTTTGTTGGGGAAATCAAAACTTAAAAACTGCACCTACTCCTGGCTAGTGAACTGACTCCAGCTGGATGTTCTTAGTGTGCTGGCAGACAATCTTTTCACTGACAGAGTAGCCTTAAGTTCTTTGTTGTTGCCATGGTGTTGATAAAGGCCTGCTTCAAGGTGCTTAATGAAACTTCACATTTAAAATAAATGCCCATTTGATGTCATGGAACTGCTTTTAAATGCCACACCCTTTCTAACATTACATGTCACACATTTTACTGTGTTATGCGACCTGCAAGATGTTTAGGGTTAGGGCCAAATTCAGACCCTCTTTAATTGTTGTTATTTTATTGTAGTTTGATTTGCTGGAAAAGACTGGGAATAATGTCGATGAACTGTCGGTACGTCACGGTTTTATAAAAAGTAGATAAAGGGAATACTGTCTACCAGTGACCAGGAGAATCTTTTCAAGGAGCAACCTCAAATTTTACCACTGTCTATTTAAGACCTCACAAGACTCACTTGGACCTCATTTGCATCTGAAAGCCCCAATTTCCATTTCTGATCTTCCTCCACTGGACAGGAAATGACCTGATTTTTTTTTTCAAATACATTGTGATCATTGTAGTTTCACTTATGGAAGCCATCTACCTATTACCCACACGATGCACACACTCGGTGAAGGGCCGGATGCAGATGGAGGGGTGGGTAATTGTGGCATCAGTTGATAACCAGTGGACATGACTGTATGTTTTCCTCTCCAGAAGTCAACAGCGCGTAGCAGCGTTCCACTAATGGGGAGAGTGGCTCTGCATATACGCAATGTGTTGCTGTGCAGGAGAGAACCATTCTGCCACTGTCAGTGTGTGTGTGTGTGTGTGTGTGTGTGTCCTTATACTGCCTGTGCGCATGAATTTCTACATTTAAGTATGCATATGCATGGTTGTGTGTCTGCATACATATGCGTTTGTGTGTGTGTTTTTTTCATGCATGCCTGCACAAGCAGTGTGTACACATTTGTATGTGTGACAGTAATATTGGGCTTCGGTGACAGGTAGAAGATGAGAAAGGGACACAGGCTGAGAAAGATGTAGGGATTGGAATAAGAAGGGTACGATGAAGTGATGAGGGAGAGGTGCAGCATAGAGGAAAAGAGTTGTTACCAAGGAGGGAGTGATGGAGAGAATGAAAGACACAGGAGTACTCTCCAGAGAGATGCACATGGGGACCAAAGAGACATTCCGCCACCATAAGCATGTTTAAATTTTGAACAGGCACTTAAGAGGGACAGCACAGAAATGCATATTTCTCAGAGAGCTTCGGAGCAGGCACTTGTGGGTAAAGCAGTGATTTTTGTGCGTATGAGAGACAAAGAGGTGTTTAAAATAAGGGAGTGAACGGAAAAGAGGAGAGAAGAGTTGGAGTGGAGGAAGAGAGGGAAAAGAGAGACGCTGGCTTTCTTAATGGAGGTGTTTTTGCTTCACTAATTTTAGGGCCCATTTAACAGAGTGTGCCTCTTTCTCCTCTCCCACTGTCTCTGCCTCCCTCACTCCCCTTCCTTCCATCTCACCCTCTCCTCTCTTCCCCTACATCTCCAGTTAATTTAATGAAGGGTTGCCCGATTGCTTTTAGCATTAATATTCCAATACCAAGTGATGTAAATAATGAATGCAACCTTCCTCTATTCTCTCCCTCCATCTCTCTCGCTCTCTGGATGATGTTGAGCCCCATCTGTCGTCTCTGCGGTGGCACAGAGCACTCCCCAAGGATGAGAGGGAAAAGTGGGATAAGAGGGCAGAGGGAGAAAAGGAGAGAGAAAGGGGAGGGGTGACGGGCGAGGGAAGGTGTGTCTGGATGGTTAACATGAGCATGTCTTCCGCTTAGTGTCAGCGCCGAGATTTAGCGGTTGTGGTTTTGTTTCTGTCTGAATGGGAGGTCCCTTGACATGCGTAGAATGTGTTTTTACATCCAGCCTACAATTCTTCCTTTGCCTTTTCCCGTTTTGAAGGACGGATCTTTTACATTAATGATGGCTGATTTAAAAGTGGATCTCTATTTCAAGGTTAACATTCTGCAACCTGCTGCTACATCTGGAGCATGCACAATTTCAATAGAAGTGCACAATGGACTTTTTTGTGGAGTTTATTCCGGCTTCAACTGGTTTTTTTTTAAGTACAAGAAGTACAACTATAGACGTTATCATTAACAGAGTGTGTGAACCAATGTATGTGTGCTCTGTTTAGCCTGTCACAAGTCTAAGAACTCACCAGAAACTACAGTTCTGCTCGACATCCGCCACCGAACTCTTTGCTTTATGAAACAGGTGTATAATTCTTGTGCAAGTTCAGTTATTATGCACACTATTAAATGCATTGTGCATCTTTTTTTACAGTTCCCATGAACAGGCAAAGTTCACATTTATTCACACTTTCTTAAGTCTTTTCTCTGATGTTCATGTCCATATCTTACGTTTGACTTTGTGAATACACTTTAAGAAAGAACAACTCGGTCATCGGCACTCAGATAAAGTTCATTTTAAAGGTTAAATAGAGATTATGGGTCTGTTTTGTGTAGATTGTAGCTTTAACCTTTGGATACTTTAGTTTAGCGTCACAGTAGATGAGGACGTCACATAGGAATGTTTATCGGTCATGACAAAGGGTGAAGAAGAGAATGTAAAAATAGGGAAGTTTGATAGCTGGTGTCTGGTTTAGACTGCAGGTCTCTTGCAAACTAGTAATGAGTGGAGCTAATTAATTTAGACTCTGCCAACAGATGGCTAAAGCCACATGGCAGCCGCTAAGGGAGGTGCTCCTCTTTCCTCTCACTCTTTCTTCTTCTTTTCCTTTAACTGTCTCCGTCCATCTCTCCAGCAACACTCGCTGTTAGCCCCTACGCCTCTGTGCGTGTGTGTGTGTGTGCGTCTTCTAAGTTGTCACTGGCAGCCATAGTATTTGATCGATCTTCAGTGAGCAAAGGCCTCGGGAGTAGACACGGGAGCACTCAGGCTATTAAACAATTACACACTCTCAAGGTGGTCACCTCAACCTTTAACACAAAATCGAGGCGGAGGATGTGTGTGCGTGTGTCCAGGTATGTGTTTGTCCTCGCAGCGGAGACGCGATGCAGGGACGACAAAGAGGCAGGCTGGAGAAACGGTGGGAAAGGATTTTGGCATTAATGGCTGCATTTGTCTGCAGCTACGCTCACTCATGTAAACACCACTCCAACATCATGTCGTGACCCCCCCCTCGCCACCCGCCACCCCACACGCACACACACATACACAAGCGCTAACCACTTAAATCTCCTTCTCATACAATGCCGCCGCACACACCAGCCACACGACAACTACTCCAGTGTTTCTGCAACCAAAGCCATTTCTGAGGAGTTTCCCTGAGTACTTGAGCGGGAAAACACATTAAACTTTAACTGGTGGAGGAAGGAAAGGAAGAAGGAATTGAAAGAAAGGGGACAGTACTGTCACACATGCTGTTCTCCCTCCAGTACCCTCTCAATCTCAGCTCTGCGCTTTTTCTCTTCCCGAATGGCGAGGTTAAAGTTTGGAAATATAGGAACATGCAGGGCCTGACGAAGAGGAAAGGACAGAAGATGATCAGGTACGGGTGAGAATATTGATATTCAGTAATATGTCTGTCACACTGCTGATGGATCGTTCTGTTGCATATGTCACACCTCTGAGCAGGATGAGCAATTGTCAACTGTATGTTTTGCCACAAAAGGAGAATCAGTCACCCACTATATAACATAACACTAAATAAATGGAAGTTGTAAAAAAAATGAATGACTTCCACTAGTGTCTCCCTCTCTAATGGGTTTCCCCTTTGCTGCCAAATAGTAAATGTAGCAGGGTGCAGAAACAAAAACAGATATAAATGAAAAGGGGGAATAGAAAGGGAAAAGAGGGGGAGAGAGTAGAGGACAGATGGGGTAGCTGGCAAGCACGTGGCACACTTTGCATGGCAGTGTGTGTATGCGTGTGACACACAATAGTGGTAATTATCTTAGCCGCTGAGTGCACAGAGGGCTTGGCAGTATAGGGTCTGATGGGGGGGATGGAGGGAGAGCAGGACAGGCAGTCAAACAGTAATATAATCATAGTCCTTTGTGTGAGCGAGAGCAGAGGGCAGCTCAGTGTCAGCTGTTATTGAGTGCTTATCCCCTAACGGCCTCCCCTACACACAAACACGCGTACGCGCATACACACAATGTACAGCCGTGCCGATAAAATTGCGCTATTCATACGTTCATGCTCAGCCACTTTCACACGTCAGTTCCCTGCAAATCCATCAGTCACAGCAACGAACAATGTGCATTATTTAAAGCAAACATTATGCCTAATCTGACATGCGGCGGAGGGCTCCTAGTGGTTGCGACAGGTTACAATTTGATCTGCTATTACAAAGCCTAATCACTATGGTAACTAGCATTATTGTCGGAGTTGTCTTAACTACAAGCGATGCAAGCTTTGTTCATTCATCAGCTGTTCCTCGGTTACATACTGTACACGAAAGCTGAAATCGCCACTTTGTGTTGAAGACAATGTCTCCGAAACTCCCTGTGTGTGTGTACTTGGTTGGTTTCATTTTGGGAACATACACAACAAACACTTGCATAATGGGGGACTTGCCTTCCATTTGTGGAAAAAAAACTGGTCCCCACTTTATGGTGATTTTTGGTCACGGTTAGGATTATATTTCATCATGTAGTGGTCATGTTTAAAGCTTGGATAGTGATTTATATCAATGCTCTGTCTTGTGAAGAGACAAAATGTAGTTTGTGATAATGGGTGTCCGTACTTGCAGTATATACTGAATGTACAGAGCCAATTTAAATAGTAAATTAGTAGATGAAGTAGTCATCTGAAAGAAAATTAAATAAATGCGGGTCCAAACTTTTCAAAACTAAACTGTATTCAATTTGGAGATGCATGTTTTCTTCTTTATTCTCATTTTGCACTACACACCATGAATGAACCGAGGTATTTTCATACAAATGCTTTCGCTTATCTTTATACAATCAAGCTGACCTGCTGTCATTCAGTTTTAAAATACCTTTTAGACTTTTGTGGAATCGCCCGTATAGCTTCGCGTTTTTTATCATTGCTTTGACAAAACTTGCAGTTAGTCACCTTGTATTCTGGGAAGGATAACAGAAGCTCATCTTTGTAAAATTTGAAATTGAATGTCAATTTAAATATAATAGATCAACTTGGAAAGAAAACTTCTGTATACATTTTGTTTGAATTTTCTTAATTTCCAAAGTCAAGACAGAGAGCAAAGGAATGCATACGGGGTGAGAGTGTGTGACTACAGTTAAGAGATGGACTTGAGCCGGGAACATCAAAGTTAGTGTACTGCAGGGTTAAACACATGATGTTGTATGGAAGCCTGTTTAGGACTCATAAATAATTCTCTGGCCTGGTCTTGATCCTTCAGCCCTGAGGAAATCCCACAGCAGACCGGAGAAAATGCACAGGACACATCTTAGACTTGACCTTCTGCCGTATCCACACATAAAAAAAAGCACACGCTGAAGCCTCCTTAGACATCTCTCTTTCAACGTGGCCTCTTTTCGTCTCTTGACCCACACTTACTCTCTCTTTCTCTTTCTCTCTCTCTCTCTTTCCCAGCTCTGCGGGGATCGGCTTAGCTTCCCCACATCCTCGATGATAAATAAATGTTTCGCTTTGTCTCCTCATCAATAATGCAGACTTACTTTAAGTGCTGCTGTGGGGGCTTACATTCTTTGTCTTTTCTACTCTGTTGTTCCTTCTCTCTCTCTCTTTCAATTCATTTCGCACCTCCCATCCCTCCATCGGATGGAGGAGAAGAGGCGGCGAGGGGAGACTTGGAAAAGCACTTAGAATCTGCTCCAGTCATTCAAAGCCAACCTGTGGCTTTGTGAGAGAGAAGCAAGGGTTTACCTGAGCAACAGGAGAGAACGAAAAACACAAAATAAACAGGAGATTAACATAAGTACCATTGTTGACTTGTAAAATTAGCTGAGCAATGCAGGAAAATAAACTTTATTCAGAGCCCATAAGGTTCACCCCTTTAAATTTAGGCAACATTTCCTTTATGCCGTTATTTAGCAGTTCCCTGTCATTATTTAGTGTAGATAGCGATGAGTATGTTCTACCTCAATGGCTTGTGAAAACATTCATTGGTATTAATAATCTGCAAAACGTTGCTTACATTGACTTGCACAGGGTTAATAGAAAACTACAAAAATCAATATGCTACCTTGAGTTTAATTACATTTTGAGTTCATGCTCTCTCGTATTCATGGTGTAAATTCAAACAAATTTCAGTAAAATGGTAAGAGGGAGGATAGAAAAGGTGAGTACATCCAAAATTGACAAATCTACATAATCTCGTTGCGTATACTTTCTTATCGCCCGAACTCCTCTTTGAGCACATACTGGGGTGCATCCATTCTACAGCACGTCCTCTCAGAACACTGCAGGACAGTACTGTACATAGACACGTGCATCTGGTAAATGTAAGCTGACAGTATAAAATGCCTAGAAGAGTGTGTCAGCATTTGGTGAGGCGAGCGACGCCATCCGTGTGTCATCGTGGTCCGTGAGTTTTTCTGGGTAAGGAGCTGCTGTGTATCTGATGTGATGTGCAGTGTATGCTGTGTGTCACAGCAAAACAGCTGTTCCTGCACAGAGCCGTTGGGCACCTGTGTGTGCGTGCGCGTGTTTGTGTTACTATCTGTGTGTGTGTGTATGGGGGTAGACTGCCTTGTATCACTGTCACTCACAGAGACAGAGAAAGACACTGATGTTGTTTCACACTGACACTTATCTGACTCCACTGTCCTTAACTCTTACCCCGCTCCAGGCGGATATATGCGTTCTCGTGTGTCGTACAGTCATATCACATCAAACCCTGGCACCCAAACTCTGGCCTAAAGCCCGTTCCTCTCCTCCACTATCATTTTTCAGGTCTCTCATTCGATTTGACCAGTTCCGTTTCACTCGTCTTTTTTTTGTAATCCTTCAAAACTCTCAATATATCCTTAAATTCAAAAGCTTTGGGAATGGTTTTATTCGGATTTGTCGTGAACCCAGTCACATTTCGTGTTTGTATGTGTTGGCTTCTTTATTTTTTAGAAGGTCAGATGTCAGTATTGAATCCAGTTGTGAGTTTTGATGTATTGAAAATAGGGGTGTGCCGAAAACCAAAAATGCACTTTCGGGCCATTTTCGGCCGAAAATTTATCGCCGAAACAACACGGCCGAAACAACACGGCCGAAACAGGATGTTGGGATGATGCAAGCAACAACCGCAGCAATTTTCGGCCGAAAATGCCCCAAAAGTACATTTTCGGTTTTCGGCCAAAGTTTCAGTGCATCCCTAATTAAAAATGGAAAAATATGGATTCTACAATGGAAATAGACACAATACATGCATTGTTGCGACAACATTGCAATGTATCTGTCGTTGAAGCAGCACAAGACTGTAATGTAAAGGTCACTGTCGTGTTTGCTTTAGTTGTGATTTTTATGGTACCACTAATGTCATGAAAGTGAAGTCGAATGAACTCTATTCTGTTATGAAAGAGACAGTTATAGGTAATAATGACTTTGGGCTAAACAGAGGCCCAATTATCTGCCCTCCAAGTCAAACTCCCGGTTATTATTATGAACTGAGTCACACGAAAGGGTTTGATGTTTACCTGGAGTGAGCAGCGCTGGAGAGGAATATTCTTTATTTTCTGCTCTAGTTCTGTTACAAAAATACTGTCTCTGATGTTGTTATGCTCTGAATTCATGGGGTTAGGTCATGGCACACACGCACAATCACACACACTCACACACACACACACAGTCAGCAGTCATGTTCTGCCAGCACTTCTTGTAATCCCTCAGACAAATTACAACGTCTTCTCCTCCTCCTCCTCCTCCTCCTTTCTCCTCCTCCACCTCCCTCGCTCTACTCTCTCCTTCCAGCTGCAATTGGATTTGGATAAAGATGGCTTTTCCTTTTCTTCTCTATTCTTCCCTGCTTTGGCTAAAGAGGGATTTGCCCGGGGAGATTACACACAAACACGGACGCACGCACACGCACGTTCGCCGGCTGCAGCGCGGAGACGCTGCATTTGAGGAAAAACATCTTCACTAACAAACGCCCCCCTCCCCTCCCCGCCCCGTCCCTCCTTCACCCCCCCCACCCCTCACACTCGCCGCCCTCCCCTCCGCCTGCACTAAAGCGACAAGCTTCATAGCCAGAGGTCAACAACCTCTCTTGCCTTCGCTGTCTTTCACTGCTTTGCCTCCACTTCTTCTCTCCCACACAGTCAGTCTTTCCAACTGTTCAACTCTATTGCACAACTTTCTCTGCCTTTCCCCTCTGTCCCTTTTGCACTTTCTTCACAATGTCTCATTTTTCCACTCTCCTCCTCCTCCTCCTTCCTCTCATTATTGTGGTCAGTGCTCTGGTTCAGGTCAGAAGAGTTGCCCTTACCACACTGCGATGTCAACTCTGAACCCCTCGCTCGTAGATCTGCCTCCTCAAAGGGCTGGATTTGCCCTCCTGCCACTCAGACTGTGAGAAGCCAAACTAATGGTGTGTGTATTAAAGCGTATTAAGTGCATTAATGTGTGAACGTCTCATGAAGCCATATGTCGAAGGAGACTCCATCTGAATGACAGTAACAGATAACTCAGCCATTTTGCATAGCACAGTGTGGTATGCGTAGTATCGGGCTATTACAACACAGTGAAAAACGAAACACGCCCCCCCAGGGACTAATTTGTGAGTAAAGGGGGTTGGTGGTGCTGTGACTGAATAATTGAAGGGTGGAGGCTTGCAGATGGTCTTTAACCCTGAACCCCAGACAAGACAACAATCAATATTTAAGCAGAACAGGAATGATACGCTGCACACACACGCACTCCAAGGCGCCCTGTGTACTGTATATAAACTTAGTTTCGCATTCTTATGAGAGACAGTACACGGCTGACAGTGTGTATGATGTATGGAGTTTGCTTTTCTGCACGCAGGGGGAATTCAGAGTGTGTGGTAGCGCGGGGGTTAGGCTTTGTGGCGGTATAGGTGTGCGCTCTTTGCAGGTGATTTTTGTTAGTGTCATGGTTGTTTCTGCGTAATTGTGGCATAATCGTATGAAAACGGTTTCGTACAGGCGTCGTTTCTGTGTTTGCGTGTCGTGATTATATGTGTTTCCGGATGTATTGGCTCAGAAGTGGCGTGGACGCGCGTCACGCGTTTTGAATCGTACAGACAGTTGATAAGAACCAGAGTGCGTCTTCCATTTCTCCCCCCTTTCTCTCTTTCTCTCTCTCTCTCTCTCTCTCTCTCCCTCTCTCCCTCCCTGGGCCACCAGTAGTGGTAATGGGGAGGGACCTGTCAGCTCACTTAATGCAGCTAATGTTTGCCTGCGCCTAGGGACACGAGCACAGAGACACACACAGTCCTGACACACACAGCGCTCCGCTCTCTCTCTCTGTCACCACTCTGTCACATTCTCTCTCTTCTTGCTTCCCTCCCCCTCCTCCCCTCGCGCTCCTTCCCTCCCCGCGTCCCTCATTCTCTTCGAGCTTCTCCTCCCTCAATGCACTGCACACAGTCTCTTAATATTCTTAAGCTTTGCTTTTCTCTCACATTGTAAAGATATATATTTTTTTATTATTATAGACAACTTACATGTTACTTATGAGCTCATGTTATTCCAAATGACCACTTCATTTCAACAGAACTGACCGTGTCTAATTTTGGAAAACAACTGACGACATTTTATATTTGTATTATTTTTCACCGAATCTCATGAAAAGACAGAATACAAATAAATAATTAATTCACCCATCCCTAAGTTTATTTGCCACTGAGGTAAATCACTTGTCAGGAATAAATGAGCGCTGGATGGGGACTATTTTCAGATGCTGATTAATATACATTTAGAAGGACGATGTGGGACTGATGTAAAAATAAACCACGTTGGTTATGTTCATGATAACGCCGGAACTTGCCACCCACTGTATTGTTGTGACTCATTATCGTGTAATCATTTGTGGATGGAGGTCAATGGCACCTCAGGTTTCAGCTGCATAGATTGTAAACTATTCTTAAAATTTCTAGTAGAATTTATCGATTGCATGTTCCCCTCTGTTTTTTTCCCCTTCACTCTATTCAAACCACAACAAGTAATGTATATATTTTTTTACATTTTGACTGCAACACTTTGCTTTACGCCTGCAAATAGTGCTATAGGCATGCCCCTGTAACCGAACATAAACAAATACAAGCCAGTGGAGAGCGCAGGAAACAGGCAGGGAAGCTTAATAAAAACAAATGGCTCATAGAAACAAAACAAAAAAAAAATAATACTTCTGTTTTCCTTCTCTCTTTTCCCTCCTCCCTCGTTGCTGCCTCCCTCAATCTATTCCTCCCCTATGCTCTGTCGCTCTGATGAATATCACCCAAGCAAATCAGAGATGCAGAGGAATCTCTCTCTCTTGTTTCTCACCCCCCTTTTGCATCTCCTCACCCCCCCCACCCCCTTTTTCTTTCTCTCTCACTACTCAATTTCCTTATCTACCTTCCCTTCCTCCCCCTTTGCTTATGTGGACCTCATTCTCTCTCATTATGATGATTTGAGGTTCAGCTTCAGTTGCTGGCCCATTAAAAAACAAGCAGCAGCAGCGGTAAGCCTTGCCTTTCCATATATTGCAGGCAGCCTCATAAGATGGCCTCTACTCTGCATACTGTACTGTAAGCCGAAAGACAAACATGTCCCATGTCTGTGCTCTTCTTGTATTCACATGTAATATGTTGCAGTTCTGTCATGCAGCTGAGACGGTGGCACACACGGACATGTTGAATGACCTTGGCAAACGCCACCTCTAACCACATTGCCAGATATCAGTGCCAGCCCTTGATGAGACCTCCCATTCTACAGGGAGGGAAGTCACGGGGCTACACGGGGATTGGACACTGGACAGAGGTGGAAAAAGAGGAGGGGGATCTGTTGTAAAATCTAAATGATAAGCGGTGGAGGTACGCACAGGAGCAAGGGGATTGCCATGGTTCTCTTACACTATCCTGCTCTGTTCTACATGGCTGGGTCCATATGTACGAGTGCCCTGAGAGTTCATCGTCTGGAGACGTACCCGACCGGCCCGGCTATGTGACAAGCAGGCCACAAATTCTCAAACCTAAAACAGTTGTTACGCGAGTGAGATAATGAGAGAGAGAGGGGAAAGTAAAGCGGTGACCATGTCAGCGCCATATTTTGAGTGTGTTTGTGTCACCCACGCTGTGAGAAATAACAATTTCATGATGTGAAAGCACCCGTTAAAGTGGTCTCAAGTGAGATTAGAGGGTCTGTTGGTAGGTGTGAGGTGAGGTGCTGAGACTGAACCGCAGTTGTTTGATCTGAAAGAGTTTGTGGTTGGCGTGAATACGCAACAGCAAGGAGAAGACCAGGCTGGTTTAAATAAGAGGTTCTATCTTTCACTCCTGCTAATCACTGGCTCTTAATCTAATCTTAATCTCTGGAATGTCTGATTCAGATCTGATGTCTTTGAAGGCTTGATAGCTTGGTCTAGTAACTGTTTCCGTGTCACAGATTTATTTTTCTTGTATAGTATATGACCTTAATTATAGATATTTGATTGTTGGAATAGGTTGAAATATTTCCAGGGGATGCTCTTACTTTTTCCTGAATGTAGGATATAAGATGATTGAAATTAGAAGGATAATTTTCATCTGTGTTGGCTCAGAGAGTCAGAGAGGCCTTTGAAGTTTGGATGGATGAACATTTCTCACATAATGACTGAATCCACGGGTTGGACTTTTGTCATGTGTAGATTCATGTCCGTCATGGCTGCATCACTATATCACTGTTTCAATATCACCACCCTGTGTTTGCGTCGGTCGTGTAATTCAAACTTCACCTTAAGCTGTACTTTCAGTTTGGTATTAGAGACTGCGCAAAGTGACCATACAGATTTTTTTCATTCATCATCATCATATAACATGTTTAATTGAAAACTGTAGATGCATCTGTGTTGTTGCTGCGCTGCATGTGTAACACTGCAATCACTTCCAAACACATGAAGGTGTCTGGATGTTTGTCCCTTTTTTACTAGATTGTCCTATTTAACTATGGGCCGAACATTTAATTGCCATGAAGAGCAATTAGTTTAATTTCTGAGCTAAATTATTTTCAGAGATCAATTAATGTAATATGTTCTACGTGTCCTTACAGTCTGTTCATTTGTTTCTGGCTAATAGTTCATTTGTTTCTGGCTTTCTGATTTATTTAACTTAAATACGACGGTGTTGGAAATCCTTTTGCAGAATACACCCAGAACTACTTCCTTCAGTGCCTCTATGCTCTTAGATCAATGTCGTTCTCTTTATATTTTTAAGGTTGCTGATATTGTTTCCTTAGGTTTTCCCAGTTCCTTTGATCAAGTTTATAAGTAACAGTGAAAACTGAGTACTGAATACTTGCCCAATTTACATTATGTAGTAAGCTTTTTCCTTCACCTCATCGTTGAGCAAATCAAAACGTAGGGGCTTCAGGTGGATCTTGAAGTGACAGGGAGAGCATACTCTGAACATTTCCCATCTCACAGCGATAATGAACAAGCTTTATTTGACACATTAAAGTCAATTTTCATGGATACTGCCGATGCATATGTTAAAATATGTTATATAAACCCTTTTTGTGTCCCTAAGTGGAGCTACGAAGAGTGTGCCTCTTTCTGAAGAGAAGAGCAACCTTGAAAATGTATATTGCTTTAGTAAAACTTTGTAGTATTGCTTTAAATTCTTGAAGTAAAGTCAATTGAGTCAGTGTCGGATGGGGCTTAATATAAATTTAAAAAAAAAAAGAAAGAAGAAGAGGCATGGAGTTAGAAGTTAAACTGGCAGACGCTGCTCATCTTTGCTGTCATCTCAAGGCCACAACTAGCACACGCTACAACACTATAACAACCAAACTGTTGGTGTTAAAACTGCACAGAGGCTCTTGGTTTCTGATTGATTTTCATCAGCTTTCTCTCAGCGGGTATAGAGGTGTAATTGCAGTGGAGTGCTCTTTAAAATGTTCAGTTTATTACCAACTATTCTAATTCATGGTAAATGGGGCTGTAGAACAGTTACAAAAGATAACAATATCGTAGCCCAGTGAAGTCAAAGAAACACGGTGTTTATTGAGCCGTTTGCTCACAGTGGCTTTGGATTGTTGTCCCGTTAGGCTTATCTCCAAGAGTCACACATTACCACGCCGGGAGACGCCGGATCAGCTGACAAGACCACAAAGCACGCCTGACTAGCTGCCCTTTGTGCGTTCGCAGGCATGTGCAAGTGTTAACTGGAAGACCGACCGACTCTGGCATAAAGATTTTCATTGTGTTCTATGAATGCACGTGACAATGAACTTGAATCTTGAGGAGGTGCACACCTGAACATATATTCGCAACGGGGACTGTGTGCTTGAGTGTGGTATGGCTGTGTGACAAAGAGACAAATGAATTCACAGCAAGGGATTGTCAAAGAGAGAAATCTGGATACATAAAAGCATATGATGGAACCTTAAATGGAGTCTCCATATTCCCTCCAAGCATCAGTGTCCTCCTCATCCTCATCTTTCTTGGGATCTACCTTCCGTTTTTTTCCTTACAGTCCATCTTTCTTCCTCCTCTTCCTCTGAGTTCCTCATTACTTTTCTTCTTTTTTAGCTCTTTCTCTCTCCTTTTTTTTTTTTTTTACATCCCCTCCCCCTTGCTCTGGCAGTGACATTGGTCTAAAGTGGGACAGAGTGTAGGGGGGAAGTGAGGCAGAAGAGACAGAGAGACAGTCATGCAGGGAGGGAGTCAGCGAGAGCTGCTGCTCTGCTGTGGCACCCCCCCTTCCTCTTCCTCCAAGAACGCACCTCAGGCTCTTCTGGCCCCTCAGGCCTCCGCATAACGTCTGGGGGACCCGCTTTTAGCATGTCACCACTACTCCACTCCAATCTGCAACATCTGTCTCTGCAGCTCTTTTGCTTCCCATCATCCCTCATTTCATTTCCCCGCTTTAGCTCCTCCTCTTCGTCCTCTTTTGGGTCTCTGTCGCCAAGATGCCCAGCAACAGTGGTGAGGGTGCATCATCGCTGTGGCACAGGCAAACGAGGAGAGCCAAGGAGGGAATGCGTAGGAGAATGGCAGCCCTTGTCCCTCCCCGCCTGCCTCCTTTCCCTCGCTCCTCAAATCCGCCTGCCACGCAAGGTGCACTCATCCGCACACAGGCCTTGCTCCCTGGTGACCCTCTGCTCCCTGAGATTCAGTATATGTCACTGTGGTGCTGCTTACATGCTGTGGCACTGTAGTACTCCCACTGAGGACAACATGGCTTTACAAAGGGCAAGGCTTTATTGATTTGTGTGAGAGTTTATCACATGTGTGTCGGCACGCGCTCTCCAACCCCCCACCCCTTACTCATATATATAAAGAAGCATCAGTGTAGACAGCTCTGTGTGCAGATACCTGTGTGTGTGTGTGTATATACAGTATATCACCCAGTTGAGTCAAGTTCCAACGCTGAGCAGAATATCCACGGTCAGTCTTTTCCCTCATTGCCATGTCTTCCTTTCTATAATGGATGATGATCAAACAAAACAGATTTGTGTGAAACAAACCCATTCAAGCGCTCTTGCTTTTTTTTTTTTTTTTTTGTTGTTGTTGTTTTGCACAGCAGAAATAAGGCCACGCTTTAGCAGTGCTCATTTTGTGTGTGCACCGTGGTGTGTGTTTGTAATGCATTAGATATGTCCCGTTAGCCTTCTCATGACTCGTGAGCATGTCCCTATCTATTATCTATGAGTGTAAATAATTAAAGACAAGAGCGACACAATGCACCACATGTTGACAAGTCTCGAGTATCTGTTTGTATGTGTGTCACTGTAAGTGACCAGATGGAAACACACGTAAATGTAGCTGCAGCCATTTTTTTGTTTGTTTTGCGTGTCATTTGCATGTGCGCTCCGACAGACAGAGCGTCAAGGTGGCTTTGTGTCAGTTTGGTTTATCTCCTGCTTGAGCATATTTTCCTTTTTGTCTGATTTTCTCTTCATCCAGACATACAGCGCTGCCTCCATCTTGCTGCTTGAATATTTATAGACATTCCAGTTAAGGTTGCTTAAGTGTGTTAGAGGCCTTTAACCATTACAGAGGGGAAGTCTGCGATGAAGTGGAGGGGGTGGGCTGACGATGAAACAGGTTCTCCCCTCTGTTCCGCTCGGTTTGGATGAATGCATATTTTCATTTCCTTCATTTGTTTATCTCCTCCTCTCCTGTGCTACCTCTCTACTCTCAAGCATGAGCTGTTCAGAGAGGGTGAGAAGTGTGTGGGCGTATGGGGTGTCACCTTCTAACAACAGATATAGAAAGAGAAACGGAGAGACGGCAGCAGGAAGAGAGGGGAGCTGAGAAAATAGATACTGAGGAAGGGAAAGACAAAGAAAAACAGGAGCCCTGGTGGTGTTGGGGAGGGCAGCAGCTGGCATTTGACGGTGAAGCATGCCTTTTTAATGAGAGCATTAGTCCTCTGCATACCTATCCTCAGATCACCGCATCGCACTGAACCCGGAAAACATACGGAACAAAGGAGGAGATGAGGAGGAGAAGGTCAAGGGTTGGGGCTGAAAAACTGAACACTTGGCGACAGATAAGAATAGAGCGAGTGTGTGTCCGCGTTTCCTCTTCAATTATTCTGCCTCTGGTAACTGCGTGTGTCCTGCGCTCATAGAGGGAGACCGAGGCAGTATATAAATTTCACACAACTCGTCTTTATTAACCTCCTTCTGTTATTTTGACATAACCTCATCCCGGTCCTTTTGCAAGTTTCCGACTTTGATTGAGTCAAAGAAAGTGTCTGTAATATGCCGTCCTTGTGGCTCTTTCTGCGTCTGGCTTGTTCTCAGTAGCACTTAACTATTACAGACTACTTTGAATGTGAATAGAGAGGAAATAGGAGCAAGCATCATTCATTTCATACCAGAGAGAGAGAGAGAGAGAGAAGGGCTCAGATAGGGAGAGAGCCTATTGTTGCTAGGTGTAGATTTCCTTTTGTCAAACACATGCCAATTCTTCAGACCCAACAGAGGAGAGGAGAATAGGAAAATGATAGCAGCAGAAAAAGATGAAGGGAGAGAGGGCGGGTTGGGAGGCAGGAGGGGAACAGAGGGGAGGGGAGCAGTATTGATTTGACACTCGGGGAATCACACCGCAGCTCTGTTCATTTTCATTCATCTGCCCTTGTAATGGGTGTGTTAATATGGCAGGTAGGGGAAGAGGGCAGGAGGGGGATTTAGGAGGATGAGAACATTTTATTAGAATCCAATCTTTATTATCCTTCACCCCTGCTCATATACACACACACACACACACACACACACACACACACACACTCCGGCCTGCATGCATGCTCTGGTGCACATGCGTGTGTGTCATAGACGTACACAAACATGCGCACACTCATTGCCTCTAAATGTGAGCGAAGGTGGGGTGAGGGTGTTAATTATATGCCGAGCCTGAATAGACTCATTCATGTTTTATACAGTACGCGTGTGCGGCGCTGCTTTTACTTATGTTTGTGAGGACCGATTTGAGTTTTAGTCCTTGGGAGAGAGGACGTTTGTGGAATGCGAGGACATTTTGGTCGGTCGGCCCTGACTTTCTCACCCGCCTTCCTCCGTTTTTTTTTTGGGCTAGGGTGCACGTTGCAATTAGGGCTGAGGTTAAGATTATGATGAGTGGCAAGGGAATATATTACGTCAAGGAGGATTGGCTCGAATAAGTGTGAATATGTGCGCGTGCATATGTAACAAGGGAACTAAGTTATAGTATGAGCAGCTCAAATGAAATGGCTTTTAGTAGGCCTTCCCAGTGCCTCCTTGAAATCAACCATAATGGGCCCTTGGTAATTATCAAATAAATTAGCTGGGGGAAGGAATGAGGAGGAGGAGGAGGAGGAGGAGGGAGGGATCAGGGCTCCTTTCATTCTTACTCATTCTGAAAATCATCTTAACCTGTTCACTACAGCAAAAAAGAAAAAAAAATCCAAAGGAACAGCTGCTTTACATAAATTTAATATAATTTTTGAAGACATGTGTGATAGTGTGTTGTTGTTATGCAAAGTAGCGTTGGTTTTTATTACAGTGCACTGAATGTTTGTCTAAAATGGTCCTCATCAGCTGCGGTGGTCTTGGTAAATTTAGGAATAGGGTGCCCGCCTTAGGACTTTGTTCATTGATTTTCAGTCCTTGACAAAATATTAATTCACGAGGACATGCAAAATTATTTCAGTCTGCATAAACTTTTTTTTAATTTTTTTATTATTAGTGTTATTTCAATGGTTAACAATAGTAATGAAAAGGCCACTCTTTTAATAGGTTTTAATGCCGATGCAAAAATTCAGCGGACATACCTCGGAAGTTTGGATGTGGGGGCCGACACAATATGCTGCTGTGCAATGTATGATCACGATTAGTCAATGCGTGGCCCTTGTTTACCCAGTTTTCATGCTGACTGTCTGTGTTACGAAGTTGACTGGCTGCTTGTAGACTGGGCTGCAGCAGTGTGCCACATGCCACATTACTATTTTATTACTCTGCCACAGTATCCACAATAGATAATGTTTTCCAAGAAACACGCAGTTCAGTTGTGCCAACCTTCATACCGCAGAGACCCGAATGTTGAGACTTGAGAAGCCTTTCCTATTTTGGGCTGCAGCAGCAGCAGCAGAGCTGTCCGTGGTGCTACCTCAGCCAGCATTCCCTAGCCTTTGGAAACGTAGCTGTGCATGGTGCTGAACTCCTCCTTGAACATTTTTCCGGACTGCACCATTTGAGTATAGGTGCTGTACTGTATGTGCTTCTGTAGATCGTCATAATGAAAGTTTTTCTTGCAGACGCCCCACGCCAAACTCTGTTTGCTCATGAGCAGTGCGTAAATATGATTTACAGTAACTTTAATGCTAACCTGCTCTTGTAAACTTGGACATTCTTTGATTTCACTCCATTGTAGCACATAATTTGTTCTGGTTCACAGCATGCCTGGAACAGACACTTCAGCTCAGTAATTTATGGTTTTAATGGGGAGCTGAAGAGGCCCATACATCCCTACATTGCCACATTTAAAGAAATCGATGCTTTGCTGTTTCTGTTTGCTCGGAAACACGTAAAGAGAACTATGATCCGGTGGCACTTTTGAGTAAAGGACCACAAACAAAAAGAAATGTATGCATTATTTCCAACAGTGTTGCTGGATTATTTGTCACAAATGCCATATGTGGTGCAAACCGGCATGCACACCCTATAGCTGCTGTTTTATTTGATGCTCTTCTGACATACAAAGATCCCATAACGCACACTTAAACGCCATCAGCGCCAACGCATACACATGAAGGCAGGCGCCTTTCATTGTCACTCCAGAATGTGGGACAACTTACACGTGTGTGAGACTTTGTAATGATGGAGGCTAGATGGAGACGCGCTGAAAGGCAAGAGTGGAAAAGATAAGAAGGACAGAAATGAAAAGGTAGATCAGGGAGAAGGAGAATAAATAAGGAATGTGTAGGTGTACTCCACTGTCTGCTCATTGCTGTGGCATCCTGTAGTGAGGATGCTCAGCACAAACACACACACACACACACACACACATACTCGCAGTTTGTTGAGTGCACTCTGCAAATGTGGATTGTGAGACAGTGGGAGTAAGAATGTGTAGCTTGTGAGACAGATTGTGAGTGCGTATCTGTGTGCAGACGCATCCGTGAGAAGTCCATTTGTGCAACTAGCGGCCTGCATTGTACCGAGCTTGCAGTCCATTTAGCCTTAAATCTGAAAGGCAAACCTTGACGATAAAAGTCGTGGCAAACCGCCGGCGCGTGTTTTTGTTAAAAAGCGCAGAGTGAAAAATAAAGTGACATGATGCACAGAGAGACGCGGCGAGCTCCTCTGTGGCCTATACCCCGGGCTTGTGAATCAATTACAGATCCATTCAGCAGTTCCTCTCCTCTCCTCTGATCTCCATCGCCATCATTTAAATGGCTGATTCCGTTTTTTTACCTCTAATGAAGGGTACTCTATCGCGCGCACGCACACACACACACACACACACGCGCGCGAGCACGAAACGCGCACTTGCACATGTCGCCGTGTGCCACCGCAGCGCCCCCTACCCAGCTGTTGTCACGTGAGTGCACGGGCCCTAGCAACAGCGAGCGAGAGAGCGAACAAAAAAGAGAGATCCTGGCGAGAGCAGGGGAGAGGGGAATGGGTAAAGAGAGGGAGACAGAAAGAGATGGGAGGGAGGGGGAGCCGTGGAGCATTAATAAGTGATGAGTCCAACAGTGTGAATTGCTGTTAGTTAGCATTGCTGCAGCTTTCATTTGCATGGCGGCACCCAGAACAAACCCCCTTTGCTTACGCCATTTCCTCTCTTTCCCTGTTTCTCTCCGAATCACTTTTTTTTTCTTTCTTTTACTCGTTGTTTCATCTATTTCTGTCTTTTCCTTATCTCTTAGATCGACGTCTCAAAATATGTATATCTTTTCTTAGTTACTTTCTTTATCTTTCTCCCCTGTCTGATCCTCTCCTCGTCCCAGCCTCCCTCGTGGCCGCAGCATTCCCACGTTAACGCTATCGTTCGTTTCTTCGTTGCTCTCCTCTTTATACGTTGCTATTTCTTCCACCATCCAGTTGACAATAATTTGTTGAAAAAGCCATATAATACTGAGATATATTTAGCCGCCACCTTTCCACATCCCTTCATCTTCTGCCTCCGTCTTTACCGCCTCTTCCTCCCCGTCTCAAAAAAAGAGGGGTGTCCTCTCTCTGGGGGAACTTTGGGGAAAACAAGTGATGCTCCAGGGCTCCCTAATCCTTTTTTTTTTTCATTGTCTCTCTCTCTCTCTCCCTCCCTCCCTGTCTCCCTGTCTCGTTATTTGCATCTATGTGTCTGTCTGTGGAATTTCTGGCATACGTGCACACACTCTCACACACGGATCCAGCAGCAGCAGCTTCTGCACTTGGCTTGACTTCCTGCCTCAGGCTGATCAGCTGAACTGATTCCATTACTTACAGACCCCCCTGAAAGAGAGGAAAGAGGAGCGCAGAGGCTGAGAGGAAGGAGAAAAAAAAAGAAAGGCAGAGACAGAAAGAGGTAGAGGGCAGAGGGGAGACTGGAGGAAGAGAATGGATGTCACGCAGATAGAGAAGAGGAGCTAAAGAAGGGGAGAAAAGGGTCAGGAAATAAGGAGGGAGTGAGGGGATTTTGAACGTCTCATGGGTGTGGGATAGACCTCAAAATCCTCACCCTGCCTCCTACAGCAGAAAAAAAAAACTGACTCTGAAGCGCATACAAACACACACTCAACAACAACAACAACAACAACAAACTCCTGGAGGCGTAGGCAGACTAGACGAGAATTGATCTCCTCTCCCACAAGGAGAGAAAAAGAGAGAGAGCGAGGGAGAGAAAGAGAGACGGAGGAAGACGCAGAAGAATTGTTTTTACCCGTGTATGGCTCTCAAGCCTGTAGGCCCCTCATCCCTCTCACTCTCACCCCCTCCTCCGTCACTCCCAACGGCATGTTTCTCTTTATCTCCCTATCTCTCCCTCTATCAATCTCCATCTGCCGTCCTCCTCCCTGTAGGGCCAGACCCTTCCTCAACTCTACTGCCTCCCTCCGCCGCCGCCGCCCGCCTGCATCCTCGCCACTGTTTTAGGTGTGTCACATCTCCACAGACGGCAGGAAGAGCACTAGTGGCTAGAAATTACATATCAGCAGGGAAAAGAGGGAGGGTTTAACTTCACATGCCACTTTGTGTAAGCACTATGACCTTTAGTAGAAGAACTGACTGATTAGTCAGTCTTCAAATGAACAAATGTATTTGTCATCATGTAAACCAGGCTGTTGCCTTCCTTCCTTATGGCATTGAACATAAGTGTAGCTGGACATGCCCTCTATTATTATTCTAAAGGTAAATTAGGCTTCTTAGATATGTCATCTTTTGGTGTGTATATAATCCTTGCTCAACTTTTATGGGTTTCCTGAATTTAAAATAGTTTTTCTAATGAGTTTAATGCTTGTAAAGAATATTGCAAGGATTAATAGATGGAAACTGTGTTGATGGAGAATGCTTGTGCTTGCTGCTGTCAAAAAAAAAAGAGAAGACAAATAGGGTAAAATGGAAAAGAAATCTATTCCTTTGCCACCATACACTCTGAACCAGTAATGGACATAATACACTGCTTTCTCATATCTTTTTTTTGGAATACATGTAATCATTATTCAGACACAAATATATATGCATGTTGACTGATGAAGATTGCAGCTGTTAATTGAATTGATTAAGGAGACTTAGAATGACAAAAAAGTAGGTTTCCATCATAGCCGTGGTTGACAAGCTCCTTTTCAATTAATCGCCCTACACCACTTTTTATTTCTCCGGTCTTAACCATATCTGAATTTCTTACTGTGCTCCGCCACACTTTCTCTCTCTCCCTCCCCCCACCTCCTTTCACCCCCTTCTGGTCTGTCTTTCTCTCTCCAGGCATGTTGTGACAGGGTGTAGCAGTGTGTTATACAGGGTTCTACTCGCCAAGTGCATATTATCCTGTAAGGCTTAATACCCAGGTTGGAACAAAAGGGCAGGCTCGGAAATTACAGCTTACGTCGCTTAGCGCTCAACACAACAGTCTGACTCACATGAAAACACACACGTGTGTGAACTTTCACATATGTGTGCAGATGCACGGGCTGGCGCCTGCCGTGTACGCATATTCCAAAATCTGACAAAGCAGTTTCACACACGCACACATACATAGATATTTAAATACATATCATAGATATGTCTCTTCATTGACTAGTTCGACTATTTTGATCATGAATTTCTCTTCAATTAACAAAAAACTTGTCCTCAGTCACTTATCATAGATAGAATATCTTTGTCTTTGGACACCTGGTTGAACAAGACATCTTATATGACGATGTCTCATTTGTGATGCTCAAATGCTGCAAATATCTTACAGATTGATCCACAATGAATGATTACCAGGGGTATAACAGTGCACATTTACTTTAGTGAGTAAAAAAAACTTGTTCGCTTTGACATAAGTTGACCCATTTACATCCAAAATTAACATCCAGATAAGTGATCTAAACCACACACCTCAAGCTGAGCGATCAACCGAGTTTCTTCCTGTTAACCCGCAACAAAATGTTCGCTGACGAGTCATTCAGCACTACTACCTTCCAGAGTTAACAGGAGCAGACTTTATTGCAGGTAAATATGCACAGACCTATTGATTGGATCTGTTATTGCGTGTTAATATGAGGTGTAAAAGGGGTAAAGAAGTTAAGCCTCCTTCCTTTCTCCTTCATATCTCAGCCTTGTTAGTGTGTGTGTGGCAGGGAGCCAGGCCGGTCCTCTCCGTTTTAATAAATCTCCTTCGGATGGAGCCGCGCAGCCATAAAATGCATTGATTGTTGTTGCTCACATTGTGGTCGGAGACACACATACACATAAACTTGGTTATTGATACTTACACACCTACATATGTTCATTACATGCATTTCTCTTTTTGTCAATCAAAACACCACAGACGTGCAGCTTTAGTGGGGAAGTTTTCACACTGCGATAGCTGCTTTTCATCAACGCTTGAACACATCTAACAGCCAGCACCCTAAGTGTTTCAGAATAAATTTGCTGTGCTGTGACTGGGTGGTGACCTATTGCTTGGAGCTGTGTGTTTGTGTGTGTGTGTGTGTGTGTTTGTTAGTGTGCGTGGCACATATTTCCAGTGTTCAACGATTCAATGCACCTACGTTTTACTCAAGCTCTCTCCTGTCAACACCGCAAAGAGACACTGAAACGTCATGTACAGCAAACAACAGCCAGCATGTTCACACACACACACACACACACACACACACTCACTCACTTCAATAGCATTCACATAACCAAACAATCTGCAATCTACTACAAACTCTGAAGTGCACATAGTCTAAAATAACCCTTTGGGGGGAACGGAATACAAAAAGACTCAGAGAAGCGGAAAGAATCAAACACTGAAATACACTCTCCTCATCTCTTTACCCTCCATCTCGTTTTCCTTCTCTGTTATGCGCACACGTGCAAATACTTTCTCTATCGACATGCAGATAAATCAGAGGCAGACCAAGCAGTCACTGATGTGAAATGAAAATGATGCTAATCTGCTGTTACCATAACACACACAGTCGCATCAATTATTAACACCTACAATAACTCCCTCTCTCGTTCTCTTTCTTCTCGTCTGTCTTTCTCTATTGTGCATATATCTGTAGATGGATGGGACGGGGTCTCTTAAAAGCTCCCATGTGTTCACCTAAGTGCTGTGGTTGAGTCTTTTGAAGACATGTATACTCCAGCCCTCCTTTTTGTCTCGTGAAATCAGTGATTTTTCTGGAAAAATGCGCTCATGTGTTGTCAAGTGGGTGTTATGATGGAGAGGCTGGGGTCTAAAATAGTCGAGCAGCGCATAGGTGACTTATACTTCAGTCAGCTGTGTTTTTTTTTTTTCTCCTTTGCTCGGCTTATATTTTTCTCCGCCTTTGCAAGTAGAGAAGTGAAAAATAATGACTATAGAAGGTCTCATGGGTCAAGAGCTGTTGCAGTTGCGTCCTAAAACATTAAGAAGAGTGAATTAAGGGTTGAAAGACATCCAAACAACTGTGAGATTTAATTAAAAAGGTTTCAACGGTGACTGTTTTTATCTTTAATTGAACGGTGGCTTACCTTTTAGACTTGTAGAGTAGATGCGGTCGTATTTAACCATGGATTCACACGAAAGGAAGATGAATGCATGAATTCTAACAAAAAAAAAAACAAGGAAGAAAATCAGATCACATCTGCACAGACCCAAAATCTTACATGCGAATTCTGTGCGTGTGCTCCTGTTACTTATTAACTTTTTGACTAACATAAACTTTCTGCTGTCCTCCACAGGTAACCGCTTCTTCCTGACCTCCTTTGGCGCTTTGTATATCTCAGAAGTGCAGAAGGAAGACGCTCTGTCCACCTATCGCTGCATCACAAAGCACAAGTACAGTGGAGAGACTCGCCAGAGCAATGGAGCCAGGCTCTCCGTTATGGGTAGGCAGAGCCTCGTCTTTAAAGTTGCCCACCATTTTCTTTAGCAAACTTCGAAGACAGACGTTTAGGTTTTAGTATGAAAAAGATTTTCACATTTCTGTGACTTGCATCAACTACAGACCCTACGGAGTCCACCCCGTCAGTGCTGGACAGTTTCCAGTCCGGTGAGGTGCAGGTGGGGCACAGTGTGGAGCTGCCCTGCATCGCCTCCGGATACCCGAACCCGACCATCCGATGGCTAAAAGACGGTCGGCCGTTACCCGCAGACTCCCGCTGGACACGGCGCATCACTGGCCTCACCGTTTCCGACTTGAGACTTGAGGACAGCGGCAACTACATCTGTGAGGTCACCAACAGCTTCGGCTCCAAAGAGGTGACGGGTCACCTCAATGTTATAGGTGAGAAAAAAGTGTCAGTGATCTGCCTCTACTGTTCTCCTCAGTACTAAGATGACCACTTGTACCTCCAGGGATGGTTTGTCACCTCCATTTTAAAACCTCGGTGAAGCGTCGCTACGGTGACAAAGTAAATTGGTGCTCACGCAGACCTGTCACTCCGTCTACCAAGGTTCTGAAAGAAGAAGGGAAATGAGTATTTTCATAATGTTATGTGTGTTAATGGAAGAGATGTGAGGAGGTGACATACATAGAGAAGGTGGAACACTTATGAGGAGGATGGCAGGGAGCGGAGGAGGTGGAATTTGAGGGTGGTTGGGGAAAAGAGTAAAGTCAGTGGACACTGGGCAGACTGGCCACAGGGCACATCACCGCACAATCCACAAACCTCCAGTGACAGGACATGCAAGGTGGGACACACCCACACAGGCTCACACATATCTATACAGTACACACACTCACTGCCCATGAAAAAAAGTCTTACACATGCACTGTCAAACAGACACACACACACGCTTACACACATTCAGCAGCCTCCAGCACTTAACACCAGCTGCTTTATTGCTCACTGACATTTTCTCCCCTTTCTGTTTTTCCGTCTCGGTTTTCCTCGCTGCTTAGCGCACACAGACACTCACGCGCGCACACACACAAAGACAATGACAGAAAATTTGACACACGGACCAGAAATACACAAGCTGAAATATGATTTGTGTTGCGTGGCCAGCACGGCGTAGCTCCATAAAATTTCTTTCATTCAGCAACGCGGGTAATACCTATGTAGTGCCTGAGGGACGCTGACATACACCAAGTATTGTACCTTCGATATTTAGGCAGTGACTTGCTTCTGTCTACATTATTCTCTTGTTTGTTTTTAACTCTGCCCTACCTGGTCTTCCTATCTCCAGAGCCGCTGCGAGTCACTTTATCTCCCAAGAACCTGAAGACGGGGATCAGCAGCACAGTCATCCTCTCCTGTGCCGTCCAAGGTTCCCCCCACTTTATTGTGTCCTGGTATCGTAACACGGAACCTGTCCTGCCCGATCAGCACTTTTCCATCCAGGGAGCTCACAATGAGACACTGTTCATCTCAGCTGCACAAAAGAGACACTCTGGGGCTTATCAGTGCTTTGCAACGCGCAAGGGGCAGACGGCTCAAGATTTCTCCATCATACTGCTAGAAGGTGATGTTGGCCAAGGATTATTTTAATGCTGGAGTACAGTTATGAATGTATATGTAACTAGAACAGACACTGGGTGTTGCTTTTTAAGCTAAATGGTACATATTTTGAACCTACCAAAAGTTATCCTTCTTCTTTATCAAGTGCATTCTGTCACTCTGATATCATTCACACTCCGCCTTGTGTTGCGATTAATCCTCAGATGGGACGCCCCGCATCGTCGCCTCCTTCAGTGAGAGGGTGGTGGTGCCGGGTGAGCCGTTTTCCCTGATGTGTGCTGCCAAGGGAGCGCCTCCGCCCACCATCACCTGGACCCTGGACGACGAGCCCGTGGCCCGGGATCTGTCGCGCGTGCGGGCCAGCCAGTTCACGCTCTCCGACGGCAGCACCGTGAGCCACGTCAACGTCAGCAGCCCGCAGATCCGTGATGGAGGAGTGTATCGGTGCGCCGCACGAAACTCAGCCGGTAGTGCTGAGTACCAAGCGCGCATAAACGTAAGAGGTGCCTGTCTACTTTTCAATATCAGTCATACAGAGGCTTCTCATAGCCTGACCCCCACCCCACCCTGACCAATCTCCTCTCCTGTACCCTTCTATATCTCTACCTCTACCTGTGTGAATGTGTGTGTGCTCTGCTTTCTCATGTGTACACTTTTAGTTTTCCCCACTCTTCAATTTTGTTTGGCTCTGTCCATCAGTCTTTACATTGAGCCTTTCTTTTTGCGTAGACTGAGTCTCCTCAGGCTTAACGCCCTGGTATGTCTGCACATTTGCTAGAGTGAACACACACATGCATAAGAAGACATAAAGAAAGCGGCTACACCTACTCATCCACAAAAACTATCTTCCTATATGCACACACATCCTTTAAAGAAGACAAAATACTGAAGTAGAGACATGGTAGCTTAAGATACTGAAGACAGAGAGTGGCTAAAGGTGAGGAAAGGAGGTTGAGGGAATGTGAGACAATTTGACAAAGAAACCAAAGAAGAGAGACAGAAACAGATGGCCGGTGCTGGACGATGGACAGATGAAATGAGAGAAGAAGGGTTGGAGGGGAGATGACTTCCAGTGTCTGTTGAGGGAGTGACAGTTTACTCTGGTGACAGGACTGGTGATGCCACTGTCGTCTGAGATGACAAGGATGAGGACTGACACCGATGGACAGGGCTGTATCACTGTCTCCACGTCTCTTTCCCCTCTCTCTCTTTCTCTCTCTCTCTGTGAGAGTGTAGTTGTGACATGTGAGTCTGCTCTAAGCAGACATGCCAGGATGATCATTGGAGTGAGAATGAGCCCGATTGCCAGAGAGTTTCAGCCCTACACGCTACACAAACTGACACAAATACAGCCAATACTTGAACACACACACACCCACACACACACATTCATAACCGCACTGTAAAAAAAAACTGTCGTACACCAGTGAAATGTTATACACTCTGAACTCATCTTATTCAGAGAGGGACCTGCAGCAAATATACCGAGCCGCACAGACGTAGCCGAACACACACGTGTATGCTGTGTCTGTGTTTGTGTGTACGTGTGCGCAGCGCTGCTACTGAATAATACATCTTTGACTCGTCAGAGCTGTGACTTCAAAGCTCAGCACACGCTGAGAAAGGGAGGAGAGAGAAGGAGACACAGAGGGCTGTGGGGGTAGGAGGGCTGGAAGGAGAGACAAAAACAAAGATACAAGACGAACAATGGTGAGAAGGTCAGAGAAGAAGTGACAGATGATTGAGTGATAGCTCCCAGTGTCTTCCAATAATACTAAACACATAAACACATTTTGTGTCTGTCTGACTGTCTTTCTGCCTGCCCACAGTCCGCAGGCTCTGTCTTTTGGCAGTGATACATGACCAACATATTGAGGCAGTCGAGCTTAATTTCATTATTTTCGCGACACCATTCGCATTCATTTTGATCTAGTTAGTCTACCTGTTGTAGTTACTGTTGCTTAGTCTGGTGTCCATGTAGCCAATCTTCATATAATTCTCAGCACAGATGTTGACAGACTATGCTCATTAAATTATAATGCAAAGAAAACAATATGTTTGTGCAACCATGGGAAAGGAGCAACACTTTGTCTAAGCCCCACAGTGAATAAAATGTTCACTGAAAACACACAACGATCCACAGTAGGTTGCTGAAGGTGACGAGCTATGATACAGCTGGTCAGTATGAATGAAAAGTCCCTGAACTTATTACTGGGCCAGGATGTAAATTCACTAGTTAACTGAAAGCCTCTAAATGAAGCACAGAATAAAGTGTCAGTTCAGGTTTGCTCGTATGTTTCACCCACTCACTTCCCCTCTCTCTTTTGAGCCTAGTCATGCAGTCAGTTGCATTTAATGCTGAGTTGTTTAAATGCCAGTAGCATTAAACAAAATTGACATTTAGTCCATTCTGACCTGGAAACAAATAACAGCGCCACTGCTGGTTTCGAAGTCTGAACTCCCTGTATTCCTTCACCTTGGTTCGTGGCTGCTACCAGGGGGGAGTAATGTGAGAAATGGGAACGCGATCAATAACGTTTTAAACCACTTTATGTTCCTGCCTAGGCCTTTTAAAGGCTTATGTTTTCTTTTTATGAAGTTAGTTTAATAAACAGCTGAGTAATTGTATTTTCTCTTCGAAATCCGCAAGACGTGCTTGCATGTGTCTGGGATGAACAGATTTTCCACTGAAAACTGTTGCGGGTGTGTGGGCAGGAGTGGGATGGCGCATCTTGGTCAGAATCCGCGCACTTCCTCCAGCACTGAAACACGTTGACAGCAAGGCAGGGTTTTCTAACCTCTCTCTATCTCTCTCTCTCTCTCTTTCTCTCTCTCTCTACACCCCATGCTATTTATTCCCTCTTCTGTGCTCTCCCCCTCCCCAACTCCCCTACCCTATCACCCTTCCCCTTTTATTCCTAAAATTCCATGACCTGCTTCAGACGCCATCGACTAATGATCTTCTTTTCCCCTGTTCTCTTTCTCTGATCAACCCATCTCTCTCTCTTTTCGTCCATCTCTTTCTCTCTCTCTCTCTGTCTCTCCCACCATCAGGTCCTCCAAGGATTCGGCCCATGAAGAATATCACCGCAGTGGCAGGGAGAAACACTTTTATAAACTGCCGTGTGATTGGGTATCCTTATTACTCAATTAACTGGTACAAGGAAGGACTTCTCCTGCCTGACAACCATCGCCAGGTGGAGTGCTGCATTTCTACTGAAAATATATATAAATAAAACTTATTTTCCATGTCTAATGTGAAACTATAATATGTAGTTAACGTCCCTGTCCTGTGAATGTACTGCACAGAAGTCTTAAGAGGATTTTGTCCATCTTTTGTATATATGTCTGCAAAAATTATAAGAATAGATATATAAAAAAACATGACAAACTTCATGACTTGAATTAGTAATTTTCTAGTGTTGCACCTTAAAAGACCTGTGAACAAACATGGGAATGATAGCAGGGCTATGCTTTTATATCACAGATTGCTCCGTTTAGAAAAAGAGCTTCACTATCAGATACACTGTGGTAACGACCAGTGACTTCAATAGTCCCTATGAGACGCTTTTTATTGTATCATATCCGCTGTTTTGCTTTTATTTGATTTATTCTTGTAGCAGAAACCATTTCTCCTGAACTGAGCCTGGAAAAACTTCCAAACAAAAACAAACGGAGGGGAACATCCTTGTGCCTCAGTGTCAGCCGCGTTTTGATCTCATTTGAGTTTACAGCTTTGCGTGTGATTAAGGGAACATATATCATCTCTGCACATGTGCCGCTGGTGTCTGTCCAGGTGGTGTACGAGAACGGGACTCTGAAGCTCAGCGACGTTCAGAAGGGGATGGACGAGGGGGCCTACGTCTGCAGCGTGCTGATCCAGCCACAGCTGTTCATCACGCAGACTGTTTATGTCACTGTCAAAGGTCAGTCACAGAGGGTTTGGAATCGGTAACTGGAGGGTATCGCAGCTTTTTACGCAAGTTTCATCTTGCAAACAAAAAGAAAAAGTTACACAATCTTGTTGTAAATGTTATATGTCTGTATGAGTTTTGGCAGTAGATCAGCCACAACATTAAAACCAATGACAGTAGAAGTAAATAACATTGACCATCTTACCACCAGTACAATGTTGTGCTGGGAAACTTTTGGACCTGGCATTAGCGTGGATGTTACTTAGACATGTACCACCCACCTAGACCAGACCGGGCACCCCCACCCCATAACAATGACACTCCTTGATGGCTGCGGCCATCCCCGGCAGGCACACAGGCACACACACAAAAACAGTTTAGGAACAACTAAAAAAAAAACATGAAGAACAGCACAAGGTTTTGACCTGGCCTCCAAATTCACTAGATCCCAAACTGATCATGTGTGGGATGATCCACACATGATCAGTTTGAGGCCCCTCCCCTCGACCACAGGACACCCTCAGAAGGCCCATGTCCATTCTCTGATGAGTCACAAGTGTTTTGGGAGACCTACACGGTATTAGGTATTTGGTCATAATGTTATGCCTGATATAAGATATAAGATGTGATATAAGTAAAATACTACGTAATCATGCAGTCTAGCTATTGTGTCATAAAAAAAAAATATGAATGGAAAAGAGAAAAGAGGGATGAGAAGTGAGTAGCAATGTTTTGGAGCAGGGTGGTGTGAGGGGAAACAGAGGAAGAAGAAAGAAGAACGCTGTATGCATTGCTTCTAATAACCCCTGATTAAGGGGCGGAGTGGCCTAGTGCAAGCTCTCAACCACTCAGCAATTACATAGAGCAGGAGTGCTATTGTATAAGATTTGTGTGTGTGCGTGCGCGCGCGCGCATATATGTGTGTGAATGACAAAGTGTGTGTACATTCTGCACGTCGCCTTGTATGTTATTTCTCTCTGTTCCTCGGCGGCAGAATGACATGTTTGTTTTAGGAAGTTGTCGAGCGCGTGGGTTGTGTGTGTGTGTGTGTGTTTCTGCTTGACATTAGCATGGTGTGTGAAATTCGTGGTGCCCGGTGTTTTTTTGTAGCGTTCCCCTGCACGCGTGTGTGTGTGCGTGCGCGTGAGTGCGTATGCACACGTTCGCCGCATGTGGGTGTAGGTATGTGCTTGTATGAATATGTGCTCGTCATGTCTCTGATTTAATTAGATGAATTTTAACGAGGCCCAGATTAAATCCCCCAGATGTCTCAGCTGTAACCCCCCCCACCGCACCATCACCACCACCACCACCAACCTCCCCTCATCCCCCACTCCAAACCACTACCATCACCTCCACTGGTATCCATGGCAACACTGTTCTTCCCCCTGTGGATGGGGCTCTAATTAGAGCAGCTATTATGGGCTGGCTTTAGCAGGGCAGGGTGGGGTGGGGTGGGGTGGAGGGGTGGAGGGGTGGAGGGGTTGGTAGGGGGCACAGGCGGCTGCAGAGTGGGTAGTGGGCTAGTAGGCCAGGCTGCAGTGGTGTAGAAGTGGAAAAATCGAGACCAGGCCCAGATGACAGACTCAAGAAATCTTGTTTTTGATCCTCTGTTGTCAAACAGACAGATGGACCACTAGTTTACCTACCAGGCTGCCAGGTGAAAATGACAGATTCAGAACCAATGCCGTCTCAAAAACAAAATAAAACTCTGTGCACTCTGTAACTCTGTCTTTTTCTCCCTTCACTCCTCACCGTTCCCCACACCCCTCATCCCTTTACATCACTTATTCTCCCACCCCATGTCCTCTGGATGCCCCTGAATCTTCAAAACTCTGTGTCTGCCCATATTCTCCATGTCTCTTCACATCTGACTCCCTCTCTCTCGTCTCCATCCCTCACTTATTCATATCTGCCTCAAATCTCTATCTTCACCTTTTACTCACCCCGCTCATTTAAACACCCTTCTAACTATTTTCATTCATCTTTTTTTTCTTTATTTCCATTCCCTCTTTGCCTGATACTGACTTTTTTCCATGTACCCTTTATTTCACCCTGTTGCCCGTCCTTGGCTTTTTCTTCGTACTTGTATATTCTCTTTTCAACCTGTATTTTCTCAACATGATCTGCCCGTTCTGTTTCTTTCATTCATCATCTTTCGTCTCATCTTCCTATTAATTTGCCTCTACTGCGTTTCTGTTTACTCCTCACGCATCTCGCGTCGTGTGCCTTTCTGTCCCTCACCTCTGTTTTTCCCCATTCTTCTGCCAGTTCCTCCGCTGATCCAGCCATTTGACTTCCCCCCGACTTCCATCGGTAAATTGATGTACATCGCCTGCGTGGTGTCCTCCGGAGACATGCCCATACGCATCACGTGGCGCAAGGACGGCCAGGAGATCGTGCCCTCCTCGGGCATCACCATCGACACGAAGGAGTTCATGAGCTCCCTCCAGATTTCCAAGGTGTCGCTCAAGCACAATGGCAACTACACCTGCATTGCCAGCAATGACGCTGCTACCGTCAGTACAGAGAGGCAGCTCACAGTCACAGGTGAGATTGAGAATATGAAAAGTTTGGAAAAGGATGGAAGAGGAAGTGAGGGTGGTATTGTGAAAGACTCTGCGGAAATATCGACCCTCCTTGCCTAAAACCAAATTACTATCAAAAGTAAGCAGTGTGATACCTTTGCACATTCCACAGTTGCTGTTAATTTTTTTTCTGTCCTCAGCCGTGCATTAACATAAGAAATATTTGCTGCACCTTAAAGTTTTATTGAAATAGCTGTGAAGCTTGGAGAATAGCCCTAAAATGCTAATGCTTACAAACTAGGTTAAACTGCACCATCTGTAATATTAATGCTACCTGTGCAACAGAAATAACAATCACTTTCTCGCTCACATCACCCTTCAGTGCCCCCTCGGTTTGTGGTGCAGCCCAACAACCAGGATGGGATCTACGGGAAGGCAGGGATCCTGAACTGTTCTGTTGATGGATACCCTCCTCCTAAAGTCATGTGGAAGCATGCCAAAGGTGCACTAGGTACTGTACATGCCCCCTCTTTCAGTCATTATCTATGTATTGTGAAGTGTGTGTCAGCTTTTCCAACTCCATTGTCAAGTTCATACCGTCTTAAAAAGCAGATGTTTGCTGTGTCGTAATAACCTGCCTCTTTTTTTGGCTTTTTCTTTCTGCCCAGCGGGTATTGGGAACCCACAGCAGTACCACCCTGTGCCTCTGACGGGTCGTATTCAGATCATGAATAATGGCTCTCTGCTCATCAGACATGTCCTGGAAGAGGATCGGGGCTTCTACCTCTGTCAGGCCTCCAACGGCGTGGGCTCAGATATCAGCAAGAGCATGGTCCTCACCGTTAAGAGTGAGTATACAAACTTGCTCAGGCTGATGTAGTACAGAGACAGCCTTCGACTGCATACGCCGACTGCAGTGAGGCCATCTAGGATGCTCCGCTGCTGCTGCTGCTTTATTAGTCTTCATGCACGCACACTCACCGACTGTCAAACCAATGAGCCAGGTCGCCCGTACTCTCCCTGCGGGCGTGAACATGCGCACACATGCATGCACAGTGATAGATTGGTGGAGCAAAGGTGACCATGGACATAAGATCACAACCATAAAGAACAGTGTGAGAGAGAGAGAGAGAGAGAGAGAGAGGTGTGTGTGTGTGCAACTGTGATAGGGAGCAAGAAAGCAAGCAACTGAGCGATTGATCTTTTGACTCTTGGGATCTGTCTACAGACAATCAAAAAGACTTTGAGCTTAATCATTATCTGGAATCAATCTCTCCATCCCGCCCTCACGGTCAGTAACACCTAGTGTTATGTGATGTTAAAATACACTAGGTAAATATATATGCACACACTGAATGTCAACATCACGTAGGACATTGTGTGAGGCTAATATGTTTTGTGGCTTGTCGTACACTGACCTTACAAACCGGCCGTAGCCACAAGAGAGATGTTAAAGCTTAATTTCTGGCACCATTGGACGCTTGTACACACAGACACATACAACAAGGTGCACGTAAATGCATCCACTAGTTTCAGCATGTCTCGCTATCGCGGGGTTGCCCCTCTCTCGCCCGCCCGCCCGCTCGCTCGCTCGCTCTGGCGCTCTCTCCTTCTGGTGTTAGTGTTATTGATTGAACTGTTCCTCTCCTCTGCCTCCCTCAATTCTGTCTGTTTCGCTCAGCGGAGAGGGAGGAAAAGAGGAAAAGAGGGAGGGTGAGATGAATAAGTGATGAAAACAAAACAGCAGAACCCTCCTCGGATCGATACTGTGTGTGTGTGCGCGCAAATGAGTGTGTGTGCTGTGCAGGGAAGATTGTGTGCGTGTCAGGGATTTCTCTACAAAAGGTAGAGTGTATCGTTTTTGCCTCTTCATTCACCTAGACCCCAGTGTTAACTATTGGAGAATGAGAAAGGAGGTTTTATTGACTTTACCTCATTGACCACAGCTCTTCATTACTCTACTGCAATGGAACTTGGCTACTCCGAACTCCACCTCTTTAACTGCCAGTTATCCCACCCTTCTCCTCCGCGCTCTTTACCTTCTTTCCCCACTTAAATCCTTCTTATTATCCACTTACTTTTTCTTGTCCTTCCCCGTCCCCGCTTCTTTACCTGCCTCTGTCATCTAACGTACCTCTCTCTCTCATCAATCTGTTTACTGTTACCATTTTTATTCCTGATTCACCCCATTTGTCCTCACCTTCTATTCATCTCACACTCCATTTCCCTTCTCCTTCCAGTCCCAGCAATGATCACCAGTCACCCCAACACCACCATGGCTAAGAAGGGCCACGTGAAGGAGCTGAACTGCACAGCCAGGGGAGAATGGCCCATCATCATCCGCTGGGAAAGAGGCGATACGGTCATTGACCCTGACCGCAACCCCCGATACTCCATTACCACCAGCCCCAATGAAAAGACTGACGAAGTGTTGTCTACACTCAAGGTAAAAAACACTTATCTATGACGGAGCGTCTAGTTGATGAAATCAGACGGCAATGTCTTTATGACTGTCACTCAGGTGAAAAATGGCGCTCAGTTTCCTCACTGCAGTTTTCTTTAAGCCTTTCGCATTTGTCTGTTTGACTCCTGGCTAAGTGTGCACCATGCAACACACGTGTGATACTAAGTATAAGTTTGAAATTAAGAAGAAGCTGCTATCGTAAGTTGCTGTAGTACGAGATGGTGTCAATTGCAGCCCCCCTCCCCCATGCTGGTAGTCAGTCAGAAGAAGAGATCATTTGTCTGTTTAGATTAAATCCACGTTTCTAGATAAAGTCACCGTGTCATTATTTTGTTCTACCATGTCATGATTCTACATTTACCTACATTTTAGAATCATAGGAAAAATTTAGATGATGCACAAAGTTTTGGAAGCCTGGTGATGTGCAATATTTTTTTGGGACTAAAGTAGCTTGATGACATGCAGAGGAGATAAACTGACTGTATTATCATCTCACACATAAATGATTTGGACACAGGGCAGAGAAACAAATCTTGTGTATCTTAAATAGTATGTCAATATATCTCCAGTGGGTTTGGTGTCAGTAGCTGTTTAACAATGAGCCCAACATAAATCTGAGTCTTTGGATCGAACGCTAGCTCTACCCAATGCCTTTAAAATTTATTCTTCGGTTAGTCTGTTATGCTGTTACTCACCGGAAGAGAAAGGTATTCTAAGTCTGTGAAGTCAGTGAATTTTACTGCTGTTACTGCTGCTATTTTTGCCATAAAATTTGTATTTTGATGCGGAATTAGGTTGTATTTACTGATTTTTATATATGTACATTTTGCAACACATGCAGCTGAAGTAAATAGCACAGAACTGACCCTTGGCACCAGAAAGGAATTGTACCACGTGACTGATGACTCTTCCACTCCTGCATCTCTAATTTTAATGTAGTGCAATGACAGTCACCTAAATACCGATAGGCATGGAAGTCAGAAAAACACTCGCAGAGGCACTTCTCCATGGCAAAGCTCTGCTTTACACAGTTTCCGTGCACACCAAGATAGAGCTGTTTGTCTCTTTGACATTTCTCTTTCTACCTGTCTCACTCCAGCTAAAGCCAGCAGAGCGTGAGGATTCAGTCTTCTTCTCCTGTCATGCCATCAACTCTTACGGAGAAGGACGAGGCCTTATCCAGCTCACTGTGCAAGGTAACAATTCATGTGCAAATGCTTGTACTGTGCCGTCGTACCTTTAAACTGATAAAAGCTACAATAACCTGCTCTTTGTATCCAAAATTGTTCCTCTTTTGGTGCCTTTTCATGCCTACCTTTGTTCATTTACCTTTATTTAATCCTCAGAGCCTCCCGACCCTCCAGAGCTTGAGGTGAGGGAAGTCAAAGATCGTAGTATGAATCTCAGGTGGACACAGAGGTTTGATGGAAACAGCGTCATTACCTCCTATGATATTGAATATAAGAACAAGACAGGTAAGTAAAAGTAATTCTGCGTATTCTTCATTGTACATAAAAAGAAGAGAAAAAAAATCTGATATTGGATTGCTGCGTAGTTGGTGCTGCTTTTCTCTGTTTGAACAGTCGGAAATTGACTGACAATATCAAAATATAAAATGTCACATTTTTAAGAAAAACAAGAAAATAAAAGCCTCGGGAATGACTAGGAGTAGAAATTTATAAATTGCCAAAAGTTTTGAAGTCGGGTGACGATGGCAACCTTTCGTTCTCTTCTGTCAGATTCCTGGGAGCTGAAGCACGCCACTCGAAACATCTCTCCCACCAACAATCAGGCCAACATAGTGGACCTTCACCCTGCCTCCGTCTACAGCATCCGCATGTACTCCTATAACTCGATAGGCAAGAGCGAGGCCAGTAAGGAACTCACCATCAGCACAGAGGAAGCACGTGAGTCTCTTGCCATCGGGGCTTTTTGCTCGTGTGAATACCTGTAAATATTTTGCTTTTGCTTGTTGTTTTAGCAATTGGCATCTGCATCTGACATTCTTTCCTTGAACCAGCATTTAATTGAATGTTTCTCTTAACTAAATCAACATCCTGATTTTTTTTCTTTTTTTTACTAAACTTAGATTTATTTGAAACATGGAAATTAGCAAAATGCCTCCACTGAAGTCTCTATCTCTTTTTCTGTAGAGCCTGATGGTCCTCCAATGGAAGTCATCCTGCAGCCAGTGACCTCTCAGAGTATCCGAGTCACCTGGAAGGTAATACATTATGAAGTGTAAACTACTGTGTACTGCCTCAAAGATTGCTTGTTGTGTAGCTTTAATGAACATGTTTTATCCAATATACGTGGAGAAGCCTGAATGCTGTGATGACGATGTGAAAATTGTTGCGTCCCTTAGGCTCCTAGGAAGGAGCTGCAGAACGGGGTGATCCGGGGTTACCAGATTGGTTACAGAGAGAACGGCCCGGGCAGTAATGGTCAGTACAGCATTGTGGAAATGAAAGCCACTGGAGACAGTGAGGTCTACACGCTGGACAATCTGAAGAAGTTTGCCCAGTACGGTGTCGTCGTCCAGGCTTTCAACAGAGCCGGCACAGGGCCTTCAAGCTCAGAGATCAATGCTACAACACTGGAAGACGGTGAGGATCACAATTAAGAACAACCTGTCACAGTATGTATAAAAGGGTATTTTATTGCCTTTTGGTCTGTTTATTAGTCAGCTATGTGAGTGACCCGCAGCGATAAGGGAACAAGTTAAATAGCGTGGTGCATTATACACCACGGACTGCCAGTTATATCAGATATCACCCTCTTTCTGCTTTCGCTCTGATCCATAATTATTGCACTTTTTCTCTTGCTATTGTTCTGTGGGCTTTCTCGCTGTCTGATCTCTGTCAAATCATGCCATGCTTTGTAACCTAAGATTACTACATTCTCTCTGTTCTCTTAACAAGTATGAATGTCGGCTGGTGGAATCCAAGCGTTTCTTACAAATACCAAGGGCGCACATTTCTTAGACGCAGCGCCCGTTCGGCAGCTCTGAGAGAATGGAGTGATCCCCGTACGGCGGGACATGTAGAGATACCGCCATGCGCCCTGATCACTGCGGGGTAGATAATGCTAAATGAATTAATAGTAGAATGAATGAATGAATGAACTAGCAAAGCTCTGCGGGACCAAATGCCTCTTTTTAGGCTGCACTGCTGTTGTAGATTTTTTAACATAATCTCGCTTGTGACAGTGCGATACATGTGCATTTTTTTTATTCGAGTACACACAGTAAGGCTGAAGTGTTTCTATCATGACATCAGAAATCTTTTGAAGAAGCTCATCTAGGACACAATACAAAATGTATCGCTTCTTTTCAATTCAATTCAAAGTTAACTGAAATTAAATCAGAGATTTCTTAAATTGCGACCAAAATGGGGCTGAAAAACTTTCATACATGAACGACCTAACTATAATCAAAAATAGAATGTAGTCTATTGGGAGAAATTAAAAGCGCTCGTGTAAAGCGGTAAAGCAGTGAGGACCATGTACTGCTGGATTTAATTTAGTTTGTTTGTGTTCCCCGGACTTGTCTTCCAAAGGCTGTAATTTACAAGGCCATGCAGCTTTTCCTTTTATTTATTTCTTGAAAAGCATTTTTTTTTTACCAAGCAAGCCGCATTAATTGACTTTTGGCCACTAAGAAGCAAAACAAGTTGACAGCTGTTAACATAAAAACACAGATAAATACATTATCAAAGCTAAAAACTCAACTCTGAGTCATTTTTAAAAAAATTTTAATAGTTTACATTATGTTCCTTCATATCCTTCCATTTTTCCACTATTTTCTTTTTGGCACTAGGTAATTAGTCAGTATGCTACACGCCTTGTCTCCCAGTCTCTATCTATATACGGCATGTCACCCACATTTGCCCAATATCTTCTTCTACTACAGACAAACAAACATGCACACGCACTCACACGCGTCACATGCACACTTGTCCACCCAGTGAACAGTTGGCTGAGCCCCATTGGTCCAGAGGAGACGGAGCCCTCCAGTTCTTTCCTGTGGCTGTCACCGTGGCGACAGTGATATTGATGGCCATTATGATAATAGTGATAACAACAAGCATACTAAAAATAATTATAATTAGCTTGTCTCTCTGTCTGTCTCTCTCTCTCTCTCTCTCTTTCCCTCTGCTAGCTTCCTGCTGTAATTATCCACAGCTGAGCGCATTGTCTCTCTGCTCCCTCTTTTCATCTTTTTCTGCCCTTCCCTTGCTCCCCTCGCTTTTAACTCCCTTCTTCCTCTGCCCTCACCCCATCCCCTCCTCCCTATCGCCCTAGTCCAAAACTGCCTTTCATTATACTGGTAGATTTAACTCCAGATTTATTTATGCATTGTTCCTTCATATGTCTTTGTTTTAATTTATCTTAGCCTATAGAAGCCCTGATGCAGACAATTCGGGGGCACTCGCCTTGTTAACGTTCTTATTTTGCTTCTGGTCAAGGTGTGAACGGGAGAAACTGGGCGATGTTCTGCCGCTTTCTCATTATTTAGACTCGGAACCCAAGGTTTATTCATGCAAACCCCTGTTTTAGTTTGCTAATCCTCCTTTCTCTTTCCCCTCCCTTCCTCCGTCCTCCTCCCCACCTCCTTTTCCCTTCACCAGCTGCAGAGAAATTCCCTGGTGGACTTGGCCCAGTCTCTCTCTTTCATTGCAGTCTGTCTTTCAGTCAGCCCTCTTCCTCTCTTCCTGCCCTTCCTTCTCTCACAAGTTGACTTCTGTTGGTCTTCAACAGCGGGCATTATTCAGAGCCTGAATGACTAGTGGTCAGTGGTGGCCAATAGAGAGGACACCTGGACCGACGGGGACAGAGTGGGTCTTGTACACAGAGAGAGAGAGATGATCCTATACATCAGGCTGGACACATGTCATGAGCTTTTTATCTATTGCTAGCCTGTTTACTCATTTCAGGTTTGATATGGAAATTCCTTTTAGGGTTTCAGAAAGGTCTTTATTTATTTTAATCTTTGCATTAAAGTAAAAAACAGAACATTATTGCTCAATGAATAACCCCAATCTACAGCCACTGCAAACTCAGGTTGTGTAGCTGTATGTTGTTCACTTTATCAGAACTTTACTCTGAATCCCAAAGGAGACTAAAAAAAGTTCCATATTTCCCAAATATGACTTTATTTTATATAAATGTTCATAAAATGATGCAGAGACGGGCAAATTAGGCCATAACTCACTCATATAGCTTCTATAAAAACTCTGAACAAGCTCCGACAGCATATATGCCAGTGCCGATGATATTTCCAGCTTTCAAGTTAATTTAAAATAATTAAATATAAAAATATAAAAAAAAAAAAATGAAATGCTAAATAGGAACTTGATGAAATGGAAAGTCGTGTACTAGACATCTAGAATATTGGGTGAAAACTGTGTTTTTGCTTCAGTGAAGTGCAGGAACAAGCTGATACAGAAATACATAATTGTGCATGTGTTATTGCCTCAGTGTGGAATAAAAGAATCTGCCAACCATCCAGGAAGCTGGATGTTAAAGAGTGAAAGCATCCCTAGATTTTCTCCAGTTTATCTGTGTATTTAGCTCAGTCGTCAGACAAGCTGTGATTGTTTTTCACCCTTCACTGAACAGACCTTTTCTTTTGAATTAAACTGTGAAATACATACGGTTATGGGTACATGGAGATACATGGTTTAGCTAACTTATCTGACCTTTTTTCCTACTCTTTTTGTCTTCAGTGCCCAGTCAGCCTCCTCAGAACGTGCGGGCCATCTCTGTAACATCTGACGAAGCAGTGATCACGTGGGCTGAGCCGCCTAGAATGACGCTGCATGGCGTATTGAAGGGATATCGCGTCGTGTTTTGGGCCGTGTTTCCTGATGGAGGTGCGTTGTGAATGTCTGTCATCCCAACCCCAGTCTGAAGTGTGATTATAGATAGATTAATCCACGGCCTGACGACCTCTTTCTCTCATCGTTTCTCAGAGTGGGGCGAAATGCAAAACATCACAACCACCAAGGAGCAGGTGGAGCTCAGAGGCCTGGAGAAGTTCACCAACTACAGCATCCAGGTTCTTGCCTACACCCAAGCTGGGGACGGCGTCCGGAGCAATGTCCTGTATATTCAAACCCGTGAAGACTGTAAGTCCATATTTTAGTGGCTCTTTACACGCAAATAAAACCAAGAAATGACCCCTAGTAATATGTCATTTGCTTTGATCCCATCTTTTGGGCAGGTTTAAAGGTTTTTCATCTGGGTTTAGGCGGCACTGTGTGAGGCAAAGAGCCAGCGGGGGTAGAGGGGGTCTTTGTAAGGCTGAGGTTGCTGATTAAAACCTCTTTGTGCTCTGATGTGCCATTACCAGTGCTAATGAGAATTAAGAAGCCAAAAAGTGTGTGTGTGGTTAAGAACCCTAAGGGTGTCGGTCTGTTCGTGTGAATATGTGGAAGTGTGTTGGTGGGGGGGGGTTTAAGTGTGTGTTTTCATGTGTACAGGGCTTTGCGTTGGTGTGCGTGTACGAGTGCGTGTGCGTGGACACGGGCTATTGTTTGTGTGCAAGTCTCGCTCAGCACCCAGCACAAGGAGAGGGATTAATTCTTTGTGGCTTAAAGAGAATTAATTTTGTGCTTACACTGGCGGGCTGTGGATTACATCCGTATCCGCCTCTCCTCTCCTTCCCTGGGGCCAGGCAGAGGAGGAGGCAGGCGTCTGGAGATGGAGAAAATGAGGGAGAGAGGGAGCGCAGGAGAGAGGGGGGGGCGCAGAGATTCTAAGAAGTGTCATTTCAGAAAAGGCCTTTATTCTCTCTTCCTCACTATATCTCCGTTTTATGAGCCGGCCTCACTGCAATGGCTCTTCAAATATGTGTATTGTGTTAATCTTTGAGTGTGTGTGTGTGTGTGTGTGTGTGTGTGTGTGTGTGTGAGCGTGAGCGTGTGCGTTTATCAGGGCCAAAGTGAGTGTATCTTTTTTCCCCTGATGCGGGTTGACACTGTGTCCAGGGGCAACCTCTTCACAAGCGTTCAGCGCTCTCTGTCTCACTTGGTTTCACCCTTCTCTCTGCCCTCGCTTCTGTCTATAGCACATGGAAAAGTGTTTGCAGAGGAATTGTGCAAACAGTCAATTCTCAGCCTCCGTCTCTCACTGTAGATGCGCAAACAATGGACGGTATCAGAAAGAAGAAGACAGAGATTTTTGAATCTGTGTGTGCGTTTGGTTAATATGAGGGCATATGTGTGGCTTTGTGGATTTTACCGCCATTAATTATGAGTTGTGGTTGGTTTTCAGTCAGTCTTTGTCACTATTTTGTTCAACCTAAACTCAAGGACCAAAAAGACAATATTGAATAAGTATACTTTGAATCATGCATGCAGCATTCCTAAGTTTCCTGATTCTCATTACCCCCATACTCAGACAGAACAGCCATGGCCATACCAATCATATAACTTAATTGCAATTCAATTGAAGTAACAAGAAACGGCAGTCAGTAAAGATAATGAATGTGTTCTTTGCAAACAACGTTGTCGTAAAGGGATCAATAGAGAATAAATTATACATATTGAAAGATTATGAATGAGCATAGGTGGTCGGTGGTGTGTAAATCCAACCCTAGTTGGGTGCAGGTGCCTGGCAAATGCAGCAGACAAAGAAAATAGTGCACTTAAAGCTGCAACTTAAGGACATTTCTGTCTTTTTTTTTATTATTCATGATGTCTATAAAGCGTCAGAACAGTGTAAAATGTTGTTCTGTTGCAGCTTTCCTAAGTCAGCTTGTTCAGATTTCTTGATTCCTCAAACCATCAGTCCAGAATGCAAATATGTTTAATGTGCTATGTATTGCTAGGAAAATCACATCGTTCTCAATTATGATTCCTGTAAATACAACGCAACCAACAAAAGTGGTTCACATTTCACTCTGCCCTCTGTTCCTTTCTTTCTTTCTGATTCAGACCCCGGACCCCCAGCTGGCATCAAAGCTGTGCCCTCCTCTGCCAGCAGTGTCGTAGTGTCGTGGCTACCCCCTCACAAGCCAAATGGAATCATCCGCAAGTACACCATCTACTGCTCCAGCCCCGGGTCGGGCCAACCAGTGAGTTACTAGAGGGGTGCAGAGAATTTCAGGATTGAAAAGTGAATGAAGGGAGGGGAAGAAGACCAACCCCAAACGTGGCTGTTTGAGGAAGGGCTAGATTCTTTTTAGGAGAAGAAATAGCTTCTGTTATGCATTTTATATGTCGCTAAGACATATTGACATGACTTAATGAATGTGTTGATCTGTGTGTGTGTGTGTGTGTGTGTGTGTGTTGGGGTTTGTGTGTGTGTGTGGGGCGTCTAGTACTGCAGTCTCGGCGAGATGTGTGTGTGAAATGAGCTCTCCTCATACTGCAGTGTGTGTGCGTGCAAACTCACCCTCCAGCCTCATTTACATATCTGCGTCTCATCACGTTGCCAGGACAACCTCATCTGTTCATCAACGAGGGCAGAAAACAAGCCGAGAGCAAACACACACCCTCGCTCACACACACACACACGCAAACAGAAATACGCTCATAAATGCGTCGCACAGGCCGTGTAGAGCTACATACGTATATGCAACTCGTGTGTTTTATGACGGTGTGAATTCAAAGGCAAGAAATATATGCTGATTGCATACTTGCATACACACACACACACATGCACCACACAAACGCACCTTTTGAGAAATATGCATCTTCCTCTTAGTCTCCCTCATTCACAAATCACTCTTTCTCTCTATCTACCTATCCATCTATCTGTCTATGTCTCTCTTCCAGTCGCTCTTTCTTTCTCTGAAGCCCCCATGCAGAGTTGGGGATGATTACTATGTAAATGAGTGCGACTGGAGAGAAGGAAGGAGGGATGGGGGGGGGGTCAGACACACCGCGCGGGGAGTACTTTTGTTCCTCTTTTCATTATCTCGCTCTATCGTTCCCTGGATCACCGCTATCTCCACGCCGGAGGAATATTTTAATATCCGTTACAGCAACACGCACTCTGTCACTCCTCCCTCCCTTCCGCCTATCATCTAACCACCCACCCACCAATGCATCCATCCTTCCACCCATCTAGCCATGCCTCCATCCATACACCTCTGCTCGCAACGGAGAGTATGGAGACAAATGTGCGGAAGGAGGCACTGACGCACGTGAGGGCTGGGGAGAGGAATGCAGAGACAATGTAGAACAGAAGGGGGGCTACTGGTGATTGGTAGATGCAGGGAAAAGCGAGGTGTGGGCCCACAGATGACAGACAGGCAAACGCGGTGACAGGGAAATGAAGAGATGGATGAACAGTGATGGCAGGAGGAGGAGAAGGGGAAAGATGGTGCAGTGGGGGAAAGAGGGAAAACAGAGAGGGGACGGAGACAAGAGGAATGGATGATGAACAGGGAACGCGGTGAAGTAATAAAAAGCCCACAGTGGATCCCTCCATGACGACCTGCTCATAAATGTGAAAAACAACATGAATACTGGAATCTATTTGCCCAGAATAAACCGTTCTGCAGACAACAACACAGCAGGGTGGGACAGAACTCGGCAACACTGCAGCGTCTTCACAGGTTTTTACTGGTCTGGCACATTTACTGACTCTTCAGCTCATTTGACACTTGTATTGCAGTCTTCATTGCATGTGTGCATGAGCGCCTGTCAGTCAGAAATGGAAGTCAGTGTCAAAGTGATGGGGCTGTAGTAAAACATGATTTACAGTGCCGGGAGTCGAATGTTAGGTGCTATCTTATGGCGCGCGCGCGTGTGTGTGTGTGTGTGTTAAATTTGTGATTGTGTTTTCTGTTTTATTATTCTATTTATAGCTGAGACCAGCGGCACAGAGTTGCTGAGGGGGGAAGAAGTGTTTTTGTGTTTGTGTGTGTGTGTGTGTGTTGAGACACCTGAGGAGTAGGTGAAGAGTAGGAGTTGAGGGAATACAGGAATAATTGGTAGGTAGGTGAATAGTGACTGGCAGGCAGCAAAAAAGAGATGTTCTGTGTGTGTGTCTGTGTGTGTGTGTGTGTGTGTGTGTGTAGTGAGGGGACAGTGATGCGTATATGTCTAGACAGCAGACACATGGCTGGGTTAAACACACTGCAATTACACATCCACCTCCGGGTCATGTATGCCACTGCATGTGTGTGTCTGTGTGTGTCAGTATATTTATGCATGTGTGTTGCTTTTTCTGTGTCTGTTTATGTGACTCTCCTCTCCTCTCCTCTCCTCTCCTCTCCTCTCCTCTCCTCTCCTCTCCTCTCCTCCTCTCCATCATCCTTGATGCCTGCAGTAGATAGGCCTCATTAGTGGATGACTGTTCATGATATCTCTGACTGACTCATTTGTCTGTTCCCCATTGTCTTCCTCTCTCATATCTCCGTTTGCCCCCCTACACCCCCTCCTCCCCGAGGAGTAGGCTTGACTCCCCCCTCCTATTCTCCCTCCCTCCAGCTTCTTCTTTTTTTTTTCCACACAGTTTTGCCTTGTCACAATATGAAATGCCCCAGAACCTTTCTACTTTCCACCCCATTCTCCTCTCCATCCCACTAGTACAATATAGGGATTGATGCACATTACATTGATGTTTGCTCAACCCTTTATGTTACATCTGCATCTCTGGAAAAGTGACAAAATTATACTGTTGGGATACTATAAATGACACTATATAATGTAGATTTTATGAAATATAAAATCAAAAATGATGTGTTATGTTATTATTATGTGCGTCTTATATGGATTGCTGCTTGTTTCTGCAAAACCATGCATTCATTTGTTAATTTGGTACATTATCAGCATTGTCCTCCTAAATCAGCACCTATCTTCTCTCCTTCTCTGCGTTCCCCAGCTGCCAAGCGAGTATGAAGCCAACCCAGAGCTGCTGTTTTACCGAATCACCCACCTCAACCACCGGCAGCAGTACTTGATCTGGGCTGCGGCAGTCACCACTGCAGGCCGGGGCAACTTCAGCGATAAGGTCACTGTGGAGCCAGCGGCCAAAGGTGAGTTTGGAAGCCGGACGCCCAGTATGCATGGTTTACGCTGTGGAGGCTACTGGGTGAACAGGACAACGGTGTTCTTGTGTTCCCTTTTCTTTCCCGGTTCTGTCTTTCTCCGCATCCGTCCTCTCTCTCCTGGGAGCTGTGACTACTGTTAGAGTGGCACTGCTCTTCAAACCGTTTACTGACACCGTCGTGAACTAAAAATCTATTTTTAAAGGATGTTTTTCTTTACATACCTCATGTAGCTCTTACCCGGCCACTTTCTCTTTAAATTGCATCCCCTTACTGTTGGTATTTCGCGCGTCTCCGCGTGTCTCTGCTTGCAGTGACTTTACAGAGGTTTGCTATTGATTACAGAGTTCAGAGTGCACCAGATAAACTGCCCTCAACCAGGAAAACGAAGAGGAGAGAAAATGACGCGACAGGAGCAGAGCTAACTAATGCGCAGGACAATAGAGAGCCAGAGTGTTTAAGAAAATGAAGATGGCAGTTAAATCAATAGGCTTTGGATTAAAAGACGGGAAGAATAAGGGAGTAAGAACCAATAGAGTGTTATCCTGCCCTTAGTCGTCTGGGTGCAAAGGTTTGTTAGTGTGTGCTCCTGTGGGTGTGTGCACCAGCTGATCGGCAGCTGTAAAAGGCAGTGTCCTCCAGGCTTGCCCACTCAATATTTCATTCAACCTTAACATAAGTGCATCTAGAGCACTAGCATTAAGACGCCAAGCTTGAGAAAGAAAGGGAAACTGAGAGCGGGTGGGGGAGTCGCAGAGAATAAGAGGGTTATGCACCTGAATAGATGGATATTCTTTTCATGTCCTCTCCCTGGCTCATTCTTCGTCGTGTTTTATATTCTTACTCGTGCTCTATTATTTGCTGGACAATGTCACTTTTACCACAGATTTCTTTTCAAGTGTGAATCACAGGCTGTGCACGGCACGTTTCACAAGAATGCCAAGTGGAAAAAACAAAGCGATTCATGCACATGCATTCCGTTTGACTTTCACGTTAATCATCACAATGTATTGATCCGATTCTTGTCGTTTATTGGGTTCGTAAATAGTTTGCTTGACAGCGGCAAGATTATTTGACTGGTACATATTAATTAGGCTATTGCCCTGCTGGTTTTATGGTCTGTTTGAGTGTTAATACAATTTGCTCCAGTCGTTTTATTCAGTTTCTAAGCCTTTGTACACCTTTCGCTTTTCCATTCCTCCCTTCCTTCTCTATCAGCGCCAGCAAAAATCCTGTCCTTCGGGGGTACAGTGACTACTCCTTGGATGAAAGAGGTGCGACTGCCATGTAGCTCAGTAGGAGAACCTACACCTACTATAAAATGGACCAAAGACAGGTGAGAGTCCATCTCAGAAATGTTACATAACAGAGGGATCTCATATAAGTAATGCATCTTTAGAAAAAAAAAAACCTATGCAGTTCTCTAGCACAAACCCAAGTCCTTGATTTCTTCTTTTCTCTTCCTTTCTATTAGTGAGGACACAGCCATCCCAGTGTCTCTAGATGGACAGCGTCTCATTCTGGCCAACGGGACATTGGTGCTGCGCTCTGTCAAAGCTGAGGATTCTGGTTACTACACCTGCACAGCCACCAACACGCTGGGCTTCGACACTATTATCGTCAACCTCTTGGTACAAGGTAGGAAAAGGCAGACGAAGGCACTTGCCAGCAGAGCGTGCTATTTACTGTAACAGCAATGACATTTGGAAGTACAATCGATGATACTAAGTAAGTACAGGTTTTATTGTGCAGTTTAACTCTTGCTATTTCTTCCTCAGTCCCTCCAGACCAGCCTCGTCTGACCGTCTCCACCACCTCCACCTCGTCGATCACTCTGGCCTGGATACCAGGAGACAACGGAGGCAGCTCTATCAGAGGTATGCTTCCCTATCAAAGATTATCTGTCCTCCTGTATATCACTTTTTGTTCGTCATGTCTTGATCTATACCATCTTTCTTTGCTTGTGCACACCGAACCTTTGTATGGTGTCCCGTTTTTTGCTTGTTTCTCTGTTATCTGTCCGTCTGTTTGATTATCCGATTATTGGTGATGTGTGTGAGGATGCCCAATGTGTGTGCGTGCCTGAACGGGCGTGTATGCAAATGTAATTTCAGTTGTTCCCTTTGTTCGTGTAGTTTCTCAGTGTGATGGTGTTGCAGGGTCATCAAGTCTGACCCTTCATCACTTTTCATCTATATGACGCCACCAAGCACTAGATTTGCAGTAAAAATGTGTTAATGTATTCAAAAGCAGCTCAATTTAATCCATCATGCTGAGTGTCCAAAAACTGGCTGAATATAATATAATTGTGCTGTCCATGTGAGAGACCACACTGTCATGTGCCTGCATGCGTTATGCACACAGAAATGGGAAATATTGTAGTCTTTGCTGCACACAATGTGTGTTGGATGTGCAGCTGTGTATTCAAATAATGATGCGGCACCAACTAGTATTTTGCATACGTCACACAGTGTCTCATATATCCCTGAAGCCTGTCTGTACATCTTGTATCTTTACCAGAATGCCTGCCTGTCTGTGAAGCCATCTGCACAGTGTCAGCAGTAGGCAGTGCTGAAGTTCCCCCATCAACCATCTATTTTGCATTACTGCTGCAGTGGCGCCTGTAGACTATTCCCTTCCAGATAAAACACGTTAGTTAGGAAGCTGCCTCTGCTGGTTATGAGGCCTTTTCGCAGCTTGTGTTGAAATTAGAATAATTTATGGCATCTTGTAATCTGTTCTGCAAAATAGCCTTGTTATTGTGTTGTTCTAGTCTGTTAAGGTGCTGTTCTGTACTGTTCTCTCCGCTATCTTCTGTTATGCTCTGCTGTGCCCTCATCTGTTCTGTGACAGACAGAGGGTGACTACAAAACTTACAAAACACTGCTCGTTCTGCACACGTTAACCCTTCGCGTGTTTTTGGACTCCATTGCACCATCTGCGTGGAAGAGGATGGCACAAAGGCGCACAGTGAGGGAGACAACCGTATATGCATAATTACATACAGACGGAAGGAAAGACACACAGAGGATTAGATGGAAAGTGTCTCAGAGCAGGAGGGAGCCGGCTCTTTGAGGCAGCTGATTATAAAAACAGTCACCATATTGCATACCCTCATTTGCATAGATGCTCTGTCAGCGCCATCCCAGTCTTGGGGTTTGTAGGTAACTAATGGCGGCATAGACGGAGAGCAGCTAGACGGTCCTCAAACTGGTGCCTGACTGGCCAAGAGAATAATAGTCTTGCCAACATTGACATCTAGTGGACAGTAGAGGGAACAGCGTGACCAAACTTATTGGGGTTGATGTTAAAGACAGAATAACATGAAATAAACAGAGATTTCTATTAATGTACGTATTGAATTGAATTGATTTATTTAAACTCGAAAAAATCATTGAGGGCTTAGCCCTCATTTACAATAATGTCGAGTAAACACACATACAACACATATACAATATCATGAAAACTAGTAATTAAAAACAAGGGCATGAAAATACAAAATGATCTTTAAGCATGACTTTAAAATTATCAAGAGAAACAAATGAATCAAGTTTAAGGCTGAGTTGCAGGGTATTCCAAGATGAGGGAGCACAATAACTAAAAGCAGTTTTACCAAGCTCAGTGCGCACATGTGGAACTTGCAGCAATAACCTGCTATTCCGAGTTTGGTAGGGGTTGGAATACCCAACTAAAAGGGAAGAAATATACATAGGGAGCTTTCCGGTTAAGGCCTTATAAATAAACAAAAAGAAATGCATATCCCTTCTATGAGATAAGGAAGGCCACCCAACTTTTTCATATAAAATGCAATGATGAGTACTGTAAGCATCATCTGTGATAAACCTAAGAGCTGAATGATAAACAGTGTCAAGAGCTTTAAGAGTAGTGACAGAGGCATGCCTGTAAATCACATCTCCATAGTCCAGAGAAGAAAGAAAAATAGCTTCAACAATCTTTTTCCTACAAAAAACTGGGAAAAGGCCTCTATTTCTAAACAAAAATGACAATTTCTGCTTCAGTTTACCTACAAGACTAAGTATGGCTTCCTTTGTTTGAAGGTTTTGTGCTGCAGTACTCTGTAGACAACACGGAGGAATGGAAAGATGTTTTCATCAGTTCTAGTGAGCGCTCCTTCAAACTGGACAACCTGCGCTGTGGAACCTGGTATAAGGTCAAGTTGGCTGCCAAGAACAGCGTTGGAGCCGGACGCATCAGTGAAATCATCGAGGCAAAGACCCACGGACGAGGTGAGGGGGAGGATAGAGAAATGATATATAGTAGATGAAATAAACCTTTTTGAAAAGGAGAAGCAGACGTCAGCTGTATATGATGGAATAAATATTGAGAAATAACAAAAACTCACAGACTGAAGCTCATCATAAGGCCTCCGTGATGCATTCAGCAGTAAAGCTTTATATATATCTATAGCATTCATCCAACATTATTAAAGACATTCGAACCTATTTACAATCCTTCGTCCTTGAACCTTCATAAAAGTCTTGTGAAACTGTGGATACAAAGAGGTTTCTGTTATGTCAGTGTGTTCAGAGTTCAACTCTTTGTGTGTCATGTTTTGTACTCGCAAAAGACCATGAAGATGTCTGACCTTATTATAATCACTTCTTTGCTCTTGGACTGTTTATATACCCCTTTTTGAAATGCATAGTGTCTTCATTCACTCACATTTACCTCTCAAACGGTTATAAAAAAAAATGCGGACAATGCGTCACGATTCTGCTGCTTTCACAGAACCCCTGTTCAACAAGGATCAGCCCGTCTTCACTCACATTAACTCCAGCCACGCCCGCCTCAACCTGCAGGGCTGGGCCAGTGGCGGCTGTCCGATCAGTGCCGTCACACTGGAGTTTAGGCCCAAAGGTGAGTCGTTCCTTTTTCAGTTTTCACATGTTGGTAATAAATTGCAAAGAGAATATTGCATCTTAAAAGAAATGCATTACATTCAAATGAACAGATTAGACTCAACATTAGTGCGCGTGCTTGTGCAGGTACCTGGTCATGGCAGAGTGTGCGTACCAATGCCACCACAGATGTGTTCCTGGCAGAACTGCGCGAGGCCACCTGGTATGAGTTGAAGATGAAAGCGTGTAACAGTGCAGGCTGTGGCAACCAGAGCTCCCAGTTTGCAACACTGGACTATGATGGCAGTGAGTATAAAAATCCATGTGTTTGGCATTCAGTTTGGATAACTGACATTACCTCCTGATTTTATTAAGGAATTCATTGTACCTATATGTTGTCATGAAAGACTAAACTCTCCTCTTCCTGGATGTGTGCAGGCACAATTCCTCCAATTAAATCTCCCCTGGAAAAGAACGATGACGTCAAGAAGCTCTTTTCCATCGGCTGCCCTGTGATCTTGGTCACTCTCGGCGTCGCGCTGCTCTTCATCATCCGCAAGAAACGCAAAGAAAAGAGGCTGAAGAGACTAAGAGGTGAGAGGAGAAGGGCTCAAGTGGTAGGAATGGATTGGCAAGAAGAGCAAAACTAATTTGTTGTATTCTCTGTTCTCTTCAGATGCCAAAAGCCTGGCAGAGATGCTGATCAGGTGAGACTGTTTTTTAATATCGTGAAATATTTAATGTAGCTCAAATTCAGCTTCACAAATCCTCTTTTAGCATTTTTTTTTTAAATGCCTATGTGTGCTTGTCTTATATCTCCGGTTTAGTAAAAACAACCGCAGCTTTGACACCCCAGTTAAAGGACCTCCTCAGGGCCCACGGTTACACATCGACATCCCCAGAGTGCAGCTGCTAATTGAGGACAAAGAAGGCATCAAGCAAATTGGTGAGAGGGAGAGCTGATGTGTGTGTGTGTTCACATGTCTGTGCAGAAAATTGGATCAGGTAGTCATTACGTCAAATGTGTTACACGTTACTGTGTTGACCCACAATGATCCCGTCTATCGCAGGTGAGGACAAGGCCACCATCCCGGTGACAGACACGGAGTTCAACCAAACCGGAAACCCTCAGAGCTTCTGCACCGGTGTCTCGGTCCATCACCCTGCCCTCATCCAGAACACAGGTCCTTTGATTGACATGTCTGACATCAGACCAGGAACCAGTATGTGCTCTCTCTCCTCACTGCCCATTTTATCAGTATTCACCTCAGATAAACAATGTGGCGTAAATATAAACTAAAATTTATGCTCTGATTTCAATTAAATGTTATTAATCAATTGTGTTTATCACATATAACATTTTTCCTGGACTGTTGAAATACTCAAAATCAGTATATTTAACATGCCTTATAATTATGCCTTTTATAATTTTCCTGGCTGTAACCATCCTCTGTACATATGCACATCCTTCTTCATTTCCCTCATCCATTTACCACCAGATCCGGTGTCGAGGAAGAGTGTTAAGTCAGCCCACAGCATCAGGAACCGTTACTCCAGTCAGTGGACTCTGACCAAGTGCCAGGCCTCAACGCCAGCCCGCACTCTCACCTCAGACTGGCGCACAGTTGGCTCCCAGCATGGCATCACTGTCACCGAGAGTGACAGCTACAGTGCCAGCCTCTCACAGGACACAGGTTGGTACATGGGTGAATTGACACAGCCTTTAGCATCTACGTATAATTGAGGCGTTTTTGCAGCATCTATCAACCTGAGTAAAATGTGCTCGCCTTCCTTCTCTTTCTCTCAAATAGATAAGGGGCGCAACAGCATGGTGTCGACAGAGAGCGCCTCCTCCACCTACGAGGAGCTGGCTAGAGCGTATGAGCACGCCAAGCTGGAGGAACACCTGCAACATGCCAAATTTGAGATTACAGAGTGCTTTATATCAGACAGCTCCTCTGATCAGATGACCACAGGTACCAATGACAATGCGGACAGCATGACGTCAATGAGCACACCGTCTGAGCCCGGTATCTGCCGTTTCACTGCCTCGCCACCCAAACCACAAGATTATGATCGTGGCAAGAATGTAGCTGTGCCCATTCCACACCGCGCCAAGAGTAAGTGATTGCTGCATTTCTATTATTATTATTATTTGACAAATAATTGACAGTAAAGGTTCAAACTGGGTGTTTGCATACATCAGTATCAGCCATTAGTAAAGTAAATGTGTTCTATGGATAACACAAATGTACAAAACTTACTGTACATACTCAGTGACATAAGACAATCATGTTCAAAAACACAACTAACTACAGAGTTTACAGGGGAATAATGAAAGTTACTAGTAACAATTAAACTTTTCCCTTTCAGGTGATTACTGCAACTTACCCCTCTACATGAAGTCAGATCCTTTTTTCCGAAAGCAGTCAGAGCATCATGATCCGTGTCCAGTGGTTCCACCACGTGAAGCCTCTATTCGTGGCCTGGCCCAACGAGCATACCACACCCAGGGCCGTCATGTGACTATGGACTCTGCAAAGCAGCAGGCCCTAACGATGGGCCACTCTGGCCTGTCCAACCTCACTTCCTCTGGGGCTTCATCTGGAGGAGCAACAGGAGGTGGTGGTGGAGGTAGTGGAGGGTTGTCTGCTAGCTCTAGCAGCTCCACGCTTCCACAGAGGACTCTCACCATGCCTGGCTCCTCTGCCTCAGTGGCCCAGAGTGCAGCAGCAGCTGCTGCTGCTACTGCTGCAGCTTGTGGGGCATCATCATCCTCCGGTGGAGGTGGGGCAGTTGGGGCCACGGGAGGGACCCCTGGAGGTGCCTCCTCATCTTCCTCCAAGATGGGAGGATCCAGAGACTCTCTCCTGGAGAGCAGCTCTTCGGGCTTAGGCAGACTACAGAAGCAGAGGGATGGAGGGGCAGGGGCCTACTCAAAGTCCTACACACTGGTGTAGCCTGCCATCACTGCGGCCTGTCACTGTAACTCTTAACAGAATGCTGGTAAAGCCAGCGCTTTCCTGGAGCCTCTATGGAAAATCGGGGTGAGGAACATACACTTTCACAGCTTACCCGTCAGTGCCTGCGCTGTGCCAGGCTGCAGGGGGCTGGATGGGTTCCCATTGACACTATTGTATGAAGGGTTCAGAGTTGGGTCTCCACAGCACAGGGGTTTGCCTTTCGTTCTGCCTGATTGCTTTCTGTTCTAATTGTGTCATTCTTCTCTCTTTTTTCATCACCCTGGAAATCACTTGCCAAAACATAAATGATTTATCTGTTCACTCCATACTTTCATTTTCTGGCAAAGGACAAAGTACTTATGCACAAAATGCTTTCCACATGCACTGTCTTGTTTTCTGGATCAAGGCAGTCTTAGAATGAACCAGGTTGCGCGTTAAGGTTCTTAGGTTTTTAAATAAGTTACTTTTTTCCGGCCTCTGATGGAAAAGGAGCTCATATCACAGCATTGTGCCGTGGCAGGATGCTTTTACTGTATGCATAAACCACCAGCCTTGGTGTCACACTGGCTCTGAGAGGTTACTCCACCGCGGATTCATATGTTAGAGGCAGTGGAAGGACTGTTGTCTCAATATCAGTTTTGAGACCAGGGGAATCTTCTTATACATGCAATGGATGACACAGCATAGTGGTCTTAATTGATGCTTTTATAAACAGACTCATAGCTGAGAAGAAAAATGTCGAGCAGCGTCAAGTCGATGAATCCAAACATTATTATTTTATTTTTTCTTTCTCATCAGCTTCCTGTTTATTTTCAGATGATGGAAATATAATCTCATGTGCACTAAGAAAACGTTAGAACGGATCCGAGTAACAGAAAATTTCACAAGCCTGCGTGTGTGTGCGTGTGGGTGTGGGTGTATATGTGTAAATATATATGTATACATGTGGCAGGCACACACCAACCAGTGGACCTTTTTAAAAATCAATCTGTATGCTGACTTCTCGGGCAGACGTCTGTGTCCAAACTGAACCTCCCCTCCCCCCACCGTTCATTTTGTAACTGTGAAAGGGGACATGGGACAGTGATGATGATGATGATGATGCTAACGATGAAACGCTATGATCCTAAGTTGGTCCAGCATTTTTCAACTTTATTTTGTTAACTGTGATTGACAGTCTGGCTTAGGAAATGAAAAACAACTGCAGCGGGTTGAAGAGACAGCAATTGCAGATGATATGAAATAGGTTCTTTGTTTTCTCTCTTTAGCTTCCTCAGATTAAATAAGGAAGAAACCTTTTTATGATTCATCATGGTGCCACAATGCCATTACTCCGTTGTTTGATCTCATTTCCCCTGCACCCCCTTTATCCCTTTCTGTCCTTTTCCACCTTCACCTCTACCCACCCAGTCTCCCATCATATCCATACACCGTCACTGTGACCTGCTGCTAGCGTACTGGCTAGACAAAAAGACAAGACACACTGAGAGGAGAGGTCTAATATGCACAGACGGGCAGAAAAAGCTGTTTGACGTTCAACTGACAACTTGAGTGGAGAAACAAGTTGCAAACATACAGCGGATCTATAGAGATGTATAAGAAAAGATCTTATTTGTGTGATATTAAATTTATGAACGTACAGTGACTTAAAGATCAGAGCGATCAAGTGTTTAATAGGATTTGAAGTCGAGTAGCAGAGAGACGCAATTTTGATTCAGACAAAAGTGGTCTTCAAAACTAAAAGAAGTCTTTTTAAGTCCCTCCACCTCACTGAAATTGATTTTAGCTTTATGCATGGTACTGTATCTTTTTTCATTTCTTCATTTCTTCTCCCAAAGCTTAATCCCATGACAAAGATCGTTCCAAAAAAAAAAAAAGAAAATAAAAAAGAGTTGCTCCAAATGTATTGCGATGGCAATGCATAACATCAGGGCTCTCGCAATAGAAAAAAAAAAGATATCATATATGTTTGTTTTCAAAAGTATGTACATATATATTTCTATTCAAATATATAGCAAATATATGAATATTGAAAAAAAAGCAGAGAAATATAAAAAGCCGTTCTAATTGAAAATATATATAAAAGATCACAAGACAATCGCTCAGAGTGAAAAGTAAAAGAAGAAAATGAAGAGGGAAGCTTATAAACGGGTAGCACAACCATGGACGGAAGATCTTGGAGAGAAAGGAAGCGGTGTGAGAGGAGGTTAAATGGTGAAACTGAGGTTTGAGGAATAATCCAACGACTCCCTTGTGATTTTGTAAATGTTCCGGCTGCGGCGCCTGTGCAGCAGGTATAGCAGCCGAAAGGACAAGCACAGTAAAGTCAAAATATAGTGTGAGATTGTGTCGCTGGTTAACTGTGGTCTATGGCTCAGTGCAGAAAGTGTGGTGTTGAAAAAGAAAACAGTAAAACAAGGTCAGACTATACAGTAAGTGAGCCTCTTGTATTATGTTGTATTGTACCTTCCAAAGGTGTGTTCACAAACTCAATGCCATCACCTATAATGAATGAAGACAGACAGACCCGACAAGTGTTTCTGTTTCTTATCTGTGTCATGACAAGTCCTCCACAGACTCCAGGACTGTGGCCCAATGAACGTACAACACAGTAAAAATTAAACCTGCTAATAAATGTATTCATGCTCCCTTTTATTTTAAAACTACACCGCATAGACATGTATTTGGTTTTCACTGCTAATGGTTCATTTTGGCCTTTTTGTTTCAAGTTATGCAAATACCTGTCTTCAGAAAAAAAAGAAAAAGAAAAAAAAAACTTTGGGAATGGGGCAGACCTGTTTTTACAACCAAAAACAGGAGCTCCCTTACTCCAGTTGTATGGATATTGGTTGGAGTGATGAAATAAACCCTCCCGTCCAACCTGATCTCCCCGGTTCTTCAGGTGAAGTTGATTCCGCTGCACAACACTGACCTTCTGTCGGTTTGCTCAAAGCAAATGTCTGTCTTTAAAGAAAACTCCACCAGGGATTCAGTGTTCATTATAAACCAGCAATGTTTCCAGAAGAGAGAAAAAAAGGAGGATTTATATTTTTTAACTTGTTTATTTGGAAAATATAAAGTACTATAGAAGTATTTGGTGAGTGTTTTCATATTTTTATCCTCTGAGACGTACAATATTATAAGGTCCAAATTGTGAGGATGCGCCTTCTACTGTATGAAAACCTGAGGCAGCATTGATTGTTGCTTTCAATGGCAATTTGCAAACCACGCTACTATAGTGACGAAATGACTAACCATACTGTAGTATAATATTAACAGGCTTTGTGAAGAAAACCTAATGAATAATGAAACGTGCTTAAAATGATTTTCTGTAAATATGTATATGTCATTTGAGATTTAAGAATTTACTCCCAATAATAAAATGACACAGACGATTCTTTTTATTCTTACCGGTTCCAGCTAATTTCTTGGCAGCAGCAGCAGCAGTGGGTCTGCTGATCCGCCCGCTTTTCTAAACCCTTCAAGCGATATCTTTGGTGGATTTTTCCTTAAAACACAACATTCTTTCAAACGGACACATGCCTGTGTTTGCAAGGCCAACTTCACATGTTCCACTTTCCCCCGACCTTTTCCCACATCTGCCAACCAATCAGAACCCCCCCTCCTTTCCCCGCCGCCCCGCCCCCTCCTCACTGTATCCTTTTGCCCACCTATACAGCATAATTTCTAGTCCATAATTGCAGACTTGTGTACATAGGAAAGTGTTTTGTATAAATGAGTACTATTTTCGACATCTTCACTAGAAACCAGGGCACAATGTAAACTTTGAACTGAAGTTATTGTAATGAAACAGAAGAGGACTTAATGAAAAACTATAGAATTATACAGACACTGCTTTATCTTGATTTATGGACCAGTTAAAACATGTCTGAGTGGACCATGCATAGTTAACAATATTGTTTTCTTCTTTTACAGGGCATTTTGTTGAGTTGTCTCCTTTTTTTATTATTATTATTTTTTATTTTTAAGTTTTTACTTTGTCACAAGTTGCTTGATTTGAAGGTTTAATTTTATTTAATTCTATTATTATTATTTTTTTAAAGATTATTCCACCGCTTGAGGGAGGGACAGCCGCACTGCATGTTCTGAAAATTTTGCTGGTTATAAAAGAAGCAGGGACGTGGCGAATTGAACAATTTAAAAAAAGGGGGTTAATGAAAACATTTTAAAAATCCAGAGGTTGTTCCTTAAACTTTTATGGGGAAACGTTGCTTCAATTTGCAAATGCTTGTGTTTAACTCTACATTTTCTTTTCTATGAAATCAAACAAAAACGGGAAAAAAGAGTACTCAACACCTTGTGCAATAAAGCTATCTTTTTATAAACTGCGATGATTTTGTTCATTCTTTCAGCGCAATGCAGTGGCTGAGATTAACGGCACAGGTTTTTACTGTAGGGCATGGTGAGGACCGGCCTGACCTGTCCATGAACGAGTTTGACTCTTTAATCCCTTTTTCGACCCTGCTGTTTTTAAGGTCCACAGATCTCAATGAGAACGTGCCTCATGGGAACTTTTTCTTCTGACGGAGAGAAGTTCAAATGAAACGTGGTAAGGGCAAATTTCAGAGGAATGGGCGCACTGGTGGTGGTGAGACATGCTGTAAGTCCAAATTAATGTTTATTATATTGGAGTGGAACAAGACATCACATTACAAACACGCGCCCAAATGATACTGAAACTATCTGCATGCAATGCCACAAAATATGCCACAAATAAACCAACTTGTGTGGTTTTTAATATCACATATGCTACAAGGTTCTCATTGAAATTTAACAAATGCTGACTGTTTTGATGGCTGCAGGGGACCTTAAACTGACATTTAATTTCTTTTAAGATTTGGGTTAACTACAGAGCCCCAGACATAATAAAATAAAGAAAATAAAATTGTAAATTGAGCGCTCGAAATACTATTTGTGGGAACAAAGTGCTAATAACGTTCACCTATAAGTTCTCTTTTTCAACTTTCCATCCCCCATATGGAGAACCATAGTGTTTTGAAATAAAAAAAAAAAAACTACAGATAAAATATAACGATTACCTGCAAAGGTCCAGTGCTTTCTTGCAACTCTGATCAAATTGTTTACCTAGCTTCTCTTAAATCAGCAGTTTATTTTAAAAAGTACTTTTCCCCATGCCGCATTTTCTTAATTGCTTGGTGTTGATTTGTTATTTATCTTTTTGTAATGTCATGGTTATGGTTCATCACCTTTGACTAACGGATGTCCAGTTTATTTGAATTTGAACACTCTTGTGTGTCTTAATACAGCCACTTAAATATTAAAGTATAATTTAAAAAAATTTAAAAAAAAAAAAGAAAAGAAAAGAAACAGCAGCAGCTGCATGGGGGCTTTTAAAGCCATTGCTGCATTTTATATGAACCACCTGGAAACGTACTTCTCCTCAGTGTGAGTCATGACCGATCCGAACACTAGGGGGCAATGTGCTGCTGCAACGAAAAATCCCCGGACTGTTAGATTAATTTACTGAAATGGTTTCCTGAAATTCTAACATGTTTGTTTCTGAAAGGACAACAATGTTGAGAAATTATTTTATTATTTGTTTTCCATGTTTATACACTCAAAATAATGGTCAAATATAAATTACCGCACACTCTCAGTCCAGTCACACACAGTCAGTCATCACAGCACATCAAAACTACTCACTCAGATGAACAATATACAGTATCCACATAAAAGTTTAAATAGGGCAATACAAGCAGTGTTTGAGATGTAGGCTATTGCTGTATGGTATTTTTATATTATGTGTCACTAATCCTGGGAGTGCTACTAGCTTTGAATCTATGCACATTTGCGTATGAGTGTACAGGTGCGTTTGTATGTCAGCACAGAGTTCATGTAGCCTTTGGTGAATCCAGCTGCTTCCTGTTGTCTGTTGCACCTGCTGCACCCATATCACCCGCCCTCCTCCTTTGTCCGTCTACTTGCCGTTCTTCTGTTTCTTCTCTTGGAACTTCCTGAAATGGGTCTGGATGGTGGAGGCGGCCTTCTCGACCTCAACGGGGCTGAGCGGGGGAGCGGCGTGCGTGGTGCATGTCCCATTGCTGGCATTGGAGTCTGAGCACGACAGGACACAGGGTATAGCCAGAGAGGCTGAGGTAATAGCCATGTAGACATAGTCTGTAGCGATGATTGAGTTCAAACACACAGTTTACATATTAGCCTCTCTTCAAGCGGGCTATTTTTCTGATCAAGGTTGAACGCAGTCGGATTTTATAGTTATTCAAATCAAACTCGGAAAAATTGCATGCGTTTAACTTAGAAATGTAACTGTATTACTTACTCTTTCTGTACACGCCTATGCTGTTCCTTCTGAGGCCATCAAACTGCAAATAAAAGAGAAAAGCTGCGTGTTAGAAGAGACTGATACACACACACACACACACGCACGCACACACACACACTGGCGTCAGTTACTGATCAAGTTTGAGATTTATCAGAGTGACAGATCTGGACCTTAGCTGCTGAGGCATTGTTCACATACCTCTGACAGCACAAAATCAGACACATGCAGATAGTCCCTCATGTGCCTTTGTTGAATTCTCAAACTGTACAGAATGTGCTGCACGTAAGGGACAAGTGTGCAACGTACATGTGAGACTGCACCTGTGTGTGAGTGTGTGTGTCCTTTCTATCTGCAGTCAGAATAATGACCTCAAACACAAATCCCCTTGATTAGGATTACAGCTCATGCAGAGCGATGGCATGGGGGAACCAGCGGCTGAGGACCGGACCAGCTTAGCGTGCTTACCCGCCAGTTTGGCTGTGTGCCCTCGTTCAATCCCACACACCAGCTCCGTGACCTTGTCACTGAGGTCTACTCTATCCTTTGACCATAGAAGTTCAGTTGAATTCAAACTACGGCTTGTTTATCACACCTAAAGAGCATTTCCCAGTCTCCTTATCTGTTTTGTCATCTCCCTGCTTCCTTCTTACCGCCGGTGTGTTCTGTCTTCTACTCATCTCAGTAACCACACTCTCAGTTAACCAACAAATGCCTTCTTTCTGCTTTAGCTGCATGGTTGCCTCTGTTTGCAGTCAGAAGTAACCTTCAATCATTAAAGAAAATAGCGCGAGAAACCTTGGACTTTCTTATTTGTGGGGGCCTCACTTTGGACTGCACTGAATGGTGCGTCTTTATTGAAGAATCATAGTAAAAGCTTGAGGTATAGTCAAATATCCATTAAGGTGTGGACAGTGTTGATCTTTATTGATTAACCAGTGTCCAAATAGCCAAAAGGCCTCCGTCCTGTAAATTGCATTCTTCTCCTTATATGTGCAGTCCTCCTCCATAGACGTCAGAGGTAAACATGTGACCAGCTTTAATGCTCACATGCTGAGTCAAGACTGACTGCTGAACTTTCCACATGCTCTGTCTCTCCATTAGATAACAGGGGATCAGAAAGCTAATTAATAAGCGTTAAGTGTTCCCTCCACTCAAGCGGGGGACTTTTGAATTGCAGAAATAAGTGACTTGTTTACCACCGACGTTCCTGTGAAAGTTGAGCCGCTCCGTGACAGGAACAGAGGATGTGGCTAACTCGTGCACAGAATGCCATGTGCCTCATGCACGACGAGATTGTATCCACTATAAGGAAACGATCGTCTTGGTGTGATTTCAACCAACCTCGTCAGCTTTGCTGCTCCTGCGACTGTGCGACACAGAATGCACCTGCCAAGGCAAAGGCTGAGACACCATGTAAGGCAGAGGCTCCTGTTGCCGTGCAAATCTCACCCCTATCTGAAAGTGAAAAGGAATTTGGGTTAGAGGTGCCGATGTGTCGGTCAAAGTAATCATCAATCATCACCTCCTCATTTTTGAATGTTTTTTTTACAAGGTTGCATTTGGAAGCTGTCTGTATAAACATGGTTTATTTTATGCTATTTAACTTGATTTCTATTAAGTATGAGACATAACAATGGCTAAATGAGAATACCACTCACCTCCAAACAAACATTTTTAGCAGAAAACAAGACACTTGACTCACATACTATGCAATTGTAAAATCTTGTGTCCTGGCCTGACAAGATAACAGTCACTATGGTTCCTATCTGTACACCATCTATCATTAAAATCAGCTTACCGATTCTACAATTCTGACCATCATGTACATGGCCGTCAGCATGGTGACTAACATCTTGACCACTATTCGTTTTAGAGTCTCTAGTAATCCTTAATGTTCTCCTTGGTTTTCAGCCGCTTTCCTCTGTCCCGCTGAAGGAAAGTTAAGTCCACACAAGCATCGGTCCGGGCAATCAGGAATGCAATGCAGCAACGGCTGCTCAAGGGAGGGACAATTGAACACAGCGTTGAGACTGTCCACTCACACGAGTCACTCAGGTACACACAGACACACACAACTGATTCTCACAGTCCCGGACACACGAGGGTAAGACTGCTAAAGAGCTTTGCAAGACAGAAATAGAGGAGCAGTAATCTTTTCCTCTGCACATTTATCCCTCAGGTGTGCCTACACCTTTCCAGGAGTTGCCTCAGATAAGCTTTAATTCAGACATGTAGGTTTTTTTTTTGTTTTTTGTTTTTTGTGGGATTGTAAAATAAAGCTTTTAGATCATTTATTATCCATATAAATGTATTTTTCTTGTAGTTTAAGTGTCTTGCACATTAATTATACAAGCTCAGGTGTTATATTAGTGTGAATCAGGAAGAAGTCCACAAACAGATTGCGACAACTGATAACTACCTCATAGTAAGGCATTCTTTAAAAGCCATTAATACATTGTAACTAATGAATTTAATTGTTTTATTTTTTTTTTAGTTTTATATTTATAACCATTAATTAAGTTTTAAATAATGCAGGTAATCCATTAATAAATACTGCTTAGGTTGTTAATGAGATTAGTCCGGAGCCTCTGCCTCTAAACAAACCTAAATCAATCAGTCAGAGGGATTTTTCACAATCCAGAGACCCAAATGTGATTCTCAAGGGTTTTAACCTTAACCATCAACATAACCTACAGCTCATAAACCTGGCAGTTACCCACATATACATTTTGGTAGGTGAATAAATGACTGGTTGTCCCTCAATCGAGATCAACGATTAGACGTAGAAACTATAAAGGTCACTATACAGAGGGGTGACTGATATGTTTGTGGCCCTAGGCAGAAGGAAATGAGCTCTTAGATGCATGTGCAGTTCAACTCTCTGAGTGATTATGTATATACGTTAATAACTTTTGTGGTATTTCTGTTTTCAGTTATTAAAAATTGCAAGTCAGCATTGTCTGACAAAAGGTCAGCACTGGCCTGTGCAGTCATCCGCTACCTTGGTGACAAGGGCCTATCACCCAAACAAGTCCATAGGGACATGGTGGCAACACTAAGGGAGGGGACACCCTCTTATAGCAACGAGATGAAGTTGGCTGCTAAATTCCAACATGGCAGAGAGAGCCTGGAAAATAACCCCTGACAGTGAAGACCGGTATCTTACATCCCAGGAGACAGTTGACAAGTTTCTTATTTCTACTATTTTGAAAAATATGTGTGCTAGGTTTTCTAAAATTCTACCTTGCGCCACATCAATTATGTCTTTTATGAAAGCATTCATCATAAGTCAAACTGCTAATCCTCTACATAGTTTTTGGTAGGCTCTTTTAGACATGCAGAGAGAGGCAAAACAGCAAAACCAAACAGATTTTTTTTTCAGTTCTGCAGCAAAGTTATGCAGTGAGGAATTATTGCTGCCGTTTATCGTCATCAGCATTGCACGGTGTTTAATGGATGGCTGCAAATGAAACCGGAGCTCCCTCATGTATCTGCAGATCATCTGTCCACTCTTATCCTGAGAGCCATTTGCTCTTAAATAATGGAACATGATCAAATACTATAGTTAAGGTGCGATGGTCAGAGTAAAACTGTTACATCATGATGGTTTCTAGGAAAAGAACTCAAACATGAGGGTAAAGAGACCAGGTCGTAGCAAGCAGAACCGGCTTTCTATGAAAATAGGGGGAGCATCAGTGTGCCAGTTATTTCCTTATCATAATCAGATAGACCTATATCCGAGAGATCACACATGACTAAGGGGTTTGTGTGCGTCATTGTCTGGAGCCTCACCTCTGAAGCCTCCAGACCAATTATAATCCTTTAGGCAAGCGTCTGCGAGTGTGTTTCACCTGGCTGGTGAAAGATTCTCACTGTCGCTATCAAGATTGAGTGTCAAGTTTGTTATGTCAAGAATTCTCGCATAATCACAAATGGCATTTGTTTACTCTTGGCTACTATGTGTTCCTCAATGTGGGACGTGGTGGGTGTGAATGATTGATGACCATTTTGTACTTGTGGGTTTAGATAGAAGTGCAGGAATGTGTGTTATCGCTGAGCAGGCAGGTATAAGAGCTCTCCTGAGTTGGGACTGATCAGATTTGATGGACTTCCTTTACAGAGCAATTCTATGAGAGGGAATAGGTAAGAATATTACTAACGTTACACTGCTGGCTGGTATGTTTTGTCTTTGAGGAGCAATATGCATTGTGAACCAGGGTAGCAGTATATCCAAGATTATATTTAGGCAGCACTGAGAGCAGCAAAATTACTAGACGAGCAGACAATTATCTTCTTATTTTTCAGTTGTATTTTTTTTTTTCCCATAAGAGTTATAGAAGAGAACAAAATAGCTACAAATTAAACTGCTAGCATCTTTCTGAACTGTAAAACAGGGATAAGCTACAAACAGTTTGTAATAATTAATCAGCACACACATGTCAGAACTGAATGCTTGCTAACTTACTTGCTGACTTGCTTACAATTACTCAGGCTAATTCATTTGTGCTTTCTTATAGTGTTATCAATCACAGAGCACAATTTTCCGTATGACAACTACTATTACTTTAGATTCTTCAACTGTACAATGCTATTTCTGTACTGTTGAACTGTTGTATTTTATGGTAAGGTATTCTAATTACATATTCATTTCTTCCTTAATTATACCAAACCTATGTCCATCACTTATACAATGTGCAAGTGCTCACAACTTGACAGCCAAAGACAAAACTAAACAAAAATCCAAGGCGGTGCAGAGCTTTGAGCTGTAAAATTGCCAAACTAAAACTGTACTCGCCTCGGTGTTGAGCTATCAGAGTGTGCTTTATCTTTCTGACACTTTGCTGATCTGAGGAGGGGCCGTTAAATCAGCACATCGTGTTCCGTTTGTCACGGATCGTGTTTTATCGTTGTGAAAAGCAAAATGAAACAGGGTAGAGAGTCTTGCTTCAGTGAAGCATTTCAGGAAGACAAAAATCAAAACAGACCAGTCTTTCTCCGTTCCTCCCGCAATGAGCCGCTCTCTGAGAGAGCACATATTCTCGTCTCTTTAACGTGGGTTTTCACATTTGCAGTGTGGTATTAGGCCAAACATACTTGTGTCTGTGTTGTGCTGCATGCTCTATGCAGTGTAATGAACGTTATTTATTCTTAATCACAGGCTTCCAGTCATTTCACCTCCCTGCTGATGATGTGGTTGGCCAGGGAACATATCTAAAGCAGAAGGAATAGACACTCAGCAGGATTCATCATGTCAGTCAAACTTTCTAAGAAGCTGAGCAGCAAGAAAAAAAGTAAGTTTCTTTCCCACTTTTATTGTTGCTTACCTGAATATGTGGAAGACATTTAAAAGACATTCTGAAAATGAGTACAGGCCTGCTGTCTATATGGAAATTGTAGAGGTGTTGTCCCATACTCTTTATTTATTTTACTTTATTTATTTTATTTACACGATCTTGTGTTGTAACAGATTGCTCTTATGTTAAAAACAACTTATTTACATCCATTTATGGCTATTAATGATTTTACACAGAACAAAGAAAAGTGTTTTTAATAAGAAGACATACCTCTAATTATACTTATGAAAGTGGGACTTTCTAAAGGGCAATCTGAGCTAAAAGTGTTACGGGAAATATGACTATGTATTTTGCTGTTTTTGATACTGATGTTTGCAGCTCCGCAGACAAATCAGTGGCACCTTTTTGAGATGTTTCTGCAGCAACCAGGGCTGTACACCCTTACAAATATGTCTGTGCTTCCTCTATATCTTAACTACCAAAGTAAAACGCTGTGACTAATAATGGCAATTGTCCACAGAACAATTACAAGAAAAAATATTGGCTAATGCATCACATCGCGTCCTGTGTGGTCTGTTTATACCATTAAGGAATGGTGGATTTAATTTGGCCTGACAACTACAAAATTCTCCTGTGACTGTTCTGTTCTTTGGAAACAAAGTGAGCTAAACCTTTATTGGCAAGGGAGATGTGCTTGAATTTACTGAATGTTTTAATGTGTTTACTCATTAATGAAAATTGGGTAGATGGCAGGAAGTATAAATTTAGGTGGCACCAAGGGTAGGCCTGTTTAAGGGAAATATAGCTGTTTTGTTAACAGGTGTAGCCGAGATCCTGAGCTCAAATGTAATGAGTAGTTAGCTTCAGAGAAAATGTGCTTTGTTAATGGAACATCAGTTTACATATAACAATAACAACAATGAATCCTTTTTTTTTTTTTAAACTAAGCTCTCCTGTTAGGTTTGAAAATTTGAAAAGATTTGAAAATCATACGGAACACAAATTAAGGATTCATGACTACTTTGCCATGTTTTAATGTAATTGGAAAATCAGGTGCAGTTTTACTACATTCGATGCTTGTAAAATATACACGGAACATTTTGAACCACCTCTAGTCCAGTGTGTAGGATTTAATGGCATCTAGTGGTGAGGCTGCAGTTTGCAACCAACTTAATCCTGATCCCTCACCCTCCCATTCCAAGCTTGACAGAATGGCCACCAAACAAGTGTCTGGCTTGTCCTTCTGGGCTATAGAAACACTGTCAACACTTTGGCAGAGGACCCACTCCCATATAGATGTAAAAAGCAAATTCTATACTAAAATACAACATTTGCTAATACTATATTCAATCTCTGTTGATAATCTCAAATCCTACACACCTGACTTTTAAGCCAAATCAACATAAAACCATCTTAGTAAAAATAAAAATGTAGCTAGTAAACAGCCTAAATGATTGCTGTATTTTTGTCAAACCAGAACCTGCAAAGGACAATGCACAGACAGATGTCCTACATAAGCTCGGCCTGGATGCACCACTGGACCCAGCATCCATCTTAGACATCAGTACTTGGACTCTGGAGAATGGCACTCCTCTAGAGCCCAGGGATTTGCCGAAGGCTTTCCTACGACGTCTTTGGCTGCTTAGTCAAGATGCCCGGAGTTCTTTTTGTCAACCTCTATGTGATGTTCCGAACAGTGACAACAAATCACCTGAGGGGATGGTCAGTGGTTTTGAAGGAGAAAGCCCGTGTACTCTCAACCCCCTTGATCTAGTTACAGCCGTCTATACGTCTGCCAACACTTTTCTTCAGCAGGAGATGACTATGCGCATGGTGCAATGCCAGTTTGCTGTGCCTCTGGTCCTTCCAAACATAGATCCTGAGGAACCTAGTAGCTTCCTTCTTTGGCCTTTAAGAGGTGTTGTGAGCCAATGGATGTCCCACTCTCCGCAAAAAAGTTATAGAATCGAAGAGGGGGATTTGGCAAGTACATGCATGTCAATGGTGTCGTGTGTAAAGCTTGGCCATTGCAGTGTTTCGAAGTCCAAGGTGCTAAACCATGTCCTAAATGGACTCAGACCACACAGTGAAACATTTCTTCACAGGGGGGTGAGTGGAGGGCAGCAGCCTCGAAGACTCGCAAATGGCTTAGTAGAGATTGGATGGTATTTACCCACTGGAGATATCACCAGAGATATTTTCCCTGTCCCTGTGGTCATCTCTAACCTACGGGGAGATGCTAGTGCACATGAGAAGTGTTTCCATCTTCTATGTCAAGCGTCCTCTGCTCTTATTATTTTCTGTGGTGATCTCAGGGAGAAAGACAAACAACTTCTTGTGTCCTGCAAAAACATTGCAAGCAAGCTCATATTGATTGACCTTTCAGACACAGAGATAAATGAGAAAAGAGTTGTGGGATTTGTTGGTCAGAACCTTGAAGGGCACATGGGACTTGCCGAAGGATCTGTGCTTCCATGGAATGGTTTGAGTGAGGAGGAACTAGCTAATAAGTTGCGTGATACCCTGAAAAGCCTGTTACCAAACAGACTGAAACCTGTTACACTTGAGGCAGCAGCACAATTAGCATTGGACATAGGCCTAAATGTGGATGAAGACGTTGTTTGTAAAAAGGCTATGGCTACAGTGGAGGAAGTGTTGAAAGGTTTAGATGAGGGATCTGCTGAGTTTAGACTGAAACAGCTTCCTTTGCAGGGAGTTTTGTGGAGAAAACTGGCAGAACTAGAAAAAGTGGAGAGTAAGCAGAAAAAAGAAGGAAAAGAAACTGATCCCCAACTGCAAACAGAAAAGAAAGACATCATGGCTGAGTTATGCAGCTACAGAATGACCCCAGCTATGAAGGTCTTCACTGATGCTCTTTTCACAACAGATAAAGCGGAGAGGACTTACTTTCTTAGTTGGCTCAAACTGAGGCTTCGGCTAATGCAAACTGAAAAACAAAACAGTCCCCAAGATCTGATCACAAATCTGCAGACAGAAAAACAAAATGGCATTCCTGAACATTTGGATGAGCTTGAAAACCTCGACGACAGTGATAGTTTCTGCACAGATTCCTCATTTGAGGAGGAAACTGAAGGTCAACCTATGAATACAGAACCTCAAGTCTCTGAGCAGCAATGTGAAGTTGGCCAAGAGCTACAGAACATTGTGCCGTCAATGGAAGAGACCATCGAACCACAGAGAAAACATGAATGGCTAAATGGGAAATTAAATGAAAAAAGTGAAGGAATGATTAAAAACAAAGTCCATTTTGAAGATCAGATTTCACATCCAGCCTCTGAGAGCCAAAGTAATTTAGAGTCTGGAGAAAATGGCACTTTGAGCTACCAAGGGAACCAACCACTAGATCAACCAGACTTGACTTCTTCAGCCGAACAACAAATGTCCAGAGATGATTCATTAGAAGAACAGACACCTTCATTTTCACAGATGCTTGAACCTGACCCATCCTCATTGGGTCTTGAGCACTTTTTGCGTGAGATGGGCCTAATTTTTGAGCTAACACACATCAGTCCTGGTAGTGGGAGCCTCAATGTGTTGCGTCTTCCTAGCTTAGCTGTCGACCTTCTTCTCTATGGGATTCCACTTGAATTAATGGACGGAGATGCCTCTAATATCCCCACCAGCTGGATAGGTGTTGTCTTTGCAGAACTGAAACGCCGCCTACCTCAAGAACAGTGCAGGACCCGCGTGCTGACAAACCTTGGTGTGCATTATGCCAGGAATGCTGAAGTTCTTTCTACATTGTTTGGAGTGACATTCCCTGAAGGGAGAAAGAGATCCACAAGAGGTCTGTACATGGTTGTCCTGTGTCTTCCTGATAATCTTCGAAAGGACATGGAGTGCGATTTCTTGTTGTTAATTGATGTAGAAGGTCTCTGCTCATTCCCACAAGATGACAAAAGTAATATGCTCCTCCATGACAATGAGATGGCCACCGTTGCAGCAGGACTGAGTGATATTTTACTACAGAACATTTCATCACATGCTGGTGAGTTTGAAACAGACTTCACTATCATGGTCAACACTCTCCTACGCACCAAAGAATGTGGACACATGCCTGTTTGCCAACTCCTGTCCCAGGATGAAGGACTGAACAGCATTTTGCAAGTCTCACAGTTAAAGCGGGTTTCCAATATGCTTCAGACTGAGACTGTGGACAGAGAAACTACCAGTGTTGAAAACCATTATCCAAAGATCACAAGCTGTGTCACCTGTGTCAAATGGCCTTGGTCAGTTACATCCCTTTCTGAACCAGTTGATCCACAGTATGGTAAGGCTATCTTAAAGCTTAAGGAAAACCTGTTTGGGGCTTTGAAAGCCTGTGCAGCTAAGCCCAAAGCCCCAGGCCTGAATGAATTTATGAAACATCTGTTGAATGTGTGGGATTCAGTGAAAGCAGATTCATTCTCCACCAGCCTTCAAAATACGGACATAGGCTTAGCATTTTCTTTGTTATGCACAGAGTTTTCTCAGTGGGAGAACAGTTTCCTGGAAAACGTGGAAAGCTGGCTAATGGGGGCAACACAGAAAATCTTTGCCGAGAAGGCAAAAGCTTTGGATGCTGCAATCCAAAATGAGCATCTGAGTGAACTGAAGAATGAAGCTAGAGAAGAAGTGAAAACGGAGATGAGCAAAGTCAGGTCAAAACTTGAGGCCTATTTGATGAAAGATGATGCTCTTAAAACGAACACAGAAACATTCAGATCAATTCTACTGAGTAATATGGACAACCTCCAGGACAGAGTAACCGAGGAGATAGTACAAAAGTTGGACACAGTTAATGAGAGCTATTGTTCTTCCTCACAGATGAAAAAATTTGAAAACTTGCTGGATGAAGAACAAGAGTCCAAGCTGTATGCACTTGTAGAAACAAGCAGGGCAACTAAAATTCTTTTCCAAGACACAGAGCTAGAAGAGGAGTTTGAGGGTGTGTGGAGTAAGATGTTGTCCAACTTTGACTTCAGGCCTTCTGAATCAGAAGATATTACTTCAAGAGTGACAGAGGTTCTGAGACAGAATCTAATCAGCTGTGGCCACCAAAAACACATTAAAAAGCTTGAAGTCATCGGCCAAGACCAGACACCCAACTTCCAAGTTTATGATGAGCACTTTGGATACCGCAGCAGATTAAAACACATGTTTGAAGACAACAATAGACAACAGAGAATAGAAGCTCAACAGTTGGCATGCAAAATCATAGAAGAATACAATCAGTTTGTGGCCGATAAATGTAGGCTACCAGCAGATTTCTCCGACAGCTACATTACCGAACTGTTACAAAATGTTGAAAAAGCTTTGAAGGAGAAACCCATGGAAATCAAATCAGCCTTTGAAGTTGATCTGAAAGTTCATCTCTGTGCCACTGCATGCAGAGACTTCCAAAAACTGCATGACCGTTATGCAAAAGACGGAGAACTTTTGACATGGATCACTACAAGAAAGAATATGTACTTGGCAGAGTTTGTCTACAACTTCAGGAAGAGAGACCAGTGCCAGAGGGTGGCCCAAGCCTTCAGCTCCATGGTCATCAAACCCATCATGTTGGACTACATCCATAAACCCCTGGGGACACTCATTGTGGATGAGATCCGGGCCAAAGCTCAACAGTATCAGTCCCCACGAGCTTTTCATCAAAGCTTGCTGGAGGAGCTGATTAAAGACGACCAATTTGATGGCTTCTTGGAATATTTGCTTTCCTATGACCACTTTAGACTGAGAAAGATCCAAGAGACTGTGGTGACTCACCTCTCTGAATCAACAAACTTGGGTAAATGGAGGCACCAGAGGCTTGGAGAAATTGTGGGAAAGATTGCAGCAGCTGTGAGCAAAACAGCAGAAGGTACCAGTGGAGTGCTGAGAGATACAAAACCACTGCTTGAGAGTGTGTGTCTCATTTTACAGAGTGATGGGGATGTTGATGTCAACACAGAGTCTCTGACTGGACCACTATTCAGTATCACCACAGAATGGGATTGTTTTGTGAAACATTTAATGGAGTTACTGGCGACAATGAGACTGGATCTTTCCCAGGAGTTTTCCCAGAATGTCGACATCAGGCAGTTTCTTGATTGCCTTCCAGATCAGCCCCACGACTGCCTTTACGACAGAGTGAGAGGCTGTGACAAGAAATGTCCTCTGTGTGGAGCTCCCTGCGAGGAGGAGGAGGTCGGGCATGAGGTCCACAAGGCCTTGCTACATCGGCCCAAAGGCCTGCTGCCTAATGACTCCTGTTCTCTGTCCTGTATTACTGGCCCAGAAAACATGACTCAGGGTGTATCCATGAAATGCCAGGACCCCCATTCTCTCTACCCAAACTGGAACTTCTCCCCTGATGACCCAAACTGCCAAAATGCTTCTGCTTACTGGAGGTACTGTGTTGTCTACTAAGACTTTGAAAACAACCATGCTAATTATTAGAATATTTCTCACATTCCTGAAGGAAATTCACAAACTATTCTTTCATTTACAGGTATGTGTTGGCGAGGTTCGGTGAGAGGTTCTCCAATGCCTTCAACCAGGAGCCAGCAAAGATTCCTGAAGAGTGGAGGAATATTACTCAGGAGGAGGCCTTAGACAGTCTGAAGGAGGCCCTCCTCACCCGACAGTGTGGCTAAAAAATTGCCTTCATCGAGCTTGGATTTTTTATTTTTTTTTGTAGTGCTTGGAATTACCAAATATGTTTTGGTTGTACTTATTATTTCCTTTACAGCTAAGTGTGCCTTATGTGAAATAGGCTTTTCATATTAACTTCTTATGATCCAACTTTCCTCATTTGTCTCCACTGCAAAACAGTGGGAAAGGGTACCTAGTTTTGAATAGAACCAACTTCAGTAACTTTTTTTTTTCTGTGATTTTTTAAACTTTTGTCATTTAGAAAGGACTATGGATGTTCTGAAACGTATAGACTCAACAAATATTGAATCTCTTTTTGTCACTTTATATCCAGAAAGTGATTTATAATACTTAAACCGTTGATGACTTTTTATTTTGTATGAAGAAATATACATTTTAATGTTATACTATTTAAATACTAATGCATTAAATAACTAATTGTTTGAGCCACACATCTTTTTTTCTGATATACGTGCACCAAAGATTTTTCATTCAAATATTCTATACTAAAATTAAAGTTTTATCTATATCTCAGATGGCTTTATTGAGTAAATGGCGCGTACTGCATTTGTCTCCTTGGCCGGTCAAGAAAACATTGCCTTACTAATAGTACTAGACAGTCTATTAACCCTACTCAGCACCGTTGAAATGAAAGACAAGAATGAATGAAGCAGAAGGAAAATGAAATCCACAAGAGGGCAATGTAGGATGGAGGAATCATGATAGCTCACTGAGATGAGGAGCTCAGCGATATTATAAATCTACATCTCAAACCTAATCTGCTATCCCTTGTTGTATTCATCTATCTACAGTATCCATTCATTTGTCTGTTGATCCATTTATTCTACTTGGAGAGGACCTTTTTACAAAAGAATCGTTTGCTTTCACAGCTCTTCTTTTGTCATGCCTGGCAGCTGAAATTTGCTCTGGACCTGGGAGTCCCATAACTGCTTTCACTCGTAACCTTCTCTTCTCCTCGGTACTTTGCAATAAGGGGTCGCTGTCTTTCATGCAAAAGGTCAGAGATGTCTACGTTTTATTTGTGCAGTTCAATAATTGATGTTTTTAAAGTGTTTTAAGGCTTTTTCTTTCACCTCGATTTGTGTCAAAATAGATCCATCCTTTGTTAATTGCATGAATACAAACACAAGTGTTATTTAAACTGTCACTGCTGTAGTCAGTGCTGAGGCTGTCATTTGGCATTTGCACTCTTGCTGAAATTTTTGGTTAGTATCCACCAGATCCCGGCTTTAAAAGTACATTTACTACATTATTTTCTTGCGGTAACAACAGCCTGACATATTTTTATACATATACATACACATATACATGTACTGGTTCTAAAAGATAAATGAATGAATAAGTGTCCAAGCAGTGATCTTGATATTTTAGCTAAAGAAATCAATAGAGGATTTCCCCCACAAAACCAACTCTGAGGGGACATTATTCTGTACATCAGAGGAGATGTCAAGTTGACAAAGGTTAACATCGATTGCTGTTGTCACCTGTAAACACACACACACAAAACTATTTTTTTCATGCTAATTATTGACAGAAAATGCCACGTTTTATTTTTCCCCATGAATGACCTCTCCCAGTTGTTTCCGTTATGATGAATAATCACAGTATGAGACGACCTGCCTTGCAGCCAAATGGGGAAAACAAAGCTTAACACGCAGCAGCGTGCCATGAGCAGCAAATTTACTGACCAGCATGAGGCAAAGTTTGTTTCATTGTACCTGGTGGATCGATTAAGCCCTCTATGTGCCGTCTTGAAAACAGAAGAAAAACCAAAACTGGGAGTTAAATTTTTATTTCCTAGCAGATATGAATCACGGTCCAGACAGATAAAGGGGTAACCATCCAGGAGGCTTAAGAGATCAGGTAATTAGGTGGCATGCAGGACAAACACACAGATAATCAGGCACATGACTGGCAAAAGGTTTAGGCAGGTGAGAACAAATCATCTGGTATTGCTGTCCATAAATGACAGAGAATAAACAGACTGAGAATTATCACCAAATCTACAGAAACCCTGCAAGAAAATGAATAGCATCTGTGTGCACATAATACTGAATCATACTGAAACGCAGGTGCCTTCTCCAAACTGGCATTGCCACACAACATTTAGAGCAAAATACTAAAGTCTAATCTTAACATTACCATGAGTTGACCTACTATTCACTAGCAAATGTATTTTTTTTTTTCCAGTTGCTTTTCAAAATCTAAAATTACAGTTTACAGTTCAAGGTGGCAAGAACACAGAAACTAACCACACAGTTCAACAAGCGGCAATCTAATGTGGAGATATCCACCCACTACAAAGCAGCGTACAACAGCTGTACAGAAAATACAACTTCTCAAAAGCTAAAGCTAGGTCTAAAGCGATTTGAAAAAAAAAAAACTGGTGGAAATGTCATTATTTTTGTTGTGCTCTATCATAAATAAAAGTGTTGGGCAAAAATAAATGTTGACTTGGACATGCACCAAATCTGTGTGCACACGAACTGTCAGCCATCCAAAATTTGTGGTTCAAGGTAGCAGATAAAAAAGGACAGTCATGAGGATTCATCGTCTGAGCTGCAGGAATATCAAACTTTTTTCCATTCCATCAGAAAGTGTTGCAATAGCTTACAGGATAAGGCAACTCTGACCTGATGATGACTGTGGAGATGGCCAAAGTTAGTTGGATTTGTCTCCTGGGGACTGTAAGTGTTCCACTGTTTATGTCAAACCATCTAATAGATGGACTGAACCCTACTGAACCTTCTTAAATCCTGTGTATGTAAAATATTATGTCGAATAGATACACAAAATATATTTCTGGGAAGTCATATCTGGCAAACCTTCAGGAATATGCAAGAGGACTGAGAGAAATTTGGGACTGCTCTTCAGACAGTAGGACAGTTCATGGTTTACTACTCACAAATAATGATGCGAGTCTTAGACAGGACCAGAATAAAAACTAAACTAATAACCAGACAGAGCTAAAAGCTACAACAAACCTCAAGTAAAAGAGTTAAACTGTACTGTTTTATTTTTTTTTCATATGAGACAGTTATGAAATATGTTTCAGCCACAGGGATGAGCAAACCTCACCGTGACATACATGTATACATCTTCATCTATCCAGTAAATGCTGATATTCATGCATAACAGGAAGCCCCCTTAACTCATTTTACTACTTTTGCCTCAGACACACACAGATAATGGAGAGACATCTGAGTGTACAATGTGGGCTATGATGCAACTTATGTCTGTCTCTTTATCTAATCTGTAATTTGTTTGCAGTGTGGCAGTCCACAGTGATGCGTGCTGACTGGTGAGAAAACCACCTCATGAGTGAAGACAAAGGCGAAAAAAGGCATTTCATAAATGTTCCATTTGCTTTCACATCTTGTTAATAACACATTAAACTGTAGAATTTTACAACTAGATTAAAAAAACAATTCATCTAGATATTTTTCAAATACAATAAACTATTACCATCAAAAGGCAGGGCAATGATTGGCTCATCTGGAGCTCTGCTTGTGGAGGATACCCTCACCCTATAGATCTACACTTCAGGAAGATTTAAGGTAGAACTCTGAAGCCTTGCAGTCTGTCACTCTGACACCTCAGATTGGATTCAATCGACATCAATATCAGGCCCAGTCCCTTCTAACGTGTTCATAGCTCTGACAGATTTTCACCCTTGACTCTGTCACAAATAGCCATCCAGCAACTGTCACCACATACTGCCTGTGATACACAGCTTCAACCTTTTTAGTCTGGCGAGTGGGAGTGAACAGACTGACTGATTACACAACACTGTCTACCAACCTGAGAACAGGAAGATATAAATACCTGACAGCTGATTTATTTTTTTTTTCTTACACCAAACTGAAATGAATGAAAACAAACTAAAAGGTAAAAAGTATTGTATTGTATTGTAACGGGGCAAACCATCTAGAAATACAACCCTTTCTGTATATTTCAACATGATATAATGCAATGTCTCACTTATGCAAGTGTCTCATAAGGCAGTAATAACTTCTTTCAACTTGCTGATGCATAGACAGTATAAAGATGGATAGCAGAACTTCTCCTCAAAAGTGAAGGCAAAGCAAGTAGAGCTCCCCCTGTTGGCTAGCTGCAGTATAGATCAGAAGCTCCACCCCCTCCATGTTAGTGGATGGGACTTGGGCTGAACTAAAACACTAAAAAACACATCAAATAACATATAATGTTGATGCATCTTGGAGTATCAGTCTTCTGGATAACTTTCGTTTTAGTTAATTATTTGACGAAACAGGATGTGACATAATGGCAACTACCAGTTGCCATGCCAACTGCTACGTAAAGCGGTCCCGTAGAACCATGAGCGTTAAATAAAAATAAAAATAAATATTAGTAATTAAAAACAAGTACAGTGCATAATCCAACATTTCCTCGTAACTGGTGGGGGTAGAGCAGAGCGAATTATTAATTAAGCGAAAACAAGAGTGGTGGAAGGGTGGGTGTGGTGGAAGGGTGGGCGGGTCATCGATATCGCGGCTCCACGTAGCTCCGCTCTCGGACCGTACTGCGCAGACTCTGGCTCCACAGTCGCAAGATGGCGCTGCCCGTATCCCCGGGAAAATAGTGTCAGTTTGGCCAAAACTAGGAAGTGGCAACACACTGCCCATATTTATACAGTCTATGTGTTGAAGAATTACTTACAGCCAAGGCCGCGTGTCCTTCCGCGCTGTCATCTACCAGTCAAGAGCGAACAGTAGTATATTGCCTGAACTAACAGAAGAAATTTGAAATTGTTTTGTTTGGCAGGACACTTCCTGTTCTGTCCTCCAGCATGGAGTTGTTGAACCATAAAGGAAAAGTTATCATGGCACCAGTGATGGGAACATGGTGCCATTCGGAGGAGACACTGAGGCACACCAGAGCTATCTGTAAAAAAAATCTGCTGACAGTTATGTCGCTGAAGAAACTTGGGTAGGTAACTTTAAGAGAAATTATGTGAGTCCGGGCATTGGTGGAGGACGTGTCCATCCACTGTGACTGCAGCAGCCCCCCAAATATTAACCAGAATTTCACCTACAGACCTTTCTACAATACTTCAAACTGTTTTTTCCTGTCAAGGGGACTAACTGAAAGCGTATTTGTTATCAGATGCCATTTGTGTTGAAAGGTTGCTCTGTTGCAATAGTTCACCAGAAGTAGTGAAGCGTTTCCAGTTTGCATGAATCAGCCATTTTTAGTCATCTCTGGGTTGGTCTGAGCTTTTTCCTTTTTGACTGAAAATTAGAAGACAAACTTGCACAGGCAAGCTAAGGATTTACACATCACTGTGGCTTTAAAGATGAAGGTAGCATCCAAGCATGAAATGAAGATCAACTGACTGAAAGAATATTGCTTTATGATTGTTACTGTAAGAAGTCATAGTCATATTTAGTACCCCCCTATTACTTGTCTTTACATTCTGTCTATTGGATAATCACTACATGGGCGATTGTCTTTCAGCTGCCAACAAGTTATTTAACCCCAACTGATGCAATGAGCAACTTCTCATTTCTTAAACAACCACGTCGAAAGACACATCCTGTGGTCGTGGAAAAGATGTTTGAGAAGGGTCAAATAATTGGCATGCATCAAGCAGAGAGAACATCTAAGGAGATGAAGAAACTACTAAAATTGGGTTAAGAACTGTCCAACGCATTATTAAAAACTGGAAGGATAGTGGAGAACCACCGCATCAGGGTAAGAGGAGAGGCAGATGAAGTGATGCACCCATCATGTCTAGTGCCTACTGTACAAGCCTGTGGGGGCAGTGCTATGATCTGCGGTTGCTTCAGTTGGTCAGGTCTAGGTTCAGCAACATTATGAACCCAAAGAATAAGGTCGGCTATTTGAATATACTGAATGACCAGGTTATTCTATGAATGGATTTTTGTCTTCTCTGATGGCACGGGCATATTCCAAGATGACAATACCAGGATTCATCGGACTCAAATTGTGAAAGAGTGGTTCAGGGAGCACAAGACATAATTTTCACACATGGCTTGGCCACCACAGAGTCCAGACCTTAACCCCATTGAAAACCTTGTGACATTGCAGAAGCCTATCGTAACAATGCCACAGAGAATGGGTGCTGTAATCAAAGCTAAAGGCAGTCCCACGAAACAACGAGTGTCTGACCTTTTTTTTTTGGTGGCGACTTTTTTTTGGCAGTGTATTTGTGTCATGTCTTTCGCTCACAGCAGCAGAGTGTTCCTCTGTGTCCACTCCAGATTTAAAGTACCATCCCTCTACTTTCCCTTTCCCCGCTGATCCCCCCCCCCCCCCCTCCCCCAACGTGTCCGCTCAGTTCTCTTTCTCCCTCTTCTCCTTCCCTGGTTCCATCTCGATAGCGTTTCCGCCCCGGAGGGTGGCTCGTGCTCACACAGACATACTGAGGTCAGAGCCAAGATGGGATGGAAAACCAATCTAATCTGCCACGACTGTTTGACACTAAAAGTGTCCTTAAGGGGTGCTGAATCAAAGTGAGACAATCCGTGACATTTAGCGAGGCAAGCATGCTGTGCAGCTATACCCTCAAAACATCATATTTCCTTCTGGAATTAAAATCTAAATTTCGACTTACCCCAGAAGTCCCTGGTTTTGCACTGTGACTATAAATAAAGCAGGTTCTGTCTCAGTTGTAAGCTGTAAAGTCTTCTTCTATTTAAATACATTTCTTTGTCACATTTTTTTCAAATCTTTTAACAAAAATACACATTATATGTTTGTATAATAAAATAGACTGCTAAAGATTAATCCAGTCATTCTGAGGCTTTTTCCTGTTTTCTTGGGGACTGCGAGTTCTTCAGAGAATGCTTTTTCCTCTAATTAGCCATTTTTTCACAAACAAACCTCGAATTAAAGGAAAGTCCAAATTACATACTAGAACTGTTTTTTTCTCTCTTTTTCTCCAGCCCCACTAAACAGCTCACGATTTCTTCCGACACCTACATTAGGTTGCACAAAATACTTAACTTCACATACTGTCCTTCATATACTAGCCCACTAATGGAAATCAAAACGCCACCGATGCACTGATGCAAACGTATTAACAATATGGCAACTACAATATACCAGTTACAAAGGACATATTTTCTGCAGAAACACTACTAATCTCTTTATTTGCAAATAAAGCTTTGAATGCAATATTTTTATTGATGCCAGTAAAACAATCACGTGAGACCTGCTTTAAGATATATGTATAATATAATACCATATGATCATATGAAGTCAAGGGGAACTGCAGATGACTCCCAGTAGGTGCACTATACAATCAACCAAACAGTATTTGCTTTGAAATACAAATTCTAACCAATTTTAAGACAAAGATTCATCCAGCACTTCCTCAGTTTAAGTAGCAGCAGTGAAGGATGTTTGTATATGCTGCTCTTTTATTATAGCCTTGTCTCAAATCTTTTCCTTACAAAGCTGCTGAGTGACAGACAAGCATTTTCATAATGAGAAGCTGTCTGCTAACATCATTATTAATGCCAGCAAAGTTCACTGTACACACACAGGCAATAAATACATGTATATACACACACACTGACACGCCGATATGTCCCCTCACGAAAAGACTTGCATTAATTTCACAGACAGTCAATCAGTCAATTACACGGGGAGCTGTGACACTCAGATAACGAGGTTAAATAAATGTCAGCTTATACCACAATGCCTGAACGCTAAAAGCTTACTCATGTATCAGCAGCGAACAGAAGCAACTATAATTATTAGTCAGTCTAAGAAGCAAGGCATTCATCTCTAACATAATGCATGTGACACTTATCGAATATCTAACGTCAGAGGTTAGCAAAGACAAATATTGTAGCTGGTTTAAGGAAAAAAAATAGTGTTTGACATTTGCTTGTCATACAAACAAACCGGTATTTATGTGCTTCTGATTATGTATGTACTCACTTTTACCATTCATCTTTAAGACCTGCGGCTGAAAATCTTCTTCCTTTTCAGCCCCCATTTCTTTACAGCCTCTACACAGCCGCGACACACAAACCAATCAAACATTCACTTTTCTTTCAAGAGCCCACAAAAAGAATTGCTGCACAGAATTCCTCTGAAATAAAGTAATCTATATTTCTTGCTTTCCCCTATCTGTGTCTTTTGACTCAGAGTATTTATTTATTTTTTTTACTCAGCTTTCATGAGTTCGCCCCGGATAGTTTGCTCTATTGAGTGGTCCGTCACGTATTGAGTTGGTCCCTTGAATTGATGTGGTGAGAAATGGTCAGAAAGAACCCGTGGAGCCGATTTCTGAGCTCAAGTGTCAGATCCTCATAACACATCTAATAATAGAGATAAGGCAGCTGCCTTTTACTCCAGAAAGGGAGAGAGAGAGAGGGATGAAGGAATAACAGAAAGAAGGACAAACAGTCTGAACATGATGCAGCTTTCATTGCAGCTCCTGCCAGTGTGTCAGCAGGGGTTTCTCTGAGAGGGCATTGCATTACAAAGGGACAGAACCAAGATGAATTGGGAGAAGAGTGAGAGTACTTTCTCGTGTCGACACATTCACACGCTTGTCAATTCTGTGTGCAGGTTTGATTTAACCCAAAGAAAGCGAAGATGACCAGATGTGTATTTTTTCTCATAAATTGGTTAATTCTGCAGAGGTACGTATTTATGAGCCATCATTTTTTCACAGTTGCTTTTTTGGGTATGCAGCTTTAATATTCTTTTGCTTTTTTCCTGCATATTTCATCTTCTTTTCTCACCCTGGATATATATGTATATATATAAAAAAACAGCAAATATTATTTTTCACACGGTTGCTTATTTTCTTTCTTCATTCTTCCAGTGTCGGATTATCTGCAGACAATCAAGGCTTTCACAGAGCAAACTGAGCAAAAAGAATAGGTTTGTCCTCTCTCCCCTGGAGCCAAATAATAGGTTGCTGCACAGGTCTTAGCAGCGTGTCGCAGGGGGATACATCTGCATGACACGTGTGCTAGAAAAAGTGTGTGATTCTGAGTGCACTTGTGCAGTGCGAAGTGTGCGTAGACGCACACAAAATAAAGGCAAACAGGTGGGAGAGGGGGCGCATTTTATGAGGATTTGAGGGAGTGGGAGTTATGTGGGTACCCTTTCTCTCTCTCTCTCTCGCTCCCTCCCTTTGTCACCCTCACTCAGCGCAGAGTGAGCACCACCATCTCCCTGTCTGACTCTTCATATCACTGTGGGCTCCAGGGCTGCAAAGCATTTGTTACGAGAGATTTAAGATCTGTAACTACAAAGGAAAGGAGTGAAGAGGAAGAAAAGAAGAAGAAGAAGAAAATAACCTCATTTGCTGAAGTGAAGAGGCTCAACACAGGGATTTTCTTAGTATCTTCACTTTGCATAGGTAAGACACTCTTATCTTTATCTGCCGCGTGCAGTGACATTTACAGCTAAGCTAAGTAATCACACAAATATGGAAATACACCCACACATACTATCACAATAGATTTTGCTATATTTGTTTTCATTGCTTATGACTGAGAAGCATAATTAAATGCCTAATTAGAAGTTCCATTTGCTACCAATTGCCCTTTCAGGTTTGCAGTCGACAATCAACATACAGTGACTGGACAAAAATAATGTAAAAAAGGACTCCAATTGCTGAGATAAGTTAATTACAATTACAAACGGCGCCATAAAAGTGCCAATTAGCACGCACAGTCGTCTTCGAAGGAGGTCAGGCAATCAGCAGTTTTGATGAGTGAGTTTTCAAAGGAGCATCATCAGAGACAGCCAGCATTAAAATAAAGTATATAGGAATTACATCCACGTCCTACGTGTTCAACGGCATGTCTGCATATATGCACTTACACATGATAGAAATATGCGGTACCAGATGTGGTCAACTGTGTAAATCCATTTTACAACATATAGGACTGGTCCTATGAATGCTTAATATTAAATTTTTTGTAGGAAATCTTTGCAGAATAAACGAATCCGATGCGGAAAGAGCATGAACACACACAGCGCAATGTGCTTTCTCAGATACTGAATGCACTTGGACAGCACACCCACAACAAATTTGTCATGCTACAGAATATGAGACATTCTTAAAGTTCATTTGTTTCGCGTTTGGCAAATTTTTAAGACAGCATAAAATCTTGCTGCTGCATATATATCATCATTTTTAGAAAAGAGAGAAAAAAAAGCATATCCTTGTAAATGTATTATTACAGGTTATCAAGAGAATAAAAAACACGATTATATATGTCTTAGTCTATTTACTCTCAGGGATGTAATTACAAAATCATGGAGAAAATACAATTTTTGCAGTTCTCTGGCGTATCCGTTGCTCTAAACATCTGTGTGCATCCTGGCAGCATAAATTGGAGTGGTGGAGGGGGGATTATAGAGTTGAAAGCTGAACAGCACCAACATTTGTGAGCTCTGTTGTAAGAAAATCACACGCTGAACACAAACAGGAACACAGAAAGCAGAGAAAAAATAAAACCGCCAAAGCTTCTCGCTTGAATTTTGCAATAGTCTAGGGAGTGGGAAAGCGCTTTTTCCAATCTGATAGGAAACCCACGAAAAGCCTTTAAGCCATAAATTGATCATTTGAGGCTTTGACCTCTCTTAATGAAAGGGTCAGCAGGCGATAATAACATTTAGCCAGTAGTTGATCTTTAAACTGTGCAGATCAGGAATAACTGCGGTGCCGCAGGCTGAATTTTCAGTGAACAATTCAAGTCATTATATTGTTCAGACTTTCACAGCCATCCACGCGGAATATCTCAAGAGATGGAAGTGTAAAGTGACAAAAAAAAATGTGTTATCCAAAGCTACAAAGACAGCCAACATGAATTTGCGCTGAAATCATTATACATTTTGAGTGGCAGAGTAGGAGCAGACCTCCTCCAGTCTCAATTCACATAATGAGGGACACCATTAAGTCACCTCATCAGAACTGCACATAATCAACTTTCACCTCATTTGTGTTTTTTATTTGGTCAACCTTTGCCTCCAACTCTCTCTGGATGCCTCAGCAGCCTCAGCATGATGGAAATATAAGATTTAAATAAAGTGCTCGGATTAGGAAATGTCACTGGAGTCTCTGAGAGAGCAACAAAATAAATGAAAGGAGGACGGGAAAGGAGAGCACACAAGATAGGGTGAAAGAGTCCTTCCTGTTTTGCATTTTGAGGGTTCTCAATTCTCATCACGCCTCACAAATTAGCTGCCGGGGTCTGGATGGTTTCCACAAAGGCCATGGCAACAGCGTTACTAGGCGAGGGTGGGTTTCTTCCAAGCTGTTTAGATAAGGTAGATGGCGTGAGACCAGATGGGATCAGAAACTATATTCCTGCTGTTTATTATTGACACGTGCATGACAAATTAGAAACCGAAGACACGCTGCAGCCTGGCACCGTGTCTAGCCAGCTGCAAAGTGGAGAGTGCTGCTGAGCAAGTAATGGTTACTAACAGGTTTTGAATTGGACATGGAAAATCTTCTAACATGCCCTTCAAACTGATTGCACTGATGTGCTACACATACTGAACCTCTGGAGTGGATCCATCTGCTGAAGATTTTATCAACTCCCTGACTCGTTTATTCTTGCTTTGAAGCTTTGTGAGCATCGTCTGTACTGTCACCTTTCTCAGCACAGACTTCATTAAATGATTAATGTTTCATTGTGATTAATATTTGTACATAATATAACCAGAGGGGAATCAACAGTGGCTTCTCAGTGTGCATAAAAGCAATCTAACTGGGATCACAACCCTGTGTTATGAGAATTAGGATGAATGAACTGTCAGGCACGACTCTGTTTCATTCATAAAAAGAGGCTCATTCTTTTTTCTTTTTTTTTTAAGCTATGCTGATGACTTGTTTACTTACGTGTGTTCACAGTAGAAGCAAGAAACTGCAAAATTTATAAAGTGGTAAAGATCCCTTAAGAGTCTTTTCATGTAGACCTCAAATCTCCTGATGATATTCAGCTGGGGACTGGGTAAATGGAAAGGCCACGACATGGAAGCCGCATCATTTTCATACCCATCAAAATATGCGGTGACCCATCCTGCCTTGCATGTTTGCCAACTCAATTAGTCTGTTTTCAGTCAGTAGAAGTGGCAACCCCAGACCATTGGTACTGGCCTCACTATGGGTGATTTTCCTCAAAAGTGTCATGAAACTGTCAGGACTTTAATTAAATGAAGTGATTTTCAGCTGCAGTCTTGCCATGCGACAGCCACGACTGGCACTTTATGTTTCTGGGCTGCAGGAACGTATGTGCATCCCACTCTTCTGAACCCAGAAACGTTTTTATTTAGTTTTTTGTGCCACATTTTTTTTTCTTTCTACTGTGTTACAAACATAGACAGTATAAAGATGGACGTCAGAACTGCTCCTCAAAAGTGAAGACAAAGCAAGTAGAGCTCCCTCTGGTGGCTAGCTGCAGTATAGATCATAAGCTCCGCCCACTCCATGTTGGTGGATGGGACTTGGGCCGAACTAAAACACTAAAATACACATCAAATAACATATAATGTTGATGCATCTTCAAGTATCAGTCTTCTGGATAAGTTTTGTTTTAGTTAGTTATTTGACTCTTGAAACAGGATGTGACATAATGGTGACTACCAGTTGCTATGCCAACCGCTACGTAAAGCAGTCTCCACTCTTGGACCGTGCTGCGCAGACTCTGGCTCCAAAGTCTCAAGATGGCGCTGCCCATACTGTATCCCTGGGAAAATAATGTCAGTTTGGTCAATGCTAGGAAGTGGTGAGACGTTGTCCATGTTTATACAGTCAATAGGCACAAACATTTCGAGAATTAACTGAATTTAAAGGTCAAAGGTCGATGTAACACCAGAAAGCACATTCTAGGCCATAACCTAAATTAAATTGCAGGAATAACTCTATAGATTCTGACAACTAATGAATTGGCAGTGCTGACCAAAACTGACTATATTTACTTCCTTTAAAGTCTTCACTGCAAATTAATCTGGACAGATGTATACTGGAAATTGACTGGTTGGCGGAGGCATACAACGACAAAGTGGTGCTTAGTTAGAGAGAAAAAATAGATATGCAAATTGTTGTGCCCTCTTGGTGCTTGCATATTTTATGTTCAAATGAGAGTTCTGCTTCCTACGATAACCTTTCGAAACACTAAAACCATGCACATCAAAAATTCGAATTAGCAACCAGATGTTTAAGGTATCAGGAGATCTGGCAGGGAAAGAGCAAGCAAACAAACAAAACCACTTGAGTTGATCCAAGCACCTCCCTAAATAACCAGTGTAACTCATGCCATAAAAATAATTGAAATACTGCTGGTGAGTGTTACTGAGAGAATCAAAATAAAATAAACCACGTTGTGCCCCTCTGGGTGTTTCCCGATTCAAAACACAGGAGGAGGCTGACACTTTGTTTTTGTTCTTGTATAAATGCTGTGCCTTGCCTGGCATGCAAGGTCTCCTGGAAGACTTTGCACACAATGTCCTCAGCATGCAATGGAGCTGGAACTGACTGTGTGGTTTTAGTTAAGTATACAAACAAAAAGGCTAGCAAGGTTCTTTCTTTTGGTTTCTAAGAAATAATGTTTTTTTTTTTTGTTTTTTTTTAGTTTCTCTTTTGTGTTCTTATCAATTCAAGTAATTTTCTCTTTCCAACACCTCTGCCTCCAACCTAGTTTCAGGGAAAACATGACTAATATGTCTATGCCGTTAATACAAGGCTCTCCAAAAATCAGACTGTTAACTGTGCAGGCGATGTAAAATTGAACAAAATCACATTATCTGAGACTCTGTGGTATTTAGTTTTATTAAAGCAAAAATATGCGGAGGAGAAAAGCCAGAGAATTCAAAATATTTTCCGCACTGTGTCACGTCTATTCTCACTCATAATTCTGACCTACATTACAGCATGTTCTCAGTGAACCTGGCCAGCTCAGTACGTCATGAGTCCATAGAGACAGCAAGAAACAATCTGTTCGCAACGGATTAGAAACTTTGTCATTCTGGAGGGTTAGGGGCTGTGGGTTGTCCATGTGCTGGTGGAAAGCTGGCAGCATCTGATGTTACCGAGCTGACTGCAAAACAACTTCTGAATGGGAAGGTCACGCTGTAATTTGCGGTGGTCCGTTCTTGAGAAGCTTTTTCGGTCAGTGTCCACTCTCAACAGCATTTAAAGGTAAAAAACTCAAATGTATATATATAAAAACAAAAACAATAACTCCTTTCTGTGAAAGCCAATTTATTTGGTGGCCAGAATGAATTCTATATATGGGGAAAAGCTGATCCGTAGACAAAGGTTACGCTTTGTTTTTGAAAGAAAGAGACGTTGACATTAATAAGAATAATAATAAAAAAAAAGATTCACAAACATCTTAAATCCATTTGAAGTGCAGGCAGTGATTTACTCTGTTGCTATTTTATTCACTGCCAAATCTGAAAGGCCACACAGCGATGGAGCTCAGCAACCCCAGCCAAGCTCTGCATGAAAATGTGGTTTGCAAATGGTGGAGACTCCAAATTCTACTCCAAAAGATGAAAATAATGACAGAAAAGTAAGCCTCTACCAGCATATTTAAACCTAGATTTCGCTCTGAATTCCCTCAGAAAAAAAAAGAACAACAAATACTGTACATGGCAAGTTGTCAAAAGGTTTTTATTGTTCGATATTTTTCAACAGAATCGTGATTAGAATAATTTGTAAGATATTAATCTCCCCTGAATTATCCTCAAATCTGTTGCCACATCACAGTTTTGGGTAATTGAGATGTGCAGACATGTCAGTGCTCACTAGTGCAGCAAACTGATAGTGATGACTTGAAGCACACATAATCTAGCCACAGAAATGAAAGGTTAATATTGTCCTTATTTAAAATTCTGAGAAAGACACTGAGCTAACATTTTATATTCATGCAGTATGAGGTCACATCCAGAGCAGAACGCAGTGATTTCCCCTCTTAATGGCATTTTTATGGCAGTGTGTGTGTCATGTATCTGACGGCTGCACTCATGGGGCAGCAGTGGCCAGAAATGGTATTTGGCAGCTGCTGGAAGGGAAAGCCACCAGGGTGCATACTATAATGTTTCAGTGCATGATACATTGAAAGGCACTGGGATGCAAAAAAAAATGTCCATCATCTTAGATGGGCTCTCTGGACAAGTCAGTGAAACTTTTCTCATGAGAAGTCATTTATTCTCAACTCTATTTCCTTCACACATAAGAGAGCTCTCTAGGTATAGTGTAATTCATATCTTCACATGGCTGTTTCAGAAGAATTATGCAAATGACGTTCAGTATCTTGAATTGTAATAAAGCAGACTGCTTGACTAGCGTGAAGATCATCAACTGCGAGTCTATGAAATTCTTGTGAAGGTGACGCACATTCTCCATAGACGTTGCTGGTAGTTGTGTAATGACTATGTGTTTTTGTGCTATTTGCGATAGACCGATAAAATACGGGAGCTCAAGGAGCGTTAAGATCAAAATCCATCAGAGCAGTTTCATTATCAGTTTTGGATAAAAGCAAGGCCTCAGACCAAATGTTGTGCTATGCAGTTTAAACTTGGGTTTTCCCTTAATTTCTATCTTAAACAGTGTTGTAAATGTATGCAAAAGTAACACTTTATGCTAAAAATGCCCCCACTACAAGGCCGGCCACAAGCAGATGGGTCCCTCCATATGGGCAGGGTTCTGCTCAAGGCCTTCTTCCCGTCGAAAGGGAATCTTTCCTTGCCACCGTCGCCTTTGTGGTTTCTCTGGGGGTTTCAGACAATTTGCATTGTTATTGACGCTATAGAAATAAAACTTTAATTGAACTGAGGGAGTTTGCACATTCTCCCTGTGCCACCATCCAAAGACATGCTAGTTAGGTTAATTGGTGATTCTAAACTGGCTGTAGGTGTGAGTGTGAATGGTTGTCCTCTGTGTTAACCCTGCGATAGACTGGCGACCTGTCCAGGGTGTCTCACCCAGTGGCAGCTGGGATAGGCTCCAGCCCCCCAGAGACCCTCCAGAGGACAAGCGGTTACAGAGGATGAATGAATCTGAATGAATGAATGAATTGAATTGATATTCAGAACTGAAGAGGCCACTTGAATAAGGGCTGGAACGTCTTTAAAAGAAACTCAAGAAACTTGAGCTGTATTTGTTTTAAGCTTTGTTTTAGATACACTATGACCTTGCTGACCCTTGTTAGCCAAAATCTCAAAAATCAAGCAACAAGCACAGCCATCTAGGCATGTGTACATGTCTTTTCAAGTAAACAAGAATTGAAAGCATTAAATGTAACAAAAGAATGTTTTGTTACACAACGTGGCCGTAAAGAGGAACTGAAACTGGGGGGAAGTCATAGAAGGTAACTTATTCTTGTCCTAGCCATAGCACTTTCACATCACTCGGTTATTCCACAAACTGTTTCCACAAAAGGTTTCCAGATATGTAGTCACTCTGGTTTTTCTATGACTTGGTTTTGAAAGATCACTCGCTTTCATTTGCTGCACAATTACAACAAGGAAAAAAGATTTTAACTGTTATGCTAATTGCATTGAAAACCATCATTAAACACTTCCCTTGAGGAGATTTTATTCGATCTGCAATTCTGCTGAAGAAATAGTCCCTATAAAAATTATGCCCAGCTATTTTTGGTGTCAAGGGAGACATAAGAACATGATCAATCTAGTTATTAACTAATGTAGATATTTACTTTTATATTGATTGTTTGAGTGACCCCAGAAGAGCCCCGGATAACAAGGATGATTACTTACTCATAATCCTTGTAGTACTCATTGATTCATTCTCATCATGTCTTATTTTTAAAGGTTGACCTGCAGCGACATGGATTTCTTTGTGGATGAGGATTTCAGCGCGAGCAGTAACTCCAGCCACGAAACAGGACGAGAAAGACTAGACGGCAGCAAAGGCCAAGGACTCAACCATAGCAACCCCTTGGACATGTTCATAGGCATGGAGGTTCTTCTGCGATTCAGACCTCTCTTCCTGCCTCTCTACTGCCTCGTGGTGGTTGTCGCCGGCGTCGGAAACTCGTTCTTGTTGGCTTGCATCATGGCTGACAAGAAACTCCACAATGCCACCAACTTTTTCATCGGTAATTTAGCAGCTGGTGACCTGCTGATGTGCTTGAGTTGTGTTCCATTGACTGTGTCTTATGCCTTCGACAGCCATGGCTGGGCCTTTGGGCGACCTCTCTGCCACTTGGTCCCATTGCTGCAGTGTGCTACAGTGTTCGCATCTGTGCTTTCACTGACTGCCATTGCTGTGGACCGCTACATTGTTGTAGGTAAAGGACCTAACATTTTGTTTACTGATTAACTGTTGTTGTTTTTGCTGCATAATCACACAGTAAGTGCACTATAGAGATGTAGGATTTCAAAATGTGTTTTTGGCACCATGTACTGGATCCAAAAAAACAGTAATGAGGTAGACAGTAACGCACACTGATGACTCACCACTCAGATCCAGCCTACTGTTAGTGAGATAATTGGGTTGGAATTAACTCAGTCTGCTATAATTAGTTCTTTTTTTTACAGTTAAGTTGTGTCATGATGTTAATTAGAACAAATATCTTCAATCACACCAATCACACCTGGTGCCTTTAACGAAGTGTGTAAAAGTGCTTGGTTCTTATTTTATCCATATCTTAGCTCACCCAGTACGGAGGAGGATCTCTGTATGGGGCTGTGGTGCAGTGACTCTTGGAGTCTGGCTCTTGTCTTTGGCCCTGGCTGCACCTCCGTCTTTCTACACCCGGTACCTGGACCTGCGGCCCAGCGGCATCGACCTGGTGGTGTGCGAGGAGTTTTGGCCAAATAGCGGCAATCTGCGGCTGCTTTACTCCTGCTTCATTCTTATAACTTCCTACATGATCCCACTGCTGTCGGTCAGCGTATCCTACTGCGCCATCACTGTCAGCCTGAAACGATATTCAGTGCCGGGGGAGCCATCCAACAGTCAGCAGCGCTGGAGCCAACGGAGGAAGAAGACCTTCTCTCTGCTCGTGGCCTCGGTGCTGGCCTTCGCCCTGTGTTGGCTGCCTCTCCAGGTAATTCTAAGGCAATGTAAAGCCAAATTACAGGCTTAGTCTTAGCCAGACTATGCCTTTTCTTTACTCCCTAACCAAAGTGGATAGAAAGTTTGGAAGTTGACATTTTCCAATAGGTATCTACTCGCAAATCATAAACTCAATAGCAGTGAAGCTTTAACTGCCCATGAAATGATTAAATTGTATGCATCATTAACCACAGAAGACCGTCGCCAAGTAATTGTGTCTACAAAGCAACATTATGTCCACAATGAGCCATGCAAAAGGCTAACGGAGTAGGATTTCATCATCATGTTAATGGATGGTGTGGGTAAAACTGACATTGCGATGTGACTGCAGAGACCAGAGGCTTCTTTTCACACAAGTGTTCTGCACACACTGCTTTACATGCAGATCGCGAGTCCAATCACACTTTACAACTCACTGTTGTATTAAAACTGAATGCATGCTCTCAAATGTGGCATTTGTTGTGATTGTCGAGGCGTACCAAACTCAGCAAGTCATTTTTCAAAACTGAACTCACCGCTTGGAATGATTCAGTGAAGGCAATCAGCCCAGACAATAAATGCAATTCCACTAGAAAAAGGCATTACCGCATGTGTTGCTGTCTCCTGTAATGTGTTGTGTGTCATTTTTTAAGAACTCTGTACAGAAAGAATTTCCATGTCTTTGTGCAGGTGTTGAACCTGTTGCTGGACCTGGACCCAGACTTCGACTTCATCGGAAAGCGCTACATAAATGTCTTACAAGTCTGCTGTCATTTAGTGGCCATGAGTTCCGCATGTTACAACCCCTTCATCTACGCCTCGCTGCACAGCAAGGTTCGCATGCACCTGAAAGGCTACCTCTGCCCTTGCCGTAACCGTCATAGGGGGATGGTGGGGAGAGCCACGTCCAGGAGTTGATCCATAAATGGGACTGCTGTGACAGCTCCTGGCATGCCGACCCCGTCCTTTCCCAATGGTTAACATCTGCATAGCAATACCAGTGTTAATGTCTGAGGTGTTCAGGAGAATGCAACAACACCGCTGCTCAACATTCATTTAAACCATAGCTTTGCCGGCATTTTGTGACTTCAAGACATTCGGTCCTCTCTTGTTCAGTGTCACCAGAGGCCGTGCTAAACATGGCCCCCTTATAACAAACAAGCGAAGAAGCTGTATGTATGTTCACGAGGATGTTGAAGAAGGAAGGTTAAGCCGTCCGCTGGGATCCTTCTGTTTTTCTTGGACAGCAGAGCTGCTGCCATAGATGCAAAACAGATCCTGATGGTTTAAAAAGGCATAAACAAACACTTAGGCCGAGGTGCTCTGTAGCAGCCTAATGCTGGAGGCTGAGACCAGATGTGGTTACACTAACTACAGGGTCTGGTTATACTTAAACAGAACATACCTGACTTCAGAGAGCTGACCGAGCAATGACCTCCTCTCGTCAGATGTCGATTAAAGGCCAGAGGAGATGTGCAAATGCGATTTTATCTCATCCATGATACTGAATGTCTGTGTTTCAGAAACTTATTCTTAAAATCAGTTATGTTTCTCTTTAATTAACTATTAATTTAATGTCGAAATACACATTGTCTAATATGTTAGTTGTATTGTGTAGTACTTTCCTGATCTGGCTCCATGGTGTAAATTTGTGACATGTGTGTACATAGATATTTCTGTTTTGAACACTGCCTGAAGGGACATGGGTCAGAAAAATCAATATGTACAGCAGTGATAGATGAAATATGGAACTTATACCTTGTAACCCCGGTCTGTGAAATTTAATTAGTGCCAATTTCATAAATGTTTTTGTTGATTAACAAAACTGGTGCTGTCTGGAAAACAAGACAGACACAATAACCAACTTAATATTCAGAGCATGTAATAAAGTCATCCGTAAGCATCACTGTGCTGACACCGCTCCTGTTGAGTTCCCATCAAGTGTGATTAATGCTTTTAAAGCCTGGGCATCATATCAATTTTCAAATATGCCCTCCGTTAAAAGTGAATTTGATCTAAATTATGTGTACGCGTTAATTCTGTTTCAGTCTTTCAGAGTTTGCTTTATTTTTGCTGCACATGATAAAAAAAAAATATATATATATATATATATCTTGTCTACTGTTAACTGCTAGAGTTTCAGAGTGCCTCCCACACAATATCATAATTCAGGAAACAGTATCCATCAGCAAAACCAATCAGAGCATTCAAATATCCCACAACATTTATTTGCTCTACTGGCTGGAGCAAAAATACCCAGTGTAGCAAATAAGCCCCAGCTCCCCAGCCAATGCTGCTGAAGCCAACTGTCACCTTTTAACAATCAGATTACTTAAGTGTCTGTTGCTCGGCAGCTGGGCTGTCCTGGCTTTCATCTCTAAGTGAACATTAAGACTGCATTCAGCGCTACTCAATTAAATTTTTTGTCCTGATGCTCTTTAGAACGGCCTCTGCAAGAGTTGCAGTTTTGTTCTTTACATGGCAGGTGAGTAGTTCTCTTTTGTGCCCTGCGGCCACGCACAATGGGCGCTTCCAGATCAGCGACCATTGAGCTGCCTCTTGCTCGGGTACGATTGCCCCTCATTTCAAGCCCAAGCTTTGTACCTGAGTGCTCTTTACATTGCCATCCATGCAGAAGTTGAATACGGAGAGGAGGAGAAGGGAGCAGGCTGATATGCATGTGCATCTCGATAAAGCATACATGCTGCATATTCATAACACAGACAAGAGTACATGATACATAACAGATTGATAATGGACAAAAAGAATGGACGGAGAGAATATATTAAGTATTATTACATGTCAATAGAGTTTGAAGCTCAAAATCTCTGACCACTGCCATCCGATTTTGTTTTAGATATCCACACTGGTGTCTGGTCCGTGTCCAAGTGAGCCCCCTGCTCTGCCAATACCGTCCCTGACGTCTCTTTCATAATGGTAATCTATGGGGGAAATGTTTTTTGGCTCCAGGATATTATTTTGTCGTAGTGTGAACAAATTGGCAGCAAGGCTGAACATAATTTACACCGTTTTCATCAATTGTACATGACAGTGTTTCCATTGCATACAGCATACAGAGTGCTCACTGTTAATAAAGAAATCCGTCACCCAAACAAATGCAATTTTGTTATTATACTGCCACACCCAACCACAACACTCGGGTTTTGACGAGAGGTTTGAATATTAGTGCAGTAAGTAATGTTCTGCAGCTTTGTTTAACCCTTCTCCAAAACCGCCGAAGCAGATATCTTGGGCAGCATAATAAAAGGCAAATTATAGTGCTGTAGGAGAAGTTCAATACAACAATATTGTCGCTCTGCCTCTCGCAGTCAGCAGTGACAAGCAGATAATGCCTCTACACTGAGCAGCCAGACATCTTCAAACTAGCCTGTCATTAATGCGAGGCACATCGAGAGCACACAACAAAAGGTAAAAACTCCAAAGTTGAGAGCTCTGCAAATCGATTTCGTAGCCTCCTGAGCTGTTTGGATAAGTTCTGCAACAGTTCATTCGCTTCACATTACAGTATGCAAATCTACCTGCTATCTAAGATAAACCTTTGGTCTTATGATTCACGTAAAGGTGAGAAGATTCTGGCTAAGACCTGTTTGCGGAAACAGATTAAGCTCCTTACGGGAGAGATTTGAACTTCCTTAAATTATCAGCTATGGCAAAGTGTTAGAACGAAATGAGCTCGGTGAGTGTTAAGTAAAAAAAGGTAATATTCAAAAAATGCCACAAGAAATTATTTTGAGGAAATGGGACCATACAGATACCACCATGACTGAAACCAATATGCTTTATTTCACTGTTTCTTTATGTTTATTTTTGTCTGTCGAGGATAAGAAGACATCACATTGTTGTACGTTGCATGCAGGTGCATGCACGTTCCACACACGTACATGCACCTGCAAACGGCAATAAACGGAAAACTTTATTATTATTTTTTTTTTTTAACTTCACTCTTTATAATGTTGGCCAGAAATGCATGAAAGTGTGTTTGTGTGAGTGGGCCAGAGCGTGAAGGTTAGGCTTGTGGTGATCATTGGTTCCCATTTGGGTTTGACATTTAAAAATATTCAGAGCAGCAGAACGTAGGCCCTGAGTAGACAGCTGCAAAAATGTAAAATACTATAAGTTTTGTTGAAGGAAAGGGACATGAATGACGCCAAATGTAGGCATTTAAATAGGTTGCGATGGAATCAGCATCATTCAGACCTTGGACACATTTTAACTTTACAAAACCAAACACTACTATATGTTAAGGGAAATTACTGTTTTTTGCAACCTGAACCTTATTTCTGGCATAAAATACAATCGTTTACTCACCCATATAACTTTGGTGTCATTTGGAGTCGTTCAAACAATATTTAGATCCGCGTATATCCATATAGTGGGAGTAACTGGGGCACCGAAACGCAGCCTCTAAATAACGCATTATCTGCCGTACACTCATTCATTTCACCAATATTTTGCTATGATACGCTAGTGCTATTCCCAGTTGAGTCCGGAGTTACCTGTTATCTATTCGCGGACGTGCATCGGTTTGTTGTTCTTTGGCCAGCTGTTCCTCTCTGCCTCCACATCCTCCTTTCAACGAGCTCCTCATCCGTATACTCTCGCTCAAAATGGTAAGGACGTCCATCATAAACAAAGTCGTCGCCTACAACCTCAGAATCGGAAAAATATTCAGCCATGTTGCAAAAAACTAGCAGTAGCAGATTACAGGTAAACAAGCCGACTGTCGCAGGTGCATACGGCACTCAGAGATGACATCATCCAGGTCAGAGGTTAGTAGATCAATCTACAGACCCCAGATGATAATAACAGGTAACTCCGGACTCAATGGGGAATAGCACTAGCGTATCATAACAAAATATTGGTGAAATTACCGAGTTTTGCGGCAGAAAATGCGTTATTTAAAGGCTGCGTTTCGGTGCCCCTCGGTGAGTGTTAAGTAAAAAAAGGTAATATTCAAAAAATGCCACAAGCAATTATTTTGAGGAAATGGGACCATACAGATACCACCATGACTGAAACCAATATGCTTTATTTCCCTGTTTCTTTATGTTTATTTTTGTCTGTCGAGGATAAGAAGACATCACATTGTTGTACGTTGCATGCAGGTGCATGCACGTTCCACACACGTACACGCACCTGCAAATGGCAATAAACGGAAAACTTTTTTTTTAATTTTTTTTTTTAACTTCACTCTTTATAATGTTGGCCAGAAATGCATGAAAGTGTGTTTGTGTGAGTAGGCCAGAGCGTGAAGGTTAGGCTTGTGGTGATCATTGGTTCCCATTTGGGTTTGACATTTAAAAATATTCAGAGCAGCAGAACGTTGGCACTGAGTAGACAGCTGCAAAAATGTAAAATACTATAAGTTTTGTTGAAGGAAAGGGACATGAATGACGCCAACTGTAGGCATTTAAATAGGCTGCGATGGAATCAGCATCATGCAGACCTTGGACACATTTTAACTTTACAAAACCAAACACTACTGTATGTTAAGGGAAATTACTGTTTTTTGCAACCTGAACCTTTTTTCTGGCATAAAATACAATCGTTTACTCACCCATATAACTTTGGTGTCATTTGGAGTCGTTCGGACAATATTTAGATCCGCGTATATCCATATAGTGGGAGTAACTGGGGCACCGAAACGCAGCCTCTAAATAACGCATTATCTGCCGTGAAACTCGTTCATTTCACCAATATTATTCCCAGTTGAGTCCGGAGTTACCTGTTATCTATTTGCGGACGTGCATCGGTTTGTTGTTCTTTGGCTAGCTGTTCCTCTCTGCCTCTGCATCCTCCTTTCAACGAGTTCCTCATCCGTATACTCTGGCTCAAAACGGTAAGGACGTCCATCATAAACAAAGTCGTCGCCTACAACCTCAGAATCGGAAAAATATTCAACCATGTTGAACAACTAGCAGTAGCAAATTACAGGTAAACAAGCCGACTGTCGCAGGTGCATACGGCACTCAGAGATGACCTCATCCAGGTCAGAGGTTAGTAGATCAATCTACAGACCCCAGATGATAATAACAGGTAACTCCGGACTCAATGGGGAATAGCACTAGCGTATCATAACAAAATATTGGTGAAATTAACGAGTTTTGCGGCAGAAAATGCGTTATTTAAAGGCTGCGTTTCGGTGCCCCAGTCACTCCCACTATATGGATATACGCTGATCTAAATATCGTCCGAATGACTCCAAGTGACACAAAAGTTATATGGGTGAGTAAATGATTGTATTTTATGCCAGAAATTAGGTCCAGGTTGTAAAAAATTGTAGTTCCCCTTTAAAGGTCTAGGTAGAAGATAATGGCTGTTGACTACATTTCCACACATTTGGAAAAAGGCATAGTAACCTAACAATATTCAAATATACATATATAAACCACTAGTTTTTACACTTTTAATTTTACATTTTAAATGTAACAAAATGCTTAAATATAATATCAACCTGTTCAATGTTCAACATGAAAAGCTGAATGTTTGAAAATGGACATATGTTTCCAATTAGTTTGCTCAACCCAACTGATTTTTCTATAATGACAGTATGCACTGGCACTATGTGGATTGGATTGTACTGACCCACGTTATCCCAGCATGACGTGACAATATTCCAAAAAAGAGCTTCTTGTGGTGTCAGGGATGTTTGGCTTTATGCATGCGGCGTCAGTAACGATCCAACTTTCCTCAAGACACATTAGAACCCAGAGTGTGAAACCCAGAGACACTCAGCAATTCTTGGTCTTTCTTTAATCGTCCTTTTGTAAGTCATTATCCTGCTGCAGTGTGAATCCTTTTCCACACAGATGCAAACCAGACGGGGAAGCTTGAAAAGTGAAATGCTACATCTCCTTGGCCAGGGTGGAAAACCATGTTTCACTCTGGGTTTGATACACTGCAGTGTCATTCTCTTCCCTGTTATGTTCTTACAGACAATCTTCTGTTATTGCTATCAATCTAGAACTTGGATTCTTATAAATAGTTTTTTTAACCATCCACCGTGATATGCTGGTATGTCTTAGCCTACCCCAAGCATTTGACATTGCTTTTTTACCCTCCTTTATAAGCTTTCAGAGCCACTCGTCATCCTTTGATACCTCCACCAGACAGATATTGTTTGAAATACTGACTAGGGCCCGGTGCTCTTTATCTAGCAAATTCTGTATCTGCGATAAAATTGCTTTTTTCTCTCTTAGTGAACAAAGCTCAGTGTATTGATCTTCTCATGGTGTGATCGCTTTTGGTCCCCCGGATCATGCTTTAGATACAGATGATCTCGTTTCTGCAAAGCGTTTTAAAGGTCTGCTCGGCCCTGATGTAGAGAAACCCCTCTTAGAATATTTATTTGAATTCTGCCTCTTTCATTTAGTTCTGATGCCATGCTTGGACATATCACAGTGCAGCTTTGCGGACAGTGCTGTGCTGGACTCCTGAGGCACAGCCATGTTTGATTTAGTGAACAATGACTTGGAGCTGATGTACTTGAACAAGCCTCTGATGGGTCTATGAAATCCACCAGAGTGCTGTGTGGATGCTGTTTCAAATGGGAGGATGAAACCGAAGGAAATTTGACCTTTACAAAAGATTTAACATGATTATTTCAACACATTAGCGCAAATTCGAGTGCTGACCTGCAAATGCTGCAGAATCCGACACATTTAATTTTCATTTCACACATCGTAGATTTTTAAATGTTTATAAATTGTCAAAAAAGGTAAAGTTTTACTTGAAAATATGGCATTTTTAATATTCTGGTTTAACACTTTTGACCCAATTAAATCATTTTCTATAATTCCGATCTGTTGAAGGGAGTAGAGCGCTGTAATTATATACATGCTGTCTCTAACAAATACCACAATATATAATCATTATTAAAAACATAGTCTGCGACTGTAGTCAGTTGAAATCACAAAAGAAAATGAAATTGTTCATTTCATGAATTGCTCATTATTTTGCTAATAAATTATTCAATGTAATGACAAACCACTTTGGGCCTGTGGCTCTGAGGTCTTGGACAAACTGAGCTTGATTATCAAGACTTGCCATTTCATTAAAGGCACGCTAACGCAATGAGCAGCAGGAGTGCCGTGGTTCAATAGAAATATTAACTAATTAGCAGTGATTGCTTGTTATGGTAGAGGAAATTAAAAATTACTCTCCACTGAGTGCAGTTTTGTATGCGCAATACTCTGAGGCGCAATGGAGGTCAATAATAATGTCTAAGAATAGCTTGTCTATATAATGCTTTTAGACCAGCCCTGCATCAGGAGGCTATAAGTCATAACAGCTGATCAATGAAACCACATCGATTTCCCTAGGAGTCTGGTTACTGCCTGACTTAGCTCATTAAAATCTGAGTGTAGAAAATGGATCTCTATTATATTTGGTCTAATGCCACAGGATGACGGGCTCAAATAACTTTTCCATGACTCTTTCCTTCTTTGAATTGCCCTAAGCTTCCTTTTTAACTCGCCTCTCTCTTTCCTAAACGGAGCTGTTGCTTGACATGGATAAATTCAAGAATCTGATAAATCCTCACTACTCGTAGCTTTCCTTAAAAGGCTGGCATTGTTCTACACAGATCTCTGAAAACAACATAGCATTATACAGTATCTCGGTCATTTGCGAATTATGTAAACTGACTTTAACCCATCTGTTAATATACGTATATCCTGAAATGTCACAAATACTTTAATTTCATTAAAAGGGTAACTCATTTAATAAAGCTGGTTCTGTATATTTTGAGATGTTAATCTTTAGTTTGTTACAGAGATTATTCGCTGCCAGGGACATTGATCCTCTTAGTGAGTATTTCCAGCAACAGAATGGGGTTTAAATGTGCAGAATAATACATTATGCTCATCTTGTATGTTCATCATTTGTATGTTGTCTATTTCTGCCAATGTGATGAAAGTCATTACAATGAAAAACCTTCTCAAAATATATAGCATCTCATTATGTTGGAATAAGTTTCTCAAAATATTGCGTATTACCAATCTCCAAATAATGACTTATTTTTGCATTAATGCGCTGTTTCTGTGTTGGTTTCTCATAATGTTGCGGTACTAGTTTGAGATTTCTGTTCCAAAGTTCCTCTTTATGATGAAACACAGGAGGAAAAAATGAAATAAGTTCCAGTAAGTTCATTAAAAATAATGCATCTCAAAATAAAGGCTTAGTATCTCACATTTACTGATGTTCTCATTATTTTCGAGCAATGAGAAAATGCGGTATGATTTAATTGAGTAAAATAATAGAATGAGAAACTTTCTTAACATAATGAGTTAGAATCTGAAAGTAATGAATCAGTTTTTTACATTAAATGACTCACCGTTTCCCTGTTGGTTTCTCATTATTTTAATTAGCTAACTAATTATTTCTCTCCAATAAGGGTCCAGCAAGTTTATTTGGTGAGAAACCTTCTAAAAATAATCAGTTTCAGTGTCTGAAAAACAAAGACTTATCTCACATCTATCTTGTTTCTTGTTATCCTGAGCGACTAACTCAGTGTTTCGAAGTTTTTCATTAAGGATTGAAGAATTTTTTTTTTTATTTAATTCTTGGTCTTTACCAAGCTGGTCTACACAGCCTTTGAGTACTTTTCCGAGTACACTATCGGGTGCTGCAGCTTTCTAAGGCTACACCATCATCAGTACCTGCTTCACTTGATGTGCTTGACGAGTTAGAGAGGGTTGGTGTTGGTGGATGGCAGGGTAACTGAGTTGGCCTGTCAAAGAAACGGTTTAGTACCTAGCACACCTTTCTCTAATAGACCTCCTTCTCAGCTTCGATGCCCCTCCTCATGTTTGCCCTGCCATGTCGTATTGATCTCTGTCCACAAACCTAAAGGTGAGGTCGCCAGATCTCAAGAGATACGTACAGTTCTGCATGAGGATAAACCCGGAGACACTTGTCAACTGGGACGGTATCTCTGCCGTGCTTTTGCATTGTTAAAATATGCCCCATGACGTGTGAACGAAACCTCCCGCAGTTGTGAGAGTGCCCCATCATGACAGGATGCGATCGAGAGCTATGGTAGCATCAGGTGGTATGTAGACCACAGTGATAATCACAACTCTCAGTTCTCTGGGACAATAGGACAGGATTGTCATTAATTCCAGATTCGGAAAGCAAAGGGTATGTATTATCTTACAATTCATGCATCTGTCACTGTGAACATAAATACAGTCCAGTATACATTCATTCATTCATTCATCTTCTAAACCCGTTTAGTCCTGTTAAGGGTCGCGGGGGTCTGCTGGAGCCTATCCCAGCTGTCATCGGGCGAGAGGCAGGGGTACACCCTGGACAGGTCGCCAGTCCATCGCAGGGCCACACACAGAGACAGACAACCATTCACACTCACACTCACACCTACGGCCAATTTAGAATCACCAATGAACCTAACCAGCATGTCTTTGGACAGTGGGAGGAAGCCGGAGTACCCGGAGAGAACCCACACAGACACAGGGAGAACATGCAAACTCCACACAGAAAGGCCAGCCGGCCCATGGATTCGAACCGGTGACCTTCTTGCTGTGAGGCATCAGTGCTAACCACCTCGCCACTGTGCCGCCCAGTCCAGTATACAGTTGCTGTTTATTGTACAGTATACTGTACACCCTTAGCTCAGATTCAAACTCAGCAGTATAGACGGTTGAAGAATGCAAGCTGGTTGTACAAACCTTAAGAACCTCAGGGTTCATACTGGTTAAATGCCAAGTACTCTGCTGGTGATATATTGATGTGCACAACAAAGAGCTCTATTGATACACCAGAAAGTCACTGTATGAATAATAGACGAAATAATGGCCTTAATGTTGTCGGTTCTCTGTCTCCTTTCTTTCTTTCTTTCTTTCTTTCTCTCTTTCACACATTATTTCACTCTTTGTTTCCCGGGCGGCACAGTGGCAAGGTGGTTAGCACTGATGCCACACAGCGAGGAGGTCCCGGGTTCAAATCCATAGGCTGACTGTGTGGAGTTTGCATGTGTCTCTCTTTGTCTCTCCGGGTACTCCGGCTTCCTCCCACCGTCCAAAGACATGCTTGTTAGGTTAATTGGTGATTCTAAATTGGCTGTAGGTGTGAGTGTGAATGGTTGTCTGTCTCTCTGCGTTAGCCCTGCAATAGACTGGCGACCTGTCCAGGGTGTACCCCGCCTCTCGCCCGATGACAGCTGGGATAGGCTCCAGCAGACCCTGCGACCCTTAACAGGAACAAGCGGTTACAGAAGATGAATGAATGAAGAAGACTGTAATATTCACAGGCAATTACTTTTTTCTCAAGTCTTTTATAAAACAAATTTTTTTGAGTATAACTAAACCGTATGAAAACGTTTTTAAGACGTTTTAAAACAGGTATAAAGATTAATTTTGTCTCTTGTTTCTCTTTTCTCTCACACTCAAACACACTCACACACACATACTCAGACCTCCTGATTGCTCTCTTTGCCCACTTTGCAGCACACAGCTGTGCAGGCTGTACTGATTATGTTTATGTGAAAAAGAATGTAAAGCATGTAAATCATTCCTTAAATCCTCCCCTTACTGTGGAAGTGTTTAAAATAGATCATCTCGTACATTTTTACATAGAATAATAATAATAATAAAAAAAATCTTAAACCAGAACAACTGTTCAAACCACTGGTTTATTTAGCCTCCTCTTCAACACATTTCATCTGCATTCATACACTGAAGTTACAGGATCATGCTAATTAAGGCTTTCTATGCCATGCTTTAGAGTTAGCGCACGTTCATCCGTATCAGGTTCACATGTCCGCGCTGTCATTGTATAGATTGGAAGGAAAACAGTAGGGCTCTTCAGATGCAGCAGCGTCCAACAACAAACCAGAAGTGGCCGCCACTGAAGAACTCTCAGGGGAACCAAACCTGGGACTACAATCCAATTACCCAGCTCTGAGACGCATACATTAATCAGCCCCCTCATGTACAAGGTGCAGGATATGATGGGGAAGAAAAACAGACAAATGCGGGAGCATGGTTCTCAAAGGACACCTGATTGTCCGCACACAAAGGGTTGATTATGGGATGTAAATAATCCTGCAACTTACTGGCTAACTCTAGAGATGAGGACTTCAGTTTTAAAAGCTACAGTACTATGTACAATTGTGTATGCACATGCATACACAGATATGCCTACAAATAGACTCTTCTCTACATACAGCTTATTTTTTTTTTTATATTAAATTGTTACTATTAGTTTTTCCTCTATTGTATGTAGTAAGAGCACAGTCCTCTGGTTTTGGCATCCTTCGCCGTCTCCAGCACAGCTTCATTTTATCCTGGACTATGTTACTGACGAGCACATACAGCACAGGGTCCACCACGCAGTTCAGACTGGACAACGCCAGAGTACATGAAAAGGAGAAGTGCATGTTGTCTTCAAACCAGCAGTAAAATCCTTGGGCTTTGTGATCGCTGCTGCTGAAGAAGACTACTGAGCGGATGAGCAGGAGAATATGATATGGAGCAAAGCAAATGGAGAAGATTCCAATCACTCCAAAAGACAGGAGGCGGACTTTCCTCTTCACCTGGGCACTCAGGCCTGGACGTTGCCCCACGGTGGCCAGCACCCTCCAGTAGCTCACTGCTAACACTAACAAGGGCAGCAGAAAGCCGAGGCCCACTCTGATCAGGTTGAATATGGCAACATTCTTCTGCATTGGGAAGGTCTCATAACAACGGTCATTCTGGTCATCATGGGTGTCTGTGAGGTTGTCGTGGATCAGCACCGCGATGTGCAGCACCACCACTATAATGTACACAACGGCACATTGGACCCAGGTGTAGCAAGCTGTACGTTGAGTCTTGAAGTGGAGTGGGTAACAGACCACCAGGTAGCGATCCACAGAGATACAGCAGAGCAGGAAGATGCTGATGTACATGTTAGAGTAGTAGACAAAGCCAGCTATGCTGCAGGAGGCAAAGCCGAGCTTCCACTCGTGATCCTGTCGGTAATAATTGATCCAAAGGGGCAAGGTGGAGATGAAGAGCATGTCAGAGACAGACAGGCAGAGCAGGAAGATTCCCAGTACATTTTGCTTCCGGACTTGTTGCCAAATTGGGCCCAGGGTCAGCACATTGAAGATCAAACCAAAGATAAAAGCCAGGATGTAAACAGACATCAGGATGTCACTGATGACACTGTGTCCAATTTTAACACAATCTGAACTGTTTGTGCCGCTCATGGTCCCTTTACTTTCACTTTCCTGGTTAGACGTTCACCTGCAAGAGCAAAGGAAGAGTTTTACTAAAACAGTTAATCTGTTTGTGTGAACATGAATTATACCTTAGCGGGGGGCCTACTGTGCTCCTTTTACTATTTTTCTGGGACTCCACTTGAGCAGCTTTTCATTTATTTTTTTCTTTTATTGTTTGACATACTGGTGGTTTATGTATATACTAGAGTACGTCAAATGCCTGCTATACTACTCAAGTAGACTGCCACAATGTATAATCACATTTACTGAGACCACTGAGCTTGTGGTTGTGCCGTTCCTCGAACAGATGACCACATCCGTGATGTCAACTTGGCACAAAAGTAGAAAAAAAAAGTCAGACAGTGAGCGTTCAGAGCAGCCTAAAAGCCTCAGCTTTCAGCTCATAATGATTAGTTTTACACGTGTCTGCTTGATCATTTGAACCGTTGCGCACATTTACTATGAACCTTCGACAAATTAACATTATACGACATAGCAGGAAATCAGGAAAAGCCTAATAGGTTCCCTTTAAAATTCATAACACAAATTGTTTTTATCTCCCCCCTCATTCTACGTGGTTCAGTGAGCTCAAGAGATAAAATCGTTTGGTTGTCCTGATGTTTCCAAATGTGTGATTCCGTCCTGACAAAGCAAGAAGAGACAGTCAGATTGAAACGGTCACTGCTAATTTAAATCCATCCTTACAGAGACGGTTCGGTTTAGTTTAATTTAATGTTTAGCTTTGATTTAATATGAGAGCCACCAGCGGAACTCGTCTCTGACGACCGAGACCGATGAAGATGTTTACTGTGGCTTGAAGAATGAGTAATGCGAACTTTACGCACTATATAAATTAATCATTTAATTCCCAGCCTAATTTACTGTGTCGATGCATCATCAGATCTAATCCATAACTGCGCTGTGGACGTGAGGCCAACGCATCCATTCTTCGCCTAGCAACGGGGAAGCTGGCTGCTCAAGCCGCTCCGTCTGACTTGTTTTTATTCAGATTTTTTTAATATTTACTATTTTATTCCCGATTATTTTTCCTTAATTCTTGTACATTCGTTTAGTCTAGCTGTACTGTTATAGATAGCCTTTTTATTTCGACTGTTTATTTTGTTTTTCCATACTTATCAGATAGCCTTCACTGCTTTTGGATTTGCTGCCTGCTTGTGTGGCGGAAGCTGTGCTGGACTCGTATGCTAGTGTCTCTCTCCCCTTAGCAAAAAGTAGTATACTTGAAGTTCATTTTATTAAGTATACTTGAGTATAAGTATAAGTATAGTAAGTATACTATATACCATGTACTTGTAGTGTACAAGAAAGTATACTACTTTCCCTTGACAACAGTCCACTGGGGACAAAAAGACATCCAGCAAAGTGAAGTTTCAGAATCATTAGTATGTTTAACACCTTGCTTGGGAAACATAAAAACAATATCTTCTTTTTCCAACCATGTCAAGCTCTGAGTTTTTTGTCTTTCACATCTTTCCATCTATAACTTTAATCATTAATTATCTCACCTGGTGTTCCCGATAAAGGCTGTGTCTTGAATGTAAAAGAAAGTTGTCCAGTGGGGTGATGAGTTTCAGAAACATTCCAGCACTGCCTCGGGTTTGGCAAAGTTCAGTCGAGGATGGTTAGAGAACGAGCTTCGGAGGAGACTCCTCTTCAGAGCTGCTGATGTTCAGCCAAGCCACAATAGTCCCACATGGTCATCTCAGACGATAACAGAGAAAGACAGCATAAAGATGCACAGGCTTTTCTCTCTCTCTATCTCTCTCTCTCTCTCTATATATCTCTCTCTCTCTCTCTCTTTCTCTCTCGTGTGCTTGATTGTTTATCTGCTTGAGATGACTTCCTGTAGACAGCCACAGCTAAAATGTCAGCAAGGAGTACAAAGCACAAAAAGGGGAAGACATATGTAGGAGGGGGGAGGTTTGACTTTGCACACGTGCTTGCAGGAAGTATTTAGGGGTGGGGATAAACACCTGACTGTGATGTAACAGATCTGATGTATATGTGCATCTGGAAGTTGCACAAAAAGTCAAGAGAGATTCAAGATTTCTTTACTGTCAATTTCCCTATACGTTCACGGCAGACAGAAAAATAGAAAAAACATTTCTCTGTCTCTCTCTCACGTAAGAATAAAAAAAATCTAAATGGACAAAATGTGAAGGAATATAACAAGATGAAAACAGATATACAGATGTACAGAGTCCTTCTGTCTTTTTGTGTTAGGTAGGCAGGTGGGGTAGAGTCCCTGTGTGATGGGTGGGTTATAGTCCAGAGGCATGGGGCAGGGGGTATGGGGCGGGAGGCGAGATGGGCATACGTTCACTGCAGACAGAAAAATAGAAAAAACATTTTTCTGTCTCTCTCTCACGTAAGAATGAAAATGGGCAGAGTTCAGCACCCTGACAGCCTGGTGGTCTTCGCAGTTTTCGGAGAAAATAGAAGCGTTTAGGGTAGGGTAGTTGCACTTGGCTGACCACTTTCAGTGTAACTCACTGCTATCAATCATTTCCCCGCGAAACATGAAGAAAGTTAACAGTTTTTACAGTGTATGTTGAGATACTAGTTTGAGATTTCTGTTCCAAAGTTCCTCTTTATGATGAAACACAGGAGGAAAAAATGAAATATTTAGTAAGTTCAGTTCATTAAAAATAATGCATCTCAAAATAAAGGCTTAGTATCTCACATTTACTGATGTAGCGTGTATCTGATGATTTCTCATTATTTTCGAGCTATGAGAAAATGCGGTATGATTTAATTGAGTAAGATAATAGAACGAGAAACTTTCTCAACGTAATGAGTTAGAATCTGAAAGTAATGAATCAGTTTTTTACATTAAATCACTCACCGTTTCCCTGTTGGTTTCTCATTATTTTAATTTGCTAACTAATTATTTCTCTCCAGTAAGGGTCCAGCAAGTTTATTTGGTGAGAAACCTTCTAAAAATAATCAGTTTCAGTGTCTGAAAAAAAAAAGACTTATCTCACATCTATCTTGTTTCTTGTAATCCTGAGCGACTAACTCAGTGTTTCGAAGTTTTCCATTATGGACTGAAGAGGTATTTTTTTTATTTAATTCTTGATCTTTACCACAAATGTGAGGGGGTTGGTGCTGGTGGATGGCAGGTGTGGTGTAACTGAGTTGGCCTGTCAAAGAAACAGTTTAGTACCTAGCAGTCACTGGGGAGTTGTACTTATCATTGGTGATATGGTCTCATCCCTACCACACACTCCACGGGTTATTGTGTATGAAACTGTTCCACACCTTTCTCTAATAGACCTCCTTCTCAGCTTCGATGCCCCTCCTCAGGTTGGCCCTGCCGTGTTGTACTGATCTCTGTCCACCAACCTAAAGGTGAGGTCACCAGATCTCAGGAGAGACTATTCTGCATGAGGATAAACCGGGAGACACTTGTTAACTGGGACGGTATCTCTGCCGTGCTTTTGCATTGTTAAAATATCCCCCACGATGTGTGAATGAAACCTCCCGCAGTTGTGAGAGTGCCCCATCATGACAGGATGCGATCGAGAGCTATGGTAGCATCAGGTGGTGTGTAGACCACAGTGATAATCACAACTCTCAGTTCTCTGGGACAATAGGACAGGATTGTCATTAATTCCAGATTCGGAAAGCAAAGGGTATGTATTATCTTACAATTCATGCACCTGTCACTGTGAACATAAATACAGTCCAGTATACAGTTACTGTGTATTGTACAGTATACTGTACACCCTTAGCTCAGATTCAAACTCAGCAGTATAGACGGTTGAAGAATGCAAGCTGGTTGTACAAACCTTAAGAACCTCAGGGTTCATACTGGTTAAATGCCAAGTACTCTGCTGGTGATATATTGATGTGCACAACAAAGAGCTCTATTGATACACCAGAAAGTCACTGTATGAATAATAGACGAAATAATGGCCTTAATGTTGTCGGTTCTCTGTCTCCTTTCTTTCTTTCTTTCTTTCTTTCTCTCTTTCACACATTATTTCACTCTTTGTTTCCCGGGCGGCACAGTGGCAAGGTGGTTAGCACTGATGCCACACAGCGAGGAGGTCCCGGGTTCAAATCCATAGGCTGACTGTGTGGAGTTTGCATGTGTCTCTCTTTGTCTCTCCGGGTACTCCGGCTTCCTCCCACCGTCCAAAGACATGCTTGTTAGGTTAATTGGTGATTCTAAATTGGCTGTAGGTGTGAGTGTGAATGGTTGTCTGTCTCTCTGCGTTAGCCCTGCAATAGACTGGCGACCTGTCCAGGGTGTACCCCGCCTCTCGCCCGATGACAGCTGGGATAGGCTCCAGCAGACCCTGCGACCCTTAACAGGAACAAGCGGTTACAGAAGATGAATGAATGAAGAAGACTGTAATATTCACAGGCAATTACTTTTTTCTCAAGTCTTTTATAAAACAAATTTTTTTGAGTATAACTAAACCGTATGAAAACGTTTTTAAGACGTTTTAAAACAGGTATAAAGATTAATTTTGTCTCTTGTTTCTCTTTTCTCTCACACTCAAACACACTCACACACACATACTCAGACCTCCTGATTGCTCTCTTTGCCCACTTTGCAGCACACAGCTGTGCAGGCTGTACTGATTATGTTTATGTGAAAAAGAATGTAAAGCATGTAAATCATTCCTTAAATCCTCCCCTTACTGTGGAAGTGTTTAAAATAGATCATCTCGTACATTTTTACATAGAATAATAATAATAATAAAAAAAATCTTAAACCAGAACAACTGTTCAAACCACTGGTTTATTTAGCCTCCTCTTCAACACATTTCATCTGCATTCATACACTGAAGTTACAGGATCATGCTAATTAAGGCTTTCTATGCCATGCTTTAGAGTTAGCGCACGTTCATCCGTATCAGGTTCACATGTCCGCGCTGTCATTGTATAGATTGGAAGGAAAACAGTAGGGCTCTTCAGATGCAGCAGCGTCCAACAACAAACCAGAAGTGGCCGCCACTGAAGAACTCTCAGGGGAACCAAACCTGGGACTACAATCCAATTACCCAGCTCTGAGACGCATACATTAATCAGCCCCCTCATGTACAAGGTGCAGGATATGATGGGGAAGAAAAACAGACAAATGCGGGAGCATGGTTCTCAAAGGACACCTGATTGTCCGCACACAAAGGGTTGATTATGGGATGTAAATAATCCTGCTACTTACTGGCTAACTCTAGAGATGAGGACTTCAGTTTTAAAAGCTACAGTACTATGTACAATTGTGTATGCACATGCATACACAGATATGCCTACAAATAGACTCTTCTCTACATACAGCTTATTTTTTTTTATTTTTTATATTAAATTGTTACTATTAGTTTTTCCTCTATTGTATGTAGTAAGAGCACAGTCCTCTGGTTTTGGCATCCTTCGCCGTCTCCAGCACAGCTTCATTTTATCCTGGACTATGTTACTGACGAGCACATACAGCACAGGGTCCACCACGCAGTTCAGACTGGACAACGCCAGAGTACATGAAAAGGAGAAGTGCATGTTGTCTTCAAACCAGCAGTAAAATCCTTGGGCTTTGTGATCGCTGCTGCTGAAGAAGACTACTGAGCGGATGAGCAGGAGAATATGATATGGAGCAAAGCAAATGGAGAAGATTCCAATCACTCCAAAAGACAGGAGGCGGACTTTCCTCTTCGCCTGGGCACTCAGGCCTGGACTTTGCCCCACGGTGGCCAGCACCCTCCAGTAGCTCACTGCTAACACTAACAGGGGCAGCAGAAAGCCAAGGCCCACTCTGATCAGGTTGAATATGGCAACATTCTTCTGCATGGGGAAGGTCTCGTAACAACGGTCATTCTGGTCATCATGGGCGTCTGTGAGGTTGTCGTGGATCAGCACCGCGATGTGCAGCACCACCACTATAATGTACACAACGGCACATTGGACCCAGGCGTAGCAAGCTGTGCGCTGAGTCTTGAAGTGGAGTGGGTAACAGACCACCAGGCAGCGATCCACAGAAATACAGCAGAGCAGGAAGATGCTGATGTACATGTTAGAGTAGTAGACAAAGCCAGCTACGCTGCAGGAGGCAACGCCGAGCTTCCACTCGTGATCCTGTCGGTAATAATTGATCCAAAGGGGCAAGGTGGAGATGAAGAGCATGTCAGAGACAGACAGGCAGAGCAGGAAGATTCCCAGTACATTTTGCTTCCGGACTTGTTGCCAAATTGGGCCCAGGGTCAGCACATTGAAGATCAAACCAAAGATAAAAGCCAGGATGTAAACAGACATCAGGATGTCACTGATGACACTCTGTCCAATTCTAACACAGCCTGAACTGTTTGTGCCGCTCATGGTCCCTTTACTTTCACTTTCCTGGTTAGACGTTCACCTGCAAGAGCAAGGAAGAGTTTTACTAAAACAGTTAATTTGTTTGTGTGAACATGAATTATACCTTAGCGGGGGGCCTACTGTGCTCCTTTTACTATTTTTCTGGGACTCCACTTGAGCAGCTTTTCATTTATTTTTTTCTTTTATTGTTTGACATACTGGTGGTTTAAGTATATGCTAGAGTACGTCAAATGCCTGCTATACTACTCAAGTAGACTGCCACAATGTATAATCACATTTACTGAGACCACTGAGTTTGTGGGTGTGCCGTTCCTCGAACAGATGATCACATCCATGATGTCAACTTGGCACAAAAGTAGAAAAAAAAAGTCAGACAGTGAGCGTTCAGAGCAGCCTAAAAGCCTCAGCTTTCAGCTCATAATGATTAGTTTTACACGTGTCTGCTTGATCATTTGAACCGTTGCGCACATTTACTATGAACCTTCGACAAATTAACATCATACGGTATACATAGCATAAAATCAGGAAAAGCCTAATAGGTTTCCCTTTAAAATTCATAACACGGCTTGGACATTTTTTTTTTTTATCTCCCCCCTCATTCTATTTCGTGGTTCAGTGAGCTCAAGAGATAAAATCGTTTGGTTGTCCTGATGTTTCCAAATGTGAGGCAGTTTGGCTTTAGAGTATACGATGTTTTGGCAGAAGAGTTCCCCCCCTTCCAGAGAAGATACAGGTTTAGTCATGCTCCCTGACATTAACAGTTTGTGCCCACGCTTCTAATAGAAACTGAGATTGCCAAATATCCCCTCTTTAGTTCCTCAACTGCTCTATATGGAAAAAAAACCAAAAAAAAACGTACTAATAAATGTGCTGGTGGGAGTATTACAGAACTAATGCCTTCTGTCGGCTGAATCTGATGGAGAAATCTCTGCTTCTGAACACATTATTTTAAGATAATTCAATCGTTTGGCAGACATTGGCAGCGTAGAGTAAACTGACAAAGTGAACATTTGCATTTGACAGTAATCGGTAGTTTAGTCCAATTTATGGGCTCAATATAAATTTGTGATTCCGTCCTGACAAAGCAAGAAGAGACAGTCAGATTGAAACGGTCACTGCTAATTTAAATCCATCCTTACAGAGACGGTTCGGTTTAGTTTAATTTAATGTTTAGCTTTGATTTAATATGAGAGCCACCAGCGGAACTCGTCTCTGACGACCGAGACCGATGAAGATGTTTACTGTGGCTTGAAGAATGAGTAATGCGAACTTCACGCACTATATAAATTAATCATTTAATTCCCAGCCTAATTTACTGTGTCGATGCATCATCAGATCTGATCCATCACTGCGCTGCGGACGTGAGGCCAACGCATCCTAGATATTAGCCCCGTGTTACGTCCTGTTCAAAATGTTCTGCCGCTAAAATGACACAGAAAGGCCAGAAAACACAATTAAATGGGAAAGAACACACCTCCGGTCTTTCCTCAACGTATAACCTGTGGATCATTTCGTGTACAAGAAAGGGTTGTGAAAAAAAAAGGATTATCTAGAGAGATTTTTTTTTTTCTTTCAATTTCCCGTATCTCTTTTTGTGGGCATCAGTCTTAGGGAGTCAAAACTCTGTATCTCTGTGGCATTCTTTTATACTTGCACCCCTTAGGCTTGGCTCTGGCGTGTTTACAGGCTCAGGAAGCTGCTCATGCCATTAACGTCCGGAAAACTCAATAATGGAGAAGCCATTTGGAGCCAGACCGTCTTTAGCAAACCATAATGTGTGCCTGGACATGTGTGCATGTGCGTACGTGCAGGTGCGCTCTGGATGGGTTTGATTTAGAGGTTAAACAGGAAACTACATTGGCTGTATTATAGGAAAGTTTTGTTCATAAATCTGAAACTGTTTTTTTTAAACTGTTCATTGACTGGTTAGTCATCAGTCTGGGTGTTATGACTAACAATGCACTGGCATTTCCCTATTAGCAGTAACAGGCCCATGCATAACCGTTGTGTTAGTTCTTTCGCTTGTGTTGTACAGTCAATATGTGTTATTTACCTCTTACAGCTTTCTGTGCTGCATGTTTCTTCTGTCTCACAGTCCTTATATAGGCTTGCGTTACACAGCCAGCACATGCTTTGGCCGATCCCTTCGTCCATCAATATGTGTTTGTTAATGTTATGAGCTTCACTAAGCCTGGTTGTTATAGGAAAGCCTTGTCACCTGTGAGCATTTAAAGGAGCAAAACTTCAGCATTTTCTCTCAAGAAGTGGAACGTGGGGGAACAGGAATGTGTTATATTTCATGTTTTATAGTTCGCCTCCCAAATACCAAAGCAGCATTTCAAAAAATGTCATAGTCTAGCTGCATATTGCAATAAAGTGCGTTGTGTGTTGACCACCGCTGGGAGAACCACAGGAGTCATTCGACCCAGCAGAGAATCAACATTTCTGGGCTAATTATTTTTGCGATTCTGACTCACACAGGCTGAATATATGCCGTCTTTCCCTTGACAATAGTCCACTGGGGACAAAAAGACATCCAGCAAAGTGAAGTTTCAGAATCATTAGTATGTTTAACACCTTGCTTGGGAAACATAAAAACAATATCTTCTTTTTCCAACCATGTCAAGCTCTGAGTTTTTTGTCTTTCACATCTTTCCATCTATAACTTTAATCATTAATTATCTCACCTGGTGTTCCCGATAAAGGCTGTGTCTTGAATGTAAAAGAAAGTTGTCCAGTGGGGTGATGAGTTTCAGAAACATTCCAGCACTGCCTCGGGTTTGGCAAAGTTCAGTCGAGGATGGTTAGAGAACGAGCTTCGGAGGAGACTCCTCTTCAGAGCTGCTGATGTTCAGCCAAGCCACAATAGTCCCACATGGTCATCTCAGACGATAACAGAGAAAGATAGCATAAAGATGCACAGGCTTTTCTCTCTCTCTCTCTCTCTCTCTCTCTCTCTCTCTCTCTCTCTCTCTCTCTCTCTCTTTCTCTCTCTCGTGTGCTTGATTGTTTATCTGCTCGAGATGATTTCCCGTAGACAGCCACAGCTAAAATGTCAGCAAGGAGTACAAAGTACAAAAAGGGGAAGACATATGTAGGAGGGGGGAGGTTTGACTTTGCACACGTGCTTGCAGGAAGTATTTAGGGGTGGGGATAAACACCAGACTGTGATGTCAGATCTGATGTATATGTGCATCTGGAAGTTGCACAAAAAGTCAAGAGAGATTCAAGATTTCTTTACTGTCAGTTTCCCTATACGTTCACGGCAGACAGAAAAATAGAAAAAACATTTTTCTGTCTCTCTCTCACGTAAGAATGAAAATGGGCAGAGTTCAGCACCCTGACAGCCTGGTGGTCTTCGCAGTTTTCAGAGAAAATAGAAGCGTTTAGCGTAGGGTAGTTGCACTTGGCTGATCACTTTCAGTGTAACTCACTGCTATCAATCATTTCCCCGCAAAACATGAAGAAAGTTAACGGTGCTTAGGGTGATTTACATGTTGGGAGTACTGTACCAGGCGGTACGGACCTTGTGGTTATCAGATACACTACATTACCCAGAGCAACTCTGAGTCAGTGGAGTTTCCATGTGTCGATTCATGTTTATGAAAAGAATCTGTGATGAAAGCCTGCAGTCAGCCTGTTGCTTTGCTGAGTAAATATCAACTCCAGCTGTGAACTGGTGTGTGCTGATGTGTGTAGGGGGTGGAAGATGATCAAACTGATTCTAACAGTTTTAACAGTTCCACATTGTAAACTAAACCATGTAAACCACATGTAAAATAAACTAAAAGGGTATTTCCCGGCATATAAAAGAATACTTGGGTATCTTCCATTTCTTGTTTCCTTGGAAATTCACACTTCGCGTGTTCCATTCGGTGTAGTCCTCTGTCAGTGTATCTGTCAGAAAAACCCGAAAGTGTGTTTCACTGGTTCCTCAGTCAGTGTAATTATACTCAGGTGGTATCATAAAGGAATCGAAAGTACTAGAGGAATGAAGATAACGCGCAGACAACCAAAGCCTTTGTTTGAGAATTGAGAATCTAAGTATAACTAAACAATCAGGAGTCATTCATTTTATAGTACGCTTACAATGTTTTATATTAACCAGCAACGATTTTACACATCAGTAAAATCCATTTTATATCTGCAATCTCTTTTGCGCGCCTGGAACATGTTTAAAGGTGACACAGGAAACCCACCTGATGAAAGTGAAGAGTCAAACCCTCGCGAGTCAGTTTTGTTCTGTGGTTTCCGAAACTAAAATGTTAAAGTCAGTGGTAAGGTCTTCTGTGTTGCTTAAATGTTGTACGTGCTCACAAGTTCTGATATGTGTGGGAAATGGTTGACCAATGAATGTCAGCTCCAGTCTTGTCGGGCCTAAGTGCAGTTGCCGACATGAAGAGTTTTGAAACGAGAACAGGACAAGGCCATGTGCTTTTCGCTGCATTTCACTTCCCAGCAGAAGTGTTCTCGTCTAAACATCTGAAAGCTGAGCCTAGTGTAGGCTCGACTTCTGTCACTGATAAAGCAGCGTGGGTTAATAGTGCCTCACCAGCAAAACGGCACCTTGGCCATGTTGGTTAACAGTTTTTTTATCATCTTGCAGTCACGTGAAAATATAATTAATAAAATGTGACAAAGAATGTGCCTTAAGAGAAACAATTGAGAAAACAATTCATGTCTGTTATCAGCCCTAACACACAGTGTATTGTGTTCTTCAGTTCTAATATTCATCTTTTAATGTGCATATTCAAAAGAAACCGATATTTAGTGTATGTTTTGGAACATAATACTGTTTGTTTGTTCCAACTAATATAATATAGATAAGATAATAATCCAGGGGAGCAATTTGGTGGTTGGATGCTGGCTCAGTGGACCACTGTCACGGAGGTCGGGCGAAACTAGGGCCCCTCGGTCCGAAGCTGCACCTCTAACCACTACTCCACAGCTCCCCCTGCATATAAATAGTATCTGTATGTTTAGTTTCAGAGCTGGTGGTGAACTGGTGTGATGACAAACAACTTATGGTGATGCAAAACTTCTGGTTTTGCATCTGCTTGACAACCGCAGCTGCTCTACAATTTTCTGTAATTTTGTAAATTGTTTTACAGAGTTCAGCTATTCTCTTGCAAAATGCATTATGACTAAGTGCAAGGGCACGATCAGCAGCTGGTATAGCCTTTTAATGCACTCGACGGCCAAACTGCAGGTCACTGCATCTGCAGTCTCGGCGGCTGATGAGGAAAGTGCAATCAGAGTCTGCGATCATGTTACACGATTAGACTGAATATTTTCATAGCTAACGAGGTTTATGCTTTGCGTGTTCCCTGACAGTGCCCAAGCACACGTTTATCTCAGGAAGGAAGCAGAGTTCCCTCAACAATAGTATTAAGTACAGAAACAGTAAATAAGTGCCAAGCAAAATCCATTAAACCCATTTCCTGTCATTTTCCTATAAAAAAAAACAACAACATGTATTAAACATATAGTATATCACTGGAACATGCACCTGCTAATTGTGTTTACTATAGGAGCACTTGCACCACAGATAGCTTTGTAGTGGCGTTTAAGCTTTACGATAAAAACTCTCCGGATAAGCTCTTGAGCACACAGGCAATTGAACTCTGATGAAAATGGCACTTTTTTTCCGACAGACTTTATTAATACAGATAACTTCTCAATAGCCCCAAGGCGAAATGGAACTGCACCTGCTGGCTATAATCAATTGGCTCGATGTTTGTGTGTGGCGTCTTATCTCAAGCAGAGTGACAGAACAAAACACTAGACTCCGCTGGAGCTGACAAGAAATGAGCACTGGGAGGTCTCAGAGGTTTAGAGTGACAAAATGTGGGCTATGGAGAAAAAGTAATCAGTTGCTCTTTCTGTCTGGAAGCCACATTAATTGAATCAAACCTCAAAGTTAGCGTTTCAGTTCTGAGTGAGCGAGTGGCTTTTTTTTTTTTTTTTTTTAAAGGAGGTTTCTGGTGTTGACATTTTTCTTAATTTAAGCCAAAAACATATAGGAATTTATCCTAATAGGAGTAAATGTATATGGACAGCAGAAATGCTCCTGTAAATCTCCTGTTTACAGGAACCTGATTGCACAAGCCAAATCTAATTCATAAATATTTGTTGTGTTTATGTATTATGTCATAAATGCTGCCATCCATTCAACTAAAACCGCCAAAGTGAACATCAGTCACCATGGCAGCTGAAAGCTTTCTTTTTATATCTCAGGGTCATCAATCAGACCAGACCAGACCCAACTCCGCTCTCAGTGGGAAACTTCCATTTGTCAAGCCAACCTGCTCTTCTAACAAATCAGATCAACATTTCTTTTTCACAGAATTACACAAAGCTAAAAAGATGCTACAGGCTTCTCTGAGGCTCTGCCTCTTTGGCTTACCAAGTGAAGGGTCTCTACATCCCTGCTTGCCAGTGCAAAGACAGTAGCCTGCAAAAGTGGATGGTGGCATGGAGACAACCCCTGGCCACACTTGAAAGACATTAAAGGAGCCAGAAAGAGAGAAAGAGTGTATCATTTGGCATCGTTTGGCAATGATAATGGAGGTCGTGTAGCGAGAACAAGGGCGCACTTTCAGCGGAGAAGCTGACTGAAGTGCGCTCGTCTCCGAATGGAAAACAATCCGCTCTCTTCGCCTCCATAGCTACAGGGTCCTCTTGAGTGCCACTCAGCTGTGAGGTTTAATATGTGTTAAAAAATTGTCTTTGTCTGCCGACAGCTTTGAGTATTTATTTTTTTTTGTATGTGTGTGTGTGTGGTTACATGAGTGCGTTAATCCGCCATATCTTTAAGCCCACGTTGCAGGCGTTCACATGGGAGCGCCGGCCCTGGTGCCGGTGCATTCGAGCAGCATCGGCACATCTGGAATAAGCTGCTCCTCTTTGGAGAGGGGGGGGAAAAAAAGAACCGTCTGTCACACTGCGAGTGGGAAAGTAATTTAATGCTGCAGCATAAGTGGTCCTTATCCTTTTGTTGCACGCTAATCAAAACTATGGGAGAGTGACAGTAATGTTTGTTGCTTCTTAAACAGATCATTGAGGAGAAGCCAGTTGTCTACATATTTAACTGGTGAATCCACACCTGCTCTGCTCAGTTTTGTGCGGTTTTGTCTCTGGAAAGTTAAGAATGACAAGATGTATATGTATGTGTGTGCATGTATGTCTGTAAAAGACGATAAATAAAACTTCCAAGACAAATATTATACCGTTGGAGGTTTGTATTATCTGCTATAAAGGCCAGGGTCATTCTTCAACATCCTTCAGCACATTGTACACAGTCTACACATATTTGACAAACTATCTTCAGGTTACACATTTATATAATAGACCATCATCACTACAGTATGTTCAGTAATGCATCTAGATAATTCTACTTCACAGAAACATGCAACATATTGACATAAAATGGAACTACGTAAAAATCTAATTCAGTAAACCCAAGCTGTCCGGCCCATGCACTTACATCACAGGGAGAAGTGTGATTCTTCGTAAAAGGCGCGTGTGATTATCTTCTCATCAATGACAGCATGTGAACCTTAAATATAGTCAGCTGTGAAGACGAGGTATTCGTCATTCGAACGCACTGCCGGACACCAGAAACGGATGAGAGTGGGCGACTCAACACAATAGAAGCAATTTTCAGCGCTCATCAACAGCTACTGAGACTGATGCTGTATAATCTGTTAGCAGCAGGTAGAAACGTCTCACATGACTGAGAATAGTCTGGTCATGGCAGCACCGATGCTAGAGTTCATATAAACCCACAATGCCCTCTGTATTTTTCTGAGAGCCTTTTGTGGCTCAAAACTGGAGGTAATTACTGGAGGATTTGTTGTCGCCAGATCGATACTTCCAGTTTTCACTACAGGACACGAATTTATGGGAATGCATTTGTGAATACAGATGGGTTTGCCTCCGTGCATTCACTTTAGTAATTACCATCACAGAGGAAGTCTTTTGTCACTGTAAAGTGCTCTATCGCTGTAAGGAGGCTGAAGTGAGCCTGTGCTAAAGGGAAAAGAGGGACTCTAATTCTAGACACTAAAAACCACCTTACTTCCCTTTCCGTTTGACGTGGTGTCATTTAAAATTAACTGCTATTTGCATGGAAAAAAAAAATTCTCAGAAAAACACACATTCACATCTATAAGCCTCATGCCTTTGCTCGCAGTGAAATATTATTTCCTGTTTCTGGTGGGGAACGCATTGCAGTGACAGGAAAAGGAATGTGGCTTTTCGTTCTCGGTACAAATTCTGATTTAAGGTTCAACTCCAATTTTGTCTGTGGAGACTTGCCAGGTCAGCCAAAAAGAAAATGTGAAATGGAGCCGGGCAGTCTTCGTCGTGGAAAGAATTCAACAATTTAAAAGATGAAAGAGGACCAATAACGGCAGAGGTAAATGATTCGAAACAAGTTTTGTGGACCTCGGGCTGGAGGAAAGAAATTGGATTTATTGCTGTAAAACTTAGCGCTGGAAGACAGCGCAGATGTTTTGCGTTGAGTCTGAACAGATGGGACACTATTCCTATTAGAACCACATGATTCTTTGCATCTTGATGTCTTTTCAGACATGTCAGCCAGAAGTCAACCGTCCCGCCGTCCTTCTCCCTGCTTCTTTCGTCCTTTCTAAATGAGCTTGAGTCCTCCATCTCACTGCGGTCAGAGGATGCTGACCCTCTCAGTAAGGCCTTGCACCTCCGCATCCTCCCCGCCCTCCTCGTCGTCAGAGCACGTTGCATTAGGAGGAGGCACAAAGTGGGCAGGATATGACAGAGTATGTTCCCGGGCAAACATTTGCCAGCGGCTGTCATCACTTTCATGGGTGATGTAACGCTCGCCAAGTTTAGTCTCCAGCTCCCGCAAATCCAGCCACGTCTGATAGTCCTGACAAATGAGACACAGGAATAAACACAGGGATGTGGTTTCAGTTTCAGGAGCCCAGAAGATAGATCGATGTGAAAGGGGCTTTTATGTGTTTATACTGCATCATCCATTAATCACTTTAGGTCTTATATACAGTACATGTGTGCGCACATGTGTTTGTGTATGCGTGTGAGTTTGGGAGTAGGAACTTGAATGACCCTGAAATTATAAATGACACTTTCATCCCAGTCAGATTAATTAACGCGGGGATATTCGTGCAGCAAAAGCTACAGCAAAAACAGTGGACTTGCTCAAACCTACAAAGGAGAGTCGTGTGCTCGTGTTTGAAGAAACTATTTGTTTTGAAAGAGACATTTAAGAACGGTGCAGTCAATAAACATGTCATTTTTTCACAGCCAATCCGTCCTGTTATGTCCTCAATAAAGCTCCAAAGTGTCAGCCTTAAGTGACCACCCTGCCGCTTGGATATGAGTGAAAGCCATAAATGTTTATATGTGCCATTTTCTTTAACGGCCTCGGCGTTTATTACAGTTCATCTTGAGGTGCTGCTCTGCCACAAAATGTATTGGCAGCCATAGCATCTGGATAAGGTGCTGTGTCCTGAACTTTAACAAGTGTGCATGCTTGTGTATGTGTGTGTGTGTGTGAGTAGTTTCTGTAAGCTACCTGTAGGTATACGTGGCTGAGACTTTTGTCTACGCTGTAGCGTTTCCTCATCTTAACTTGCAGCAGGTTGTTGATGAGGTCAATTGCTGGAAACACGAAAGATACAGATTGTTAGATAACCCATTTGTGATAAAAATAAAAAAAAACAATAAAAAAAAAGAAAAAAAAGGACAGGAGGTCATGACAAAGATAATCTCTTAAAGGACCAGTGTGTAGAATGTAGTGGTATCTAGCAGTGACATTGAAGACTGCACCCGACTAAATACCCCTCCCTCATCCCATATTATCTAAGCCACGAACCCATGGCGCCCGTCAGGAGGCTACCAAATTCAAGCCACCACTTAAAATGGAAAAAATGCAAAAGGCCACCTCTAAAGCAAGTGTGTGATTTGTCCGTTCAAGGCACAAAGTGTCTTTTTTCTAATGAAAACATCTATGAAAACTTTACTACTCTTTCTGCTGATATATCTCCCTTAAAACCTAAGCACCAGTTGCGGCAATATGTCTGCGGAGGTTCTCAGCGCTAACCACCACACCACTGTGCCGCCCCATCCAGGTCATGTTACATCCAAAAACATTTAAAGAAAGAGAACTGGACTTGTAGAGTCTCTTAAAGACGTTTCACCACTCATCTAAGTAGCCTCTTCAATTCAAAAAGACTGGTGGGGGGTTGAGGTTTAAATAGGGACGCCTGTGGGTGTGCACCATCAGAAACTTGCAAGACTTGTGTCTGTTGATGGCTAGACACTTAGAGCAGCATTCATTAGGCCATCGATGTGGCAGAATGTCAGTGAAAGTTTTTAAGCTGCAGCCCATCACGCATTAAGGCCTTATTAATAAAATGGGTTGCGAAATATCTTCTGCTTTGATATTTCCTCTTCTTTCTACACACTGAGCTGACACTTGTGTTAAACTGAGAGGCCTCTCTGGTTTTCGCATCGTTGATATAAATATGGTGGCCCATCTAGAAACCCACACGGCCGCAAACTTAAACAGTACATAAAGTTGAATCATCGCCTGTCCGCAACAGTTAAAACGAGCAGACATGTGAACATTACAAGGTTCGAGAGAAGGTGACTGCAAACTAATGCAACACTGAGTTCACCATCACTGGAGATCTGTTTCCAGGGGTTGGGAGGGTACATGAAGGCCGCATTGTGGATCTGGTCGTTGATATCTTCGTCCTCATTGAACGGGAACGTCCCGCTGAGGCTGACGTACATAATGACGCCGACTGACCACATGTCCAGTGAGCGGTTGTAGCCCTGGTTCAGCAGGACCTCTGGGGCCAGATAGGCTGGTGTGCCTACCACAGAGCGACGGAAGGACTTCTCACCAATGATACGAGCGAAGCCAAAGTCACACAGCTTCACCTGAGAAAGAGAAAGAGGGTCAGGGTTAGTGCTCTGGTTCGCTCAAAACAGGGTGCGAAAACCATAACTATACGAATAGGTTTCAGTGTGACATGTGCAGATACCTGTGGGAAGGGATCGGCAGACGCAAGTAGCACATTCTCAGGTTTCAGATCACAGTGAACGATGTTCTTAAAGTGCAGATGTCTCAAAGCTGCAAGAATCTGCAAACCCACAACCACACAAACAGGATATAGCATAGTCAGAGGAAAAAAACAAAAGACGGCAAACATATTAGGCACGCTTTATGTGCAGACCACAAAACGCATGCAGCATCTAGACAACATCACTTGTAGTAAATGTCTAGCTCTCACACACACACACACAGCATCACTTTGCATTATCCAGCATATAATTACAACACAACAAGTCCCTCCTATGCCCTGGTGCATACACACCTGCGTGATGAGGAACTTAGTGAGCCTCTCAGGCAATCTGCCTTTCTCACTTGACAGGATCATCTCCAGCATGTCACCGTGTAGCTTCTCCATCACCACAAACACTTTCTCCGGCGTTTCAAACATGCACTCCAGGTTCACGATGCCCAGGTGACGCAAACTCTGAGACGTGCCAGGGGAGAAGAGCATGGAAGAGGTTGGATAATGAGGAACATTTGGGGCGTGTTTGGAAAAGACGTGGGGTGGTTGGAATAGCAAGCAAAAAAAAAAAAAAAAAAAAAAAAACGAAAGTTAAGGTTCGCAAGTGTAAGCAACACATCGACAGAGGGCGAGAATTGAGAACGAGAAAAACAGAAGCAGAGTGACGTGGGTGCGCGGCGAAAAGCGATAGCGACAGTGAGTCAGGAAAATACAATAAACCACAGTGATGGAATGTGAAACTCAGCAGAGAGAACAGAAATTCTCCGCAGATTGTGCGTAGATACTGATCGCACACACATGCAGTACAATGTCTTCCTGTGGGTGCTTTTACTACTCGTAGTTATATGATTCAGAACACTTCTATGACATATTTAACCTGAATTCTGACAAAAATGAAAGTGGAATTCACGTGCAGGGCCAAATGTTTTAACTGTAAGGAGATGGGGAAGTCAGCTCTGTTAGTGGCAGAGTCATATACAAATAAGGACAGAATGATTAGACCGCTGTAGCCCTGTCTCCATCTGCTGGCTGACACAGTGTACAGTGCTTTTAAATGTGGCTTACAACCAAACAACCCTGGAGGCAATAATTCCTATCAAAACAGTACAGAAAAACTAATTTATAAAATGTAGGATAATCTAACTATACTTTAGAATCCATTTTGGTTCCAATTTTAGTTTTTGCTCTTCCCAACAAATAGATCACGGATTTCAGTAAAATACAATGATTTTAACTTTAAATATTGCAAACCCATCTTTAATTATAGTTTCTTGTCATTTTAATATCTAACTGTAAATAAAATATAATATATTTTTACTGTTTGCCAGGTTGTTCGAGTATAAAATACAAATTTAAATAAGACTTTCCCATACGTGCAGTTCTTTGCATCCCTAAACTATCACTTCATTTAAAACACAACATTTGATGGAAATATCACACACAAACTAAATATTTGTTCGTATATGACTGGGAACAATCATAGCAGTAGTAGTAGTTCAGAAGGAAGGAAAATAAACTGCTACAGCAGAATGCAGTTATCAGATAACACTGACTTCTGTAACCCGACCTTTTTGGTCTTTGCAGATGGAAATCTGGCTATTGTTGAACACACAAAGCACAGGCTGCCGTTTCCAAATCTACTGTCTCAGTGTTTTCCTACTATTGTCTGTTTTCTACTGTAAAAATACTTATATTATCTCTGAACACCCTTTTAACAATAACCCACACGTTATAAACTGGTTTGTTCAGACACCAAATCACCTGTCCCTAATGATTAAACCGAAATGTTTAACTACTTCACTTTTGGGAATGGTTCTCCGTCTGATTTATTCTGAGATAACGTCAAGTAAAATGTATATATGTGTGTGAGTGTGTGTGTTTACCTGCAGTATGGCCACCTCATTCCTCAGCTGGCTCTCCTGCTTGGTGGGAAAGCGAAGCTTGTCAATGACTTTGACAGCTACGTCTCTCCCTGTCTTCCTGTGCTTTCCTGAAGAAATAAAAGGTTTTGAAAACAGATATGAACATCATAAACAGTCAGTGGGATGTTTAAGTAAAATCAGTTTAAATTAAACACTGCACTTTTATAACATTATTAGACTAATCTAAATTGCCTTTTACAATACCACCCACTCTTGTCAAACACTTGCCTCTACATTGCTCATAAAGCAACTTTACTATTGACTTTATTACTGACAGTTCAAACACAGTGATATGCAAAACTGAACACCATTATTTCCAATGTGACATACCTCCATATACCACTCCAAATTGCCCAGATCCCAGCACCTCATCAGCAAAGATCTGGTACACCATGCCAATATCCTATAGGAAAGCAACATTTATAAAATCACCATAATGCTCGGTGTGTAATCACAAATAAAATTGCTAAAACTGACAAAACAACATACCACGTTCTCTTGGATTTGACTATTGGACACTGATATGCTGACAGAGGCTTGTCCTGAAAACAACAGAAACAGGAACAATGTGCAGGTTATTTCTTTTAGGATTTAATGGGTGAACAGCTTTGAGGAAACTTCTCAGCTTTCTACAAGTGTCAGCGTGCTTCTCAACTTACTGTGCGGTGTGTTCCCCTCCGCTGGCGGTGCATCCTGAAAGATGACGGGCATGAGGGCCTGGCGAATGGCGCTCTCCCACGCTTTCGCCACCTCACGCCCAATGCCACTGTTGGGCGCCACCAGGCTGGGGGAGGGAGGCGTCTGCGGGAGAGTCTGGGGGTGGCTGGGGGACATGGAGGGGAGCGTGTTGGGGTCTTCCCCAACGAAATAGCACATGGTGCCTGTGATGAGCTCGAAGCAGTGGGGATTGGTGCCTTGGGGAACGAGCGTGAAGTTGCTGGCGGGGCGCAACTCCAGTATCTCAGACAGAGGGATCTCCTGCAGGAGGGCAGGCGGTTGGGTGAGCAAAGGAACTTGCAGTCTTTAACTACATGAAGTGTAGTGTTGCTTGCTGTGGAATCATCTGTACGTACCTTGTAGTATTTGTTGGAGGTGTTATTCTGGAATAGGATGATGCACTTACAGTCCAGACGCCAGTAGTGCCTCTTTCTCTGTTGGGGGTTGGAGTAGAGTGGGGCGGGGTGGGACAACAAAGGTCAGACAGGATATCAAGGAGTGTGATGTGGAGAGGACAGAGAATGAGGGATGCAGCATGGATTGGAGGTAAAGATCAGGAATCGGCATGAGAGGATAGACGAGAAGACCGACGAGGAGGAGTTTAAGCTGCAAGAGGAGAAGGTGGAAATGAAGAAAAAAAGAGACAGAGAATAAAAAAGAGTGTTAGCACAGCCAGAGAGGAAAATACAAGCATGAAGAAGACAACAGAGGCAAACTAATTTCTTTGAGGCCAAATTTAGAATCCGGTAGTTAGGAGGCATGAAATGCGGGAAATAGGCTTTCAGACTGAATTCATTACACATCTTCTGAGTGCTGTTATGTTTTCAGGCAGAGCATACTTCATTATCAATATTCAGATGTTCTTTCTTCCACACACTCTCACACACGTTCACGTACGCAGATATATAAAAGAAAAGGGAAGCAATAAAGCGCCTAAGTGGCAGAGGGACAATAAAGGTTGAGGGGGCGACTGGACAGAGGAAATAGAACGATGAGCAGAATGTACTTTTTGTCTCTGACTGAGTGGGAAGTAAACAAGAAAAATTGCTGCAGTAAATCTTCGAAAGAGAAATCGTCCCTCTTGAACGAATCGAGTTATGTTGAGTGATGTTTTTACCAGTGTGTCCTTATTGCTGTAATGAACCATCCATCCTTCTTTAATAGCTGTACTGGATCGGCGAGTTGTCTGTCTCACAGACTGTACCACCCTCATTAAAGGGATGTAAACACTAGAAAAAGAAGGACAGCATTCAAGCGGTCAGTATGTTTTTTTCTGCACGGCGTTCCTTCTTGAGCGTCTCTGTAATCCTTCTTGAAATGATCAGATTTTTTCTCTTGCCTTTGATCTCCACTGATTCCGTCCTGGTTGTTTTCCGGAGAAAAGGACCCAGGGATGCTGCAGGCCTCGTCCGAGTCATCCATTGAAGACTTATCCGAGGTGTCGTACTCATTGCTGTAGTCCATGGGAACCTCAGGGTCTGCGCTGGGACTCAGCATGTCTGGAGGAAAAACAAGGGGGGAGAAACAGTTGAGTGCAGCTTGACCTAAAGTACTGGTAACACTTTATAATAACCACACACTACGAAAGATCAGTAAAGCATTAGTAAATACTTAATTCATCATTTTTAAAGCACTACTCCTACGTTAACAGACATTATCAAGCAGGTTATGCTTTATTCCAGATTTATAAGCACCTATATAATGTGTTTAACAATGGTATTTCTATACTTTATTAGTGATTAATTCATCAGTTACATTAAATATTGTGTTCACAAACAAAAGTTATTATTGGTTTATAAGATCATTTAGAATGCGGAAGTAAAGGACTAATAAACTACCCAGTTTTAGACACATTCCTCTTTTTATTCCCGTTTACACACATCAGTAAAAGAAATTGATCAATAAAGTTGAAAAAGGAGATACATCACTTCATGAGAAGAGGTAAAACTATTTTATTCCAACTTTATGGGCAACAGCGTAGTTGATAAATCATTTACTTTCACTTTCTAAATGATCTTATAAACCCATATATGCATTATTAAATAATACGATAAATATACGTATATATGTACATATCTATCATATTATTTACTCATGTACTAATAGTTACTAAGTGTGTTAATATATGGTTTAGAAACATGTATTCTTATTGTAATTCATGGTTAAAGGGGAACTACTGTTTTTTTTTCAACCTGGACCTTATTTCTGGCATAAAATACGGTCGTTTACTCACCCATACAAGTTTTGTGTAATTTGTATTCCTTCAGGAGATAATTAGATCAGCTACTGCTAGTTTTTTTTGCAACATGGCTGAATATTTTTCCGATTTTGAGGTTGTGGATGAACCATAGCAGTAGCAAATTACAGGTAAACAAGCTGACCGTCACGGAGACGACATCATCCAGGTCAGATGATGGCCAGAATAGCACTAGCGTATCATAACAAAATAAGTTTTGTGGCAGATAATGTGTCATTTAGAGGCTGCGTTTCGGTGCCCCAGTCACTCCCACTACATGGATACACGCTGATCTAAATATCCCCCGAAGGAATACAAATTACACAAAGGTTATATGGGTGAGTAAATGACCGTATTTTATGCCAGAAATAAGGTCCAGGTTGTAAAAAACTGCAGTTCCCCTTTAAGTAAGGTAGTTATAAAACATTTATTGATTGTTAGTAAACTATTTTCATGCTTTTTATTAACACATTTAGTAACTACTAGTACACGTTTGAAGTTGAATGTTGAATAGTTGAATGTTTCCAGGGCAAAGTTAAGATCGGACGCACGCTTCATAAATGATGAATCAAGTATGCTTTACTAATGCTTCACAGTGTGCATTTATTATAAAGTGTTACCAGGATACTTATGCTTAATGTATTGAGAGAAAATAATACTTCTTGTTAACACCATAAGCTACAAATAGAGATTTTTACATTAGTATCAATAATACTTACCGCTGTTACTTCTGTTGTCTGAGAAGATAAAAAAATTAGTGCCAGTGAGTTTGTTTATTGTTAGATAATGTGTTATATTCATGTATAGTTACTAAACTAACAAGCTTCTGACAATAGACACATGCAGATGAGAAATTTTATCAAATCCATGCAGTGTTAAGCGAGTAACAAACACACGAGAAGGGTGCATATTGTATTTTTCCCTCACCTCCAATGGTTTCCCCGAGGCAGTCATTAGGAACCTTGTATGCGCACCGTTTATGGCAGTTGAATTTACAGTCTAGGGGGAAGGCAAAACAGTTAGCTCGTTTAATCTCATCAGATTAATGCATTGCATCACAGCGGACGTCCAAAGTCTCACCTTTGCACTGCAGACCCTGCCTGAACAGTCCTCTGAGAAGCCTCTTGCAGTACTGGCACACCGTCGGCCGCGTGTAGGAGTGAACAGCAAACGTGTGGGGCACCTTCACCTTGCTCATCAGGAACTTATCCAGATGAACTGGTCGGCCAGTGTAGAAGCGCCGGGCGTCACTAGGGGTCCGTGGCTAGCGGGATAGAGAGGAAACACAAACTATTAATGAAAAACAATTTCAGAGAATGAGTGAAAAATGAAGCCATTATCATTTACTTCAGGCAACAAGGTGAAAAACTACCAGACTAATTAATTACTTAAGTGTTAATTTATAAATTTCCTTCCCTAAAATCAGTTTGTTTGATTGAACCTGCTCCTAAACTCAATCCTGAGTTTGTTTCACCAACAACAGCTCATGGTGCAGCCACAATATGACATCATGAAAACATAAACCAAAAAAGTTGAAATAAACTCCATAAAAACATAGGGACACTGGCGTTTTGGGTAAAAATTCTTTATGAAACCCCCATCAATGCTGTCTTGTCTCTGATTGTTTTCACATTACCGTCTGATTCATCATATAATTATATCAATCACAGCTTTAGGCTTGTGTCTCTTCTAAAATGACTACTCACCACGCCTTGTGGAATGCAGTCAAACCGGTTGTTTGGCCGGTTTTGAGATATCCATCTCAGAAATTCCAGAGAGCATTACAAATGAAAAGTGTATAAAAAGTAGGACAGTGTTTCTGAATCAAATTTCACTGCTATCAAGGGGTTTTCCTTCCTTATTTACTATCAGTGCCAACACAAAAAACCTTGTACATCTGTGGCTATGGTAAATTAAATTAGATTTTTCCAGTGTGTGACATTAACGTGATCAACAGTGCCCACAGCATTGTGTGAATGCTTTTACCAGTACCATTTGTGTGTGTGAGCGAATGAGACTGGCGTCTTCTGCGCAGGTGGAGGCCGTCCCGACGCTGTACACCGACTCGGTGGTGGAGAGGCGCAAGGACTGGGTGCTGCTCAGCGAGGTGGTGGACAGACGACGTTTACGAGCTCCACTGCAGTTGTTTGGGATGCTGAAAGCACAGCGCTTGTGGTAGTTTAGCCCACATCCTGCAGGGGGCGGCGTGAGTCAAAGAGCCAGGGAACAGAAGATCAGTGAGGTGGAGCACATTTGGTGAGTGTTAAAAATTCACATGACAGAGAAATCTGAGAACCACATCAAAGCGGATTTTCTTATTCACACTTTATCTCCCCGTTTTACTCACCATCACACTTCAGCCCCTGCCTGACCAGTCCGAACAGCATCTCTCCACAGTGATCACAGAAGGCCGGGGCCCGGTACGAGTGCACGTTGAGTGCGTGGGGCCGAATCTGGAAATCTTCAAACGTGGCTGCCGCTAAAAGAGATAACAGGGGCACATAGCGGTTGGTCACGGTAGGTGTCAAGATACAATCATGCTGCTGCAACTGGGAAGAATGTGGAATGACTGACGGTAAGGAGGAAACAGGATGGAAAAATAGATTGAGCTCCAGGGTTATAGTTGGAACCGTATAGGCCGGTGAATCACCTGTAGTAAAATAAGCAGATAGGAGCTGATGTCCCCAAGAGGTGTAACAACGGTAATGAAAGAGAGATAGCAGAGAGAAGATAAAGGTTTGATGAAGTTATCTCGTGGCCTAATGCCACAAAAAAGCCACATCAGAAGAGAAGAGAAAAGAAGAGAAGTGATGACTTACCTGAGAGCACAACTTCGACCAGATCTCCCTCCTGAATGTCACAGGCAGCTTTAACCAGCTGTAGGATGTTGTTGGTGGTTGGGTCATGCTTGAACAGCAAAATCTTGTCATAAATGCCATAAAACCCGCACTCTGGGAACTAGGGAAAAAAAAAAAAAACGCATAACAGAAATGTGCGTTAGGAGGATCGTCTGTGGGGAAAGTCAAATCTGTCGGATTAACCTTGTGATTTAAGTTTTAAATTAAAAGTAGGGTTGTTGCAGCTCATATAATTTATTTAAATGGCATTACATCAGGTATAAAAGGTGAACCGGTGCTTTAAGCTTTGAGCTTTTTAAATCAGCAGTCCGCTGAGGGAGCACATTAATTCAAAAGCTGTAATTGTGTCAATTTAAAACGTGATTTAAGTCGACATTTAATATTTTGATATTAACTTTTTTCTACCAAGCGTTAATGTGATTGATTAGACATGGAAAAACAGCAAAAAGTCACCATACAAATCATATAGATTTTTTCCCACAAACGGCAATAAATAATAAAAAAATATTATAAATATTATGTTGAATGTGATCTTAACTTTGCTCTAAATTCAACTGCACAGAGCATTGAATTACTGGTGTCCTAGATTTTGCCACAACAGTGCCACATGTAGACCACTCAACACCAGGCCACTTTCATATACTTCAAGTAGAACTTACTTGATACAATACTAAAAAAAACACCTGAACACTGCTCTTCACCTGATATAAGAGCTGGGAACATTCAAATTCAGAGCGTAAACACGCCTATACAATGTTGTCATGTATATGTAATAACTGTACTATCGTGCCCCGCTACAGTATGTAAATCCACCGAGATATCGACAACACGCACACGTACTGTATCCACACACGCATGTGTAACCACTGTTCAAGAGACACAGGCAAATCCAACAACTCGGCCAACATGGAAAACAAATGAGAAACTTTATCCTGTCACTCATATGCCGGCACGCTCACAAACACACACACGCATGCACACACAAGTGTTTCCATGAAGCTCTCGCAGAGATATGAGAGATGGGAGCGTCAGTCAGAAGTCAGCCGAGCAAAGGAGGCTGTCACAGGGAAACCCTGCCCTCCTGAATAGTTAATGTCGTCTGGTTCACTTCAGCAGCCACGCCACACAAGACACCGCAGACACACACAAACGCACACGGTTCAGTCCTCCCTGCTCTCTTGTTGTTGTTTTTCCCGACGTGAAGTCAAGATTCACCATCTGGCTGGGCTCTAACAGCTTACAGGAAGGGGAACCCTGGTCTCCACCTTGGAACGACACAATGACACACATACACACACGCACACACACACACCTCCCCACTTACTAGCAGACACACCCTCCTCACAAACAGAAACGCACACCCTCTCTTTCCCCCCCATTTCCCTTGTTTTCTCCTCAGCGCATACACGGTTGGCTTCTCAGTTTCCCAACAGGCACTCCACATCACCACATCCAAAATCCAGGCTTGGCTTGTACCGCTGCCAAGCTACACAGTGAGTCCACCACGCCCCAGCAGTGGGCTACTGCTACTGACCACACAGTCAACAACAAGACACAAAAAGCTCAGCATGGTCCTTACTTTTTTTTTTTTTTTTTATAAAACGTAAGAAGATCAGCGACCCGTTGAACAACGATTGCATCCAAAGTAAGAACGTGGAGACTGAATAAAAACTCTGGAAGTGGTGTAAAGAACAGAAGTGCAACGATTTGAATAATTTTATCATTTATCATCACTTTCTGTGTCTGAGGGGCATTCACCAGGACAAATTCATGTCAGAAACAATGAAAACAAAGGTTTACTGACAATTCTTTGTGCTCTCTCACATGCACACAGTCATATGACGCGTTGTTGATACACAATATTCGCTATAGTTGCTTTAAACATCAGAGACTACAGTCAACTAACTTGTATCTATTGGCTGCTAGCCATCAACATATCCAACTTATGAGATATCCATCTCTGATTCTTGGCCTGGAGAGGAAATGTCAGCCAACTTCTGCGGAATCCATGTCTGGTGTCAGGCCCTGACGTCTTCACTTGCCACAAGAGAGCGTCAAACGCAGCACGACAGGGAGTGGAGAGCGATCAACACATAGGCTTGGCGCTTTCACATTCGCCCTATGCCAGGGCAAACGTGTGACCTGCCACGACTCGCTAAAATTGTATGAACAGCGGCAGTGATAGCACAAGCCGAGGCGGCAAGTGGCAGCACAGCTGAGCAGAGCAGAGACGGCCTTACGTGCGATTAAAAGAGCACTTTGGATATGTGCTGCAGAGAGAAAATGCAGAAATGAGCGTGGCAGTAACAGGCTTCCCTTCATTAGTGGTGATCCAAGAATTTTAAAAATTCAGCAGCATCGTGTTTTTCCAAAAATCAGCTACCAAATGACTCCATAAAGCAGCAGCTTTCACAGAGAGTATCTGTTTGGTAGTATAGTTGCCTGAGATGCTGTTGGTGAAATCTTTTTTATCTGAGAAACACAAATAGAGCAAAACATGCTAGCCATCCATCCACCCATCCATCATCTATTGCTGCTTATCCTCTAGAGGGATGCGAGGTGCTGGAATCCGTCCCAGCTGTAATTTGGCAAGAGACGGGTAACACCCTGGACAGGCCAGAGAGATAAACAACCGTTCACGGTCATATGCACGCCTATGGCCAATTTAGAATCGCCAACTAACCTAACTGCAAGCCAGACAAAAACTAAACAAAGTGAGAAAATATGATTTGTTTGCGTTTGTGATCTGAGTGAGCGATAACCCTTCAATCCTACCAGACGTCTGCATAAACGTCTATAGCTTTGGGTCAATTAGGCGACACGGACACTAATGACAAGAGGCTCCAAACTTTCCCAACTCCAGACTTCAAAAAAAAACCACAAGCTCTTTGAGGGGAGTGAATCATGTAATAACTACATGCATCAGTACCTGGGATTGCCACAACTGAGACCAACTGCTGCCACTTGTAATTACAAACACCCACAGAGCCCAGATCAGAGGAGACTCCCAGCTCTGCCCAAATCCACAGACAACCCTCAGCCTAAATCCTCAAATAAGCCCCGTGACGCTGTGTGATGCCAGCCTCCTTGCCATTAGCCCCACGCTGTTGCTGCCACTGCTCACTTCAATCCAGAGCAACGCAAGCGACAAGGCGAGTCATATTATCCAGAATCCACCGTCCAAAACATACACAATGCTCTGACCGCAACTGCAGCTGCCACGTCTGTGCAGGCCACAAGTCTTTACAGCTCCGCCGAGAAGCACAACACTGCAAACTCCCTAAAACCGCAGAGAAAATAACCATTTTCTCCTCGCCGTCCCAGTTCTCAGTGAAAGTACAGGACGGAAAGAGCACAAAAGCGGCACATTGCTTCTATCAGTGTGTCAACATGATGAGAAAGGGCATTATTTGTCTTGTAATTATAGAATCACTTCTATATGTTTGTGTGTACACTGTAGGTTTGGCTGTGAGGGTAAGGCTTAGGAGTAGTGTCACAAAAGACTGTGTGCACATGTGTGCGTGTGTGTGCATACAGTGTGCAAACAAAGAGCAGGCTGTATTATCACATATACTGTAGAATAGCGTAGTTTGGTTTGCCTGGAGACAGGGTGGGTCTCTCGCTGCTTTCTTTGAGTTACCAGGGATCAGGTTGCCCGGTGTTGCCTGCGCTATTCCTGCAGCTCTTCGGACCAATGAAGCCATTATGGGTGAAATGAATTATGGACTAGGCCTTCTTTACACCATCCCCTGCCTTTGTTTCCCATCGCTTTTAATTTTCCTCTTCAGCGCTGCATTCGTCCGGCAACTTCCTTTATTATCATTGATTTCTTATAGTTTATGTCACTATTTATTTTTTTGTTTTTTCAGATAAGCCTGAGCTGAAACAACAGCAATGATCCTGTGAATGCATAAAGAAAAACATTGCATCATTTTTTCCGATCTTTGCCAGCATCCTCCTCATCAGTGCAGTCCACTCCCTCGATCACAAGCTGACGTAACGTTAAGGTCGACTGACAGGACTTTTCCTTTACAGAGGATTTGACTAACATAGTTTCTTCAAAGGTTAAATGCTCGATTTCTATTCAGGACATTACAACATGATTTACTTGTACATAGAGCATGTCCTATTGAACTTTACTAGCCCTTACTTGTCCTCTCCTCACGTTCTAACATATCTGATGGATTATAAAATAGATTTATTATAGACAATAAAGGTTCACCTACTTGTGACTTTAATTTAATATCATAACTTTTTGCTTGAATACTTTACATAGGTATTAAAAGTAATGAATATAAATTATTTTGTTAAGTCTCTTTCCCACGACCAAAATTGATAATGCGATAATGGATAATTTTTCTCATAATAATCTATGGTCTTGCTACACCAGTCAGTTTATGTGCAAGCCTCATTCAAAACAGCTCGAGTGTCAGAACCGACGGGAAGGCTGCTACTGTGCACGAGTGGACGACCATATATCTAAACTCACAACTGGCGCAGCCCTCACCGCCATCAGCCCGAACAATGACAACTGTCGCTTTTTGTTGTCGTGGGCCTCTGCCATGCGCGGTTGCTACCGCCAGCAACGTCAACGAGGGCAAACAACTTTATCCAGATCGCCCATGAGTCACGCACTCACACAAAAGAATCTAAACACTCAACAAATAGTATCACTTGTATACACATTAAACCCGAGGACATCAGCGATCAGTGAAAGCTGAGCTCGGACTCGCTATATTAAAGCACACACAGGCAGATGTGCGCTTGATGCCACGGCGCAAGCTACCATTTCCTCTCCCCTGCGATTGTATCCTGTGGGTTTGTTTACTTCCTTGTCGGCCACTTCTGCCTCTGGTCATATAAGGCAGGTCACCGTGCACAAGCACGCTGAGATAGTACGGCAAGAGCTGAAAAACTGGAAGCTCAGATCGAGTATGAAATGATTTAATTCCTCCTTCCTCTTCTGCTTCAGTTCAGGTCCACACTGTTACGTCCACATCAGAGAAGCTTTAGGTTGGCTAGATGAGGTCTTCCATGTCTCTGTAGGTTTTATTCATTACAAGGCATTTCATTGTAGCTGCAGGGCCATGCATTGTTTTCAAAAGACATCCGCAACAAGTTAGCATCACCTCATCAAGGATCACACACAAACACAAGCACTGATGTCCGTCCGAGTCGGTTTCAGTTCAACCCTCGGGGGCTTGTCAAACAGCTATATGGCGGTGCTTCTAAATATAGACTGTCTTTATATAAAGACACTGCATGCGTGAAGAACACAAAGACTTTTATGTCCTGCTGAGAAAGCTAGTTGCTTCTGCTTTTCATCTCCCCCCCCATCACTTCCCCTCCGGCAACTCAGCATGAGCCACCTTTGGCCACCAAGCCACACAAACACACACACAGGCACACTCAGGTTAAAAAATCTGATTAGTGCCCTGCTTCAGAGCCAGCCAGCCAAAGCTCTGCAGCTTTAGGTAGCGATTCATCCCTTATCGAGCCTGTAATCGCCACAGCCCAGATGCAAAATGCTCAAATCAACTCAACTTATACTCTATGAACAGCTTTTGCAGCTATTACAGGTTGTTGCTGGTGGTATCTTAAACACAAACATGTTGACCTGCTTTCTCAACATGCAAACACAAACATACAAATCACAAAGAGAGGACTTATCTAGCCATCTCAATGGAACTGAACATACGGCATACTGCTTAATTCAATGCAGTTTTGTGTGTGTGCGTTTTATGATCCATATTAGCTATCTCACCTGTTACAGCCACGACACAGGAAACTACAACTTGAGCATGTGGTTTATAGCTGTTCAAAGGTGTAAAGTAACAAATGTATAAATGTGTAATGTGGGTCTGTGAGAGCAACAACGTTTAAAAAAAAAAAAAAAAAAAAAAAAAAGAGAGAGACAGTTACCTCAGTCACCTTGATGTGAATATGGTCAATGAATGCAACAGCAGTTATGTATGAAGTTAACGATGAAGGATCGTGACATGAGCAGTGCCACATTTTCTGATTTGCGTTTGCAAAGAACTGAACTTGTGGCCTCTTGGTAAAAAGCAGAATGATTTCACAATGGCACTGAAAGCACGGCTGAACTACTAAGTAAAAAGTTAGCTTTTGGTTTACAGTCTTTAAAATCTGAAATGGAACAAATCAATACTTGAACCACTTATAGTCCCCTTTGCGGCTGTTGCTTTTTTTTTTAAGTGTGCGAGAGAAGTGAGGCGTTACAGGAGCTGGATATGTGTTTACACAGCGCAGTACGTAAGAGAAACATTGCAGTTCTTCAGGTTGACAACAACCCCAGTTCAACAACTGGGAACCAGCATGGCCACGAGACGCGCATGACACTGCACGCCGGGCTCTGTAAACAGTGTGACCTCTATAGCCCTACATGGTCCTCCACACTGATGTGCTTCTGCAGCAGAAGCTGGTTATCACAACAGGAACCTGATCCAGCCGTTTTACAGTCAAGAGGAAACACACTGCATCCCTTCAAACAACAGACATTGTTTAAACATCCATGTCTTGCTGTGTAACAAATCACACGCCCTCCTGCACACGCCTGCGTCCACACACTTTCTTCGGAATCGTGTTGGCGTGTTTAGATACACCTGTGCTTCAGCGCCCGTGTGGGGTTTACCGCTCCATTAGACACAACACTACTTGTTGGACCATAACTATTAGCATGTCAAGCACGGGGCTGAGAAAAAAAACAAACTCTTCCCTGAAAATGATGAGGTGTTTAATGAGGGGTTGCCGTGGCGATGGGCACGTAAAGACGTCAATGTTCTGCCCTCATTAGCTCCTGACAACTGCTTGGCGCTACGCAGGAATTTTTCCCTTTGTGCTGACTGTGTTAGTGATGGAACAAACGTGTTACAAGCCCGCCGTTCTATTTTTAACCCCGGTGAGGTCACGCGCTGGCAACAAAAAGATGGAGCTGACGACAAAAAAAAAAAAAAAAAAAATCATCTCTGGCCTCCCCACGCCCTCAGTCACCTGCAGGGTCCCTGCTGCCTGGCTCTCTGAAAACAAAGCGTGAACATGAGTGTGACGTCTTTGAAACGCACACATCAGGCATTAAATCACAGGAGTGACTGACAGCTCTTTGCCGGGAGGACAAGGAGTTAAGTAATTCCCATGACGTCAACTAGCCGATGGGCTTGGCAGACACAAAGAAGGAAAACAAAATGATGGATGAGTCAACTATAAAGCTGAATAAGTAGAGCAGTGAAGTAAATAACGCACTCACAATGCTATAAACACTGTATTTCATTTAAGAACTTGATAGTTTGCTGCTTGTGGAAAGTAAGACAACGTCAACACACCTGTAATCAGAGGTGGATGTTCCTGTAATCAGAGGTGGATGTTTGTCCTATTTCTGCCAGAACTACTTGATGTTTTTTTCCAAACTGCACACAGTAATAATTACACAAAAGAGAAAGGGCTTGTCTGACTGCATACACAAGCGGCACGACGTTCACAGCGAGCTGAGAGCCTCTGCGGTACTGATGAAGTTTATCAACGGAAATAATGGAAATCAATTCGCTCTATCGTGATCTTCGCAAGGGGGACATCAAAGGCCAAATGCAAAAGCATCTTTCTTCCTGAAGTTGATTATTTCCTGTTGAAACGCGATACGTGTTGGACGTTTGAGCGGCGTGGGCTGTGTGTGCAAAACAAACACATATAATGTTAGCTTTATTTATTGCATACAGCTAAAAATAAAAATCACATATTTGGGTTTGCCAATCTGTGTGTTTGACTTTCTGCATGCTAAAGGGGGGTGAGATAACAGATAACAGGTGACTGAATAAAACTCAGGAGGCCGCAAGGCAGGTGCAAAAGACCAGTGCTACTCCTCACTGCTCAACCACAGGAGTAGCTATAGCCCTCACCTCAGTGGCACCAGTTTGACTGCAGCTTTTGACCGTTGATGCATGTCACCCTCTTCGTATAATTTTAGCAAGGCTGCATGTCAAGAACCAGACACATTCAATACATCAAAGTCATTGCTGAGAAGTCGATTTTGAGTAATTCTGCACCTGAATAGCCAGATTCCATTCATAGTTATAGATGAAATACAGATTTACAGCATGAATTTCTATTACCTACAACTAAAATGTTGTTAAAACGCTCAATAGACCGGCGCAGCATTCAACAGCGGCGACAACCACGGACTGAAAGCGTGACTTATCAAACTGAAACTTGTTTTTGCTTTGGTTGAATGTAAAGATTCAGCTATTAACATTCTTACAGATGATCAAGACTACTGTACTGCGCTGTACCGTGCTTCGCAATGCATGTTTCCCTCTGACTCATGTCTTTTTTTCCATTTTCTGTGTGTGTTTAAGTGTGTGTGTGTGTGTGTGTGATCCTGGAGAGCGGAGACATAATCAGGTTTACATTCCTGACCTAGCTAGTTTCTACATACCAGAGATTACTGTATAAACCAGAGGGACTAGAGGGGGAGGCGTGTAAATCTTCACACACATACACAGAGTGAAAAACATCAAGCACATGACCCATGACATACAAACAACCGTGGCTGAATGCACACAAACATGAAAAAATAAACCATCATGCAAATGATGCAAAGGAATACAGCTAAAGGAATACTGTCATCTACACAGACCTAATGTACAGTGTGTTTGTGTGTGCAGTCAGCAAATGGAAGAAGCTTAGTCTCGAGCAGGAGCACGGGGACAAAGCACCTCATTCTGCTCCAGGCATCAAGGAAGACGGAGAGGTAACATGAGAGCCGTAACCAGGCATGAGAGAGGGGTCCGAGGATAAAGGAGGCACGCAGCGCTGCTCTGAACCAGCCTTTGTTGGAAGCAGCTCCTGTCCCCATCAACCCTCACCACCATCCTCCTCCTCCTCCTCCTCCTCCTGCTCCTCTGCCTTTCCTTGGCTTGGTTCTGTGCAGGTAAGCCGATAGGAACACTGGAAAGAATCCACTCTGTGTGCGATGAACAACTCACCGATTCATGACAAGAGGGAAACACAGAAGACAAGAGGAAAAGGCAAGCCCCAGTGATGAGCAAAAGAGAACGTAATGGAAATAAATTTATGCAACTTATGCAGCATATCAGTTAAGGTACATGTAGCAGCTAGCTAATCGTGCCTTCATTATTCAGTCTAACCAGTTTGTGGCCCTTTTATCACTCCTTCTAATGGAACAGTCATATAAGATTATTTATTCTACTATAATATTTTTAGTGACATTGTAAAAAGATATAATAATAAACTTTTTTTACAACTTTTTCATTCTGACCTGATGATGGAAATAAAGAGGGCAGTTAAAGTTGTTGTATATTAGATCGAGCACTCGGTTCTCGATTATGTTGTACTGTCAATGTACCTGGTGTTCTGTGATCGACTACTTGAGTCTGTTGTTGAATGTTGGAGCACGAAGTAAAATACGTACTCGTACCACAGCCTTGCTTCCGTGTACATTGTTATAAATTAGTAGACTTACCCACGAATGGTAATACTGATGTGTATACAACACATGAAGTCATAACAAAAGTCAGGGCCACAAACTGGTTAGACCCGGTAACGGAAGCAAGGCGCTACATGTACCTTAATTGATATGCTGCCTCTACGCAACTGAAAGAAACACCCATTAAAGTGATTGTTTTCATTCCCCGTGATAATAACATGGAAATATGAGGAAAGAGAGGCATCATCATTCTCCACAATGATCTCTCATAGACTACACTGTGACGCTGTGACAAAGCCTCTACCTTAGTGCTGCTTTGGTCTGACGTCTAATGAATGCCAAAAACAAAAGTCAAATAAGTGATAACGATAGACAGGGAGAAATGAAAGTGAGAATAATGTGAACAAAGGTGCTTTGTAGGCCTGTGGCTACGTCGCCTTACATTGTTTAGAAAGTTTATATTAGATGGACAGAGGACTCCTCGTCATTCCTCTCTTAAGCGTTACTGATCACCGACTCTTCCTCTACCATAGGATGAATCCACCATAGGATGTTCTCCATAGCGACCAGCCCACGGTGAAAAAACACACACAAAAATGGGCCAAGTGAAGAGTGTTTTCACAATCTCCATGTGCCAGGAGTGGCATGGGCACTCACAAAGCTGCATGCTGAGGGCCACAATGGGCCACATTACTGGACTCTGAGTCATTCCGTCCTCCTTTCAGCCCCCCCCCCCCTTCCACATGCTGTTTCTTTCCCTGCTCTCTTCTCCCCATGTGTTGCATGGCTTTGGTTTGCAACTGAAAGGGGAGAAGAGAGAAAATAAAATGCCAGAGGCTGCACACTAAACTCTAGTCATATGACAATAGCGTGGTTACATTTATAGAGAACAGTGGCTGTTCCTTCAACTGCCACCAAGTCCTGATTTCATTAAAAACAGGCTTTCAAGCCATATCTGCTCTGCACAAATGGTGCAGTCAGATGCTCTCTCCACAAACAACCCCCCTATTTTTAATACTATGCATGACTGCAGCCACATCTGTATGATAAAAAAAGCATGAACCCGATAATAATTTGTCTTTTTAATTTGCATATTTCAGTAAATTAGAAATGTCTATCATTGCCTAGATTAACTACAAAGGCCTTTTTGTTGAGCTCGGTGGCAGCATGTCCAATGTACACCAATCAGGCATAACATTATGACCACCTGCCTAATATTGTGTAGGTCTACCTTGTGCCTCCAAAACAGTTATAATTCATCAGAGAATGGACATGGGTCTTCCGAGGGTGTCCTGTGGTGTCTGGCAACAGAATGTTGTTAGTGGGGGGCGTTTGGGTCCTATGGGTTGAGGGGAGGGGCCTCTGCGGATCAGGCTTGTTCCAGTGCATCCCACAGATACTTGATCAGTTTGGGATCTAGTGAATTTGGAGGCCAGGTCAACACCTTGTGCTGTTCTTCATGTTTTTTGAGTTGTTCCTAAACCTGCTGGGGATGGCTGCTGCCACAAAATAGTGTCATTACTATGGGGTGGGGGTGCCTGGTCTGGTCTGGTCTAGGTGGGCGGCACATGTCTAAGTAACATCCACATGAAGGCCAGGTCCAAAAGTTTTCCAGCAGAACATTGTATTGTCACAAGATGGTCAATGTTATTTACTTCTCCTGTCATAATGTTGTGGCTGACCTGTGTATAAACTAATCACTGTCACGCTGAAACTATGGGACTGGGATCTTTATAAAAAGCAGATTCCTCCAAGCTCATGCTGAGAACCAAAGTCCCGATGGGCACACATTTTTGTCCTCTTGGTTCTTCCACTGAGCACACTTGAATATTGATGTCATGTGTTTATCCACTGAGGTAAGGCTGTGGCTTTTGCCCACTTCCCCTCATAAATGACCCCTGGATGCAGACATACACAGACGTCTCATGATGTGTCTGAGCCACACTAACACACACGGCACTTGCGCCCCAGACCAGCCAAACCCATCCTGTCAACCCTCACACTGACCCCATTGTGCGCCGCTTTCCCGGGAACACTCTGTCTCAGACAAATTTCAAACACCACATATTGGAGCGAATACTTTCATGCCCTGCAGCTCTTTTAGTTTTCTGAAAGCTCACACAAGATCTTTTACTTCACCATCTAATTAAAATAAAGTTTTCGCTTTGAGGCCGACTAACCAAACTTTTGACACTTACTTGATGTTTTATAACTCGCTCACTTTTGAATGTGTGAGTCTTGTCTCTGATTTAAAAAAAAGAAAAGTGCTGAGCTGTTTCTCTGCCATGAGAAGAAGTGCTCTCTAACGGGCTGGTACAAACCCTCCACGTGGTTAAATCCCGCCAAATGCAGCTCAGCTCAGCGGCTCACAATTGGATTATGGCACAAAACCGTTTTTACCATTACTAATCGCTGGATTAGTATCATAAGGTCTCCTTTGCTCAGAACGAAACAAAAAGAAAACGGAATGCGGGGGTTGAATGAGCCATGGAGCAATAACCAGGTACACCTCAAAGGTGAATTCCACTTTATAGTCATAATGTTTACTGGTTATGTCAGAATTGTACTCGCCTCAGTTAATGCAGGGATCTGAGAGCATGGTGGCACCAGTGCAATGATGCCGGATGGGACTAGGAGAAGGAGCTTTCAGGACATCAGACAGGTTGTAACCAACTTCTTCTCCATTACAGGAGTTTGGCTTAATCCTACGTGATCATGTGATTGACCATCAACGAAGTCAATCTTGGAAAAGTTTAGCATTTTTAAAGAAGAATATTGTCAACTAATTGGATGAATCTATCGAGGTTTGAAAGCTAGCAAGCAGTCAGTACCTAGGTAAGTAGTTAGCATGTTGACAGGTGCATTCCTTGCAGTGAAAAATCTGAACTCAGTCACTGAAGACACTCTTTTGCAACGTTCACACTACGTGCAACAAAATTAAAAAAAAAAAAACTGCCAAACACGGCCAGCTGCATAGTCACACATTGCGAAGTGTTGCTCAACCGCTCGTTGATGCTGGCTGGTGAAAAAGACACGTGATCGGCTGACTCAGCAGTGGAGCGCTGAAACAAGTTAGCTCAGCATTACGTCTACTACTCTGTAGCATCGGGCCGTCGCTTTCCGTTCGATTGGTCCTCACCAATCTCACAAACGCCTGCCTCGCCAGGTAAACCACAAGGTGCTACTGGATTGATCTTTTATGAGTCATAGTCACAGTTGCTCTTTCGGGATCACAATCTCAGTGGCCGCTCAAGTTTCCAAAACTTAACATCTCCCTTTATCGTCCCACCTCCGTTTCTCTCCCTTTTGGTAAGCATCCCCGTGACCACTGCGGGGAACGATGTGAACTTTGAATAATAAAATTTCCTCTCGTGGACTAAGCTTCCTTTGCAGGACACCGCCGACAGCTAGGAGACACCAGGCACGGTCAGTCATGCAAAACTGTTCCACTACCATGCAAATAAAGCGAGAGGCAGTCACACACAGTGAGGTAGCAAGGTTTGGGTAAGCAGAAGTGATACATGTTGCGGGTCTACTCATATGAAAATAGACACCATTTCCTTTGCAGCAGCAGGTTTTTAGTAGATAAAACAGTGACAGCTGCTCTGAGAGTTTGGCCAGCGTTCGGTCAGCCGTCCAAGTATGTTACAGCCCGATAGAGGTGGGGTTTGTTCTTTCACTTGCATGTCCACCTGCCAGTGCCTTGCTAACTGACTGACTTCATCCACTGAGCAACAAAGGTTTGGCCTGATAAGCAGAGTGTATTTGTCCAATATCGCTGACACATACAGGAGGCGTTTTAATAATAAAGGTGCAAGACAAAAAAAACAAAACAAAAAAAAAAAAAAAGACATTAGATCATGGAAGAAAGTGTAGCTGTGGGTTGTAATTCGGACTAAATTAAGTCATTCACTGCTGAACAGGGAACTGTGAGGTTTTCATACAAACAACTTGACCTTGTGTTACACTGGACCTTTATCTGGAAAATCAGAGCACACTGTTGTGTTACTTTCAGTGTGTGTGCGCGTGCGTGTGCAGAGTACATGTACAAAAGGGTGAGGTAAACAGGAGGTGGTGTGTATGATCCCATTCCCAGGGCCAAACGTCTTCTCCAGGGAGAGAGATAAAGAAACAGCCCCTTCCAAAACGGAGGTGGAAACAATGGCCAGGGCAGGGGCTCCCAGTCACAGCTGTGTGTGTACAAATGTGTGCGAGACATAGAGAAGTGCATGTGTTTTCTGGCGTTTTTAACCATCCAGAAACATCCACCCTCACCTGTTTCTTTTATTTCTTCATTTCCAACCCGAAGAAGACACTGCCGACATCCTGAACGGCCTCGTGTTGCTTTGAGTGTTGAGTTATTTTAACGGTATAAATGATTTAGCAGCAGGGACATTCCTCGCAACCCCGGCTGGATTCTACACGGCTCTGTGGATGTTAAATATGTCGTAACTCATCTGAGATTAGCCCGCGGACGTGTTCAGCAATCTGATAATGCGACACAGCCATAGGTGACAGGACTCAACAGGTTCTCACTCAGCGTTCACACACACCGACATACTCATGCAGATGCATTGTAACACACCCCAGTGACGTCAACTCAAATCACCGTACATCTCCTCAGTGACGGAATACGGCAAGTTGTTGGTGTTGAAAAACCAGATGTTGTGTTATTGTTTTTTTGAGATCATTACTTAAACCGTCACGCTGATATTCAATGGAAAGTATGAGTCATTCTGAGGTAACCGTCTGATAAACGGCAGCACGCACTTGACTCCTTATCTCCTAGAAAGTATAATGTGTGTCCTCCAAAGATGGAGTCTGTGCAAGAGGGCAAACCTAAAGAAAAGACAGGACTCCAGGGAGAAGTAGCGGCAGGATGCGAAGGGATTAAAATGGATGAGCAGGGAATGGGAGGCAAGGTGGAAGAGAAGGCAGGGAACGTGAAAGGAAGTGGAAAGATGAGTGGATATGGAGAGGAAGTATAGGGAAAAGAATGAGAGAAGGGTTAACAGAAGGTTGTTATCCTGAAGATAGTTCGCATTTGCTGAGGAAAGGAAAAGAAAGGAAATGAATCTTCGCTACAAATACTTTTTTAAACCTAAGAGGGAACAACGCTGACTGTAGAGAGGATGAGTAAGGAGGTAAAATGGGGAAAGGAAATAATGACAAAGCAAAAAAGAAGGAGGCTGTGAGGACTGCGCAACAAAAGACCAAATGCACCAGGGCCGTTTCATGGTTGAACGGACACAGACTTCTGGTTTCCAAGCCGCACTATTTGTTCTTGTTCCATCAGGAGGGAATGGGGGGATAAAGGAGGAGGTAGGGTGGCTAAATGGGATTTTGGTGAGCACTGAGGCAGGCAAGGAACCGATCACGTTTGAAATGAGATGGAAGTTTAGAGACGAGTTTGTGTATTTCAAAGCTCAGATCAGGAGAATCGGCGAGGCCATGAAGTCAGAGGTGGTGCTGAAAGTTGGAGCCAAAGGAGCAAAGGAGAGCGTGCTCCTCCACCGAGACGTGAACGGAAAAATGTGTCAATGGAACACAAGCAGGGATCCTGTGAATAAACAGAGTCGGTGAGTCACCCTTTCTGGGATGGTAGAGATGACCGTGGGTGGAGGTGTGGGGGGACCAAACCACCTTCCCTAACCCTCCAAACACACCAAATGCAGGCATTCATGCGTGCGCACACGGTCCAACTCATGTGTCGTGCTCAGTCGGTCGAGCCGGGACAGGCTTGCTATTGTCCAACTCCCCCCATCTAAAGCTGTAGTTCCAAGCAGGGCATGAGTTTTGTATTTAGGGGATTTTCGGGGGATTGCTGAGTAGGTGTTTATGTGTGTGTGTGTGTGTGTGTACAACTAATCTATCAAGGTTCAAAATTCTGGGCTCTCTGCGTCTTATGTTTGTGTGAATTAAGGTTTTTCTTTTTCTAAAAAATAAACAGTAAAAGTCAGGCATGGACTATGTATAATAAATGTGGAATACCACTAAGTCCTCCCCCCATACCACCTTTAAACTGTAAACTGTGACCCATAAATCTTAATGCTAGACCTGTTCCATCATAATGTTTAGAGAATAATTTTATACCTTCAAAACTTAAATCATCTCTGGACTTTAAAATAAAGTTGGAAAAACAGTGCAGCTACATTTCATTCTTTGCTGACTACGGAGGTTTTTCTAAATCCAAGGCTGTGGAGATGGGACCACAAACTGGTACCCAAATGTATATTTAGGATTCTGCCGTGGGCCAACATTCCTTCCTCGACCAAACAATGCGCTCCATCTAGACGCCTGTCGCAATTTTAGAAACCCCACATCTCAGATACTCAAGTGTAATTCCGACGGTGCAGCGTATTGACCTGTTTTCATTGATCTGCTTCTTTCACACACACAAACAGCCCCCGTCCCCCTGTCAGGCATGAAACTAATCATTATTTAAACAGTCATCCTCACTGCCGTGTCACATTAGCCAATTATGTTCCAGTCCGCAACCTATTTGCTTCCCGTCTTGCATCTGACACCTGTCCTGACAGCAGCTTGTCACTGTGAGTTACCAAATAAAAGTCCATGCACACACGAGACGGTATTTATTCGTGAAGGAGTTGCACGAGCGCAGCCGCCACTCAGGCTTTCTTGATGCGGACTAACAAGCATCGATCAGCTCAGAAAGACAACTGATGTTTCAGCACCACAACAGCTTCTGGCCAAAAATGTTTTATGTCCAATGGAAGCAATGACACTCTTCACCAAACTGTATTAAACTCATGATCACTTTGTTGGTTAATCGAGGTGAATATGAACTGAATGCTCTTCAATAGTAGTGTCTCCTTGCTGCAAGCTTTTTATTGGACTTTCATTGGTGCTCTGGTCTGATTTGATTTTAATGTACTGGACGGTGTGCATCTATGCTATTGATTTGCAAAGCAATGAAGCAGCTGAGGAGCTTTCCAGCGAGGAAAATCGATTGTGTCCTCTGAGGTTTTTACCGTGAAGCAGCTGCAGGAGGATGGTTTCTAAAGCTTCGTCTTAATCTTTATCTGGACATTTTGGGGTGGTTTTTATTATAGGAAATCAGAGGGAGAGGAATAGATCTTATTACAGATTTGTGACAAACGAGAGGAAAGTCCCAAGTGAGCACACCAAAGACAAACATAAGAGTTTAAGAGGAGAGTTTTGGTTTATGGGAGAAATTAAAAAAGAGGAAGTGTGAAGTGAACTGGACAGGCCGTTGTTATTTACATTTTGATGAAGGTAAGCTTCACCTCCATTCCATAGAAACACAGCTCGCACACCTAACGATCCAAGCGTGCAGATCAAGCATCAGTTGCACAACACTTGTGAATTGTCTGCACTAGTGCATCACTGACAATCCCACACACAAAGGGAGAGAACAAACATTGCGGCAAATAAAGAACAAGAAAAATAAGATCAGGAGAGTAGGTGAGCTGGCTGAAGACGGCCCCCACTGCTTCCTGGAAAATGTATGATTGTGGGGAGTTTTATGAAAGCGGCTCAGAGCAAGCTGTGGAAACCTGCTAATATCTACTCACCTGCCAGTCTAATTGGCTTATAAAAACTATAAACTCACACAGCCCACCTTAATGCGGGGCTCACGTTGTCGAATGCATGTGTTTTCTGCTGTAACCTTTAGAACATGCCCTTACGTGCGTATTACAAAACATTACACGGCCCGAATGAATTGGCGCTGGCAGTTCTCAAATAAAAAACATATTTCCCATAACTCTCATTGCTTCCTGTTGCAAAGAGGATGTCACCACTTCTGCCCCCCTCCCAACCCGAGTCTCTGCACATGTGTGTTTTGAAGATTTGTCTTTCTGTTTAATAAAGAAAACAAACACTTTGAGAGAAAGGGGGTGAAGTCTCGGCACCTTCCCTTGTTGGAAATGTTGACTGCTGTTATTTTAAAAGTAAAACACACTTATAGGCCTGCAAATTCTTGCTGTGGATTCTTTGAGATTAAAATTATGCACGAAAGGTTGAAAAATTGTTTTAGACATTCTAGGCATGGTAAAATTACAATTTGATAAGAAGAAGAAGAAGTAGAAAAGAAGAAGAAGAAGAAATCAATGAACCGCACAGCCAACAGACTAAATTTGGCCTAATGTGTTGGTAAGAAATGCAAAACCTCTGGTGTTGAGAAGAAGTGAAAGGGACTTCTAACGATGATCACAAAGTTAGAAAGGTAAAAAGAGATGGAAAACTTTCTTCCTTAAGTTTTAAGCGATAAAAAGTAAAAAAGAAACTAACATGTAAATGATGCAAATATTGACATGTGTTTCCTCTATTCCTGTAAATTGACGACCCTTCTGACAGAAAAAAATATACAAGACTAAACTGACACAACTGCCTCTGTCCCTGCCTTAAACACTAAACCTGTCTGAAGTGGCAGATGTGGCACAACAAAGCCTAATTGAACACAGTATTCTGTTCCGACTGTGCGAGCAAAAAAAAAAAAAAAGATAACTGCTATAATTAGAGCTAAAGGAAAAAATGTGACATTTTCTGTGTTTCTTGAGACTCACGGTCACAGAGGCCTGTTCTAACCCCCTTTCTGCTCGCTCCCTTTCATTTACCTTTTGGATCACGAAGTGTAAACAAAGTTTTTCTTCTACCGAGACAATGGGACGTAAAACAGAGAGGAGGGAGAAAGAGGAGAAAACTCACGGCCTTGCACCTTAACAGCTTTCCATCTGGAGAAAGCGTACACCTACTCTCACCTGAAATGCCACCTTCCCCCCCATCTGCACTTCTGCACTTCTCATTGTCGAGGCATGTCAGGCACGGGCAGCGTGCATGAGAAGCGAAAGATGCACCGATACGCACATGCACACAGCTTACCTTGGTGTCAACAATGGAGCAGGCGATTTGTTTCACATAGGCCAGGTCGGCGGTCTGGGGCAACAGGACAGATTCCCTGGTCAGGCCAATCTGGATGATGAAGGACACCCCTGTGGGAGTGGGAGGCATTGAAGGCATCACAGCCCCACCTGGACCCTGACTTGTCATCAGGTCCATCACAGGAAAAACACTCTGAGCGGACATAGGCGGCATGGATATAGGGGTGTTCGGCTGCATCACATCCGAGCCCGGTGGTGTGGTGCCCCCGG